>NC_090326.1:49740107-50404129 GCF_035084215.1 Heptranchias perlo | reverse complement strand
CTACTGGCTGTTCACCCTCCCCCTCCAGAATGCCTTGCAGCCACTCTGTGACATCCTTGACCCTAGCACCAGGGAGGCAACATGCCATCCTGGAGTCACGTTTGCGGCCGCAGAAACGCCTATCTGTTCCCCTTACAATTGAATCCCCTATCACTATAGCCCTGCCACTCTTATTCCTCCTCTCCTGTGCAGCAGAGCCACCCGTGGTGCCCCGAACTTGGCCCTTGCTGCTTTCCCCTGATAAGCCATCTCCCCCAACAGTATCCAAAGCGGTAAATCTGTTAGAGAGGGAGATAGCCCCAGGAGACTCCTGCTCTACCTGCCTAGTCCTTTTACTCTGCCTGGCAGTCACCCATTTCCTTTCTGCTTGCATGATCTTTACTTGCGGTGTGACCACCTCACTGAACGTGCTATCCACGATAGTCTCAGCATTGCGGATGCTCCACAGTGAATCCACCCATAGCTCCAGCTCCGAAATATAGTTAGCCAGTAGCTGCAGCAGGACACACTTCCTGCACACATGGTCGCCAGGGACACTGGTAGTGTCCATGACTTCCCACATAGTACAGGAGGAGCATATTATGGGTGCGAGCTGTGCTGCCATGACTTGCCTTCGATTTACACTGCGTTCACCTCTCAGACTCTCCTCCCACTCTCGGACTCTCCTTTTACACTGTGCTCACCTCTTGGACTCTTCTCCCGCTCTCGGACTCTCCTGCCTCACCTGTGACGTCGCACAGTAGTTTTCTCTTGTTGCAGGTCTGCTGCTGGTTTTATCCCCGCTTTCAGTCTTTTTAAAAATTCGTTCATGGGATGTGGGCGTCGCTGGCAAGGCCAGCGTTTATTGCCCATCCCGTGAACGATGCTGCTCAGGTCTCCCGCCGTTCTGTGGAAAAAGTTAGGAAAAGCAAGGCAAAGCAGCACCTCCTTCCCCCACTTCACCGAACTCCCACACGCACCAAACTCTCAGCTGTTCACTCTGTGCTCCGTTGCACTCAAGAAACAAAAGATTGATCAGTAGCAGTATTGATCAGTATCAGTAGCAGCAGCATAGATATGGAGACTACTCTTCCCCAAAGAGGCTGGCACTGATCTTCGCAAACCACTTCAGCAGTAACAGGAAGTATCTACCAAATCACCCAACCATTGGTTATGGTGTCCAGGCACCCATCTGAAACAGACATTAAGCCCGTTGCCATGCTAATTGTGGGCCTAATGCCTATTTCAGGCCCCTTTGCCAAATTGGACTTGACTGAGTGAAGCATGCGCTGTGCACTTTGCAGTCAGTTTTCTCGAGCGCAGAGCAGCCATACTAGCAGTCCTTAAAGGGGCTGTTGCAGGCTGCCACAAAAAGGTAAGTACAAAATGTAATACCTACCTGAATGTGGAGCATGGAGGAGTAGGAGTGCTTCCTCTTGCTCCACATTAAAACTGCTGATCTGCTGCTGGCTTGACACTCACCCCCCCAACCCCCCATTTGCCTCATCCCCCACCCCGGACTTACTTGCTGCCCCCGGCCGGCATCCTAGCCTTTTGATCCTTCTCCCCTCCATTACCGGCGAGCTGCCCATTGAGGCTGCAGCTGGTGCCCGCAGCTCGTAGGTTGCATACAAATGAGGCCAACTGATCAATTTCCCTTGCAGTGGCCACAGCTCCTAGATCGCACCTGAATTGGGGGTGTTTCAATTTCTAGGCCCCTCACTTTTACCTTCTGTCCATTTTCCCAAAATGCAGGCCATTATCTGGTATATAGGCCTCTGCAAGATCACACGATAACTGCGGATTAGGGAGGCAATCTCACTTCATCTATCCAGAAAGCCCCTAACGTCCCATCACTACAGCATCCAATTGGTTTTTAAATGATTCTCAGGGATTTCTCTTCCACTTCCACTGGGAGTCCATTCCGTTGCGTTGATCACACTCTGTATGAAGAAGAGCTGTGATAACAGTCCTTTTACCCATTGAGACCTGTGAGCCCTTATTTTACTCTCAGTTTAATTGAAAGTAATTTTCCAGTTTTACCTTTTCCATACCTCGAAAAGATCACCTTCCAGGCGCCTCCTTTCAAGTCTGAGTGTTTCCAATGTTTCTTCATAACTGAGATGTCTGAGACTGGGTATCAGCCTTATGGTTCTTTTCTGCATTGCCTCCAGTGCTTGAACACCTCCCTTATGCCTCAGTGACCAGAAATAGACCGAGTACTCGAGGTGTGGTCAGAGAATTCCAAAGATTCTAGCATTTTCCCTACTGCTGATATCAGGCTAACTGGCCTATAGTTCCTTGTTTTCTCTTTCCCTCCTTTCATGAATAGCGGGGTTACATTTGCTACCTTCCAATCCATGGAGACCGTTCTAGAATTAGGGAATTCTGGAAAATCAAAACCAAAGCATCCACTGTCTCTGCGGCCACCTCCTAAAATCCCAGGATGTAGGCCATCAGTTCAGGGGATTTGTTGGCTTTTAATCCCATTAATTTTTCTAATACTTTTGCTTTACTAATCTTAATTGCTTTAAGATCCCCCCTCTCATTAGAACCTTAGTTCCCCAATATTTCCGGAATGTTTTTTGTGTCTTCAACTGTGACAGATACAAAATATTTGTTTAATATCTCTGCCATTTCTTTATTCCTCATTATAATTTCTCCTGTCTCTGCCTTTAAGGGACCCACGTTTATTTTTGCTAATCTCTTCCTTTTTATATACTTATAGAAGCTCTTACAATCTGTTTTTATATTTCATGCTAGTTTGCTCTCATTCAGTTTTCTTGCTCTTTATCAATTTCTTGGTTAACTTTTGCTAATTTCTAAAACCTTCCCAATTCTCAGTATTACTACTCTTGTTGGCAACATTGTAAACCTCTTCTTAAAATCTAATACTATCCTTAACTTCTCTAATTAGCCATGGTTGTATCACCTTTGCCGTGGAGATTTTATAGCTCAAGGGTATGGATATTCATTTGCAATTATATGAATTATTTCTTTAAATGTTTGCCATGGCTTATCTTCTGTCATATCTTTTAATCTAATTTCCCAATTAACCTTAGCCAACTCTTATCTCATACCTACGTAATTGGTCTTGCTTAAATTTAAGATTCTAGTTTTGGATTTAACTACATCACTCTCAAACTCAATATGAAATTCTAGCATATTATGATCACTCTTCCCCAGAGGATCCTTTGTTATAAGATTACTAATTAGTTCTGTCTCATTACACAATAGATCTAAAATAGCCTGTTCCATAGTTTGTTCCTCAATATATTGTACTAGAAAACTGCCTCGGATGCATTTTATGAACTTGTCCTCCAAACTACTTTTGCCAATTTGGTTTGCCCAGTCTGTATGAAGATTAAAGTCCCCCATGATTATTACATTACCCTTGATACGTGCTCCTCTAATTTCCTAATTTATACTCTGACCAGCAATATAACTATTGTTAGGGGGTCTGTAGACTACTCCCACCAGTGTTACAGTCAGAAACGGGAGAATTTATAATGGGGAACATGGAAATGGCAGAGCAATTAAACAAATACTTAGGTTCTGTCTTCATGGAAGAGGACACAAATAACTTCCCAGAAATGCTAGGGAACCAAGGGACCAATGAGAAGGAGGAATTAAAGAAAATTAGTATTTGTAAAGAAAATAGTGCGAGAGAAATTAATGGGACTGAAAGCTGATATATCCCCAGCACCTGATAATCTGTATCCCAGAGTACTAAAAGAGGTAGCCATGGAAATAGTGGATGCATTAGTTGTCATCTTCCAAAATTCTATGGATTATGGAACAGTTCCTGCAGATTGGAGGGTGGCAAGTGTAACCCCACTATTTAAAAAAGAAGGGAGAGAGAAAACACGGAACTACAGACTGGTTAGCCTAACATCAGTAGTAGGGAAAATAATATGAAGGATGTGATAACAGGCCACTTAGAAAATATCAATGGGATTAGACAAAGTCAACTGGCCTGTATGAAATGGAAATCATGTTTGACAAACCTACTGGAGTTTTTTGAGGATGTAACTGGTAGAATAGATAAGGGAGAGCCAGTGGATGTGATTTATTTGGATTTTCAGAAGCCTTTGATAAAGTCCCACATAAGAGGTTAGTGTGCAAAATTAAAGCACATGGGATTGGGGGTAATATACTGGCATGGATTGAAAATTGGTTAACAGACAGGAAACAGAGAGTAGGAATAAATGGGTCTTTTTCAGGGTGGCAGGCAGTGACTAGTGGGGTACCACAGGGATCAGTGCTTGGGCCCCAGCTATTCACAATATATATCAATGATTTGGATGAGGGAACCAAATGTAATATTTCCAAGTTTGCTGATGACATGAAACTAGGTGGGATTGTGAGTTGTGAGGAGGATGCAAAGAGGCTTCAAGGTGATTTAAACAAGTTGAGTGAGTGGGCAAATACATGGCAGATGCAGTATAATGTGGATAAATGTGAAGTTATCCACTTCAGAAGGAAAAACAGATAGGCAGAGTATTATTTAAATGGTGATAGATTGGGGAATGTTGATGTATAAAAGGACCTGGGTGTCCTTGTACACCAGTCACTGAAAGCAAACATGCAGGTGCAGCAAGCAGTTAGGAAGGCAAATGGTATGTTGGCCTTCATTGCAAGAGGATTTGAGTACAGGAGCAAGGATGTCTTACTGCAGTTATACAGGGCCTTGGTGAGACCACACCTGGAGTATTGTGTGCAGTTTTGGTCTCCTTACCTAAGAAAGGATATACTTGCCATAGAAGAGTGTAGTGAAGGTTCACCAGACTGATCCCTGGGATGGCAGGACTGTCGTACGAGGAGAGATTGGGTTGACTTGGCCTGTATTCACTTGAGTTTAGAAGAATGAGAGGGGATCTCATTGAAACATGTAAAATTCTGTCAGGGCTAGACAGACTGGATGCAGGGAGGATGTTTCCCCTGGCTAGGGGGTCCAGAACGAGGGGTCACAGTCTCAGGATACGGGGTAGGACATTTAGGACTGAGATGAGGAGAAATTTCTTCACTCAGTGGATGGTGAACCTGTGGAATTCTCTACCACAGAAGGCTGTGGAGGCCAAGTCACTGAATATATTTAAGAAGGAGCTGGCTAGATTTCTGGACACAGAAGGCATCAAAGGGTATGGGGAGAGAGCGGGAATATGGTATTGAGATAGAGGATCAGCCATGATCATATTGAATGGAGAAGCAGGCTCGAAGGGCAGAATGGCCTACTTCCGCTCCTATTTTCTATGTTTCTATGTGTTTTCGGCCCCTTGTTATTTCTTAGCTCCACCCATACTGATTCTACATCCTGATTTTCTGAGCTAAGATCCTTTCTCATTACAGTCTTTATCTCATCCTTTATTATCAGGGCTCCCCCCACCATTCCATTTTGCCTATCTTTTCTAAAAGTCAAGTACCCTGGAATATTTGGTTCCCAAACTTGGTCACCCTGCAACCACGTCTCAGTAATGGCTACTAGAATAAACCCATTTATCTATATTTGTGCCATTAATTCATCTATCATGTTACGAATGCTTCGTGCATTCAGATACAGCGCCTTTAACTTTAACTTTTTACGATTTTTCGCTGATGTGACCTTAGTCACTAATGCCCTATTACCTTTGTTAAACTCTTTGTCCCTTCCTGACACATTCTGCCTGTTTTTACCCAAATTGCTACATAGCTCTGCAGCCTTGATTTTTATTTTTAGACTGATAAAATTACCCCTACCTGAAACCTCCCCCCACTTATTAGTTTAAAGCCCTATCAACTGCTCTGTTTATTTGATTCGCCAGGACATTGGTCCCAGCCTGGTTTAAGTGGAACCTGTCCCAACGAAACAGCTCCCTCTTTCTGCACTACTGCCCCATGAATTGAAACCCCTGCTTCCCACACCATTCTTTCAGCCACGCATTTAAGCATCTAATCTGTTTGTCCCTATGCCAATTTGCACATGGTAGTAATTCAGAGATTTTTACCTTTAAGGTTCTGCTCTGTAATTTAGACCCTTGCTCCTCAAACTCCCTCAGCAGAACCTCATTCCTAGTTCTACCTATGCTGTTGGTTCCTATGTGGACCACAACAACTGGATCCTCCCCGTCATGCTCCAAGTTCTTTCCCAGCTGCGGGGAGATGTCCTTAACCCTGGCACCAGGCAGGCAACACAGCCGTCAGGACTCCTGGTCGCGGCTGATGAAAACAGTATCTATCCCCCTGACTATACTATCACCTACCACTACCACATTTCTTTTTATTCCCCCCACTTGGGTGGACTCCTGAAACACAGTGCCGTAGTCAGTTTGCCCATCATCCCTGCAGTCTTTGTTCTCATCCATGCAGATAGCAAGTGCTTCATAACTGTTGGACAAGATGAAGGGCCAAGGCTGCTCCATCACTGCATCCTGGATCCCCATACCTGCCTGACTCGCTGTCACATCCTCCTGTCCCTGACCACTGAACAAATGTAAACTACTAACTAACCTAAGGGGTGTGACTGCCTCCTGGATCAAAGGCCCCGATATTACCAGGGAGGCGGGATGGCAGCCGGGGTGGGGGGGGGGGGTGACTGGGCGCATGGGTAACCCACCCAGTAAAATCTGTCAGTTCCCCACGTGATCGCGAGTAAATTGAAGGCACTTACCGGAGCTTTCGGGTTTCCCGTCGTCAACCTGCGCAGCGGGCGGACTGCGCACCCACATCACAGGCTGTCAGCTGATGGAGCCCTATTTAAAGGGACAGTCCTCGAATGCTGCTCCTGCAGCAAACAACCAAAAGTGCAGCATGGAGCAGACCAGGGGAAAGGCTGCTCCCAGGTTTAACAATGCCTCACTCCAGGTCCGACTGGATGGGGTGAGGAGGAGGAGGGAAATTTTCTACCTGACGGACAGGAGGTAGTGGCCTGCCTCTGCCACCAAGAAGGCCTGGCTCGAGGTGGCAGAGGAGGTCAGCTGCAGCAGCAACGTCTCCCGCACTTGGATACAGTGCAGGAAGCGCTTCATTGACCTAACTAGGTCAGCCAAAGTGAGTACACTTACTCATTCTCCTACACTCTGTCTTCCACATCACCGCACCTCCCCCCCCACAACTCCTTCTGCACTGCTAACACTACTCTATCACATCACTCCTCACACCCACTCAAACCTCATCCTCAACTTAAATGCACTTACCTCCCCAGTACTCATCCCACCACTACCACTCAACCCAATCCTCATACAATGTCATGGCTCTGTCTCATACTCACCCTCTGATGCATCTCTTTCATGGTCAGCCTCACCCAAACCAATGCATTCAGCGGTTGGCCACGTCACCATCCCTCACTCACGCCTCTCTACTTTGTCCCTTGATAGGAGAAGAGAGGCCAGAATGCACGGGAAAGGGTGAAGACCGGAGGGGGGTTGCAACCTCAGGTCGTCCTCACGGATGCGGAGCACGAGGCTCTTGAAGTGAGCCGCACCCTTGAGTGCCTGTCTGTCGGGGACACCAAGACTGCCGCCCGACAATCAGCTGGTGACGGAAGTTTAACATTCAGCACTCACAATAGCAAATGATGTTAACATGCCTTGCCATCTTCAGCACCTCAACAACTGTCATCATGCTTAATATTGCATTCTGTTCTCTTACAGGGCCTTCAGCAACTGCTGTGACGGCTGAGGGCGATTCCTCAGAGGACCTGCCGGCCTCTGAGGGGGCACCATCACATCTGAGCGAGCCATCCACCAGTGCAGATACACACACTTCGGTGGGTCCCCGTCCTCAGTTAGTTGGGGTTGCACATGGTGAGTCACCGCACACGTGAGCACGAGCAGACACTGGTGGCAGGGGCAGCTGTGGAGAGTCCGCCTCGGTGGGAGCACTCTTCTCCAGGCTCTGCTCAGCTGGACACAGATGCTGAACCCAGGGGGCCATTCTTTAAAAGGAGAATGATCGAGGGGCAGCAGCACATTTGCGAGGTGCTGGAACAGGTGCCACGCGCACTCTCCACAATCGCGCAGAGGATGGAGGAGTCCTGCATGTGTGGAATGGTGGCACGGGTACAGGAGGGGATATCTGAGATTCGGTAACAGGGACATGAGGGCATCTCTGAGATAATGTCGCGGGTAAGTGCGGGAATGTCTGCGATGAAGGGAAGGCTAGCCTCCACCGAACTTCAAGCACGGCTCACAAATGAGTCCATTGAGGCCTTGACAATGGCCCATCGGTCTCAGGGTGAGCAACTTTCTGCCGCCTTAAACAGGCAGACAGATACTCTGGCACTGGCCTTACAAGGCTTCACGCATCGTCGAGCAGGGTGGTAGGAGTGATGTGGGCCTGGCCCAGGAGAGGGATGATGGCGAAAGGGGACATGGAAGTGGGAACGTCACTCAAAGCGCTCCCACGTCTCACCCGTTGCCCCCCTCTCAACCAGTACCCGCAAAGCTGCCTCCTCTCCAGGTGGTCAAGTCTGCCCCTGCAGAGGTGCAGGTGGAGCAGTCTTTGGAGGGGCCCTCAGGGGCACCGAAACCCAGAGGGCGTCGGCCCAAATTATCTAATCGGTCAGGGCATGGACAAGAGCAACCTGCCACCACCTCTGCTGAAGCCACAGGGGTAGCACCACGTAGGAGTAGTTGGAAGCGTAAGACAAAGGTTTTGTGAGCACAAAGGGGATGCACAAGGGAGTTTGACGGTTTGTCATGTTTTTTATTTATATTTGATTTTTGTTAATGGCACATTAAATATTATTATTGTCACCACTACTGCCATGTCCTGGCCATTCTTGACTGGCTTGTGTAATAAGTCCCTTTCATGAGGTTCACCGTGAACACCCACACTTGATGCCACCCATTGGATCACTCGACAGTGGGTGTATGTGTAGTTGCACGACTATTTTGTGCAGGGGGCGGGGGAGGGGGCTGGTGTGGCTGCTCCTCTGTCCAGGTGGTGAGGACTGGATTCTTCACATATCAGTGACTCCCTGGCCTCACGAGCAGCCACGTGAGCCGCTGTTCTGCCCATTGGTTACTCCTCCTCCTCGTCCTCCTCCTCCTCGTCCTCCTCCTCTTCCTCCTCCTCCTCTTCATCCTCCTCCTCTTCCTCCTCCTCCTCTTCAACAGGGGTGGCAGATGTGGATGGGGCCTCCTCAAGAGGCACCCCTCTCTGTTGTGCCATGTTGTGCAGGACACAGCAGACGACTATAATGCATCCCACTCTGTCTGGTGCATATTGAAGCGCTTCCCTAGAGCGATCAAGGCACCTGAAGCGCATCTTGAGCAGTCCTATAGCATGCTCAATTATACACCTTGTAGAGATGTGGCTATCGTTATATTGACGCTGTAGCTCGGTGGTGGGGTTCCTCAGAGGTGTCATGAGCCACGTGTGCAGGGGGTATCCCTTGTCCCTGGGGAGTCAGCCCTTGCGGGTGTTCGTTGCATGGAAGAGGGGCGGGAGGTTGGACTCCCGGAGGATGAAGGAATCGTGGCAGCTGCCCGGGTATCTGGTGCACACGTGAAGGAATCTCTTGCGGTGGTCACAAATGAACTGAGTGTTGATGGAGTGATAGCCCTTCCTTTGCTGAATAGTCCTGGCTTGTGTGGAGGTGCTCGAATTGCTATATGGGTGCAATCGATTACACCCTGCACCCATGGGAAGCCAGCCACAGCGTGGAATCCCACTACCCTATCCGTCTGGCCGAGGTCATCTATGGGGAAGTTGATATAGTGCGAGGCCCTGCGAAACAAGCAGTCGGTGACCTGCCTTATGCACTTGTGTGCAGATGACTGAGCGATCCCGGCGATGTCCCCAGTGGCACCCTGGAATGATCCGGAGGCGAAGAAGTTGAGGGCAATGTTGACTTTGACAGCGACAGGCAAGAAGATGCTGCTCGGGCCAGCCGAGAGCAGCTCGGCATGAAGATGGTTGCAGATGTCCGTAACTGACCGGCGACTGACTCTGAGCCTCCGTTTGCACTGCTCCTCAGAGAGGTCCAGGAAGCTGAGCCTCAGTCTGTAGACCCTATGGCGAGGGTAGTGCCTCCTGCGACGCCGCTCTCTCTGTTGTTGCCCTCCCTACTGTTGTGCAGGTGCCTGTGGCGTAGCACTGTATTGTGGAGCTCCACACGATGGAGGTGGACGGCATGCCTGGTGAGGCTGGTGATGTTGCTCGTCCTCGAATGAAGTGATGAAGGACATATTGGCCTTGGAGGGAGTGCAGCGTAGGTTTACTAGAATGATACCCGGACTTCAAGGGTTAAGTTACGAGGTGGGATTACACAAATTGGGGTTGTATTCTTGAGAGTTTCGAAGGTTAAGGGGTGATCTGATCGAAGTTTATAAGATATTAAGGAGAATGGATAGGGTGGATAGAGATAAACTATTTCCACTGGTTGGGGATTCTAGGACTGGGGGCACAGTCTAAAAATTAGAGCCAGACCTTTCAGGAGTGTGATTAGAAAACATTTCTACACACAAAGGGTGGTAGAAGTTTGGAACTCTCTTCCGCAAACAGCAATTGATACTAGCTCAATTGCTAAATTTAAATGCAAGATAGATAGCTTTTCAGCAACCAAAGGTATTAAAGGATTATGGGCCAAAGGCAGGTATATGGAGCTAGATCACAGATCAGCCATGATCTTATCAAATGGCGGAGCAGGCACGAGGGGCTGAATGGCCGACTCCTGTTCCTATGTTCCTAGATGGTGGAAAGGCTTTGGGGAGTCAGGAGGTGAGTCACTCGCCACAGAATACCCAGCCTCTGACCTGCTCTTGTAGCCACAGTATTTATATGGCCGGTCCAGTTAAGTTTCTGGTCAATGGTGACCCCCAGGATGTTGGTGGGGGATTCGGCGATGGTAATGCCGTTGAATGTTAAGGGGAGGTGGTTAGACTCTCTTGTTGGAGATGGTCATTGCCTGGCACTTCTCTGGTGCGAATGTTACTTGCCACTTATCAGCCCAAGCCTGGATGTTGTCCAGGTCTTGCTGCATGCGGGCTCGGACTGCTTCATTATCTGAGGGGTTGCGAATGGAACTGAACACTGTGCAATCATCAGCGAACATCCCCATTTCTGACCCTTTGATGGAGGGAAGGTCATTGCTGAAGCAGCTGAAGATGGTTGGGCCTAGGACACTGCCCTGAGGGACTCCTGCAGCAATGTCCCGGGGCTGAGATGATTGGCCTCCAACAACCACTACCATCTTCCTTTGTGCTAGGTATGACTCCAGCCACTGGGGAGTTTTCCCCCTTATTCCCATTGACTTCAATTTTACTGGTGCTCCTTGTTGTCACACTCGGTCAAATGCTGCCTTGATGTCAAGGGCAGTCACTCTCACCTCTGGAATTCAGCTCTTTTGTCCATGATTGGACCAAGGCTCTAATGAGATCTGCAGAGTGCCCTGCTGCAAAAAATGAGGTATTCCCCCCCAACCTGTCAAATAATCCTTTGCATCTCCCACTGGCTGCTGGCTGAAACATGTCCTCGCCAACAGGGAGTGTTTCCCACAGCACGGGAAACACGCTGAGGGTCCTTCAAAATTGCACCCCTGCCAGAATCTCCAGTCAATGAGGTCTCTTAAGTACCTCAACTACCTAAATAACTATCTAAATTATCATCCCACCGGCTTTAATTGCCGGTGGGAGTCCCGCATGCGGGAGCTGCGCGCGCACCCGAATGCATCATTGAGGAACCCAGAAGTGAGCGGGTTGGAGCCGGGCTCCGAACTCGCTCTGGGATTCTGCCATTCTCTGAGCCCCCAGCCCCCAATGCACCCACTCAGCCATCCGAAAATCGGCCCCAAAGTGTCCAGATAACTCTCCCATTCCCTGATGCATCGTAATGCCTGTAGCTCGGACTCCAGCTCAACAACTCTGAGCCGAAGTTCCTCGAGTTGCAGACACTTACTGCAGTTGTGGTTGCTCGGGATCTCGCTGGTTTCCATCAACTCCCACCTGCTGCAGTTATGACACACCACCTGCACTGCCATCCCAATCTAACCTTGTTCCATATATTTAATTAGTTAGTTTCTATTGACTCGATAGTTTTAGTTTTATTAGCTAATTAGTTTATCTAGTTTAAGTTATTGATTTAATAAAGTAATAGTTATAGTTTCCCAGCTCTTTACTTTAAACCACTGCCTGAGCATGGAGAGCAAAAAAAACAGTCATACCCACCAACCAATCACCTACCTGCTGTGATGTCACTCCTCGATTACTTTTTCTCTTTCCGCTCTTTTTATACCTGGCTGCTGGATGGGGGCTTCCTGCGCCCTCTCTCCGCGCCCTCTCTCCACTCCGCTCTCTTTATATTCGGCTGCTGGGGGGGATTCCCGCGCCCTCTGTCCGCACCCTCTGTCCGCTCTGCTCTCTCCGCGCCCTCTGTCCGCTCTGCTCTCTCCACGCCCTCTGTCCGCTCTGCTCTCTCCGCGCCCTCTGTCCGCTCTGCTCTCTCCGCGCCCTCTGTCCGCTCTGCTCTCTCCGCGCCCTCTGTCCGCTCTGCTCTCTCCGCGCCCTCTGTCCGCTCTGCTCTCTCCGCGCCCTCTGTCCGCTCTGCTCTCTCCGCGCCCTCTGTCCGCTCTGCTCTCTCCGCGCCCTCTGTCCGCTCTGCTCTCTCCGCGCCCTCTGTCCGCTCTGCTCACTCCGCGCCCTCTGTCCGCGAGGGGGAGTGAGGCTGGACTGACTATGCCATGCAGCACTGCACAGATCACAGATGCAGGTTGTGGACTCTTCCATAGACACCCTCTCAAATGACTGCATGAACTGCTGATGCTGAGCTATCAAACTACATTTGCAGTCGGGCCCTGTGAGCTCTGATTGCCTGGGCTTAGCAGCTGCTTGAGCCCTTGAGTTATCCCTCTAGCCAGGAGCTTGCATTACCTGTGATGCCACCTGTAATTGTTCCTTCTCACTCATACCCTGTGCTTTACCAAGTTTTTCCTTCCTACAACTCACTAAATGACCCTCCCAGTCCCCCCACCCCTTTGGAGTGTACATATCTGTGCCATTGTAGAAGTGGATGGAACAGGATACTGAGATGCTTGTTTGAGGCTGTTCATTGTGCTTTAACACTACCTCCTCTCAGACACCTAGAGGAACAGAAGAAGGAAAAGGGTTAATCATTTTCAGGAGAGACTATGACAGCTCCGTGCCATAAGCAATTTGAAGACAATATATTTCCCACCATCAATTTGTTTCCATATCTTTTCTCCTTTGTCTTTACAGCATCTGTCAGTTCTGCCATTAGCAGACTGTTACATCAAGTTTTACATTTTCAATCTCCCCTGATGGTTCAGCAAGTTTATCCACAGAGTAACTAATCCACATGGACCAGGGAAGATCCTAGGTTTGCTCCCTGGCCTTTGTTGAATTAATAGATCTTAACCAAGGTGGGGGTAGGGCTACTACATTGTTCCCAATGCCTTTGGTAAGGGAAGTGGAAAATTAGCCATATGTGTTTTTGTGTTATATGTGTTATATGTGTTTTTTTTTTATTCGTTCATGGGATGTGGGCGTCGCTGGCAAGGCCGGCATTTATTGCCCATCCCTAATTGCCCTCGAGAAGGTGGTGGTGAGCCGCCTTCTTGAACCGCTGCAGTCCGTGTGGTGACGGTTCTCCCACAGTGCTGTTAGGAAGGGAGTTCCAGGATTTTGACCCAGCGACAATGAAGGAACGGCGATATATTTCCAAGTCGGGATGGTGTGTGACTTGGAGGGGAACGTGCAGGTGGTGTTGTTCCCATGCACCTGCTGCCCTTGTCCTTCTAGGTGGTAGAGGTCGCGGGTTTGGGAGGTGCTGTCGAAGAAGCCTTGGCGAGTTGCTGCAGTGCATCCTGTGGATGGTGCACACTGCAGCCACAGTGCGCCGGTGGTGAAGGGAGTGAATGTTTAGGGTGGTGGATGGGGTGCCAATCAAGCGGGCTGCTTTATTTTGGATGGTGTCTTCTTGAGTGTTGTTGGAGCTGCACTCATCCAGGCAAGTGGAGAGTATTCCATCACACTCCTGACTTGTGCCTTGTAGATGGTGGAAAGGCTTTGGGGAGTCAGGAGGTGAGTCACTCACCGCAGAATACCCAGCCTCTGACCTGCTCTCATAGCCACAGTATTTATATGGCTGGTCCAGTTAAGTTTCTGGTCAATGTGTGTGGTCGTCGGATGAGTGCAGGGTTGGGCTCGGTTGTGATACCCCCAAAATGGAATAGTCTCCCAATATGCACCATCAAGATTTACACCTGAATAACATTCACCCATGGAACGGTATCCCAACAAAGCAGAGGAGAGAAAATTGACCAAGAAAAAATGCCAGGAGAAAAGTATCACGTGGTGTATTAGGTGGCATAACATGTTGCAGCTGGAGAATTCAGAGATTCCATTTCTCAGCATCTTAACTCAATCCCACTTGCAAAATTTAACTCTGATTCCTTCTACTTAAAGCCTTGCTGTTACAAATAAAAGGGGGCATAAGCTATTCGACTTTTACATGCGAGGGTTACAACAGTATTGATTTGTTTTTAATTAATTGCGGTTACCTCTAAGCAACTTATCCTCCCAGGTAAATATCTTTTCCGTTGAATCACGTTTCCAGCTTTCCTGCTTGATGTCTGTGATCAGCCTTTTCACTTGAGAAATTGTATTGAATTTTTGGCAGACCTGCTAAATCCTGTCAGCCACCCTGCAGTAACTTGAGGCTGGTTTGCTCAGAGAGCTGATCCTGGTTGCAGATGACCTCAGTTATGAGGATAATTGAGCATCAGTATCTTTCTCAGAGCTCTGTTGTCCTGATTGGGAAACATGCAATGCTTGTTGTGCAATCAGCAACAGTAGCAGCAATTTGACTAATTTCAGCAAAGCATGCAGACCCCCGTGGCTTTAAATATTATCCATCATTTGTTTCAGTTTTAATTGGCAAAATAAAAGCATTGGATGGAATATTTATCCAAAGAAAGGACTCGACTGAATAAGACACAGGGGATCAGTAAAGTTCTTATTTTGAATTCATTATAGGGTTCTTTGCAATCCAAGATTGAACGAAAAGGAATAACTGTTCAGGTTTTAAAACAACATTACTCTCAAGAATATTCAACGCTCTGCTTACAAAACTCCATCTTGCAGTGCTCTGGCTAGACCAGTTGCCTCAAACCAATTGTCTAATTGATACATTGGGCCTGAATTTGCTGTGAGCGACACCATTGGATAGACTTGCATTTGCCCATCGACTTTCCATGAGCTTTTGCACAGCGAGTTCCTGTAAATTAAAGATCCAAAAAGCACAGCGTCCTCTACAGGGCATCTGGGACCTTTGTGAACAGGGCAAGCAACTGTGTATCTCCTTAACCAATCAGATTGATGTAAGGAATCTTACAACACCAGGTTATAGTCCAACAAATTTATTTTAAAATCACAAGCTTTCGGAGATTATCTCCTTCGTCAGATGATTGAATGAAAAGGTTCTCAAATCGCATATCTTATACGATGTTGGGACAGCATCACACCAATCAAAAGGTGTCGTTGTTATTCAAACAGGCCAGTCACGGAGAACAGCACGTCCCAGTACACTCGATATACATTGTGTCTTTTACACAGGCAGGCAGAAAGAAACTTAAAATGGCAGAGAGAGAGAGAGAGAGAATTTTAAAAAACATATAAATTTTTTTTCCCCCTTTTTGCTGGTGGGGTTACGTGTAGCGTGACATGAACCCAAGATCCCGGTTGAGGCCGTCCTCATGGGTGCGGAACTTGGCTATCAACTTCTGCTCGACGATTTTGCGTTGTCGTGTGTCTCGAAGGCCGCCTTGGAGAACGCTTACCCGGCCTTCGAGACACACGACAACGCAAAATCGTCGAGCAGAAGTTGATAGCCAAGTTCCGCACCCATGAGGACGGCCTCAACCGGGATCTTGGGTTCATGTCACGCTACACGTAACCCCACCAGCAAAAAGGGGGAAAAAAAATTTATATGTTTTTTAAAATTCTCTCTCTCTCTCTCTGCCATTTTAAGTTTCTTTCTGCCTGCCTGTGTAAAAGACACAATGTATATCGAGTGTACTGGGACGTGCTGTTCTCCGTGACTGGCCTGTTTGAATAACAACGACACCTTTTGATTGGTGTGATGCTGTCCCAACATCGTATAAGATATGCGATTTGAGAACCTTTTCATTCAATCATCTGACGAAGGAGATAATCTCCGAAAGCTTGTGATTTTAAAATAAATTTGTTGGACTATAACCTGGTGTTGTAAGATTCCTTACATTTGTCCACCCCAGTCCATCACCGGCATCTCCACAATCAGATTGAAGCATCGTTACTGAGCAAGGCAGAGTCTGAACCAGGAAGTGTCAGTTAGAATAGTAAATTCAACGTTAGATCAGGTACAGCAAGTGAAATAAAGAGAGGGAAAGAAAGATTGGATTAAGCGCCAGAGTTAAAGGAGACAGAATGAAAAGTCAGAAAACATTTTTTTATTAAATTCTTTTTTAAATCTCCAACAATAATTAATTCCTGAAGTATTGAGACTCCACACTTGTAAAAGTTAATTTTCAGTTTGAGAGAGGTTTTTTGGCAGTAATTAAGACTTACCACGCCATTAAAATGGTAGTCGCAATGGAATAGACAAACCCTAATTTTTTTTGACGAGTTTAGTCTGTATATATCTGGCAAATACAGGAATTTCACGCCATTTGAACAGGGACCCAGACAGCGAGATGTCGTTTTCGTGCAGCTTTTGGACGAGCATCGCGACTCGGTCAGCAACTTTCAGATTTCTGCATTTAACTGTGCGTGTGTGGTCACCGGAAGTTAGTGTCTGATTAGCACATGAACAATGGTGAGCGGTGTTAACCTCACTGTTATTTTTACAGCAAAATCGGGCCCAATGTTTCCAATCCAGGAACGTCTCTAATTTGCTCAAACTGATATCACCCATTAATACTGAAGGGGTGGATTTCTGTGGTGGTTTTCCCGCTCAGCAGCCATAGCTTTGGCAGAAGAGCCACGGAAACCCAGGAAAATTGGCGAAATCATTTAAGCCGTTTTTTCCAGAGTTTCCGCAGCTCTTTTGCTGAAGTTATGTCAGGTGAGCGAGAGAACTTCTGTGGAAATTCACCACCTCAGCGGAATAAAGGAATTCTATGAATGCTTGTATTAAAACATTTCAGGATACATGTGTCCAATTCATACCAGGAGTACCACCATTTCGAGTAAACATTGGGGATGATTTTCAAGCAGCGCCCGAAACACGCATAAAATCGACAGACCAGCCGTACTGCCCAGCCATTGCTGCCAGTGTGAGGCCCGAGCCGATTTGAGTCCCTGGCCACATCAACATGTTGCTGATGAGCTGCGGGCGTCAAGCAGGAGCCCTGCTGCAGCTCACTGGTTATGGGAGAGTGGGAAATCTGTAGGCTCCCATGCTGGCCAGCAGGTCATGTCAGTAGGGGAGGCAATCCAGGGGACCTTCGAATGGGCTGGCAGTGGGCCAGAGTTTTTTAGGGGCCCAGGAGAAGCACTCCCACTAATGTTATCAGCATTATTTTTGGAAAACATTTTATTGAGTAAAAATAATAATATATAGGGTGCATCAATAACTTCAGAGATGTCTGGTCTTAGCATTTCAATCAACAGTTCCACATTTTTAACAAGGCAGTCCAATTTTGTGGAATGTCCCATTTTTATAATGTAGTTGCATTAATTGGCAATAGTTACAGGACAACTCTCAATCTGCCTTAAAACTGAAAAATATTTTAATGCAGGGTGGGGTGGGTATGACCATGCCCTACCCCAGATCAACATGATTTATTGCAGTAATAATTCAGGTAATTGCAGCAATGGAAACAATCATTCAATGTTAAGCTTGGAGTAGGTATGATTTTTGAAAAGATAGACAAGTGTCACATTATAAAACTCGGGGGCAACAAGGCAAGTTCATTTGAGTCTGAAGAGAAATATCCATTGCTTATTTTTTTCCTTCTTCCTTGCAGGTTGATGCGAAAGCATTCATTAGGTACTCCCATTAGGTCTCAGGTGTTCTTCAACCAAGGAGATAAATAGCTGGGAGCGCTTTAGCACTTGTGCTTGCATTCATCTGAAGGCACGGGAGATCAATACGACATCGGGGCACAGTGAGACCAACTACTGGTAAGTGAAGGTTCGTTGTTTTGACTGAAAGTGCTGTTGTTGAAGAATCTCAAAAGGTTACAGGGAAAGCAATTTGCCTCCAGTGCAGTTCATTCTCATTG
The DNA here is from genome assembly GCF_035084215.1 of Heptranchias perlo. Classification (NCBI taxonomy): domain Eukaryota; kingdom Metazoa; phylum Chordata; class Chondrichthyes; order Hexanchiformes; family Hexanchidae; genus Heptranchias; species Heptranchias perlo. The sequence goes on along the minus strand of NC_090326.1, from coordinate 50,385,948 downwards.
AAATGTAAATCAGACTGCTGCTGCAATGTAAACAGGGTAAGGTTAGTGGGAACATTTTGTCTCCGCTGGAGAAGAGCGTGAAACAAGCATTGCATGGCACACTTTCAGCGCTCACACTCTACTTTGCAGCTTTTTGTTACAGATAGTTGCAAGGGCATTTGGTTGTTTATTCTTTCATGTCCGTTACCTCTGGCTTCCCTATTCATTTCTGTAGTCTTTGCCCTTTAATTTCTTCATTTTTAATCTGCTATTAGACAATTAAATCTCCTGGCTGATCAAAGGCTTGGTTACGTTTATAGGAAAAGAAACAGTATAATTACCAGTACAGTTATAACAACAACAACTGGTATTTATATAGCGCCTTTAATGCAGTAAAACGTCCCAAGGTGCTTCATAGGAGTGTTAACATACAAAATTTGACACCGAGCCACATAAGGAGATAGTAGGACAGGTGACCAAAAGCTTGGTCAAAGAGGTAGGTTTTAAGGAGCGTCTTAAAGGAGGAGAGAGAGGTAGGGAGACGGAGAGGTTTAGGGATGGAATTCCAGAGCTTAGGGCCGAGGCAGCTGAAGGCAATGGTTCGGCCACAACCAGAGTATTGTGTCCAGTTCTGGGCACCGCATTTCAGGAAAGATGTGAAGGCCTTAGAAAGGGTGCAGAAGAGATTTACTAGAATGATTCCAGGGATGAGGGACTTTAGTTACGTAGATAGACTGGAGAAGCTGGGGTTGTTCTCCTTGGAACAGAGACGTTTGCGAGGAGATTTGCGAGAGGTATTCAAAATCATGAAGGGTCCAGACAGAGTAGATAGAGAGAAACTGCTCCCGTTGGCGGAAGGGTCAAGAACCAGAGGACGTAGATTTAATGTGATTGGCAAAAGAACCAAAGGTGACATGAGGAAAAAATTTTTACACAGCGAGTGGTTAGTATCTGGAATACACTGCCCGAGGGGTTGGTGGAGGCAGAATCATACCTTTCAGCCAACGTCCCAGACTCTTCGGTCACCATCCCTGGGTATGTCCTGTCCCACCAGCAGGATAGACCAACCAGAGGTGGCAGTACAGTGATATACAGTCAGGAGGGAGTGGCCCTGGGAGTCATCAACATTGACTCAGGACCCCATGAAATCTCATGGCATCAGGTCAAACATGGGCAAGGCAACCTCCTGCTGATTACCACCAACCGTCCTCCCTCAGCTGATGAATCAATCCTCCTCCATGTTGAACATCACTTGGAGGAAGCACTGAGGGTAGCAAGGGCACAGAATGTATTCTGGGTGGGGGACTTCAATGTCCATCACCAAGAGTGGCTCGGTAGCACCACTACTGACTGAGCTGGCCGAGTCCTGAAGGACATAGCTGCCAGACTGGGACTGTGGCAGGTGGTGAGCAAACCAACACAAGGGAAAAACTTATGTGACCTCGTCCTCACCAATCTACCTGTCGCAAATGCATCTGTCCATGACAGTATTGGTAGGAGTGACCACCGCACAGTCCTCGTGGAGACAAAGTCCCGTCTTCGCACTGAGGACACCATCCAACGTGTTGTGTGGCACTATCACCATGCTAAATGGGATAGATTCAGAACAGATCTAGCAGCTCAAAACTGGGCATCCATGAGGTGCTGTGGGCCATCAGCAGCAGCAGAATTGTATTCCAGCACAATCTGTAACCTCATGGCCCGGCATATTCCTCACTCTACCATTACAAGCCAAGGGATCAACCCTGGTTCAATGAGGAGTGTAGAAGAGCATGCCAGGAGCAGCACCAGGCGTACCTAAAAATGAGGTGCCAACCTGGTGAAGCTACAACTCAGGATGACATGCATGCTAAACAGCAAAAGCAACATGCTATCGACAGAGCTAAGCGATTCCACAACCAACGGATCAGATCAAAGCTCTGCAGTCCTGCCACATCCAGTCGTGAATGGTGGTGGACAATTAAACAACAAATGGGAGGAGGATGCTCTGTAAACATCCCCATCCTCAATCATGGAGGGGTCCAGCACGTGAGTGCAAAAGACAAGGCTGAAGCATTTGAAACCATCTTCAACCAGAAGTGCCGAGTGGATGATCCATCTCGGCCTCCTCCTGATATCCCCACCATCACAGAAGCCAGTCTTCAGCCAATTCGATTCACTCCACGTGATATCAAGAAACGGCTGAGTGCACTGGATACAGCAAAGGCTATGGGCCCCGACAACATCCTGGCTGTAGTGCTGAAGGCTTGTGCTCCAGAACTAGCTGCGCCTCTAGCCAAGCTGTTCCAGTACAGCTACAACACTGGCATCTACCCAACAATGTGGAAAATTGCCCGGTATGTCCTGTCCGCAAAAAGCAGGACAAATCCAATCCGGCCAATTACCGCCCCATCAGTCTACTCTCAATCATCAGCAAAGTGATGGAAGGTGTCGTCGACAGTGCTATCAAGCGGCACTTACTCACCAATAACCTGCTCACCGATGCTCAGTTCGGGTTCCGCCAGGACCACTTGGCTCCAGACCTCATTACAGCCTTGGTCCAAACATGGACAAAAGAGCTGAATTCCAGAGGTGAGGTGAGAGTGACTGCCCTTGACATCAAGGCAGCATTTGACCGAGTTTGGCCCCAAGGAGCCCTAGTAAAATTGAAGTCAATGGGAATCAGGGGGAAAACTCTCCAGTGGCTGGAGTCATACCTAGCACAAAGGAAGATGGTAGTGGTTGTTGGAGGCCAATCATCTCAGCCTCAGGACATTGCTGCAGGAGTTCCTCAGGGCAGTGTCCTAGGCCCAACCATCTTCAGCTGCTTCATCAATGACCTTCCCTCCATCATGAGGTCAGAAATGGGGATGTTCGCTGATGATTGCACAGTGTTCAGTTCCATTCGCAACCCCTCAGATAATGAAGCAGTCCGTGCCCGTGTGCAGCAAGACTTGGACAACATCCAGGCTTGGGCTGATCAGTGGCAAGTAACATTCGCACCAGAGAAGTGCCAGGCAATGACCATCTCCAACAAGAAAGAGTCTAACCACCTCCCCTTGACATTCAACAGCATTACCATCACCGAATCCCGCACCATCAACATCCTGGGGGTCACCATTGACCAGAAACTTAACTGGACCAGCCATATAAATACTGTGGCTTCAAGAGCAGATCAGGGGCTGGGTATTCTGCAGCGAGTGACTCACCTCCTGACTCCCCAAAGCCTTTCCACCATCTACAAGGCATAAGTCAGGAGTGTGATGGAATACTCTCCACTTGCCTGGATGAGTGCAGCTCCAACAACACTCAAGAAGCTCGACACCATCCAGGACAAAGCAGCCCACTTGATGGGCACCCCATCCACCACCCTAAACATTCACTCCCTTCACCACTGGCGCACCGTGGCTGCAGTGTGTACCATCCACAGGATGCAGCGCAGCAACTCGGCAAGGCTTCTTCGACAGCACCTCCCAAACCCATGACCTCTACCACCTAGAAGGACAAGGGCAGCAGGCACATGGGAACAACACACCACCTGCACGTTCCCCTCCAAGTCACACACCATCCCAACTTGGAAATATATCGCCGTTCCTTCATCGTCGCTGGGTCAAAATCCTGGAACTCCCTCCCTAACAGCACTGTAGGAGAACCTTCACCACATGGACTGCAGCGGTTCAAGAAGGCGGCTCACCACCACCTTCTCGAGCACAATTCTGGATGGGCAATAAATGCTGGCCTCGCCAGCAATGCCCACATTCCATGAACGAATTTTTAAAAAATTCAATCTTGGCCTTCAAAAGGGAACTGGATAAGTACTTGAAAGGAGTAAATTTGCAGGGCTACGGGGATAGGGCAGGGGAGTGGGGCTAGCTGGATTGCTCTCGCATCGAGCTGGCGCGGACTCGATGGGCCGAATGGCCTTCCTTCCGTGCGGTAACCTTTCTATGATTCTATGATTTTATGACTTGGGGTAAACAGCGAGCTGCAAGTTTATTTTATAAATAGTGCCATAGAGTACTGGAGTAAAGAGGTTATGATTAATTTGTTCAATGCAATGGTTCGGCTCCAGTTGGAATATTGTGTGCAGTTTTCGGTGCTCCCTTGTAGAAAGGACTTTAAAGCTGGAAAGAGCTTATCGCATAGATTCACCAGGATGATTGCAGGGATGGGAAACTATAGTTATGGGGAGTGATTGAGATACTGGGACTATTTACATTCAGTCAGAGAAGGCTAAGACGAAATTTAATAGAGGATTTTAAAATTATGAACGGTTTTAACAGGGTGGATAGGTAAATACCTTTTCCTCTGGTTGAGAAGGCAGTGACAAGGGGGGGTCATCAATTTAAAATGAGAGTGAGGAGAGAGGTAAGGAGAAATTTCTTTACACAGGAGAGTTATGAACACACGGAATGCCTTGCCCTGGGGAATAGTTGAGGCAGAAATCATTGCATATGGGAAAAGTTGATAAATATTTGAAGCAGAAGAAGATGCAGGGATCAAGGCAGAGAGCTGAGCAATGGGATTAGTTTTGAATTGCTGTAGCAAATAGCAGGTGCAGAAACAATGGGCTGTATGTCTGCTTTCTGTGCTGTAAACCTCGATGTTGAGAGCCAAGAGCACTGGGGCTAAGGAAGATCCTCTAGTATGTGGATTTGGGAAGAATAGGGAGAGCCGTAAGTATTCGGAATCACACTGCTCTGCTGCCGCCTTGGGAATGCTCTTTTTGCACATATTCACTCGTAGCATGCCAAGTTTTCCCACTGTGCAGAGTAGCTTGTGGTACAGATAGGGCCTTTTTTTGCGCTATTCTGTGCTGTGAGACTTCTTCTGAATGAGAGCGAGCTGGTAGGGCTGGTCATGAGAGTGGCCGAACAATGTAATATGCCAGAGGATGGTAGGACATGGTCTTGGAAGCTACTATTTCCCTCATTTTGAGTTCCTGACTTTGGCCTTTTCGATGAGTTAAGTTGAGAAAATGAATGTGCCAAGAGGTTGCACAGTACTTCCGCATGACGGGGGTGGGAGATTAAGGAAGAATCGAAAAGCAAATCACACATCCAACTCTTGCTTACAATGTGGCAGGGACCTGATGGAAGGTTGCCTGTCTGCTCTCACGATTGGCTAACGGTGTGTATAGAAGTACCCGAAGGGAAAAGCAAGATATGATTTGATAGCATATCAATATCTATCCTGAAGCAAATGATCGCCATTTTGGGAAGGAAAAGACCTGAAAGCACAATATGATTTTCATTGTAATGAGGTCATGCACAAGTGACACAATGACATTTTAAAGATACTGTGACATTTTTGTGTTTCCAATAACTTTCCAGCAGTAGAATCTATTTTTAAATAGTGGAAGAAATGTACAAAGAATTTCTCATATCCATTTTAGATTTCCTAAACTTAATTGTGATGAAACTTCCTTACTGATGACATCATTCTCCTTTCCAGATTGAACCTTTCACTTTGGAAAAAAAACACATGGAGCTTATTAAATAATTAAAAAATAATAAACCTTCTTAGCAGCTTTCTTTCCCTCTTTGTCAGTTTTTGGAGTACATCGGACTAAACTATTGGTATGAAGATGAAAATGCTGATGCTATGGGAGAGTTAAGATGAAAGCTTGTAAATAGGTCTTTAGCTTTTAATAAATGATTCTTTTACTTAATCCTCCTGCTGTCGACAATGTCACTGCTTTTGTTACTGTAATTATTTTGAACTTTTTGCAGAGCAGACATTTTTATTATTTACTGCAATAAAAAATTCAAACTTCCTGTCTATTTTTCTAACATTCCACCCATCAGTTGGCATACTTTCGCTTTTCAGAGAAATGTTTGGAATATTTGACTTTCTTTTCTTTCTGCATTTATTAGCAGTTCCCTAATCATGGCAAAACTCCCATAAGAGGTGCAGCAGAATAGGCTTAAAGGAAACAATCTATGAAACTGTTCTGACTACTAAATGTCTTTAGTGACTGTGAGACATGAAAAAATCAATTATAAGACTGATTATCACCATGTGTACTTAATTCAAAATGAAATATACAGAAGGTTGGTCTCAGATATTGATTTATATCCATCTTTCTCTTACACTGTGAATGAGGAGATTAAATATGAAACAACCTGATTCCTATGCATGTATTAATGCATACAACTGATGCGATTTTGTGACGAAATTAACCAAGCAACTAAGTTGACAAGCACAGTGCATATGTAACTCGTTGCTTATGTCACATACGGGTACAGTAGCATAGTGGTTATGTTACTGGACTAGTAATCCGGAGTCATGAGTTCAAATCCCGCCACAACAGCTGGGGGAATTTAAATTCAATTAATTAAAATACTAGTATTAGTAATGCTGGCCATGAAACTACCAGATTGTCGTAAAAACCCATCTGGTTCACTAATGCCCTTTAGGGAAGGAAACCTGCCGTCCTTACCCGGTCTGGCCTATATGTGACTCCCGACCCACAGCAATGTGGTTGATTCTTAATTGCCCTCTGAAAGCCACTCAGTTGTAAAATCTCGCTAAAAAAAGTCACAATAAGAATGGCATCGGACCACTAGGCACCGGACATGACAAAGGCAAACCAAGCCTGGTCGACCCTGCAAAGTCCTCCTCACTAACATCTGGGGACTTGTGCCAAAATTGGGAGAGCTGTCCCACAGACTAGTCAAGCAACAGCCTGACATAGCCATTGTAGGGGGTGGTGGTGTGTGTCAGCTTCACCTCTGACTTCTGAGCGGTCCGAATCGCTCCCACTCCCTGGGTTCCAGACCTTGGACTTATTTGGGGGTTGTGACAAAGTGCTGCAGACAACTGGTTTTGGTGCAAGAACTTTACCTTTATTCAAGGGAGAAAATACAAAATATTCCGTACCTCACCCCTCCCAATCCCACTGTACTAGCCAGGTTGGACTCTAACGGGCCAGAGATAATGCTCACCAAACGAAACCTTGACAGTAATTCACCCAGAGGTAAGTCAGAAACAGATTGTAGAGTGGAAACTTTGCGGATCTTTGGTTTTCTCCCGAGTTGGTTCTCTTTGGTCACGGTGGCCCAATATTACCTGGTTGGTTGGTGGCAATATTTGATTGGTTGTTTCGTAAGGCTCTTGTTGCCGCGAGGTGTCCGATGGTCACTGGGGCTGTTGCTCTGGTTTCTTCTTGTGTGTCGGCCTGCTTCTAGAGCTGCTGACCTTCCCTGTCAAACCCCTCGCCTTGTTGTTTGCTGGAAGCTGCCCTTCCTTCCAGAGACAGGCAGAACCAAGACAAGCAGCCCACCAGAGCCAGCAAGCCAGAGCGAGAGAGCGAGAGAGAGCGAGAGAGCGAGAGAGCGAGAGAGAGCGAGAGAGAGCGAGAGAGAGCGAGAGAGAGCGAGAGAGCGAGAGAGCGAGAGAGAGAGCGAGAGGTTTTGAGTTTCCACTTGTGGATGTCTCTCTTACAATGGTCTTCGACACTTTTTAAAAAAACACTTCATGTCTGTTTAAACAGTTCTTACAAAGTCCTTAAGAATCTTTGATGGCTTTTTGATGGTCCCTCATCATGTTGCCATTGCTTCTCCCGATGGGTCATTGTTAATTCCAATTTGCTGATCACCTGGTATACAGGCTTCCTTTTGTATCCAGTGTCCTAGGTGTTGATCGGTTTTGCATTGAAACAAAAACATGGCCCCACCTTGTCTGGAGCAGTTGCCTCTTTCAATGGCTGACTGCCTTTTGAATTCGTGCTGAGTGTTGACCACCTGCTGTCGGTTTTGCATTAAAACAGAGACATGTCTGAAGCATTACTTCTCCGAAGTTCCACGGTGTGTGTGTTGTTGATTTTGTCTGGTGACCTCTCACCTATCTTTCCATTTTAGGATTATAGTCAATGGCCAAAGTTTTCCCATACTCAGGGTTTTTTAGGGTTCTTCTCCGAGTTTTGGGGGATCTGTGAATTTTGAGAATCTTACACCATACTCACAGAATCATACCTTTCAGCCAACGTCCCAGACACTTCCACCATCATCATCCCTGGGTATGTCCTGTCCCACCGGCAGGACAGACCCACTAGAGGTGGTGGTACAGTGATATACAGTCAGGAGGGAGTGGCCCTGGGAGTCATCAACATTGACTCTGGACCCCATGAAATTTCATGGCACCAGGTCAAACATGGGCAAGGAAACCTCCTGCTGATTAACACCTACCGCCCTCCCTTAGCTGATGAATCAGTCCTTGCAGGAAGCACTGAGGGTAGCAAGAAGGTCACCAAAAGTGGCGCGGTAGCACCACTACTGACCGAGCTGGCCGAGTCCTGAAGGACATAGCTGCCAAATTGGGCCTGCGGCAGGTGGTGAGCAAACTAACACGAGGGAAAAACTTACTTGACCTCGTCCTCACCAATCTACCTGTCGCAAATGCATCTGTCCATGACAGTATTGGTAGGAGTGACCCCCGCACAGTCCTCGTGGAGACGAAGTCCCATCTTCGCGCTGAGGACACCATCCAACGTGTTGTGTGGCACTACCACCGTGCTAAATGGGATAGATTCAGAACAGATCTAGCAGCTCAAAACTGGGCAACCATGAGGCTCTGTGGGCCATCAGCAGCTGCAGAATTGTATTCCAGCACAATCTGTAACCTCGTGGCCAGGCATATTCCTCACTCTACCATTACCAACAAGCCAGGGGATCAACCCTGGTTCAATGAGGAGTGTAGAAGAGCATGCCAGGAGCAGCACCAGGTGTACCGAAAAATGAGGTAACCAACCTGGTGAAGCGACAATTCAGGACTACATGCATGCTAAACAGCGGAAGCAACATGCTATCGACAGAGCTAAGCGATTCCACAACCAACGGATCAGATCAAAGCTCTGCAGTCCTGCCACATCCAGTCGTGAATGGTGGTGGACAATTAAACAACTAATGGGCGGAGGATGCTCTGTAAACATCCCCATCCTCAATCATGGCGGAGTCCAGCACGTGAGTGCAAAAGACAAGGCTGAAGCGTTTGCAACCATCTCCAGCCAGAAATACCAAGTGGATGATCCATCTCAGCCTCCACCCGATATCCCCACCATCACAATAGCCAGTCTTCAGCCAATTCGATTCACTCCACGTGATATCAAGAAACGGCTGAGTGCACTGGATACAGCAAAGGCTATGGGCCCCGACAACATTCCGGCTGCAGTACTGAAGGCTTGTGCTCCAGAACTAGCTGAGCCTCTAGCCAAGCTGTTCCATTACAGCTACAACACTGGCATCTACCCAACAATGTGGAAAATTGCCCAGGTATGTCCCGTTCACAAAAAGCAGGACAAATCCAATCCGGCCAACTACCGCCCCATCAGTCTACTCTCAATCATCAGCAAAGTGATGGAACGTGTCGTCAACAGTGCTATCAAGCGGCACTTACTCACCAATAACCTACTCAATGATGCTCAGTTCGGGTTCCGCCAGGACCACTTGGCTCCAGACCTCATTACAGCCTTGGTTCAAACATGGACAAAAGAGCTGAATTCCAGAGGTGAGGTGAGAGTGACTGCCCTTGACATCAAGGCAGCATTTGACCGAGTGTGGCACCAAGGAGCCCTATTAAAATTGAAGTCAATGGGAATCAGGGGGAAAACTCTCCAGTGGCTGGAATCATACCTAGCATAAAGGAAGATGGTAGTGTTTTTTTTCGGCCAATCATCTCAGCCCCAGGACGTTGCTGCAGGAGTTCCTCAGAGCAGTGTCCTCGGCCCAACCATCTTCAGCTGCTTCATCAATGACCTTCCCTCCATCATAAGGTCAGAAATGGGGATGTTCGCTGATGATTGCACAGTGTTCAGTTCCATTCGCAACCTCTCAGATAATGAAGCAGTCCGTGCCCGTGTGCAGCAAGACTTGGACAACATCCAGGCTTGGGCTGATAAGTGGCAAGTAACATTCGCACCAGAGAAGTGCCAGGCAATGACCATCTCCAACAAGAGAGTCTAACCACCTCCCCTTGACAATCAATGGCATTACCGTCGCCGAATCCTCCACCATCAACATCCTGGGGGTCACCATTGACCGGAAACTTAACTGGACCAGCCATATAAATACTGTGGCTGCAAGAGCAGGTCAGAGGCTGGGTATTCTGTGGCGAGTGACTCACCTCCTGACTCCCCAAAGCCTTTCCACCATCTACAAGGCACAAGTCAGGAGTATGATGGATTACTCTCCACTCGCCTGGTTGAGTGCAGCTCCAACAACACTCAAGAAGCTCGAAACCATCCAGGACAATGCAACCCGCTTGATTGGCACCCCATCCACCACCCTAAACATTCACTCCCTTCACCACCGGCGTACCGTAGCTGCAGTGAGTACCATCCACAGGATGCACTGCAGCAACTCGCCAACTTTGACAGCACCTCCCAAACCCACGACCTCTACCAACTAGAAGGACAAGAGCAGCAGGCACATGGGAACAACACCACCTGCATGTTCCCCTCCAAGTCACACACCATCCCGACTTGGAAATTGAACGCCGTTCCTTCATCGTCGCTGGGTCAAAATCCTGGAACTCCCTTCCTAACAGCACTGTGGGAGAACCGTCACCACACGGACTGCAGCGGTTCAAGAAGGCTGCTCGCCACCACCTTCTCAAGGGCAATTAAGGATGGGCAATAAATGCCGGCCTCGCCAGTGACGCACACATCCCGTGAGCGAATAAAAAAAATTTAGCAGTGTTGTACAATTACCTGAAACCACTGAATTTTACTTATTTCAACTATCTCGTGTGTTTTAAGTAAATGTCAAGTAATTGAGATGAATGAACTACCAAGTTAAGCAGGCATAATGTGTTGACTCTTAAAATAATTTTTGGTATTATTAATAATTAGAGAAAAAAGCAAGTTGTAGTTGGCATTTGGGTACTACATCTTTGATGATCCAATGCATTGGTGCAAAGAGTGATACAATATAGGTCCCCACCAGTGACTTCCTGATCTTGGTTGAATCGTCAGTGGGAGTTATAAAGCACAAACTTTGTATTCCCTTACAATGGGAGGGGAAAACTGGAGGCTGGTAACTCAGTCATACCTGTTCACAGTGAGCTGGAGTGGCCTGTGACATTAGGGGGATCAAAAGACCTAAAATAAAAATTAAGTAAACAAAAATATATAAAATTGATTAACAAAGATTTTGATATCATTAAATTACAACCACATAAAACAATTAAGGGGACAATTTTCTTTCAGTTAAATAATAGTGACCATTTTGTTATTAAATATTTTTATGATAATGAAGAACATTAAAGCAATTTCAGTTGTCTCTCAGCATATTCTCTACATTTTCCTTTTCATTTTAGCCCTCCCAAAAAAGGCAAAACTCACCTTTTTTGCTGTTTGCATATTGGTATGTAAGTCTAAGCCACTTTCTTGTTAATTTGCATTGTGAAAGCTGACCTTTTGAAAAGAATGTGGATGGATTGAATAAAAATGCATCAGCATGAATAATTATACCAGAGTGAATTGGTCCATGATGAATAATCCAATTGAATAATTATATATTTGAAAATGAAAGAATCAACAAGCAGTAGATTAAATACCCAGTGAAAACCGTTTTCTGAGTGGGAGGTAGAAGTGATATTAAAGCTTGAGGCTTTATGTTAGTGCCAAATGCCTGATGGTGGTCTTGTCTCCAGTACATGAGAATGACCAACTTTTGGCCACAGTAACAGATGGTCTAAAACTAAAATGAATAAACAGCAGAGCTCTAATGAGCAATGGAGAGTGACTGGGTTTCATACCTTGGCTCTCAATGAAAAGACAATTTATAAATGCTAGCTGGCTTTTCAACAATATTCTATATGTACTTTCAGCAGGAAACTAAGTCAGAATAATAAAAGGTTCAATTCCTTTCGATTTGTTCCCACTTTGCTGACCTTTAACATGTCAAAGAATTTGCAGTGGCAGAGGAACAAGCCTTGTATGGATGGGTGAATAGAGATTTAAAAAACTGTCAATGATAAAAATCTGAAACGAAAACAGAAAGTGCTGGAAATAAACAATGAATTAACCAACATCTAAAAGGGAATATACCACATATTGGGGCAGAAATTGCTTGCAAAAATAACAGTGAGCTCAACAGCGCTCACCGTTGCTAGTGGCGAAATGGAGGAGCAAGTTCCGACGTTCGCACATGCGCAGTGAGACGCGGAAATCCGGAACTTGCTCCGGCGAAATGACAGCTTCGAATTAAAGGGATATCGCCTGTCGCAATCAGGGAAATCATTGAAAAAGCACCAACTTGCTCATCTGCCCAGCTGGAAAGTAACTAATATCGCCACAAAATGGGTACACTTAAATATACCAGGTCTAAACTAAGTTTTAACAGCAAAGTAAGTCTTAATAACTGCCAAAGAACTAAAAATTAACTTTTAAAATGTGGAGTCTCATTACTCCTTATTTTAATAGTTTTTGGTGATTAAAAAAAAAATTTTAATTAAAAATTTTTTTTTTTTACTTTTCCCTTCTGTCTGTTTTATTTCATTCAATTTTTTCTTACCCTCTCTTTTTTTCGCTGTCTATAACTGTTTTTACAATGATTTTAATGTTGTATCTTTCACTACCTGGTTTTTGTGTTCGAGCCCGCAGAGGCAGTTGATGCAGTTTGTCAAAAATGCTGCACCCTGATTGGTCGAGGGGAGAATTCGATCTTCTCGCTTCTCCCAGGGTCCTAGCTTCCCTTAAACTGACGCTGGGCTCTTCTCCGCTTCCAATTCGAGGAAGTGCCCAAAGTAAAGTCCGCGGTTAGTTAATGGGTTAGTATAAATCTATGGAGCGGCGAGCACCGTTGGTTCGCCGATGCGAGCAATTCCTGCCCCAATGTGTGGAGAAAAAGCCTTCCTCAGAGCTCCCGATGAAGGGTTTCATCTGAAAGGTCCTTTCTCTTTCAGATGATGACTAACCTCTGTGTATTTCCAGCATTTTTTGATTTTACAAATGAACTGAAGCTGGCATTTAGCTATTGGTGTCATATTTTTTGAAAATATGGAGATTATATTTGCCAATTAAACTACAGTGATGCAGATTGTAAATGTCTTGATAATGTCACTGATGAGTTGCACTTTCTCAGATTAATACTTCACCATCTCAGCCATTATATTTTAATGCGTCATTTATATTGTATTGTGAAAAATACTGAGAGTCACTTTTTATCTTTTCAGACAATTTTAGTGTTGCTGAGAATGAAGATTATTCTTAAGTAAATCATTTTGATATGTTCAGAGGTCTACTCCCATAGTCTGCAATCAAAATCAAGTACACCCCCCCAAAACATGGATTCATTCACTGTGGTATTCTTCGGGATATGGGCGTCGCTGGTGCAGTCGGCATTTATTGCCCATCCCTAGTTGTCCTTGAGAAGGTGATGGTCTTCTTCTTGAACCGCAGCAGTCCATGCGGTGAGGGTACTCCCACAATATTGTTAGGTAGGGAGTTCCAGGATTTTGACTCAGCGACAATTAGGGAACGGCGATATATGTCCAAGTCAAGATGGTGTGTGACTTAGAGGTGATGGTGTTCCAATGCACCTGCTGTCATCATCCCTCTATGATGTGGAGATGCCGGTGATGGACTGGGGTTGACAATTGTAAACAATTTTACAACACCAAGTTATAGTCCAGCAATTTTATTTTAAATTCACAAGCTTTCGGAGATTTTCTCCTTCCTCAGGCAAATGTTTCGAAACATTTGCCTGAGGAAGGAGAAAATCTCCGAAAGCTTGTGAATTTAAAATAAAATTGCTGGACTATAACTTGGTGTTGTAAAATTGTTTACAATTATCATCCCTCTAGGCTGTGGAGGGTGCGGGTTTGGGAGGCACTACCGAAGAAGCCTTGGTGATTTGATGCAGTGGATCCTGTAGATGATACACACTACAGCAACGGTACACCATTGGCAGAGGTGGTGTCAGAGGCAGAGGACGTTTAAGCTCGTTTAGTGCTTTGTCCTGGAAGGTATAACTCTTTACTTTTACAGTTGAAGTATAATCCGATAGATGTTTGCACTAAAGATACAGTTGATTCTCAGAAGAACTAGGAAGTGTTTTTCAGTCACATCAACAAAAGACTATTCAATTCTTAGTGATATCACAGTGCAGAGGCTTCAAATATCACAATAAAGTGTATTGTTCTCCATGAGGCTCTGGACTTAGTCTTTTACCAGCACTCTATCAAAAATTATACTGTCACCAGTAATTTCTGCAGGGTTCTCCATATAACTTTGGAGGAAACCCTTGAGAAATGGCATAAACAACCATTTCTGCCAATCATCTGCTGATGTTACAGCAGGAGATTGGGGAACCTACACAGAAATTCAACCCCTGTAGGTATAAGGAATCATTAAAATAAACTGACTTAAATTTTCTGGCATTGATTGAGGACCTGACTATACATAATACTATTATACTTGAATGGAAATAGCTGTCTATGAATCACCATCCATTGTATGCTTTGTGATCTTCCGTTCAGGCTTTTAAGCTGGCCTGAAGAACTTTTATTCAATGTCCAAGAGCTTAATTTAAATATTACAATACTTTCAGATGGACTTGAATGTGGCAAAGTGGTTTCCCATCTATTTAAGTTGAGTTTGCATACCTCGCTGCATTCCTGCACCAGGAGAGCGCCAAATGAAAGCTCCATATGCAACAAAACTTGTAAAGGGGGCCAATGAATTTTTGTAATTGTTTTGAATTTTCATTTTTTCAGTACATTTTTGTGCTTTTTAAAATCTTTATGTTTTGTGTATTTTTTTCAGAATTTTTTTCAATTCTGTGTTTTGTTTTGAGATTTATATTTTTTTGCTCAGGACAATAGGAATGTTTATATTGAACAAAAATAGCCAAATATCTTCTGCAAACTCACCTCAAAGCCAATTATAATTGAAGCATTTATAGGACTTTATCAGAATAGGAAAAGCTTAAGCATTGAGGGGATACGATCTCTTACGATACAAACATTCACATGAGCTCAGGGAGCAACAGGCAACTAAGTTCAAGCTACATAGTCTTGTAACTGTTTGCAAGTGAGCAAGTTAAAATTAATAATGAATTTGATTTTAAAGCATTCCAAACCTAATGGGCCAGTTTCTGCTGTCAAAATAATGGTGCTCACCATTACTTAAGCGCAAACGGTGCAGTAACTTTGGCCAAAGGGCAGATGCGCGGTTAAATGCAGATATCCAACAGTTGTCCGAGTTGCGCCGCTCCGCCATTAGCTTTGCGAAAACAGCATCTCGCTGTCTGCCTCACCATTGAAATGCATTGGATGGCGTGAGGTTCCTGTATTTGTGCAGTAGATTCCAACTAAACTCGCCACAGAAAGTTCAACCTTGTCCGTTTCAGTCTAAGTACTCTTTTAACGACGTGATAAGTGTTAATTACTGCCAGTTAACCTCTCTGGCACTGAAAATTAATTATTACAAACGTGGAGTCTCATTCCTTCAGGTTTTAATTCTTGTTGGAGATTTAAAAAATGTAAAATTTAAATTTTAACATTTTTATTTTACTGTTCCTTTCTGTTGCTTTTTTTTCTCTCTCTCTTAATCCAATCTTTCTTTCCCTCTCTTTATTTCTCTTTCTGTACCTCATTTGAATTCACCCACTCTAATTCTCACTTCCTTCTCAGGCCTTGCACTGTTGATTTCAGAATCCTTCAATCCGATTGGTTAAGGAGATATACAGTTACTTGCCCTGTTCACTCAGCTCCCAGATGCCCTGTTTCCTCATTGCGATGTTATCAGCTTGCACTTTCAGCAACTTGCCACGCAAAAAGTTTAAAAACCTAAACGTGCAAGGGCAAGTATAACTATCGGCAGATGCCATTAGCTGCTCGGCCACAGCAAATATTTCATGATTGCGATGGCCCAACATGAAAGAAAGCATAGCAGGAAGATCAGAGCCATACTGGCTACACCTGTCATTATGCCATTAACCATATCAATAATATAACCTGGCAATGACTGAAGGGAACTGCCTCTTTAGGCTTCAGGGCAGTAGGGAGCTAAATTAAATAACTGTGCCATCTTCATCAAGGATATCTTCAGCCAACCTGCACCATAGGGATGGCACTGCTAGTGACTGTCAATATTGCCAGCATTTTCAACTTTACTGCCTCCACCTCCTTTTTTTTCATTCGTTCACGGGATGTGGGCGTCGCTGGCGAGGCCAGCATTTATTGCCCATCCCTAATTGCCCTTGAGAAGGTGGTGATGAGCCGCCTTCTTGAACCGCTGCAGTCCGTGTGGTGACGGTTCTCCCACAGTGCTGTTAGGAAGGGAGTTCCAGGATTTTGACCCAGCGACAATGAAGGAACGGTGATATATTTCCAAGTCGGGATGGTGTGTGACTTGGAGGGGAACGTGCAGGTGGTGTTGTTCCCATGTGCCTGCTGCTCTTGTCCTTCTAGGTGGTAGAGGTCGCGGGTTTGGGAGGTGCTGTCGAAGAAGCCTTGGCGAGTTGCTGCAGTGCATCCTGTGGATGGTACATACTGCAGCCACAGTGCGCCGATGGTGAAGGGAGTGAATGTTTAGGGTGGTGGATGGGGTGCTAATCAAGCGGGCTGCTTTATCTTGGATGGTGTCGAGCTTCTTGAGTGTTGTTGGAGCTGCACTCATCCAGGCAAGTGGAGAGTATTCCATCACACTCCTGACTTGTGTCTTGTAGATGGTGGAAAGGCTTTGGGGAGTCAGGAGGTGAGTCACTCGCCGTAGAATACCCAGCCTCTGACCTGCTCTCGTAGCCACAGTATTTATATGGCTGGTCCAGTTAAATTTCTGGTCAATGGTGACCCCCAGGATGTTGATGGTGGGGGATTCGGCGATGGTAATGCCGTTGAATGTCAAGGGGAGGTGGTTAGACTCTCTCTTGTTGGAGATGGTCATTGCCTGGCACTTATCTGGCGCGAATGTTACTTGCCACTTATGAGCCCAAGCCTGGATGTTGTCCAGGTCTTGCTGCATGTGGGCTCGGACTGCTTCATTATCTGAGGGGTTGCGAATGGAACTGAACACTGTGCGGTCATCAGCGAACATCCCCATTTCTGACCTTATGATGGAGGGAAGGTCATTGATGAAGCAGCTGAAGATGGTTGGGCCTAGGACACTGCCCTGAGGAACTCCTGCAGCAATGCCCTGGGGCTGAGATGATTGGCCTCCAACAACCACTACCATCTTCCTTTGTGCTAGGTATGACTCCAGCCACTGGAGAGTTTTCCCCCTGATTCCCATTGACTTCAATTTTAATAGGGCTCCTTGGTGCCACACTCGGTCAAATGCTGCCTTGATGTCAAGGGCAGTCACTCTCACCTCACCTCTGGAATTCAGCTCTTTTGTCCATGTTTGGACCAAGGCTGTAATGTGGTCTGGAGCCGAGTGGTCCTGGCGGAACCCAAACTGAGCATCGGTGAGCAGGTTATTGGTGAGTAAGTGCCGCTTGATAGCACTGTCGACGACTGAGATGATTGAGAGTAGACTGATGGGGCGGTAATTGGCCGGATTGGATTTGTCCTGCTTTTTGTGGACAGGACATACCTGGGCAATTTTCCACATTGTCGGGTAGATGCCAGTGTTGTAGCTGTACTGGAACAGCTTGGACAAAAGAGCTGAATTCCAGAGGTGAGGTGAGAGTGACTGCCCTTGACATCAAGGCAGCATTTGACCGAGTGTGGCACCAAGGAGCCCTAGTAAAATTGAAGTCAATGGGAATCAGGGGGAAAACTCTCCAGTGGCTGGAGTCATACCTTATCGGCTAGCATAGGGATCAACTACCATATCAACCTATGTGTTATCTACACATGTATCAAATAGGTGACTGATGCATCGGTCACCATATCCAGCATTTTCATTTCTTTTCCCACTGACTCGCAACAGGAGCCTGACATAGCTGCCTAATTCCACCTCTCTGCTGTATTTCCAAAAGAAGATGAAGTAATTGATGGAAACCATTTAGACATCTGGCCAGCAGGTCTTGCTCCTTCTTTACCAACATCTGCTCTGTCACTCACCGCCTTCAAGCCCACTTAATGTATTTTCTAGATGTAAGTAGCTGTGCTGGCAAACATTGGTGAGAGAGACACAGGATGCTGTGAGATATTGTCTTATTCTGGTAGCTAACAGTGCTGGCATGCTGCTCTTCCGGGTCTATAATGATAGAAAAAGAACAAATGTTAGAATGCTGACTACTGGAAATACATCTACAAACAGAACTTCTAATCAGAAGATACTGGGGGTATCCATTGGGAAAGAAAATCAGCCAGATTGTAAAAAGGGCAGTCGTTTTGCTGTTGCCCATTATCAGCTCCTGCCAAAGACACATTTCACCCTCACTGTGGTTGTGTTTATGCCTATGTGGAAGAAAGACAAGCTGTAAGAGCCAGATAGGGCTAAGTCTGAGCTTGGGGCAGGCGGGGTGTAAGTTATGGCTTCACCTTCTACCTCGATGCTCTTATGTGGACGAATGTCTAGAATGGGCTCTTCCAAGGGAATCAAAGGTATGTCATTTAGAGTCATAGAGTTATACAGCACGGATAGAGGCCCTTCGGCCCATCGTGTCCGTGCCGGCCATCAAGCCCTGTCTACTCTAATCCCATATTCCAGCATTTATAGAGTAATCCCATATTCCAGCATTTATTGGTCCTCCTCAGGTTCAGGTCTGTTCTCTTGTACCATGTGCCATCCTGACATTCAAGTAGAGAAGTAGTCTTGACATGTTGTATGTTGAAGGAGCACATACACAATGTCAAACATATGCCCAACCTGCAGCCCATCTTGTGTGTTAGTGTTTTAGTAAGTAATCATGCATCATGCTGCTAAGTTGTGTTGCTATGATTATATGTGAGAGGACCTTGAAGATATGAGTATGTTAAGGCCAGTAAGTTGCAGCTTGAATGTGTGTCCTTTTGCAATATGGGCATTCATGAGAAGCAGTAAAAGAGTTGTAAGGTTGTCTGAGGGCTTGTCATGGGCTAAATGTGAAACATACTGACAGGCAATTCTGGGCTAGCTGGTAAATGGTACTATTTTGTAGCCTTACTTTGACAACTTCTTTAAGGTATAGTGTCTTCCTCCACATCTGTTCGCAGGTATATAGGCCCCAACTCTAAGAGGGGGCTCAGGTATGGTGCGGTCGAGCCTCAAAGCAACTGTGAGCCTGGGCACCTGGAAGCCCGGCTGATAATTAACAAACTTTTCCAGAGTCCCATCCGAACCTGACCAGAATCACTACCTGGCTGCCGGGCAGGAGAGGAATTCAGCGACAGGAGGCATGGTCGTGGTTGGGGGGGTGGGGGTGCTGGGGAGTAGGGAGGAGGGAAGCTCAGGGCAAGGGAGGCCCAAGGCTTCCTTGTGAGGCCTGGAGGAGCACTTAAATGTTAAAAAGATAATTTTTGTCACTCTATTGTTGTGACACTTCCTTTTAATTATCCTCATCCCTTTAAATATCTGTTCCCACCACACGTCTAAATCTGTACCTGGAGCTACTCATAATTCTGGAATTGAACTAACTTCAGCAAGTCGATTGTGAATAACACACCTCCATTTGCATTAATGCAAAGTCCAGCTAAGATTTCCATCTCAAGCAGAAATAGGGAGAACGTTTGTTAACAATAATCTCTGTGCAATCTGCAGGAGGACAGAGAGCCCCCAGACTCTTTGATCCACCTTTAGCAATACTGCTGGGTGAAGTCAACCAGAGAAGGGAATTGCGGTTTGGAACCAGATGATGCAAGTCCTGAAGGACAGTTGTTCAGGGACAGTGGGAGGAGTTGACCATTGCAGTCAATGCCAATGCAACTGCTTGACATGTGACAACTCAGTGTCAGAAAAAGTTTAACAACCACCTTAGCAGGTCAACTAAGAATGCACTGTGCGAAGCATATCTGCACTTATAATGACCTTCTCTCCCATTGTGTAAAATGCATGAATTGCTTGCCTTCGATGCCTAGGAGGCAGCACCGTGCCCCTTCCAACCTGAGCAGTTTCCTGGAAGTGTTCCTTCACTGACAGCTTTACATGCAATCACCCTACTAAAAGCCTCACCTGAAGTCTAAGCGCTTGGTGCATGTACCTGTCAGCATCCATTATGGGCTTAATGCTGAAACCGACGTTTTACTGCACATAATGGTAACCAGAGGGAATTCTCACTGTTTTCATTCTTTTTGAAGCCCAATACATCAGACAGAGAACTGTGACAGTTGGCAGTCCCCCAAAACCTTTGCCCTCTTACTCCTTACAAGGAGGAAGTTCTCCAAAACCTGGGGAGAGAGACAACAGATAGTGTCAGAGATGGAGAAATAGGAGAGCAGGTGCCAGTTGCCATGTTTCTTCCTTTTCATTCCACTGTACCCCACATCACTTATCAACAAACAATATCATGTCACTCCTTCCATGGACAGTGATATGCGAACACCAATCCTCATAATCCCATTCTAACTTCCTTACCTGCTTTCATCCTCTAGATGTGTCAGAGGAAGCAGAGCCAGGCACCAATGGATCATTCCTGCCAGCAGTTCAGAACATTCACCGTCATTCACTCTGTCCTTCAGAAACACCTGTTCAGAGACATCCACCACAGGGGAATTCGAGTATGAGCCAGATAGAAGTGCACTGAGTGCGACACAGAGTATAACTAACCAGGAACAGCTGGCTGTGGAACATTAGGAAGACGACATTCCTGACTGGAGGGTCAACCTATGTCATTACAGGAGTCTGGGGATCCAGATCTCAAAGAAGGATGCTTGCAGAGTATCATGTGCAGGCACCATCAGTACCCATGCAGCTTCAAGTGGTGCACCTGTAGCAAGTCCAACTCAATGCTTAGCTGCCATAAGATGAGGCCCAACTTAGTCCAGGAAGCTCCTGTTACAATGCAGCAACCAGCCACTTCATGCACTCCCGCCATTCAAATATCATGTAGGAGGAGCACTGGATTAGGGTTCACACATCATAAACTGGCATACTGGCATCAAGGGGAAGCACAATAGTAAGAAACACCAAGCCGTGCATTGTATAGGTTTTCATTAAAATTATGGTTGCAATAAAGTTGTGCGTGCAGACGTTGGTCTCAAAAATCTACAGGGCCACTTCTGCTGGTGTTGCTCCCTGGAGGCAGCGTTTCTGCCTGACAATCCTCTCCAGCACTGAACCCACCATAAATTGCAGGGTCAGCTCATTTACCTACCCATTGAAGTTGGCCGAGTGGAATTCCCATGTAACTTTGGAAATACTGCGATGGGAGGATTGGAAGTTGCAAATATAGGCCTCTAAATTGTCCAGAATGCTATAGATTGCAGCAGCAGGCTGGGGAAGCAGCAAGCAAGTCGAGAAATTTTTTAAGGACTGAAGTAACTGTCACACGGACTGCAGCGGTTCAAGAAGGCGGCTCACCACCACCTTCTCGAGGGCAATTAGGGATGGGCAATAAATGCCGGCCTCGCCAGCGACGCCCACATCCCGTGAACGAATTTTTAAAAAGGCAGCTGTAATAGGTCGCTTATGTGAGACTTTGTGGTTCCATAAACTATGTCTTCAAGCTAAGGGGCTGGCAGAGGCACCCAAAGAATGGAGGGTGAGATCGGAAGCAGGCAGAAAAGAAGAGCTTACAATTTCAAAGAGACCGACCGTCAGATATTCTTGGTTGAAATGCAACAAAGGAGAGAGAGACTGCTCAATGCTGAAGGCACGGCCGCTAATGCTGGAACAAAGTGAGTGGGAGAATCACAAGGGTCCAGAGTTGGAGGAACCCAGAGTTCTTGGAGGGTTATAAAGCTGGATGAGGTTACAGAGATTGGAAGGGGAGAGGCCATGGAGAGATTTGAAAATGAGGATGAGAATTTTAAATTTGAGGCGTTGGTGGATTAGGAACCAATGTAGGTCAGCGAGCACTGGGGTGATGGGTGAACAGGATTGGTTAGAATACAGGCAGCAGAGTCTTGGATGAGCTCAAGTTTATGGAGGGTGGAAGCTTGGAGGCCGGCCAGGAGAGCATTGAAGTAGTCCAGTCTGGAGGTAACAAAAATATGGACGTGGGTTTCAGCAGCGGATAAGCTAAGGCAGGGGCATAGATGAGCGACGTTACAGAGGTGGAAGTAGGCGGTCTTTGTAATGGAGAGGGTATGGGGTCAGTAGCTCAGCTCAGGATCAAGTAGGATGCCGAGGTTGCGAACAGTCTGGTTCAGCCTGAGACAGTGGCCGGGGAGAGGGATGGAATTGGTGACGAGGGAATGGAATTAGTTGCGGGGGCCGAAGACAATAGTCTTCCCAGTGTTTAATTAGAGGAAATTGTGGCTTATCTAGGACTGGATGTCAAACAAACAGCCTTTTTTTTATTCGTTCATGGGATGTGGGCGTCACTGGCAAGGCCAGCATTTATTACCCATCCCTAATTACCCTTGAGAAGGTGGTGGTAAGCCGCCTTCTTGAACCGCTGCAATCAGTGTGGTGAAGGTTCTCACACAGTGCTGTTAGGTAGGGAGTTCCAGGAATTTGACCCAGCGACGATGAAGGAACAGAGATATATTTCCAAGTTGGGATGGTGTGTGAGTTGGAGGGGAACGAGCAGGTGGTGTTGTTCCCATGTGCCTGCTGCTCTTGTCTTTCTAGGTGGTAGAGGTCACAGGTTTGGGAGGTGCTGTTGAAGAAGCCTTGGTGAGTTGCTGCAGTGCATCCTGTGAATGGTACCCACTGCAGCCACGATGCGCCGGTGGTGAAGGAAGTGAATGTTTAGGGTGGTGGATGGGACGCCAATCAAGCGGGCTGCTTTGTCCTGGATGGTGTCAAGCTTCTTGAGTATTGTTGGAGCTGCACTCATCCAGGCAAGTGGAGAGTATTCCATCACATTCCTGACTTGTGCCTTGTAGATGGTGGAAAGGCTTTGGGGAGTCAGGCGGTGAGTCACTTGCCGCAGAATACCCAGCCTCTGACCTGTTCGTGTAGCCACAGTATTTATGTGGCTGGTCCAGTTAAGTTTCTGGTCAATGGTGACCCTCAGAATGTTGATGGTGGGAGCTTCGGCGATGGTAACACCATTGAATATCAAAGGGAGGTGGCTAGACTCTCTCTTTTTGGAGATGGTCATTGCCTGGCACTTGTCTGGCACGAATGTTACTTGCCACTTATCAGTCCAAGCCTGGATGTTGTCCAGGTCTTGCTGCATGTAGGCGCAGACTGTTTCATTATCTAAGGGGTTGCAAATGGAACTGAACACTGTGCAATCATTAGCGAACATCCCCATTTCTGACGTTATGATGGAGGGAAGGTCATTGATGAAGCAGCTGAAGATGGTTGGGCCTAGGACACTGCTCTGAGGAACTCCTGCAACAATGTCCTGGGGCTGAGATGATTGGCCTCCCACAACCACTACCATCTTCCTTTGTGCTAGGTATGACTCCAGCCACTGGAGAGTTTTCCCCCTGATTCCCACTGACTTCAATTTTACTAGGGATCCTTGGTGCCACACTTGGTCAAATGCTGCCTTGATGTCAAGGGCTGTTACTCTCACCTCACCGCTGGAATTCAGCTCTTTTGTCCACGTTTGGACCAAGGCTGTAATGAGGTCTGGAGCCTAGTGGTCCTGGTGGAACCCAAACTGAGCATTGGTGAGCAGGTTATTGGCGACTGGCAACACGGAGGCAGTGGAGGGGTCGAGAGAAGTGTTGATGAGGTAGAGCATCACATGGAACCTGATGACGTGTTTTCGGATGATGTCGCCGAGGGGCAGCATGTAGATGAGATATAGCAGGGGGCCAAGGATAGATTCTCGAGGGACTTCAAAGGTAATGGTGAGGGGATAATAAGAAAAGCCATTGCAGGAGATTCTCTAGCTATGACTGGATAGGTAAAAGGGGAACCAGGCGAGGGCATTCCAACTCAGCTGGACAACGGAGGAGAGGCTTTGGAGGTGGATGGTGTGGTCAACCATGTCAAAGGCTGCAGACAGGTCGAGAAGGATGAGGAGGGATAGTTTACCACGGTCACAATCACATAGGATGTCATCTGTGACTTTGATAAGGGCCGTTTCAGTGCTGTGGTGGGGATGGAAACCTGATTGGAGAAGTTCAAACATGGAGTTGCGGGAAAGATGGGCACCGATTTGGGAGTTGACAAAAGGTTCAAGGACTTTGGAGAGGAAAGAAGATTGGAGTTGGGATGGTAGTTTATAAGGATAAAGGAATTAAGGTTTTTTTTTAGGATGACGTAATGTCAGTAGATTTGAATGGGAGGGGGACAGGACCAGAGGAGAGGGAACCGTTTGCAGTATCTGCTAGCCTGGGGTCCAGAAAGGGAAGTTGGGTGGTCAGCAGTTTAGTGGGACTAAGAGAGCAGGAGATGGGTCTGATGGACAGGATGAGCTACGAAAGGGCATGAGGGGAGGAGAAACTAGAGAAAGATGCAAATTCAGGGTGAGGGCAGGGGGGATCCTTGTCTTGGTGAGGAAGGGAGGGATACAACAGATGCAGCTGAATAGATGGTCTCAATCTTAGTGGCAAAGATGATTCTGGAGTAGTGAGCAGTTTTGGTGGAGGAGAGCAGGGCTTGATGTGGTCTAACCATATCTGACGACAAAGAGCTAAGCCAGTTGTCCACCATAAACGTTCAAGTCTGTGTTCCTCGGACTTTAGGGAGCGGAGATGGGGGCTGTACCAGGGGGAACGACCAGTGTGGGAGAGAGTAAGGGTCTTGCTGGGGACATGAGCATCAAAGGCGGAGGTGAGGCTGTGATTGAGCAGATCAAAAGCTGCAGAAGTATTGTGGCAAATGGAGGGCTAAAGGCCAGGACAGTTGGGAGTTTGAAAGTGTCACTGTAAATGACTTGGGTCGATGCAGAGGAAATGGCTTGGAAAGGGGAAGAGGGATGTGATTGGTGAGGGATACAAGGCAATGATCAAAGATGACTTTGAAGGCAGCAAAAGTACTCTTTTAAAGCAATGGTCCTCTCAAAGACCACGATGGTAGAAGCATGTGCCTTGTTGTAGTGCTCCTTAGCTGCTGTCCTTGCAAGCCTTAGTGGGGTTATTATCCGTGACATCAAGGAGTATGCCTTCTTACTGCCAGAAGCCATCTGTTCAATTGATTATCTTCCTGGAAGAGCTCAGGGAGGGCAGAATTCCTGAGGATGAATGGAAACTTGAAGCACATCTGGCATTCATATGAAGGATTCTGTGCATCTGATCACATATAATCTGGACATTCAGTGAGTGGTACCTCTTTGCGTTAAGAAAGTTGAGGTGGTTAATGGGTAGGAGCTTGCAATACTAGATGTGTGCCATCTATTGCACATTGGGAACCCCAACAATATGATAATACTGGATAGCCCTATTACTCTGCTGCCTTTTTGTCATGCCAAACTGGATGAATTCCTCAGTTCTTCTGTAACTCCAGCAAGATCGGCCGACTTGGATATTGGCAGAGGTCCTCAGGAGGGTCCGGGGTGGGGGGCGGTGGTGGAGGCAATCAGGAAGATGGCGAGCAGTGGCCCGCGGATTTAATGTGGAACCAGGAGGAACACTTATACTCTTGGCTCCACAATAAAGTAAATAAAAAATGTTCAATCTTGCCTTTCCAATGGCATCCTCCAGTGGTCCTCAATTTGAATGCTTTAAAGGGGGCCTCAAACAGACATGAGATCCCCTGTTTGCATATGTATAGGGCCTAACATCTGTTCAGGCATTTGCCTAGATGCCTACGGAGTAGCCTTTACCAACGTGCTGGGCAGCGGACTTCCAACGTGGAATTAGAGCACACTCTGCCCACCATCTTGGATCCGTAGGCATTTTACGCCTTTAAAAGGGACAATTGTAGCACAATTCAATTTCTAGGCCAATGAATCTGTCATTTGGTAATACATCTGTACACAGTTTGACTAACATTATAAAAGTCTCCAGTGGCAGCCTGGAATGACCCCATAGTATGGAAATTATGAGCAGCAGCGACTTAACAGCCATTGGCAGAGTGGTGCCTGTGGTGGAGGAAGGCTGTAAGTCCATGCAGCAAGTGGCATAACTCAGTGACATTTTCCTTTGGAAGACAAAGCTCCATCAGGCACTGCTTCTCAGTTAAATGCATGTGTAATGAGTTTGGGCAGTCTAGTGTTCTTTGTAGGCATAAGTTTACAGCACTAAATTGCCTCTAATTTACCACTAAATTGACAATCTCAAAAGAGTTTGCAGGATGGATAGTGTAGGAAATGTAGAAGTGTCACACTGATAGAAGGGTGTTGAGGTTGGGGGAGAGTAGAAGGAGATTTATTCTGCATCTAATTAATCTGGGAGTCCTTGATTCTGGGACTGGGTATGCAAAATGGAAAAGTATTCCAATCTCCAACATAATAATCTCACAGCTTGATGAATACAACATTCACACAAATAAAAGTTGCAAAGAAAAGACTACTGTAATGGAGTTGGATTGGAAACTGCTTTTTTCCAACTTCGTCCTACTGCATATTGCTATGAACTATGAACTCATTGGGAATTGAGTTAATGGAAAAGATGAGCTAAGTTTAGCAAAATCTTATCAGGAAGCATACATTACATAAGTAGCCTCCTAATCACCCTGGAAGCAGACCAAAACTCTGTCACCACTGTGAGACAATGGACATACTCTCACCTGTGAATTCCCTTATCTCCTGTAACCTGAGTGTATTCACTTAACTTTCTTGCACCATAAATGGATATCTTCAGAGCTCCATGGAGGAGCCTTGCATATGCATTGCATTCAGTAATTAATTATTTTAAAATTCAAAGTACTTATCCCCAAATTAGACTTTGCTTTTAAACACAGTTAATTCTACACCATTGGCCACATACTCCATGGACTTGTGTTCTATATTTTTGGCAATGTGCCCCAACATTCTATTTGTCTTATTAATCGCTTTCCCATGCTGCAGAGACCTTTTCAAAGACTAGGTTATGAATATTTTCAAAGTCTTCTGCTATTTCATCTTCCTCCAGAGCTATTTGTCTTGTTATTATTCACACCTATATGGATTACCTTGCTTTTATCGACATTAAACACCATTTCCAGTCATTAGCCAACAGCTGAATCCCACCCAGACCCCTTTTGAATAATATCTGTCTCTACAGCCACTACACATTTTTCAATCCCAGGCAAATCTGTGCCATGAGAAACTTAGAAATTCAGGGGCCAAAAATCCTCGACCCTTCTGGCGCACTCTTGCAAGTCCAGCAGGATTGCACCGGAAGGGCCAGAAATTAGGCCAAGTCCCAGATAGTGCTGGTCCCGGCCTAACATCAGAGGTTTTGTAAGAGGCAGAGACCCATAAGGCAGCACAACCTGAGATCATGGCCCTCTCACAGATACCCAGCCATCAGGGTTTACAGACCCAGAAGATCATATTTGAATATCTTGCTCGAGTTATGTGTAAAGAGGCTGGGGCTGAGTCTAGAATGTCTGGAAGAGCTTCTGTCCTAGAGGGAGGCCTGTGAATGCCCTCAGGAAACAGAACAGCATTTGCTGTGACTCAGAAAATCACTATAGCACTTAATTTCTTGGTCACTGATTCATTTCGATGGACAACGAACAACTTCAACTAGGGCAGTCAATATGCTATGCTTTGTTGTGTAAAGTAACATAGTTAATGCCTCGTTCACCAGAGTAGCCTAGTTCACTACATTTGACATGAGACCAAGACAGCTGCATGAGCAGGCCACTAATTTTCATCAGATCACTGTGCTTCTATGAGTGCTGGGAGCAATAGATTGCACTCGTGGCCATATAGTACCCTACGATTAACCCACGGTACTATATGAACTGAAAAGAATTTCACTCCCTTAATGTCTAATTAGTATGTGACTACAGACACCAGTTTCTGCATGTAAGTGGCTAGTATGCAGGAAGCTGCCTTGATGCATTCATCCTTTGACAGTGCAGTGTCCCTGCACTCTTTAAAAAAATAAAGGGCAAGGCACTGGGTAGCTTCTTGGAGACAAGAGATGCCCAATTCTACTATGGCTACCAGCTCCATTGAGAAATGCCACCAGTGAGGCAGAGGATTGCTACAACGAGGCTGACATTTGTACTTGCATTAAAATTGAACAAACCATAGGCACGCTGAAGGAAAAATTCAGATGCCTAGATAGTCAGAGGATTCCCTGGTTCCCTCCAGTATATTCCCAGTACTTCTCACAAGTAGTGATTAGCCTGCATAATTTCGCTCTTCAATAAGGTCTGGAGATTGAAATACTTCAGGAGGACAGAGAGTCTGAAGCTGTACCCCCTGAGGGTGAGAGGCATGGACAGGCAGAGAAGACTGCAGAGTCTGAGAAAGCAGCAGGGAGAGAGTTGAGATGCAGACTTATCCAGGACATTTTCAGCACTTTCTAGTGTTTAGTAGTGAGCCTGACCACATATTGGGCCTCCATGTGGGGAGACACCTGGGCAACATTATAGGTAGAACCAAAGGTACTGAAAATCTACTTCTCATACCAGATTTCAGAAGGGCAAACTTCGCTAAAGTGACAGACGATTTGGAACAAATTAATTGGCTAACCCTACTGGGTGGTGATGAGACTGATGTAGAAAAAAATGGAAATTTTTTAAGAACAAGATACAAAATGAAGAAAATGTAGAATGCCCAAAGTCAAAAGAAGGGATTGTGGTAAGAAAAACCAAGGTGGCTGATTGTCATGTACAAAAACAAATAAGATGTGAACAAAAATGTTTCTACAAACTAGAAGTATCTAATACTCAACTAAACAGAGTTAAATACAAGGAACAGCTAAAGAAAACAAGGCTGCTATTAGATCAGCTAAAAGGATAATGGAAAAGAGGATTGTAGACAATTGTGGACGTCATGGGAAAGGCTTTTTCAGTTCTGTAAAGAGTCAGAGAACTGTCAAAGACTGTCTTGAACCATTAAAGGATGGTCAAGTACAGGCGATGAAGGACTCACGGGCTATGGAGGAAATATTAAATGAGTACTTTTCATCGGTCTTCACTCTTGAACCTGAAAATAGATAGAGCAGCTAGGCCAGATGATATCCACCCGAGGCTCCTCAGGGAGATGAGACGTATGCTATGTGAGCCCCTTGTCTATATTTTTAATAGCTCATTGAACTCTGGGATGGTTCCCATAGACTGGAAGGAGGCTAATGTAGTCCCCATCTTTAAAAGGAGAGACAAGACAGACCCGGGTAACTATAGGTCCTTTCGTTTGACTTCAGTAATAGGAAAGATGCTTGAGGGAATCAATCAGGATACAATATATAATTACTTGAATAGAGAGGAACATATTCGGGACACCCAACATGACTTCAAAAAAAGGAGGTCGTATCCTACAAATTTAGTTGTATTTTTTGAAGAAGTCACCAAGATGGTGGATGAGGGAAGCCCAGTAGACATTGTTTCCTTAGACTTCCAAAAAGCTTTTGACAAGACACTGCACAAGAGGCTTCTCTACAAGATCGAAGCTTTTGCTATTAGTGGTAATATATTGAGCTGGATTGAGAACTGACTAGAAGGCTGGAAGCAGAAAGTAGTTATAGATGGATTTGGATCTGTTTGGAGACCAATGGTGTCCCGTAGGGATCGGTGTTGGGACCATTGGTCTTTACTATTTTTATTAATGATCTAGATGTAGGTGTTGGGGGCAAGATCTGCAAATCTGCAAATGATACTAAGATTTGTGCGTGTCAGGACTGTAGACAATGCTCAACTGCTTCAGGCAGATCTTGATGTGTTGGGATATTCAGCTCGTGACTGACAAATGATATTTAACTTGGAAAAGTGCAATGTTATGCATGTGGGCAAGGTGAATGCTGAACAGACATGCACCCTTCAGGAAAAAGCATTAAAGCAGGTTGAGAAAGAAAGAGATCTGTCTCGTTCTAAAGCATAGATCTCTAAAGGTTCATGAGCGATAGCTAGAATGACTGAATTTTTTGAGGGGGTGACTAGGCGTGTGGATGAGGGTAACGCAGTGGATGTGGTATACATGGATTTCAGTAAGGCCTTCGATAAAGTCCCGCACAGGAGACTGGTCAAGAAGGTACGAGCCCATGGAATCCAGGGTGCCTTGGCACTTTGGATACAAAACTGGCTTAGTGGCAGAAGGCAGAGGGTGATGGTCGAAGGTTGTTTTTGTGACTGGAAGCCTGTGGCCAGTGGGGTACCACAGGGATCGGTGCTGGGTCCCTTGCTGTTTGTGGTCTACATTAATGACTTGGATATGAATGTAAAAGGTATGATCAGTAAGTTCGCTGATGATACAAAAATTGGTAGGGTGGTAAATAGCGAGGAGGATAGCCTCAGTCTGCAGGACGATATAGATGGGTTGGTCAGATGGGCGGAACAGTGGCAAATGGAATTTAACCCGGAAAAGTGCGAGGTGATGCACTTTGGAGGGACTAACAAGGCAAGGGAATGCACAATGAATGGGAGGACCCTAGGCAAGACAGAGGGTCAGAGGGATCTTGGTGTGCAAGTTCACAGATCCCTGAAGGCGGCGGAACAGGTAGATAAGGTGGTAAAGAAGGCATATGGGATACTTGCCTTTATTAGCCGAGGCATAGAATATAAGAGCAAGGAGGTTATGATGGAGCTGTATAAAACACTGGTTAGGCCACAGCTGGAGTACTGTGTGCAGTTCTGGTCGCCACACTACAGGAAGGATGTGATCGCTTTGGAGAGGGTGCAGAGGAGATTCACCAGGATGTTACCAGGGCTGGAGTGCTTCAGCTATGAAGAGAGACTGGGAAGATTGGGTTTGTTTTCCTTGGAGCAGAGGAGGCTGAGGGGGGACATGATTGAGGTGTACAAAATTATGAGGGGCACAGATAGGATGGATACTAAGGAGCTTTTTCCCTTCGTTGAGGGTACTATAACAAGGGGACATAGATTCAAGGTAAAAGGCGGGAGGTTTAGAGGGGATTTGAGAAAGAACTTTTTCACCCAGAGGGTGGATGGAGTCTGGAACTCACTGCCTGAAAGGGTTGTGGAGGCAGGAACCCTCACAACATTCAAGAAGCATTTGGATGAGCACTTGAAATGCCATAGCATACAAGGCTACGGACCAAATGCTGGAATATGGGATTAGAGTAGACAGGGCTGATGGCCGGCGCGGACACGATGGGCCGAAGGGCCTCTATCCGTGCTGTATAACTCTATGACTCTATGACTAGGATGTTGGGGTGCATTTATAGGACAATTGACTATAAGACAAAGTGTTTTGTCGTTGTACAAGTCCTTGGTCAGGCCTCAGTTGGAATATTGTGTTCAATATTGGTCTCCTCACACGGTGGGTGATATTGAGGCTTTGGAACGGGTGTTCCCTAGCCACTGACTCCATCCCTGTCCCTCGCACCAAGTCCCATTCAACTATCACCCCTGTGCTCACTGACCTACATTAGTTCCCAGTCCGACAACACCTCGATTTTAAAATTCTTATCCTTGTTTTCAAATCCCTCCATGACCTCGCATCTCCCTATTACTGTAACCTCCTCCAGCCCTACAATCATCCAAGGTCTGTGTGCATCTCCAATTTTCATTCCTCCACCATTGGTGGCCATGCCTTCAGCTTTCTGGGCCTTAAGCTCGAGAATTCCCTCCCTAAGCCTCTCTGCCTCTCTTCCTCTCTCTCCTCTTTTAAGATGCTCCTTAAAACCTACCTCTTTGACCAAGCTGTTGGTCCTAATATCTCCTTATGTGGCTCGTTGTCAAATTTAGTTTGATAACGGTCCTGTGAAGCACCTTAGGACATTTTACTGCGTTAAAGGCGCTATATAAATGCAAGTTGTTGTTGTTTTTGCAGAGGAGGGCCACTAGACTAATTTCCAGTTTACAGCATCTTAGTTATCAAGCTAGGCTAAAAGAGCTGGAACTCCACACTTTAGAGAAGCGTAGACTTAGGGGTGATCTGATCAAGGCTTATAAGATGATGAAGGGCATAGATTGTGTTTGAGTTGACAGTTTGTTCCAATTAAATGGGTTAGGGAGGATCGGGGTCACAATTTTCATTCCACAAGGCCAGATCTAGGTTAGATGTCAGGAGGTGGTTCTTTTCCCAGAGAATAGTGGACACCTGGAACAGGCTACCAATTTGTGAATTCCTTCAAGCGAGAGCTGAACCTTTTTCTGGCTGGTGCGGAGATCACCTTGTACAAAAGATAGATACTGCATAGAATTATCAGGGCCAGAGTGATCTCCTGGAATAGTTTTGATGACCTGGGAGGGGGGGGGGGGGGGTCAGAGAGGAATTCCCCAGATTTTTTCCCCCAAATTGGCCTGGGCTTTTATCTGGTTTTTCGCCTCTCCCAGGAGATCACATGGTTTTGGGTGGGATGGAAAGTGTATATATTGCGATACAATTGTGTGAGACAGGTTGGATGGACCAAACCGTCTTTTCCTGTCTGACATTGTTCATATGTTTGTACCACTGTCTAATCCAATGCTTATCATCCCATCTCAGCAATAACCAGGTTACTCCATTATTATCCTCATACCGCTTACCTGATTAAAAGCAGAAGTCACATGAGGGTGGGAAGGCTACAAATAACCTTTTCTATTCCAGAAGCAGATCTTTGTGATTTAAAAAAAATCTTTTCACATATGCTGACACTTCTAAATGCCATCTGAGAGCCTGAGATACGAACAGCTGCTCGACATGACTATGAGCCAGTTGGGATGGAGATGGCCCTCCTCTTGGGGCCGCTGAGTCTTGGGATGGATTTGCCACTGACTGCTTCTCTGGGTTTGGAATCTCAGCAGCCTTGGCTTGACAATTTTACTCACATCTGAGAGAAATGAGCAATGAACTCTCTTGGTGCTGCTGTCCTGAGCAAGGGCAAAATTTGTGGAACCATTTCTTGTTCTCCCACAAGTATTGGGATCTGGATATTGGTTGCCCCTGATACGTTGAACAAGTGACCTGATGAAATTACTAATATCTCTTGATCCAAGGGTCAGAGCATACCAAATAATCTGTAATTCCTCCATTGTGGTGCTCCTGAAGATTTCGGAATCAGGTAGACATTGCTCTTCCATTGTCTCCATTCAATCACCCAAAGTCTGGATGCCACCTGCCAAAGCCTGCACAATGGAGGAGATGACCTTCCTCCAGTCCTCTATGTTTTGTGGGATGTATACTGAAGTTTCAATGAGTACTTTGCATCTGTCTTTACCAAGGAAGAAGATGCTGCCAGAGTCTCAGTAAAGGAAGGTATAGTTGAGATACTGGATGGGCTAAAAATTGATAAAGAAGAGTTACTAGAAAGGCTTGCTGTACTTAAAGTAGATAAGTCACCCGGTCTGAATGGGATGCATCCTAGGTTGCTGAGAGAAGTAAGGGTTGAAATTGCAGAGGTACTGGCCATAATCTTCCAGACACCCGTAGATACGGGGGTGGTGCCAGAGGACTGGAGAATTGCAAATGTTACACCCTTGTTCAAAAAAGGGTGTAAGGATAAATCCAACAACTATAGGCCAGTCAGTTTAACCTCAGTAGTGGGGAAACTTTTAGAAACGATAATCCAGGATAGAATTAACAGTCATTTGGACAAGTGTGCATTGATTAGGGAAAGCCGGCATGGATTTGTTAAAGGCAAATCGTGTTTAACTAACTTGATCGAGTTTTTTGATGAGGTAACAGAGAGGGTAGATGAGGGTAATGCAGTTGATATGGTGTATATGGACTTACAAAAGGCATTTGATAAAGTGCCGCATTGTAGGCTTATCATCAAGATTGCGGCCCATGGAATAAAGGGGGCAGTAGCAGCATGGATACAAAATTGGCTAAGTGACAGGAAACAGAGAGTAATGGTGAATGGTTGTTTTTCGGACTGGAGGGAAGTGTACAGTTGTGTTCCCCAGGGTCGGTGCTGGGACCACTTGATATATATTAATGACTTGGACTTGGGTATACTGGGCACAATTTCAAAATTGGCAGATGACACAAAACTTGGAAGGGTAGTAAACAGTGAAGAGGATAGTGATAGACTTCAAGAGGATATAGAGAGGCTGGTACCATGGGCCGACACATGGCAGATGAAATTTAAAGCAGAAAAACGCGAAGTGATACATTTCGGTAGGAAGAACGAGGAGAGGCAATATAAACTAGAGGGCATAATTCTAAAAGGGGTACAGGTACAGAGAGATCTGGGGGTATACGTGCCCAAATCATTGAAGGTGGCAGGGCATGTTGAGAAAGCGGTTAAAAAAGCATGCGGGATCTTGGGCTTTATAAATAGAGGCATAGGGTACAAAAGTAAGGAAGTTATGTTGAACCTTTATAAAACACTGGTTCGGCCACAACTGGAGTATTGTGTCCAGTTCTGGGCACCGCACTTTAGGAAAGATGTGAAGGCTAAGAGAGGGTGCAGAAGAGATTTACTGGAATGATTCCAGGGATGAGGGACTTTAGGATAGTTACATGGATAGACTGGAGAAGCTGGCGTTATTCACCTTGGAACAGAGAAGGTTGCGAGTTTTGCTAGAGGCATTCAAAATCATGAAGGATCTAGTGGACAGTAGATAGAGAGAAACTGTTCCCATTGGTGGAAGGGTCAAAAACCAGAGGACATAGATTTAAGATGATTGGCAAAAAGAACAAAGGTGACATGAGGAAAAACTTCAATACACAGCGAGTGGTTAGGATCTGGAATGCACTGCCCGAGGGGTGGTGGAGACAGGGTAGGGTCAGTCATGGCCTTCAAAAGGGAAGTGGATAAGTATTGAAAGGAAAAAATTTGCAGGGCTACGGGTATAGGGTGGGGGAGTGGTGGATTGCTCTTGCATAGAGCTGGCGCGGACTTGATGGGCCGAATGGCCTCCTTCTGTGCTGTAACCTTTCTATGATTCTATGATTCTATTTGTTTTTTGTTAAAGTCACATTAAATGTTATCGTTCTCACCACTACTGCCACGTCTTGCCCATTCTTGATTGCCTTTTGTGATAGCGCCCTTTCATGTGCTTCATCATGAAAGGCAACACTTGATGCCACCCAATGGGTCACTTTACAGCTGGCATTTGTGTAGTTGCAGGACTGTTTTATGCGGGGTGGGGGGGCGGGCTGGTATTGGCATTGCTCTTTCCAGGTTGTGTGAGGATTGGACTATCTCACTTTGTGATCTTACGAGAACCGTTCACGTATGATTGACTCCCTGGTCTCACGAGCAGCCAGGTGAGCCGTTGCTCTGCCCATGGGTTCGTCCTCCTCCTCCTCCTGCTGCTGCTGCTTCTCCTCAATATTCATGTGGATGCTGGATGAGGGCATAGGGCCTCATCAACTGGTACCCCTCTCTCTTGCGCCATGTTGTGCAGGACACAACACATTACTATAATGCGACCCACTCTCACTGGTCCGTATTGAAGCGTTCCCCCAGAACGATCAAGGCACCGAAATCGCATCTTCAGCAGTCCTATCACATGTTCAATAACAGACCTGGTGGTGATGTGGCTGTCGTTGTATTGACGCTGTTACTCGCTTATGGGGTTGCTCAGAGGTGTATTGAGCCATGTGTGCAGGGGGTATCTCTTGTCCCCGAGGAGCCAACTGTTTGGTGGGTGGAAGAGGTCTGGGTTGTTGGATTCCCTCAGAATGAACTAATTAGGCAGGTGCCAGGAAATCTTGCACACATGTGAAGAAATCTTTTGCGGCGGTCACAAACGAGCTGAGAGTTGATGGAGTGATAACCCTTTCTGTTGATGTACAGTCCTGGCTCGTGTGGAGGTGCTCGGAATGGTATACGAGTGCAATCGATTACATCCTATACACGTGGGAAGCCAGCCATAGAGTGGAATCCCACTGCCCTCGCCGTCTGGCTGAGGTCATCCATGGGGAAGTTGACGCATTGCGAGGCCCTGCAAAACAAACAGTCGGTGACCTGCCTTATGCACTTGTGGGCGGACGACTGAGAGACCCCGGCGATGTCATCGGTGGCACCCTGGTATGATCCAGAGCCAAAGAAGTCGAGGGCAGTGGTCACTTTAACAGCGACGGGCAATGAGATGCCACCAGGGAGCAGGGAGCAGCTCGGCATGAAGGAGGCTGCAGATGTCTGTGGCCACCTGCCGACTCACTCTCAGCCTCCATATGCACTGCTCTTCAGAGAGGTCCAGAAAGCTGAGCCTTGGTCTGTAGATCCTCTGACGAGGGTAGTGCCCCCTGTGACGTCGCTTCCTCTGTTGTTCCCCTCTGTGCTCTTGTGCAGGTCCCTGTGGCGCAGCACTGTGTTGTGGAGCTCCAAGTGGCAGAAGTGCACGCCGTGCCTTTCGTGGATGGTGATGTTCCTCGTCCTCGGATGCACTGGTGAATGCAGCCATCACGGCCCCCCCCCATCCTGATGGTATTAGCTTGAGGGCGTCTGAAAAGTTGGTAAATATGTGTAAACAGAACAATTCTGAGTGGAAACCAAGAATTTTCAGTCTAAACACAAAAATCTCCCAGCCAAAAGATTGTCTGAGAGAACTGAGTGCCCTGCAGCAATAACTCACCTTTTATCCCCATCTGTCAAACAGGGATTTAAATGTCCAAATGGCTGCTGGCTAAAACCCGACTACTTTCCAATGCTGTGTTTCACACAGCACGGGAAACAGGTTGAGGCAATGTTAAAATCGCTTGGCTTCATTGTTAATTGGATTTATGGAGTTTAAGTACTTTAAGTACTTGATTTAATGGATCGGGAACGGTGTGCGCACCTAGATGACTCTGGGTCGTATGTGTTCTTTGGTGGGCTGGAGCCGGGATTCCTGCCCATTCCACAAAAACCTGATTTTTTTTGCCTCCCACTCTCAACGCACCTGCAGATTTCTTTTAAAATCATGCCCTATGTGACAGTACGCGTTCTGATGAGCTCGCAGGGCTGGATGCAGAGCTTCCTGCTTTTTGTGCTTGCTACTCTCATTCCTGTTTTTCAGGCCCCTAGAGGAGGAATAGAGGAAGAGAGGTTACAATAGGTTGCTGATGAGCTGAGTTGTCACGTCATTTTTAATAGAAGGATTGACAGGAGAGTTTCACGAACTAGTTTTCTGGCAGGTAATGCCAGATACAATAGGATGAGATTGAAGAAAAGCAGAATGCTCTGATGAACCTGCAGCTGACACCTGTCCTCCTACTTTCCCTTCTCCAATTCCCTCTTTGATCTCCCTGTCCACAATTGCAAGGGCTTCCTCCTCACAGAGGTGAGAGGGCCGAGGGAGCTCCCACCTGTGGCATTTCTTGCCCTTTTATTATGGGCTGTCTTTTACTAGGAAATGAGCACAGAGTTAGAATTAACTTTGGGTGCCATGATAGTCTGTATAACTCAGGTATTAGCAAATAGTCCAAAATGAGCCTGGTGAACCATGTAATTTGAGTCCATTTGAGGCTTTTAGTGGTGTGCGGACATGTAACACTGTGAGGAACAAATATTTCCAGTTGAAGGCTGGGGTGTAAAGGGCACTGTGCTTCCTCTTGGGGATTAATGGTAAGCATTTCACTCACTTTAACACAGAGTAGAAGCAAGTCACTGTAGATGGTTAGAATGCTTTGTACAGGGCACTCTTGCAAAATGCTGCTGACTTCTCTTACCTTGGCTGCCTTTGTAAGGTCATTGAACTTTCTGCTCTCCAAAATCCGTCCACCGTCCCAATGGACATTGTGCCATGAAACCACCCCCATGTCCTGCACAATGTTGGGGCTTGAAGGTCCACAAGCAGCTTGATGAGGACATTGGGAAAGCAAATAGGGTTTTAGGGTGTATCCCTAGGACAGTACAATATAAATCAGAAATACTATATTTAGTTTGTACAAAGCCTTGGTATAGATGCATTTAGAGTAAAGTGTCCAGTTTTGGTCTAACATATGATGGAGAAGATCTACAGTAGGGCATGAGAGGCCGGAAACTATGCTGCCGGCCATCGGTATCAGGCACTGACGGCTTAAGATTGTTGGGGAAGGCAGTTTAATGAAGATTTGGTATTGGTCGAGAAAGTCTTCAGGCTGCCCCAGGACCTCTCCACTCCTTTGGATCCCAGTGCAAGTCCTTTTGCCAGGTTTCTTCAGGCACAGTAGTTTAGTGTTGATGGTACTGGATTAGTAGCCCAGAGGTCAGGAGTTCAAATCCCACCATGGCAAGGTATTAAACTGAATTCACTAAATCTGGCAATTTGCAGGCTAGCACCAGAAAAAATGACCAGGCATTGTACAGTTTATTCAGCTAAAGTTTTTATTTTGCCATGATTTTTACTCCATGAACCACACTCTAATTTTGAATTGTGACAATTTAATCAGCAAAGAATCAAACAAAAAGTAATAAAGGAATCTATTAAGATGAAGCTCAGATGAGATAAGGTTGCAAACAGGGAAGGTAATAATACAATACATGAAAAATGCAAGGATAAGTCATTATGTTGGCAACTAAATGTTCACGCCAATGTGAGTAAGAATGGTGGATTGTGGTCATCACGCCGCATATACTCTGACCTAGAATCATAGAATGTTATATCGCAGAAGCAGTCCATTTGGCGCATTAAGTCTAGGCCAATGTTTTTCCCCACATTAACCTAGTCTATTCCTGCTCTTCTGCTTTCTCCCCATATTCCTTTTTTAACAACCAACTAATTCCCTTTTGGAAAAAAATATGAACTTTGACTCAACAATGGCTAGCGGCAGAGAATTCCACGTTCAACCACCCTTTGTGTAAAGAATGTTTTCGAACCTCCCCTTTAATTAGATTTGTGGAGCTTGATTTTACGATGGTGGCGGGTTGGCAGCGGTGGGGGGGGTGGGGGTGAAGGTGCGCGTGGCAAACCCGCATGAACAAATCTTACCCTTTTCGACGTGATCGCATGTTGATTGATAGTGGTTAACGTCCTCTCCGGGTTTCGCGCCCGGCAGCTAGCCTGATTGACAGGCTGGCTCCCGTCAGGAGCTGCAACATGGGAGGGGGGGAGGGGGGGAGGGGAGAGGAGAGAAAGAGAGAGAGCGAGACATCATCCAGCGCTGGACTGGAAGACCGGGGTGGGGGGGAGAATGGAAGATCCGGTGCTGTACTGGAAGACCTGGGGGGAAGAGGGGAAGACCGAAGGGGAGAGGGGATGATCGGGTGGCAGAGGAGAAGATCGGCGGGGAGAGGGGAAGATCGTGGGAAGATAGAGGAGGACATCAGGCGGATGAAGAGGGGGACGTCGGAACGGGAGACATCGGATATCAGAGGAGGTTTCAAAGGTAGGTTCATTTAGTGTTTTCACTTCCTTCCATGGTTTTTTATTTAATTTATTTAGTTTCTTTTTGCCTGATCCGACCCTTCACATCTGGTTTCACCAGGCGTGAATCAGAAGCGGTGGGCAAGCTGCCCAGGTAAGTTGAAAATCTTTCTAAGTATTTAATCTGTCACAGGTAAAGTGCTTTGAGTGCCTCAATGAGGTACATTTGGCTCTTTAACTGTCATCCTGCGGATTTAATTGCCGACGGGACTTCTGTTTTCGGGTCACCCGTGCGCATACAGGTGGGTCCCTGGGAAACTTGGAAGTCGGCGGGTTGGAGCCAGCTTCCGAACCCGAACGGGATTTCCGTGATTTTCGCAGCCTCCCCGCCCCCAACACACCCGCAAATTGCCTCCTAAAATCACCCTTGTGCTCTATTGATACTGACGTTGATTTCAACTGTTCCCGTCGGGTGGGAAATAGGCCGTTGGGCGTCGATCGCCCATTTACACCAAGCTCGACTTTCCTTTCCATTGCAGGAACTGTTAAAATCGACCCCATTTTCATGCCAACCAGTGATATTTAATTCACTATAACACTTCATAATATTGACAAGCTCCATCAGGTCAGCCCTTAATTTTCTCAGCTTGAGTGAAAAAACTCTAACTTCTGAAGACTCTCTTCATCGTTGTAACCCCCCCTCACCAACCTGAGGTATTAAGTTGCTGGTCAGAGTATCATAACTTTATTTCATATGAAATACATATAATTAATGGATGATAACATTGTACAAAGAACAGCTTGACTGCTTAATATGCTCTCTGCAGGCAAGGTTTCCTGCTAAGAGCATGAATTTATGAAGTTGACTCTATATTGTAGACATACGTGAATAGCAACATTTTGGATACTGATAGAATGAGCATTTCAGTGCTGTGACATTCTAAGCTTGATGCTTCAGACTTGACTTTAATGACATACTTGTATTATAAATAGAATTGACTAGGTTATTAGTTATGTACTTGTAGACTGGCAATTATTTGCACA
The DNA here is from genome assembly GCF_035084215.1 of Heptranchias perlo. Classification (NCBI taxonomy): domain Eukaryota; kingdom Metazoa; phylum Chordata; class Chondrichthyes; order Hexanchiformes; family Hexanchidae; genus Heptranchias; species Heptranchias perlo. The sequence goes on along the minus strand of NC_090326.1, from coordinate 50,345,807 downwards.
CAGTGCCTTAAGCTCATGTTAATTCTTTTCCTCAACACATTTCCTATTGTCTGGAATAATTATTAAGATGTAGAACTTAATTAAGTTTGTTTAGGAGGCAAGTTGTAAAATTTTCTATGTAATCTAAACGACAGAGAAAATACACAATGAGATAGATGGTTTCACTAATGAGTGAAGCAGACTTCATAGTCCATGAGTGACAGTTCTGAAAGTCTTACCCATGAATAAAATAAAATTAGCGTCCCATTAATCCCCACTGTATATTCTGCACGTCACGTAGAAATTTAGACATGAGGTTGTTTTCAATTGAATAGAATACTTTCTTACTTTTAAGTATTAGAGTTGAAAGCAGTTATCTGCTCATGAAGGTGCAGCTTTGACTGCTAGATAGAGTTTCACTGTAGCTTAATAAAGTATTTAATCTGTACTGTTGAATGCAAATGGAGATAACACTATTAAAACTGAATTACAGAAGGGCCGATTTTAATTGCAGATGGGAATCATGTCGACGAGGGCCTTGGCGAGAAACAAATCTTATGTTCCCTAAAAGTAAGGCCCGGGAGATTTTAACTCCTGGGCCTCATGTCCATGTTGCCCATCAGTCTCCCGCCCGAACCCAGCAAGAATCACTACCTGGCCAGCGGGCAGGAGTGGGATTTCAGGCAACAGGAAACCGCCACCAGGGACCTGAGAAAACGGTCCGTGGCATTAAGGTAAGAAGTCGGGGGGAATTGGAGGGGATGATGTTCAGAGGAGGGGGAGGGAAGCCAAGGGCAGGGAGGCCCAAGGTTTCTTTATAGGGCCAGAGGAACATTTCTTCATCTCCCAGTCCACAAGTAAACCAAAGAAAAAATTTAAATTACTTACTTTTTTAGGCCTTGACTGGCGCAACTGCTGCTTGCCGCCAGGTTTCATTGGCGGGTTCGGCAATGCTCGAGTGACAGGTAAAATCGCGATCAGGTGCTAATTTCATCCTAGGACCACAACTTTTACGTATTATGAAAATGTTTCCACTTGTGGGGGAGTCCAAAACTAGAGGTCATAAATATAAAATAGTTGCTAATAAATCCAATAGGGAATTCAGCAGAAATTTCTTTACCCAGAGAGTGGTTAGAATGTGGAACGTGCTATCACACAGGGTAGTTGAGGCAAATAGCATAGATGCATTTAAGGGGAAGCTAGATTAGCACATGAGGGAAAAAGGAATAGAAGGATATGCTGATAGGGTTAGATGAATTAGGGAGGGAGGAGGCTCGTGTGGAGCATAAACGCCGGCATAGACCAATTGGGCTGAATGGCCTGTTTCTGTGCTGTAGTTTTGATGTAACTCGATATTAATGAGGACAAAGCCGGCCTGCTCCTGAAGCTGCTGAAAACCTGGCAGTTAAAATGGTGGCGGACTGGAGCGCGTTGGAAATGGAGAGGAAAGCGCCCGACGGCCATTTTAACCACCCACACATCCTGTTTCCGCTGGGTGGGTGGGGTTAAAATCAGCCCTAGAGTTTTTCACAAGTATGAGCCTGATTGAGTATAAATTCCATTCACAGAGAGCGAACTAAACTAATTCTGACTTTTACCTTTGCTTACCATATGAGTGCTGAAGATATGTGAATTTTTTAGAAAATTGTTTTAATTGCAGTAGGATCTTATTAGCAAATGGTAGTTCTCAGCAATCCCAATTGAGTGAACAGCTGCTATTTTCACATGTTAATTATTGTCTTCAAACACTTGTACACGCAAAGCAAGATTACATTTCAAAGGAGAGCTAAAATATCTGTGACTGACTTTAATATTAAAATATATTCTTGTGAAAATTTTGGCAGCCTCTCATTGTTTTGTGTTTCTATGAAAACCTTCTTCATTTCTCTGCAGGCACAAGTCATGATTTTTGACAGTTCAAATATTAATTACCTATTTTAAATAGGAGTAACATAGCTAAGCAGCTGGATCAAAAAAAAGGTCATAAACAGCAAGCAATATCATTAAGGATGTGAGCTGTCAGAGGGGCACAGTGTGGAATGGGGCCACCAGGCAGCCCCGAACAAAACGATCAAAAGATATGGAGGAAGATACCATGTGGTCCCCTTGGGATTGGTTGCACCTAATTATTATTTTTTTCACTTGACATGTGTGATACCAAGCAGTGGGTTCAGCAAAAAATGCTTACACATGAATAATATGTATATATATATATAAACACAGAACTAGCAACATGTTACAAATCAGTAACACATCAAAGGTTCATTCTAATGCTGTAATTGACTGTCAGAGCAAAGCTCACGCTGTTTAGCACTGTTAACTGAACTCAGTGTTACTGCCTGAAAGGATATGCCTATATGTGTTATTCTGCGTGAGGAAGATTCATCAATGTCTCATGATTTCCAGTCAGAGAAATTGTGTTGGAAAGCTCACAGAGATCCAGTCTAAGTTGAAGTGTCAGAAAGCAGTGAGATATGAGTAAGTTATTGTCCAGCAATTTTATTTTAAATTCACAAGCTTTCGGAGGCTTCCCCCTTCGTCAGGTGATCGTTCACCTGACGAAGGGGGAAGCCTCCGAAAGCTTGTGAATTTAAAATAAAATTGCTGGACTATAACTTGGTGTTGTAAAATTGTTTACAATTGTCAACCCCAGTCCATCACCGGCATCTCCACATCAGATATGAGTATGTGAGACGTGGACAGGTGGATTTTTTGGTATCGGGAATGTCAATGAAAAAAGCACTGGAAGTATAAGAGAACATGAGCAGGACCTCAGCCCCAGTCAAAGAAGGTCACTAGCTAGAGGGGAACAAGGTCGGTAAGTGCTGACATCCTGGAGGACTCAGGGTGATGGCGGCTAAGGAAAGAGAAGGAAAAACTAGTGGTGCTGAAAGACAGACATATAGTCAGAAAAATATCTCACTTGAAGTATTGAATTTAGTTTTGCCTGCCCCACCTAAGGAAAGATACGTTGGCCTTGGAGAGAGTCCAGAGATGATTTACCAGGAGTATACCTGGATTGAAGGCCTTTAATTATGATGAAAGACTTGGATTGTATTATCTAGAGATGAGGATGTTCATGGATAAATCAATTGAGGTGTTTAAAATAATGAATTGAATTGACAAGATAGTTGGGGAATAACTCTTCCCTCTCATGGGAGAATCCAGAACAAGAGGATGTAAGCTGAAAAGTTAAATTTAAACTTCAAGATGAACCACCTTCTCTAGGTAACAATGATGGGTGATAAAGACGGCCTTGCCAGCATCACCAACATTCTATGAACAAATAACAAAAAATTAAGATGGTTAAAAGAGAATTTGAGAAAACACTTTTCATGCAAATATATGTGAAATGTACTGCTCTAGAGGGCTACAAATGCAGAATTAAATAAAGTGTTTAAAAGGGAGATAGATATTTACCTGGAATAAGGATATTACGGGGTTTGGAGAAATGACAGGGACTTCAGATTAAAGAGATAGAGCTTCCAAGGCTAACAAAATGGTAGAGCCAACTTAATGGACCAAATGGCCTTCTCGTGTTCTGGATGCTTTTAACACAAAGTAAAAGTAAGATGGTAAGTGGTTCAGAAGAGGAATACTGGAAGAGGCTGGTGTCTGGGGAAAAAAGAAATGCAAGGTTTCTGTTATAGAAGAAATACTCAAGAGGAGATTAAAAATAAAGGTGAAGGATTAGTAGATTGGAGGCGGTGAGGGAATAGGTTCAAGAAAGCAGCAGAAAATGATTCAGAGAAATTACCTTTAAAGAGGACAGAGAAAAGGGAAAATGAAAATTAAAAGGATAATATATGAAATGAGTAATGTTGTTTAGAACATGAGAAACTACAAATAAATTACAAGGACAACCATCAGCCAAATCAATTAAGGTAGGCCTTTTCAGAAGTCTGTAGAAGTACTACAAGAACCATGGTGACATAACAGTTTGAAAAGAAAAGAAATATGTTAAAGAAAGGAAATGTGTGAAGCTGAAAGAGCAGTTGGAAAGAAAGCTACAGAACACTTTGGAAACATTTTGTTGGATAGGCTTTATTCAGACTTCAAAAAAGCTACATACCATTGTAAATATTAAAAAAGGCAAAAAAATGCTGGTAATAGACGGGAAGTCAAATAACATCTGAACAGAGGAAAGATGGGTTAACATTTCAGGTATCCCGAAGGATCTGGTAAAGAGTTTCCACTCAAAACATAAACCTGTCTTTTCCCTTTTCTGATGTTGATGAACCTGCTGTGTATTTCTAACATTTCCTATTTTACTTTCAAATTTTTAGCAATCTGTTTTTTTTTAGCTCTTCTATAAACATTGTTTAACGAATGTTACATTAGCTTTCAACTTATCTGGATGTCAGTCATTTCCTTCCAGGAAATAATGTTGAGAGTATATGGCAGCTCGGTTGCAAAATTCACTCTTGCACTTATAATGTACACAGTTATTATAGTTTTATTTCACTAAACAGTGCATTTAGTATGTAAAGGATACTCATTGGGTAACTCATGAATAACATATTGTGCAATGAGTGATGAAAACCACATAATTCAAAGCTCTTCCTCACTCTAGGAAAAACAACTTTGGAACCACTGTGCACTTAGGGGGTCATTTTAATCTAACCTGCCCGGCGGGTTACCTACGGTTTCGGATCAGCTACCCGTTAAACATCCCGACTGATTTTGCTTTTCATTGACTTCAGTGGAAAGTAAAATTGAGTGGGGTGTAAAACAGGCGACAAATCTGATTCTGTCTGTTTCCCCTTAGTATTTATTTATACCATTAGCTGAACTCCTGTGACATTATTCATTGATAGTCTGGAGCGCAGTTTTTTTATTTGGCCTAATCTATTCTGAGCCAAGGAGCAGAACATGGTATGTGGGGCAATTTGATATAAGGAGTGGTGTACTGTAATGGGAGGTGCAGGGAACGGTGTACAGAATTTTTAGGCAGCAAAGCACAGAAGGAGAAACTTCCTTACCTAGAGTGTAGTCAGAATGTGGAACTTGCTACCATATGGAGTAGTTGAGGTAAATAGCATAGATGCATTCAGGGGGAAGCTAGATATGTACATGAGGGAGAAAGGAATAGAAGGATATGCTGATAGGATTAGATAAAGTACAGTGGGAGGAGGCTCGTCTGGAGCATAAACACCGGCATGGACCAGTTGGGACGAATGGCCTGTTTCTGTGCCATAAATTCTATGGTAATTCCATGCACTGGGGACACAGTAAACTGTGATGGCAGGTTGCTTTCCAATCCGAAAGCTGTATGTGGGAGAAAAATAAAATTGTTTCTCCAATCAGAAAATGTCCACGTGTCATTTATATATCAGATTTATTTTTTACGATTGACAGCAATACTGGCCATTCACAGAGTGTGCTATCATTTCCTGTTTGAAACTTCCTCCTTACTTCGACGATATTAGACTGAGGAGAAAATGTAGCATTTTAGGATTTGAAGTCCATCGGACATGAGCATTGACACTAGTATATTTTGGAAGTTGTAGTCCACCAGTGTGACATGCACAGAATGATACTTAAGTATTCTGGGGATCTGCTCCTCGCTTGAGCCTCTTCTTGTGGGCAAAGCCCAGGCACCCAAAGGAAGATGGGAATTGCAACAAAATTCAGGGCCCAATCTTCAGGGACAGGGATAGACCTATGTGGGTGAACTTCTTGCAGGTAATTCTAACAAGCAGTGGTTGATTTTCTTCATAAGTTTAGTATTTTCTTCAGAATTGTCATTTTTTATTAGCCGCTTACCTTATAAATGTTATTGATACAACTATTTATTCTGGAACTAAAAATGGTGATGGGAACAACTTTGAAAAGTAAATGCAGCAATATGAATGGTTGAAATTGCAGCATTTCAAGTTGGATCTTTACTAATCAGTATGCTTACATTGTTTATTGAGTCAGTGAGAAAAACATGACACTTGATTTCTTTTACTATGGAGACATTTAATATCCCACCGTACAAATTTAATGTATTATGCACTATACACAAGTGTTTAATTGTATAAGTGGATTATTTTATATATATTACATTTAGTATTTAGCTCATGAAAAGTTTGAGTATTAGCTGGACATACAAATATACAAGATAATGTTATCTGTTTACAGAATTGTTTACCCTCATCTTCACGATTAATTTAGTAGGAGTTTTCACTAAAATGTAATGTCGTTTTATAGTTTGCTATACAGCAAGTACAATTTTTAGCTTCACAATGCCACACAAACTGATATATTTTTAAAATATCGATCAACACTGACAGCTATGCCTAACTGTTTTGGTGGTTATGATTCGCCATTTCCATGTGGGTAAAGTGTACTGCTTGAAATTCAAGGCACCAGCTCCAGGTAGATTGACTTTCTAGGCATGAAATTTCACGTTAGTTTAGAATTCAGGTTTGGATTTGGCTTTGGAGGATTTGGACTTGAGTCATTAAACGTCAAAGCCTGAATTTGAAGACTAACATCTCCAGACTCGACTATTCCAATGCACTTCTGGCTAGCTTCCCATCCAACACCTCTCATAATCTTCAGATAATCCAAAACTTGTCTGCCTGTATCCTAACCCACACCATGCCCCCTATGCACACTGACCTACTTTGGCTCCCAGTCCCCCAAAGCCTCAAAATTAAAATTCTCATCCTTGTGTAAAATCCCTTTGCAGCCTTGCCCCTCCCTATCTCTGTAACATTCTCCAGCTCTACAACCCTTCGAGAACTCTGCATTCTTCCAACTCAGGCCTTCAGATGTTTGCTGATGATTGTACAGTGCTCAGTTCCATTCGCAACCCCTCAGATAATGAAGCAGTCCATGCCCGCATGCAGCAAGACCTGGACAACATCCAGGATTGAGCTGATAAATGGCAAGTAACATTCGCGCCAGACAAGTGCCAGGCAATGACCATCTCCAACAAGAGAGAGTCTAACCACCTCCCCTTGACGTTCAATGGCATTACCATCGCCGAATCCCCCACCATCAACATCCTGGGGGTCATCATTGACCAGAAACTTAACTGGACCAGCCACATAAATTCTGTGGCTACACGAGCAGGTCAGAGGCTGGGTATTCTGCGGCGAGTGACTCACCTCCTGACTCCCCAAAGCCTTTCCACCATCTACAAGGCACAGGTCAGGAGTGTGATGGAATACTCTCCACTTGCCTGGATGGGTGCAGCTCCAACAATACTCAAGAAGCTCGACGCCATCCAGGACAAAGCAGCCCGCTTGATCAGCACCCCATCCACCACCCTAAACATTCACTCCCTTCACCACCGGCGCACTGTGGCTGTAGTGTGTATCATCCACAGGATTCGCTGCAGCAACTCGCCAAGGCTTCTTCCACAGCACCTCCCAAACCTGCGACCTCTACCACCTAGAAAGACTAGGGCAGCAGGCACATGGGAACACCACCACCTGCACGTTCCCCTCCAAGTCACGCACCATCCCAACTTGGAAATATATCGCTGTTCCTTCATCGTCACTGGGTCAAAATCCTGGAACTCCCTTCCTAACAGCACTGTGGGAGAACCTTCACCACACGGACTGCAGCGGTTCAAGAAGGCGGCTCACCACCACCTTCTCAAGGGCAATAAGGGATGGGCAATGAAATGCTGGCCTTGCCAGCGACACTCACATGCCATGAACGAATAAAAAGAAAAGGTCCTAAGCTCTGGAGTTCTTGCTCTAAACCTCCCTGTCTCTCCACCTCTCTCTCCTCCTTTAAAAACTTTCTTAAAATCCACCTCATTGACCAAGCTTTAGTCCCCCTCTTAATATCTCCTTCTTTGGCTCGGTGATGATTTTTGTCTGATTGTGCTGCTGTTGTCATTGTTGATGATGATGACTGTGGACCTTACTAATGAAAATAGCACCAGTTTTTAACCTATGCTGTTACATGACAGCAAAACTGTTATTAAAGTTACAGAGCAGTTTCACTGGTGTTGAGAATTATAAGGGACAGGAGTTAAGAAATCTATCACTTTGATATTGTCTGTTTGGTCCTTTTACAAATGTAATGTGTTTTTCAGTATTTTCAGATTAGCATTATTTTGGTAGCAAGCTAAACTTATTAAAAACGATCGTCTTTTTTGCATACTGGTGAGTCTCATACTTCAACCAGCTGCTGATATTTTAGATCCTTATGAAGATGTTTCATTATTTCTCGTCAATTAAATGCTTAAAGTTTAATTGTGATTTGAGTAGAGAAGCAACCTATTATGCTCACCCAGTCTTCACTTCTAATTGATCCATCCCCTTTAAAAGCAGACAGCTGCTGCTTTTCAGCATGATCGCATCGCACTATAAATAGTTTTTTTTTGTGTGTACTTTTTAAAATTGCCTCATCTTCTCTTCTCGCCACCCATTGCATTGCAGAGCAGCGGGGGATTTGTGCTGCATCTGACTCTTATTTGCCTGGTCTGACAGGCATACAGCTTCCTTCATTTATTTTTTTTCCCCTATCCCACTTCTAGGGCTATCAACTGGTCATTTTTTTTTGCCAGCTCAGACAGGCTTTTGAAGTTGCCACCTGCAGTTGCAATGAGGAATATATTGGCTTTTTTGTACATCTCATGTGTTGAAACTTTCAACATGCAATATATTCTTTTTAAAAAAGACACTATTGTTAACTAAAACTGTTAACCAGTGGCAATTTCAAAATCCATTTGGGCTGGTAATAAACCAGCCAGGTGGCAAGCCTAACTGCTTCAGGTGGAACTTCAGAAGTTTAATGGTATATAGCCTTGTAATGTTACAAAACCACTTAAGGAAGCAGTTCTCCTCATCCAAATTTCAGCTGCATTGCTATTAAAGCCACCTGTTTTCAACATCTTCCATGCAAAACTCCAAATGCAATTATGTATTTAAAACAGGGTGAATTTAATAATAACCGGTAACAAGGATACAAATCAGCAACTGCAACAACACTTCACTTCCTCTCTCCCCCCCCCCCCCTTCCCTCGAACCGTCTGGGTTTCAGTTCACATACCCAACTTCACCAACCCCTTCTCCGGAAGTGGGAGAAGCCACAACTCCTGCTTCCCACAGCCCAGTATTATTACTCAGTACAAGGTAGTTTTACTCGTAGGTGGCAACAAACCTGGCCATCATCAGGCTGGGCAGGCAAAATATTCCCGCACCCTTAATGTAGGGAATGACGTGGCTTGCATAGGTGTGCTTGTTTTTAGAGAAGTTTTAAAAAAAGCACTTCTTTTAATCCCATAATTTTGCCATCACTAGGAAAGCTCTGTGCAGGTGAGTGGTAGCACAAGGGGAGGCATGTAGAAGCATTTCAGTCACTAAGCTGCACTAAACTATTTGTTTATCACCTCCACCTCCAGTGCTAGCTGCACTCTGTTTACATTTCATGGAGAGGTGGTGCTCGCTATCTCTGATTCTCAGTATACTGAGAGGTTTATATTGCATGCGTTGCTGACTCCAGCAGTGCTTTTGGTGACACAGTCATAGAATCATAGAATCTTACCAAACAGTAGGAGGCCATTTGGCCTGGTGGCCTGTGCCGGCTCTTTGAAAAAGCTGTCCAATTTAGTCCCACATCCCAGCTTTTTCCCCATAACCCTGCAAATTAGTCCCCTTCAAGTACATGTCCAATTGCCTTTTGAAAGTTCCTATGGAATTTGCTCCCACCGCCTTTTCAGATCATGTGTTTCAGATCTCAGCCCTCTGTGTGAAAAAATGTCTCCTCATTACCCCTCCAATTCTTTTTGCTGATTATTTTAAATCTATAACCTCTGGTTTCCAATCCACTTGCCAGAGGAAACAGTTTCTCCCTATTTGCTCAATGAAAACACCTCATTACTTTGAAGACTGCTATCAGGTCTCCCCTTAACCTTCTCTGCTCTAAGGAGAACAATCCCAGCTTCTCCAATGTCTCCACATAACTGAAGTCCCTCATCCCTGGTGTCATCCTGGTAAACCTCCTCTGTACCGTCTCGAAGGCCTTGACATCCTTCCTAAAGTGTGGTGCCCAGAATTGTACACAAAACTCTAGCTGAGGCCTAACCAGTGATTGTAAAGGTTTAGCATGACTTCCTTGTTTTTGCATTCAATTTCCCTATCTACAAAGCCAAGTATCCCATCGCTTTCTTAACTGCCTTATCAACTTGCCCTGCCACCTTCAAAGATTTGTGAATATGCACCACTAGGTCCATCTGCTCTTGTACCCCCCTCAAAATAGAACCATTTAGATTATACTGCCTCTCCATGTTCCTCCCAAAGTGCATCACTTCACACTTATCCACATTAAATTGCATCTGCCATCTATCTGCCCATTTCACCAGTCTGTCTATGTCCTCCTGAAGTCTGCTAAAATCCTCCTCACTATTTACTACATTGCTAAGTTTTGTATCATCCGCAAACTTCAAAATTGTACTCCCTACACCCAAGTCCAGGTCATTTATATATAACGAGAAAAGCAATGCTCCTAATACCGATCCCTGGGAGACCCCACTGCATACTTCTCTCCAGTCAGAAAAACATCTGTTCACCACTACTCTCTGCCTCCTATATTAGCCAATCACGTACCCAAGTTACCACCATCTCTTTAATCCCATGTGCTTCTATTTTCTGAATATGTCTGTTATGTGGTACTTCATGAAATGCCTTTTGAAAGTCCATATATACAACATCTACTGCATTACCTTCATCATCCCTCTCTGATACTTCACCAAAGAACTCAATCCGGGTTAGTCAGACATATTTTGTGAAGACAGATGCAAAGTACTCATTCAGTCCCTCAGTCATGCCTCTGCCTCCACAAGATTTCCTTCTTTGTCTCTAATCGACCCCACCATTCCTTTAACTAGCCTTTTACTTTTTATATGTATATAAAAGATTTTTGGGTTCTCTTTTATGTTATTTAGAATTTAGAAGATTAATGGGTGATTTGATCGAAGTTTTTAAGATATTAAGGGGAACTGATAGGGTAGATAGAGAGAAACTATTTCCGCTGGTTGGGGAGTCTAGGACTAGGGGACACAGCCTAAAAATTGGAGCCAGGACTTTCAGGAGTGAAGTTCGGAAACACTTCTACAAGCAAAGGATGGTAGAAGTTTGGAACTCTCTTCCGCACATGGCAGTTGATGCTAGCTCAATTGTTAATTTTAGATCTGAGATTGATAGATTTTTGTTAACCAAAGGTATTAAGGGATATGGAGCTAAGGTGGGTATATGAAGTTAGGTCACAGACTAGCCATGATCTCATTGAATGGCGGAACAGGCTCGAGGGGCTAACTGGTCTACTCCTGTTCCTATGTTTTATGTTCCTATGTTCCTACTCGTTAATCTTTTCTCATATTCTCTCTTTGCCCTTCTTATATCCTTTTTCAATTTCCCTTTGCACCCTCTGTATTCTGCCTCATTTTCTACTTTATTCTGTACCTGACATTTGTCATAAACCTCCTTTTTCTGTTTTATTTAACCACTATTTCCTTTGTCATCCAGGGAGCTCTAGCTTTGGATGCCCTATTTTTCCTTTTTATGAGAATATTCTTGGTTTGTACTGAATTATCTCTGCCTTGAAGGTCTGCCATTGCTCATTTACTGTTTCCTTGGCCAATCTTTGTATCTAGTCCATCTGTGCTAGATTCCTTCTCAAATCACTGAAATTGGCTCTGTTCCAGTTCGGTATTTTCACCTTTGATTTTTCTTTAAACCTAATTATATTATGATCACTATTACCCAGATGTTCTCCCAGAAACACACTCCATTTGCTCTACTACATTCCCCAGAACTAGATCCAACACTGCTTCCTTCCTTCCTAATAGTAATGGGGTATAAGCAAGTTTCAATTAGCATGGTGCTACTTGTGATTGATGGCTGAGAAAGTTTGAGACAGGGTATTCAGTAATAGTTTGGGGGATAGCTAATTGTTGGGGATCTTCATCATGCAGCAGCAAGTATTTGCTCTGTAACAATTAGGATTACTTTAATAGCTAGAATTCTTCATTCAGCTTGGAAATATCAAGTCACTCCTCAAGTTTCCCAAATGTCTTCTATTCAAATAATAATTTTCAAAGATTGTGTTAATATAATCCCTAGAAATTTCTTTCAGTGCAGAAAATACTAAAAGTCAAAGTTTTGTGTGTCATTTTGTCACATGTTTAATCAGCACCAGAAGCCAAAGTTTCAAGTTCTTCTACATTTCTATACTTCAGAGGTAAGACTGAAATATTAAAGGAGTCCCAGCACAATGTATCCTTTGGTTAACATTAAAACAGTACTACAATGAATAATTCATAGTCCTCTTCCAATTAAATGTGACAGAAGTATTCCACTGTTTTGATCCAGCTGATTACAACAGACAAGTTATACATTTCTAAGAGCCAAAGACTTAGGTAAACCCAGGGGGCGAGTCAGTAGGGAGAGAGGTTGTCATAGAATGAAGGAAAAGACTAGTTTACAAGGTAGTTATATTTCAGCCTACAGCAAACTCCTGAAGAAACTCACCTATGACTTCTATATTAATATTTATATTGAGAGATTTTGACATAATAATTTTCCAATTGTATGTTTTGATCTACTTGAACAGCATCTCTGGTTCTGCTGGATCAATCACCTTGGGTGTGGTGGGAAGGGAAATTACGGCAGGGTTTGCTGCAGAGTAGTGTGGCGTGTTGGTGTCAGTCAAAGAAAAAAACAACTCTTACATTTCTTAAAATAATTTTCCCACTTTGCTGTCCTTTAAATTTTTAAAGCCCACTTCACTGCCTCAGCAATGGTGGATGCTAGGAATGCAATGTCGATCCTGAATGATGCACAGCACTGCTAATGCATTAACAATATAAAATAAGGCATATTACCATCATTAACATTTCATTCCAATATATCTGCCCAAATAAGGGTGGGCACATTCAGAATCTGGTGTCCCCTCCAGTGGAAAACCCTGAAAGTGGCGGCAAAGGATGGGGAGTCAGCAGAACGGCTCCTGAAATGCATTTCCTGCAGAAACCATCAGAAAATCACTCAGAGAATCTGGGCAATCATGTTTCCTTGCATCAAAGCTACGATAATTTGTTTCAACTCTCATAAGGAACACAAAAGAATTGTTCTAGAAACACTTATTTTACCTTTTCTTTCAAGAGGAGGGACGAAGCAGATAATATTCTGCAGTGAACCCATTTCTATGTAAATATTTCTGTCTCATTTCTTATGTAATTGTTATCCTATAATCAAAAGTTATGTGCATTAGAATACATTTCAGAACAACAATGTATCATATTGTGTTACAGAATTGCTTGCCTTAACCTAAATGGGATGGAAAGCATCTGAAGCTGCTTCAGTGTTTAATGCTTAAGGATTGGTGTGCAATTTCTTCCCATAATCTAGAGTGGCACCTATTACATATGAAACCCATTGTGTGCCCCTCTGCATTCTAGGAAGCGAGACCCTTCCAGGACCTTTCTTGAAATGAGAGGGCGGGAATTCTCACATTTGAAACTCTTACTGAATGTGGGAGAGTCAGTCGGCCTGGGAATAAGCCAATGCAAATTAAAATTGTGTAACTTGAACAAAGTTTAAGTCTAAGGAATCTTACAACACCAGGTTATAGTCCAACAGTTTTATTTGAAAATCACAAGCTTTCGGAGATTATCTCCTTCGTCAGGTGAGGCACGCACCTGACGAAGGAGATAATCTCCGAAAGCTTGTGATTTTCAAATAAAACTGTTGGACTATAGCCTGGTGTTGTAAGATTCCTTACATTTGTCCACCCCAGTCCATCACCGGCATCTCCACATCAAAGTTTAAGTCGGCAGGTTATGAATTTGGATTAGGCTTTGTTCAGCCGTGTTAGAGCAGTAGCTCTGTGGTGGGGATAAGGAGAGCCTACTAAGCTAACTAACTAGGAGAAAGAAGAGAAAATTAATGGATTGATACCATCACAAGAAAATTATTCCAAAAGAAAACAAAATAATCTTATACAGAACAATAGAAACTTGAAAAGAACAATTTTTGATGAAGGATTTAATTGAGCTTGATCTAGATGTCCAGACCCCATTTAAAAAACATGCAATTGTTGGCATTTTCAAAATGATCTATAAAGAGATCAAAGACTGCAGTGTATTGTAATTGATTTACATAAATTTTATCATGAAATTGAGAAGTTTATGCTGGCATTTGGGGAGGTGGTTCCCATGAATTTGCCAAGTTTTTGTTGTTCTGTACTTACCACTATATCCAGTGCATAAGCTGAACTGACACACATTAGTTATGCAAGTGAACTTTTGTTACTTAACCACCCAATATTAAAATCAGGAGTGCAAATTCAAGTGTTTTATATTATCTACTTATTTCCCTCTTGTTTAGGGAATGCTAATTCCCTCGTCGCTCTTCTATTTTTAATTTTAAATTGGGTGCCGTTCATGCTGGAGCCCCTTTGGGAATGCAAGTTTACATTCCTGAAACTGGCTCCCTTAATTGTTGTCATTGATCCCCCATCTGTGGAGGGGACTATACTATGGAGCGCAGCCAGATGAAGAGGAAGAACTGTTCATCTCTTTCAGTTGCACTCTTATATAAAATACCCTTTTTACACCAGTGTGACCTAAACTCCAGTTTGTACTATAGTTTGTGTAACATGGGTAGTAATAACTAAATTAAAGCATACGACACATAGGTATAGTCTCTTCTGTTCAGTACTGAATACTATTTGAGTAATGGACTCTGATATTGACCAGATTCTAGTGGCTGATATTCCTCAACATTATAGTAATAGCTGAACCTTGGGGACCTGGCACTTGCATCTCTTACTTATTCCTAATACAGATTTCCTTTACTTACATGATTGGATTGCAAAGTACCATGCACTAGTGTATTCCCTATCTGCCATTTTAATGTGACTCAGCAGTTAATCAACTCTAATTCTGTCATCCCATCATTGAAATGCCTGGAATTTATTTTTGAGCAATGATTCATTTTTGTAATGCTTTGAAATGCGAAGCTAAAAAGAGCTTATTGAATTCAAGTACATAATATCTTGTGTGACCGCTAGCTTTTGAATTATAGCGAAAGCAAATTCATTCATTTTGAATGGATCATAAAATAGTTACATTTTGCAAAATGCAATAGTTTAAGTACGTTAAAGTTTAAAGAAATGGCACCTCACTGCACAGCTTCTAAGGACAACAGCAAAACTTATTCTGAAGAGAATGAAAAGTTAATTGATTTTTTTTTCAAATCAGGTCAGCCAAATAATAGCTTGCTCATCTGTGCAAATGGATGTGAATGTGAATTCCCAGCTGTATCTTTAACAGGTTTGTTTCAGTATGAGATTGAGTCTGCTCCGACATCTGGCAGGTACTGCATAGAAATTAATGAAATGGATCAATACATTGGTTTATATATCATTGAGAACCATCTCCAGATATCATAGTATCAGTTGGCCTATTTTCTGCTCACTTTTTTCATATCGGTTGCATTCATAACATAATTTCCCCCTCAAAAAAATATTTTCTTTCAGCTGTATCAGATTCAAGCTGATATTGATTTTTTTTTGTGTACGTTGAGAATAGTTGAACATTGTTTCAACTTGTTTCACAACCTCTTGTGGATTAAAAATCACAAACGACAATTCTAAAAGTAATAAGTAGGATTTTTAACGTGTCTGGGTCAAGGTGAAAGAAAATCTTTCCTCACATTTGCAATTCCCACCAGAGCTTGTTATTAATTCTGTTTCATGCAAATATCATGTTTTGGCAGAGATCATATTGCATATGAATAAAAATAAAGTTAGCTTTTGTTCAGCTGCTCCAAAACCCTGATACGCACACACGGCATATATTATTGCTGCTATTAATGCTGGCCTTGTTACTGACTTAAAAGTCGTTTGTGGTGCCACAAAAATAAAAATAAATCTATATTTTATTCAGCACGGTGGCATGAATTTACATTCCGCTGTCAGCATCCTGTTGAAATATATTTTCAGGAGAGCACAACTTCACATTATGTTGCTGAACAAAATGTGCTTTTTGTACAATGATGCAACACACTAAAGCTGACATTGACAGCTGTCCTGTCCTGTGTCCCGTTCTCAACTATTATTAAGTAGCAGTTGCTCGAATCCTGAAGTTTCCCTTTTCATTCTTTATTGGGATGATTTTGTGTGTCAGCTGGTGTTAGTCTTAAACGGCAGAGCAGAGCATAGTTACTTTAAACAATCATTTTCTCAGTCAGGATCAATCCTGGGAATAAAAAAACACACATTTGGCCAGTAACATCCATCTCTGCCTGGTCAGAGATATTTTGTAATTTTTTTAAATTTATGATTGGCCAGTAGTGTAGCACAAATGCTATGTCACCAATATCTTTTTAATATTCATAGGCCAAGTCCCAAGCAGTGCACCATTGCACATAATAGTGCTTAAAAAAGCATATAGCTTTTAAAGTTTTATAAATAGAGGCATAGAGTACAGAAGCATGGAAGTTATACTAAACCTTTGTAAATTATTGATTAGGCCTCAGATGGAGTATTGTGTCCAGTTCTGGGTAGCACACTTTAGGAAGGCTATCAATGCCTTAGAGATGGTGCAGAGGAGATTTACAAGAATGGTACCAGGGATGAGGGGCTTCAGTTACGTGGAGAGATTAGAGAAACTGGGATTGTTCTCCTTAGAGCAGAGAAGGTTAAGGGGATATTTAATAGAGGTGTTCAAAATTATGAAAGGTTTCGATACAGTAAATAAGGAAAAACTGTTTCCACTGGCTGGAGGGTCGGTAGCCAGAGGACACAGATTTAACATAACTGATGAAAGAATCAGAGGGGAGATGAGGAGAAATGTGTTTATACAGCAAGCTGTTCTGATCTGGAATGCACTGCCCTGAAAGGGTGATGGAAGCAGATTCAATAGTAACTTTGAAAAAGGAATTGGATATATACTTGTAAAGAAAAATTTTGCAGGGCTATGGGGAAAAAGTAGGGGAGTGGGACTAATTGGATAGCTCTTTCAAAGAGCTGGCCCAGGCACGATGGGCCGAATGGCCTCCTTCTGTGCTATATGATTCTATGAATATCTCTGTTATATTAAAGAGGAGAATTCATTACCAACGCATCCTAGCAAATCTAGTGCAATGTAGATTGATCTGACAGTCACCAGCTATACTGGCTAGTTGAACTAGTGCTTACAAGCTTGTGACAACAACAAAGTACATGTGTGCTCTCTAGAACTAGAAAGCAGCACCACTTCAGTAAAGTTTTCCGAACTAATGCTACACATTAGCCTAAATTTTTCAAGTATGCACCGATGGCAATTAACCTCACCTGCTGCCAGCACCTGGTAGAAGACGGTTGAAAATCTACAGCTGTGGTTGACAAATTCGGTGTGTGACGGACAGATGTATCCACTTTTCAATCCATGGAGAGTGTACAGTATAGCTTCACCAGGATGGTGCCAGAGATGGGAAACTATAGTTACCAGGAGAGACTTGAAATACTGGGACTATTTCCACTGGATCAGCGAACGCGAAGGCATTTGATAAAGGATTTTTAAATTATAAAGGGTTTTGATAGAGTGAATAGGGAAAGACTATTTCCTTTGGTTCATCAGTTAGTGACAAGGAATCATCCATTTAAAATTGTCACTATGTGAGTGAGGAGACCGGTAGGAGAAATTTCATTATGCAGACGGTTGTTGGAGCAGGGAATGCTGTGCTTAAGGGAATGATTGAAGCAGAGGGCTAGTGCATCTTTTAAAAGTAAATTGGATAAATATTTGAAGCAGAGAAAGACACAGGTCTACGGGGAGATAGCGAGGCAATGGGATTAGTTTTGGATTGCTCCAGCAAAGATCCAGCACAGAGATGATGGGCCGAATTACCTCCTCTGTGGTGTAAACTTCCATGGTTCATATTATATCTAACTATCTATCAGTAATGCGTGTAATATATTTCCCTCATGGCAGTTATGGTGATATATTGCTTTAGCAAATTTGCAACGTTACAATGGCAGAATCAAGTATACACTGGGGGCCCTTTCCTTGTGTTTGCACTGCCAGAGAAAGGTTTTGCCTACTGGTGCGTCATAATGAGAAGTCATGGATAGTGCGTCCACGATATCCTGATATGCGCTACTGGTGGGTGAGGCTACCAACTGTCAGCACGATCTCAGAAAATCAGTCCTGGTGAGCCAATGTCAATGCTAATTGACAGAGGTTGATTGCTATGATTAATCAACAACTCCATTATCATTGTATCATGCGATTACCAGGATGGTAGACAGCGAACTAGATAGACGTTGGTCTTTTTGCGTTTAACAATTCCTATGTTTCTATGTACTGGGATTTCAGGAGTTAATGCTACTGCCGTCCTGTACACTGATTGCAGGCAGCCCTAACAAAGCTCCATCAACAGCTGGGAAAAATGAACTAGCTGATAAGGAAAGCATTAGCCTGTCAGTGAAGGCAGCAACTCAAACAACAGAAAGTTTTCAGATGTGTGGTCCTGGAGCCTCGCAGGGCAGATTGATTGCACTTTGAAAAGTCTTCCAGTTGAGATATTGATAACGGTGCTAGGCTTCTCCTGAGTGGGCACATGGGCACCTTGGGTCAAAGGGTGAACGGCCTGAATTTAAACACTCTTGAGAGGCATCCTGATAAGGATCTTGGACATTCAATGTTGTTGTTTAGCATCAGGACCTAAAAAAGTTTGGTTTAAGATACGAGTTAGGATGAAAACATGGAGTTGATTTTCACTGGGCTAACATCGGACAGGCAGCGGCTGGTGCGATTCTGCTGCCTGCCCGATGTCCTCAGCGACAGACCTGAGCCATTTTGATGGCCGGGCCTCATTTACATTTCATTGGTGAATGGTGAGTGCTGGATCAGCAGTCACAGGCAGCTCGCGATCGGAGGAGGGGGGAGAGGAGATCTAGTGACTCCTCCACGCAGCCGAGCTGGAAATTGGGAGTTCAGTAGGGGAAGGCAATCACGGGGATGGTGGGGGCGAGTTGTAGGGGGCACGGATGGACATTCATACTCCTCCTAGCCCTCCAAAAAAAATCATTAAAAGACCAGAAGCTTACCTCACTTTAGAGTGGCCTGTTTATGCCTGTCTTTCCAAGGTTTCTGTGGATCTACCATTGACGTCACGGCCGACAATCAGAAGAACCATCACAGATATTAAACCCCCCCAGAAACCATGCTCAAAGTTCCAAACTATGGTGAGAATGCCACAGGAGTTATTTTGTTTTAATAGTAAAAATGTTTCAGTCTCCTTCTGAGCATTTAAGGGATTTAAGTGGTGGGCAAAGAATTAAAATTATCCCTATGTGCAGGATAATGTTTTATTTATCTCTAGCACTCAGCTCTCACTCCCTTACATTCTGAACTGCATTCAGCATTAAGGTTCTCTGTCAGTTGATAAGATCAATCATAATCTCAATTCTAGTTGGAGACCACAGTTTGGAAATGTTTCTCATTGGGTTTTCTGATTTGTGATTTTCAAATTTGGAGAGGGACTACTCTTGCTTTGTGGGACTTATTAATGGCTAACTATTCCCCTGCAGAAGAATCTGGAGAATTTGTGATCAACTTTCTCCTATAAGATTAATGGGAGGTAAAATTTGGCAGCCCACTTTACATCCTGCCTAATTTTCTTTTCCATTGAAGTTAAAGACCTAGTTTCACCCCCAATGTCTCTACAACTATTTGCCAACAAGGCCTAACCCTCAATCGAAATCTATTGATACTGAAAAACACGTTAAAGAAAATAGGTGCTGATTGTTAGCATTTAAAGAGGATGCCAGTGAATCAGGAAGAAAGAAGACTACAGCCTGCTCATTAAAGGCATGCATAATGGTCAGGACCAGCATATTGTAGAGGAGGACAGAATTGTTTTCATACGGCAGTTAAACTGAAACCAAATCAAAAAGGTTGTGTATTTTTCTTTTAATATTCTAGATATAGACAATCAGCATAAGCTATACAGACTGAAAAAAGCTAACCTTGACAAGCAGATACTGTAATCTTCAAGGCTGAATACTGTTGCTATGCTATATTAAATTGAACCCAACTAACGTGCTGATACTGTAATTTCAGACTGAGTTGTACTGTAACTCAAATCAAGTTATTCTGTTTGAGATTGTTAGATTAACAATCACCTTTTTTTAGATGATGTAGAAGTAGCATAATAAGGTAACTATTTTTATTCTTTTAAAGTTTCTCCACTGGGATTATTTTTAAAGACAGATATCAGAAGGGTTTACAGACTGCAAGTTACAAAATTATTTCAAAAAAGGGAAGAAAAGGATATAGAAAACTATAAAACTTGAAGTTTCAATTTTTAAAGTGACAGAAGAATCTCTGAGGTCAACTGTTAAATTGTAGCAAAAAGCAGGGCTGCTAAAACCGCAACAGGTGTAATAGATTGCAAGTTCTCCAGAACCCTTATGTCATTGCCCAACTAATCCCAATTACAATCAGCCAGAAATCAACTAACTAAAACCTTAAGGGTCTGTTGATTTCTGGCTACCTGTAAAATGTGGTTATCTAGAAAGTAGCTCAAGGGTTTAAATATTAAATAGCTAGGGGGAAAAAAACTGCATTTCAATTATCTTCCATTGTTCTGCATTGGCTGTCAGAAGATCACAGGAGATAAAGGGGAACATTAGTCCAACAGCTTAATACTTATTTCCCTTCATCATAGCAAGACCCAATTTAGCACTGCTCTCTTCCTGTGACAGAATGGTTCTTGGTGTGCTAAATGTGCAATGAACACACTCTTTGGGATTGTATTTCCATGAGCATTTTCCTGATTGCTGTTATTCCGGTGGAAGATCCATTGAAAGAAACCCTGGTCAAATGACATAAATCGCATTTCTCCGGAGCTTCCATGGATCTTCTGCTGGATGATCAGGAGAACCTCCATGGAAATTCAACCCCTTTATGTTTGTTATTGGCTGAACAATCATTTATAAATTGTGTCAGCCGTGGCTCGTTGGTAGCACTCTTGACTTTGTGTCCGAAGGTCCATAATCTCGGCTGATCTTCCAGTGCAGTACTGAGAGAGTGCTGCACAGTCTGTGGTGCCGTCTTTTAGATGAGATGTTATACGTCGGGTGGACGTAAATTATCCCATGGTGCTATTTCGAAGAAGAGCAGAGGAGTTCTCCCTGATGTCCTAGCCAATGTTTATTCCTCAACCAACATCACTAAAACAGATTGTCTGCTCATTATCATATTGCTGTTTGTGGGACATTGCTGTTTGTGGGACCTTGCTGTGCACAATTGTCTTTCCTTCTTATGTACCTTGTGCTACAGCTATTGCAAAACTGAAATAGAGTGAGATGACCTCCTTGCAATGGACTCGATTTCAACACCAAATCACAAATCCCTGAAATCATATTGGTTCAGCTGACGTTTTTTTCTTTTGTTCTTGGGATGTGGGCGATGCTGGCAAGGCTACATTTATTGCCAATCCCTAGTTTCCTGAGAGGTGGGCCTTCTCTTTGTAGTAATGGTGCTCCCACAATGATGCTAGTTAGAACAATTCCACAATTCTGACCCAGCAACGATAAAGGAACTGCAATATATGTCCAAGTTAGGATGGTATTTGACTTGGAGGAGAATGTGGAGGTGATGGTATTCTCATGACATTGCTGCTCTTGTCCTTCTCAGTGGGTGATGCAGGGGAGGGAAGTGCTATCAAGGTAGCCTTGGTGAGTTGCTGCAGTGTATCCTGTAGATTGTACAGACTGCATCCACAGTATGTCGATGAGGGATGAGCCTGGTGATAGGAGTGCAATTAAGTGAACTGCTTTGTCCTGGATGGTGTTGAGCTTTGTAAGTGCTCTTGGGGATACACCCAACCAGTGATGAGTATTCCATCACATTCCTGATGAGACTTGTAGATGGGGAAGAGGCTTTGAGGTGAGCCACATGTTGCAGAATATCCAAAGGGAAATGGCTAAAGAAAGAAAGAACTTGCATTTCTAAAGTGCTTTTTGTGATCTCGGGACATCCCAAAGTGCTTTACAGCCAATGAAGTACTTTAGAAGTGTAGTCACTGTTGTAATGTAGGGAGACACTATCTCTTGTTTGAAATGGTCACTGCCTGGCATTTATGTGGCACGAATGCTACCTGCCACTTCTCAGCTCGAGGCGGCATGTGGTCCAGATCCTGCTATATGCTGGCGTGGACTGTCTCATTATTGCATATTTTCAATACTATGACGCAAAACCACTTCATAATAATGCGAATGTATAGTGTAACTGCCCTGTTGGGAAAAGATATATATTAAGGTTCTGAGAAGTAAAGCTTTTAAAGTGCTAAAATTGTATGGTTTACTCTCTTGAAGAAGAGAAGATTGACATTGTCTGATATTACTTCTTTCATCCTTGTTATTACTGTGTGAATCAATGATAAACTGGAAGATTTTAGGTTCATTTAAGGGCATGTAAAACTTTAAAGAGAGAAATGATGCAACAGCTTAAAAAATTCAAGAGACAAAGTCTTCAGAAAAATGTGCTTGGCAACCTTACAAATACATAATGCACTAACACACACCATGCCAAACACATCGGGCTCGATTTTTCCTGGGAAATGGCGGATGCGTTGGAATGGGGGGGCTCCGAAAATCAGGGAAATCCCACTTTGTTTCGGGGCCCGGCTCCAACCCACCGACTTCCGAGTTCCCCACAGACGCACCTGTGTGCGCGCGGGCGGCCCGAATCTGGATGTCCCGCTGGCAATTAAAGCTGGCGGGATGATAGTTAAAGAGCCAAATATATCTCTTTGATATACTTAAGGCACTTTACTTGTGATATATTAGGTAGAAAGAACGATTTTTAACTTACATGGGTGGCTTTCCCACGGCTTCTGATTCACACTTGGTGAAACCAGGCATGAAGGGCCGGATCAGGCAAAAAGAAACAAAATAAATTACATAAAAAACCATTGCATGAAGTTAAAACACAAAATCAACCTACCTTTCCAACCTGCCCCGATGCCGAGTGTCTCCCTCACCGACCTCCCCCTCTTCACCACAACCCAATGTCTCCCCGGTCTCCCCGATCTTCCCATCTCCCCCCCCGCCCCCGATCTTCCGTTCCAGTGCCAGATGACGTCTCACTCTCTCTCTTTCTCTTCCCCACCCCACCCCCCGCCCCGCGTTGACAGGCTGGCTGCTATCAGGAGCTGCAATCAGGCTGGTTGCCAGGCACGAAACCCGGAGAGCACATTAATCACCATCAATTACGATATGATCACATCGGAAATGGTAAGTTTTGTTTATTCGGGTTTGCCACATCCACCTTCACCCCCTCCCCGCCCCGCCCCCAACCCACCACCATTTCAAAATTGAGCCCATCATTTGTGTGGTATGCTAGCATGACAAAATTGGTGCACAGCCTTTCTGTTTCTTCTCCCTCCCCGAATAATAATTGGTTTGTCTAACACTTCGTTGTGACGATAAAAGGACTGCTTTTCCAGTACCGTGCTGAAGCAATGGGACTGCAGAGCTTATTGCCTGCTGACAGAGCACTGGGCTGATATTATGGGATTTCCTAAAGTCAGCTTTATTATGTATTCATAGTGAGCCCCTAGCCCAGATTGGGTCTCTGGCAGGAGCTCGCTGTCTGCTGCTATTGAAAGGGGCTGCCTAACTGTTGCTAGGCAGAAAACTGGAAATGGCTAGCCAGCAACACTGAGCATCTTCATTTTCAGACGTGCCTACAAGAAGCGCAAGGAAGGAGGGTTACACTCCCCACAGGAGCTCTGCAGTGTCTATGGCAGGAGGTGGTGGACACAGCAAAAGCTGTGTCAAACAGCCAAAGGACATAGGAACAGATTATAAAACAAGT
Source organism: Heptranchias perlo (assembly GCF_035084215.1). Lineage (NCBI taxonomy): Eukaryota > Metazoa > Chordata > Chondrichthyes > Hexanchiformes > Hexanchidae > Heptranchias > Heptranchias perlo. The sequence continues at coordinate 50,322,007 of NC_090326.1, read as the reverse complement.
TAATTGCCTCTGAAAATTTCCAACAGTAAGGCTTGTCATTAGATGGCACAGAGTTTCCTCTCCCTCTGTTAACCCATGACTAAGGCTGTATTCTAGGCTCTCAAAAATCAGATCTTTCCAAACTTCACAAGTAGGCTCCTACAGTGGGCAGAGCATACTTGAGAAACTGCAATTGCATTATATTTCAAAAGGTGAGCCCATGAAGCAAACTTACAGCACATCCGTCCACATGCATTGTGCATGTTAATTTACTCAGACAAGCAGGGGTGCAGGTTAATAAGACCATAAGAGATAGGAGCAGGAGTAGGCCATTCAATGAGATCATGGCTGATCTGATTTTTACCTCAACTCCACTTTCCCGCCTTTTCCCCATATCCTTTGATTCCCTTGCTGATCAGAAATTTGTATAACTCAGTCTTGAATGTATTCAATGACTCAACCTCCACAGCTTTTTGGGTTAAAGAATTCCAAAGATTCACGACCCTCTGGGAGACGAAATTCCTCCTCATTTCCGTCTTAAACGGGTGACCCCTTATTCTGAGACTATGCCCCCTAGTTTTAGATTCCCCCATGAGGGGTAACATCCTCTCAGCATCTACCCTATCGAGTCCCCTCAGAATCTTGTATGTTTCAATAAGATCTCCTCTCATTCTTCTAAACTCCAATGAGTAAAGACCCAACCTATTCAATCTTTCCTCATAAGAGAACCTTTCCATACCCGGAATCAACCTAGTGAACCTTCTCTGAACTGCCTCCAATGCAAGTATGTCCTTCCTTAAATAAAGGCACCAGAACTGTACGCAGTACTCCAGGTGTGGTCTCACCAGCACCCTGTACAGTTGTAGCATGACTTCTCTGCTTTTATACTCCATCCCCCTAGAAATAAAGGCCAATATTCCATTTGCCTTCCGGTTTACCTGCTGCACCTGTATGTTGACTTTTGTGTTTCATGTACGAGAACACCCAGATCCCTCTGTATCTCAGCATTTTGTAGAATTTCTCCATTCAAATAATATTTTACTTTTTTATTTTTCCTCCCAAAGTGGATGACTTCACATTTTCCCACATTACATTCCATCTGCCAAATTTTTGCCCATTCGGTTAACCTGTCAATATCCCTTTTCAGATACTTTGTGTCCTCATTGCAACTTGCTTTTCCATCTATCTTTGTATCATCAGCAAATTTGGCCACAAGACACTCTGTTCTTTCATCCAAGTCATTGATATATATTGTAAATAGATGAGGCCCCAGCACTGAGCCCTGCGGCACCCCACTAGTTACAGATTGGCATTTTGAAAATGACCCTTTTATCCCGACTCTTTGTTTTCTGTTAGTTAGCTAATCCTCTCTCCATATTACCCCCAACACCATGAGCTCTTATCTTGTGCAGTAATCTTTTATGTGACACCTTAAGAATGCCTTTTGGAAATCCAAATATACTGCATCCATTGGTTCCCCTTTATCCACCCTGCCTGTTACTTCCTCAAAGAACGCTAATAAATTTGTCAGACACGATTTCCCCTTCATAAAACCATGTTGACTCTCCTTGATTGTATTATGAGTCTCCAAATGTCCTGCTACTACTTCCTTAATAATGGATTCTAGCATTTTCCCAATGACAGATGTTAGGCTAACTGGTCTATAGTTACCTGCTTTCTGTCTCACTCCCTTCTTGAATAGGGATGTTACGTTTGCGGTTTTCCAATCCGCTGGTACCTTTCCATAATCTAATGAATTCTGGAAGATTACAACCAATCTGGCCACATGGGTCTGACATGTGGCATGGTCTTCAAATTTCCAGCATGTCAATGCTATTCCCCTGCTTGCAGAACAAGGTGATGCATAACTGGAGGAGAGCAAACCCAAACAGAAGGAGAGCCCACTAATTTTATACCATTGGGTCAATTTGAATAGGCTGTATTTGACACCTGGGGCCTAAGAACATTGAAGAAGTGAGCCTTATGGAAGCTGAAGAACTTCCCAAAGTTTATTTTCTGATGCTACAGGCAACCCTCAAGAATCAGACACAAGTACCAGTGGCACCCAAGGAGCCAGCACCTCACAGCAGCCTACGTCACTTACTCTTTCCATAATGTAGATATATCTACCCTGGGGGATTTCAATAGTTTGACAAGCTGAACCAGATGATACACAGAGCACAAGTGAGGAAGAGCAGGTGGCAGTGTCAGAAGAAGAGCAGGAACCTAGTGATACTCTTCAGCTGCAGAGTACAGGGATTCAGACATCACAGTTCAGTATTTAAAATTAGGATGCTATCTGAGCATCAATTTTTTTTTTGCTGTGGATGAGTCCACAATGTATGCAGTTATTTATGACTGTAGTCCAGCATAGAGCAGCTGGCAACTCCAGGGGAATCTGCATTGAGAACCACAGTGATAAAGCTCCCATCGGTTGGGCTATCTCTCACGATTAATGCTATATAGGTTTTGGACTCCAATCTGCAACAACTCTCTTGTCCAACTCCAACATGCTGGTGGATCCGATGGAAAGAACCATCATGCAGTTCTTTACTACCCTCATAATTGCCCAAAGGCCTACTCCTATGCGGATCATGGATGCACTGAGAGAGTGCTCAGCAGCAGGGGCATGGCTGGAGTAGGTATGGATGAACCTTCTGTCTCTCAAGGCAATGACACATTTGAACCAATGAACTCCCCTTCCCCATTGTCTTCAATGACAAAATATGTGCCAGAAAGTGAGTAGAATCATGGTGGCACCAGTTACAAATCATAACCCAGCACAAAGAGGTATAGGGTGAGCTTAAACCTACAAAAAACTGTTTTATAACATCTGGCTGGGTTGCAGACTTTGACCTTAATGATCCTGTGTTACCAATAAGTGACCACCTGGAGTAGAACTGTCAACTGTTTGCTACCATCCACTCCAACATTGTGGCAATGGACTTGGGGAAGTGTTATACCCATTTTAAATTCCATTGGCAAGCAGTTGAGTAATGTTATTGTGCTGCTCGATAACTCAGTAATTGTGCTAGTTCCTGTTAGGGCCACATCACCCTATTTATACTGCGTGGAGGACTTAGCAACAGAGTGTGTGGGAAGCCCTGTCCAGACCGGCAATGCTTCAAGTGCCCTGGGCCAGATCTAAAATGGTAGGCCCATTTAGCTTTGTTTTCAGTCAGAGGCAGCAAGTGAAACCTTCACTGCAGGAGGGTTTCAATGCCTCTGCTGGCAAGAGACCTTTATACCACAGAGTTATCTTCGATATTCTTGCTGTTGGAAGCAATCCTGTAGGATACGCAATGCATTATGGATTAAAGTACCTTGGGACATTAAAGGTACTATATAAATGCAAGTTGTTTTTATTGTTATTTGCTAGAAATTCTTTGACAATTCCAACTTGGCCCGATATAAAACTAAACTGAGCATAATTGAGAATGTAATTAACAGACTCCTTCTCTATTTGATTTTGATTCTGAGCTTGGTTGTTTTCTCTCTCTGACTGTATTAAGCATTGAAAGCATGCATTTTATGGCCCAGTTCTCTGATGTATAACAGTAACCAATAGGTTGCTTGATAGTAACTGAAGGTGTTGCAGTGCGGGAAGTGATATTTATTTGGTATAAGTTGCCTTGCTCAGCTGTATGCGGAGTGGAGTCTGCTAAAATAGACTTGATTATGTGTAGTGCTGTGTTCGATTCCAGCAGGGCACATGGCCTGCTGTACTGATTGCTAACCTGCTTCTGCATCTCAGTAAATTGCTTTTGTTTTATCCAGCTGCATTCAGCCAAACTTGGCAACAAAGAAAGGGGTTCAGGCTGCTCTAGGAGAGTCAGGCTATGAAACTGAAAGGAATCCAGTTACATCTACATTAGGCTGATAAAGTGAAACATCACAAAAATGGGTACTAGTAATTAAGGAATGTAATTATAACAATTTCTCTTATGAGAAACAGCATATTTTTGATTTCACGGGTGAGTGGAATTCAATACACAATTCTCAAAAAATTGGTTTGTTTGTTCAAAGATAGCTGTACATATTTTAAAATTCACAAGATAGGGTATTTTGAAACTGAAAATGTACACAGTCCACATAAGAATTTAGTTTGGTGTGTGCTCAGTTTAATTACTGAACTGATTCAATCTGGACTAAAATAAATCCAATAGCTTGCACTCCGAGCATACATTGAACAGCACTGAATTCTTATTATTCCTACTCCCTTGATGGCTCAGCAACTTTATCCAGTGAGTTGCTGAGGTATACAGGCTAGGAAAGTGATGGGTTCAATTCCATTCTATGCTGAATTAGCTGATCTCAGCTGGGCAGTGGTAGGGGCACTATAATTGCCTCACTGTGCCTAGGCTAGGGAGGGAAACATTGTCCACGGTTGCCACTCCTGATCATTGTCAAGCACTCTCTGCTGGCAGATCATATGTGGACACCAGATGAGGATAGCTTAGGCTTGGCTGTGATGCCTCTCATGGTGAGTAGCCTGTTGACACAGATGTACACATGCATAATTGCTATTTAGTTGAGGTACTAGAGGGTAACTAGTGCCTATGGACCCATATCCCAGCAAGTAGTCAATGCGTTCCAGAGATGGGGAGGGGGAGAAAAATCAGTGAGGAAAATCAAGTTGTCATTGCCTGCATTATATGGGGTGATAATTTGGGACTTTGTATTTTGAATGTTTGATCTTTTGATCCTCTGGTAAAACCATGGCCCGAAAATAACCTGGGTCCAGAGAGGGCGTAAGGGCATTTATACCCAGAACACGGGCTCAATCCCGACTCTGGTGGGATTCTACCCTATTTGGACTGAAATTTTAAATTCCGATGGGGGCTGGGGGGTGGGGGGTGGGGTGGCATATGGGCAAATCTTCCAACCTGATGTCAAGGGGGTATGAGGGGTGGGGTTGGGGGGGGGATTCTCAAGCCTCGCTGGGAAATTCCTCCCTATTTGCTCTTGAAGAGCCTCAGTAGAACTCTTAAAATGTATGTTGCATCCTCAGTTTTACTTAAAGCTGTGAAATTTGGTCCCTGCAAGTTACCTCCACTTTTAACTGGACTGCCATGGATTGGACAGAATTTAATGGGTAAGTACCCATTGTAGTGTAGAACAAAAGAAAAATATTAAAAGGAATGCCATACATGCAAATATTAGAAGCCCTACTTTGGATTAACACTTATCTGGTAAAATTGATCCAACTGTTCAAGGAAAACGTTTTCTCTATTGCTATTAAGGAGAGGATTGGGCTGGGCTGTGATTACCAGATGGTCGAATAGCTAGATGACACCCACATCATTTGGGTTTACTTGTGAAGAATAGCCACTTATATGTGGTATTAATGGACCGCCAGGGCCTGTGGAATCATAGCCCAGAATGAGTAATCACCATCAGGAGAAAGAGAGAAAAAAGGGGAGAAAATTAGAAAAATTGAAATTTTAAATTAAGATTAGGGAGAAGTAGTTCTTGCCAGCGATAAATAGTTTCACATGTACAAATAGTTAAAAACAAAGGAGTGGTATCTCTGAGGGTAATGAATGAGCTTGTGTTGTCTCCAGGAGGACTCCACTCCGCCTTACAAGGATGGATAGGCGGGCTGCTGCTGATATGCCTTTGCAGCCACTGGTGGCCCGCCCTAGCTGTCTTTCCTTTGATCTATACCAGATTCTGTATTTATCTACTGAACCTTAGAGACTTCATCTCGGTCCTGTCCATTTATTCAACAACACTAGTAACTTATTTGCGGTACAAAGATAGTGACTTCTACTTGTAGTTCCTAAGTTAGTCAGGCATGGCTGCTCTGCTGGTTTTATGACCATCGCCATAGCGATTGCACTTTTAAAATGCTCACAATGGAGAATTACAGCATGGTTGAGGTAACCGCTCTAGCAAAAGCTGATTCAATGAGAGTCTGCCACCCCAATTCACCCGCCTAACTCAGGACAGACTAGGGACTAAACCTCAAACCTTCCTGGTCTGTAATGCTCAGCTATCTCATCAGTGCATTAATCCACTGGCCCACTGGGGGTGATTTTAACCCACCCTTCTGGGCAGAAACAGGGCGTGCGAGGAGTTAAAATCGGGTGACTATACTTACCGACCCGATGCTACTCCCTTCACTCCATTTTAACTTCAGGGCCTTTACAGGTGGCCGAAGCTCTCATTACAGGCAAGTGGGAGACTCATGAATCTCGTGCAAATCGAGGTCCTATGATTTAAAAAAAAACAGAGGTCCCACCCATCACCTAGCCCACTAGATGAAACCTAGCAGGATTGGTTCCAGAGTCAACAGGCTGCAGGATTTCAAGAGGTAAGGAGCTCCAGGCACTCGGATCAATAGCATCTGTGTGTTAATGAGCTTGTTGGAAGTGGAGTGATTTGGGACTTTTGATTTTGCATATTTGTGATACTATCTTTCAGTTACGCACCCTCAATAAGCAGAGCCAGCTTATGATGGGTGATGCTCTTGCTGCACTATGTTGGATGGAACATAGGAACAGGAGTAGGCCATTTAGCCCCTCGAGCCTGTTCCACCATTCATTGAGATCATGACTGGTCTGTGACCAAACTCCATATACCCACCTTAGCCCCATATCCCTTAATACCTTTGGTTAACAAAAATTTATCAATCTCAGATTTAAAATGAACAATTCAGCTAGCATCAACTGCCGTTTGCAGAAGAGAGTTCCAAACTTCTGCCATCCTTTGCGTGTAGAAGCGTTTCCTAACTTCACTCCTGAAAGTCCTGGCTCTAATTTCTAGGCTATGTCCCCTAGTCCTAGACTCCCCAACCAGTGGAAATAGTTTCTCTCTATCAGTTCCCCTTAATATTGTGAAAACTTCGATCATAACACCCCTTAATCTTCTAAATTCTAGGGAATACAGCCCTAGTTTGTGTAATATCTTCTCGTAATTTAACCCTTGGAATCCAGGTATCATTCTAAAAAATCTACACTGCACAATCTCCAAGGCCAATATATCCTTCGTAAGGTGCTGTGCCCAGAACTGAACACAGTACTCCAGGTGGAGAAGGAGGAGAAGAATAAAAAGCAGCAGCAACAACAGCCGCAGCAGCCAAGCCTCAACATACAGGAGGAGCTGCAGTTGAATCTCTAAGAAGTCAGCAGGTGAGGGGGCCTGCTCACAAAAGGCCTTGCTCACCCAACAGGGTCTACAGAACAAGGGTGACCTTTCTAGATATGTCTGAAGAGCAGTGCCTGAGGAGGCAGCGCTTCTCGAGACAGGTTGTTTCTGAATGATCCAACCTCCTGCAAGAAGACCTACTTCCTGCTGCGCCATGGGACCATGCCGTGCCAGTGGATGTTAAAGTGGCACTCCGAACTTCTTTGCCTTATTGTTCCGGACTGCTGCTGAGGACATCTCACAATCTGCAGTTCTTAAGTGCATTAAAGAGGTCACCAATTCTTTATTTGCCACGGTGCTGTTTTCCATTAATGACAACAGTCAAAATGGGGATCACAGGCGATGGCTGGCTTCCCCTGAGTGCAGAGTGCTTTTGACCACACTCATTTCCATCAGGGCATCCTCAGGACCAGCCAGGAGGTTTTGTCTACTGCAAGGGTAGACATCTGGCAATGTGTAGTTTGAGTGTGATCACAACAAATGGATCATGCAAGTCTGTGCCCAGTTCCCAGATGTGGTTACGATGCATTCATCTTACGGCAGTCAAACATCCTCTCACTTTTTCAATCTGTTTGTGGATGGTTGCTTGGGGACAAAGTCTACCCTCTTCCACCATGACTCATGACACGCCTTCTCAGCCTTACCATGCCTGAGCAGATCAGATATAATGAGAGCCATGGAACCACAAGGAGGATCATAAAGCTCACCATTGGGCTCCTAAAGTAAAGGTTCCGATGCATTGATAGGTCCGGCAGGGGGCTCCCTGCAATATTCTCCGAGAGAGTCTCCCACATAATAATGGCCTTCTGTGTCCTACACAACATCGCTATCCAGAGAGGACTGCAGTTGGAGGAGGCAGATGCTCAAGAGTCTTACATCTGATGAGAAACAGGTGGGCAAAGGCAAAGGAGAATATGAGGAAGGAGAGCCACCACAATGCTTTGTGGCTAGATATGCTAGGGATGCATTAATTTCTCAACGGTTCAAATGAACAGCTCAGTCCCCTCCCATGAAAACTGAAAACAATCCCCTTTGCGTTAACAGTCACCACTCCCTTAATCCTTCTTTTTTTCATCCTCTGAATGAGAGCATTACTGACTAGGCCAGTATTTATTACCCATCCCTAGTTTCCTTGGAGAAGGTGGTGGTGGGCTTTCTTCTTGAACTGCTGCAGTCTGTGTGGTGAAGGTGCTCCAACAAGGTTGTTAGGTAGGGAGTTCCAGGATTTTGACCCAGCGACGATGAAGGAATAATGATATATGTCCAAGCACAGATTGTGATGGTATACAATTCTTCTGCTGCTGTTGACCCGTATTGCCTGATAGATACCCAGTTTTGACCTGCTAGATCTGTTCTTAATCATCCCACTTAGCACAGTGGTAGTGCCACAGGGCACGATGGAGTGTGTCCTCAATGTGAAGATGGGACTTGGTCTCCATGCAGACTGTGCAGTGGTCACTTCTACAATGCTGTCAAGAACATAAGCTTTTGCGACAGGTAGATTGGTGAGAAAAGTACTTTCCGCATAGCCCTGACCACTGCCAGCAATACCTGCAGGGAGGCATTTGAACCTTTTCCCTCCTTCCAGCCATGTCCAACCTCCTGCACAATAAGAAATCAAAATGAAACACCTCAATTTTAAAATTCTTATCCTCGTGTTCAAACCCCTCAATGGCCTCGCCCCTCCTATCTCTGTAACCTCCTTCAGCCTTACAACCCTCTGAGAACTCTATGTTCCTCCAACTCTGCTCACTTCCTTTGCCCCACCATTGGCAGCCGTGCCTTCAGCCGTCTAGGCCCTAAACTCTGGAATACCCTCGCCAAACCTCTCTGCCTCTCCACCTCTCTCTCTTCCTTTAAGATGCTGCTTAAAACCTACCTCTTTGACCTAGCATTTGGTCACATGTCCTTCTTTGGCTCAGTGTCAATTTTTATCTGATTGCGCTCCTCTGAAGTGCCATGGGATGTTTTACTACATTAAAGGTGCTTTATAAATGCAAGTTGTTATTGAAAAGAGTGTTGAACTTCAGTGAACACAACCTCCCTCGGCCATGCCTCGCTACGATTTCGTCTTCCGGGTGTGTTGCCCGCTATGGCACTCCCAAACCCCCCCCCCCCCCACCCCGCCCATGCAACGATCCGGCTCTCAGTTAAAATCGCCTCCAATTGGTACTATAACCTTTACCCCTCCCCTCCCCTCCCTCCCCATCACCCTACACCATGCCTCAAGCTCTGAGTTTGCAGCAATCCAAATATCTTCAGATTACACTGTAGGAATCTACAATTGTCGGAATAAGAGCTAATTCAAAATCTTCACGTTTGTATTTCTATTTAGACAGTTACATTATAAAAGGCCTGAGGTCCAGCTCCACCACTAATTCCCCTACTAAATAGGTCTTTATGATTGTACTTTATCCACTTTCACAAGCCTATAGATGTTATGCTGCAGCCTTACCCACAGCCATAGTACAACAAAAGCTGAGTTGTCACAGTCAGCACAAGACATATTTTACTTTTAAGAAATAAATAACTTTCTAGTTCCATACAGCAACATGTTGATAATGAAAATCATTTGAGCCTGAAATTCCAGAAATTATTAAAAAATCATCTTCTTTTAAATTTAAAGCTATTGGAAATAAAGAAAAATGAAGTTGTTTATTTGAAATTAGTCAATTTTAATGATCATGTATCAAGTTAAGTAATTTTATTTGATCTCAGATCAAATTATTTTTAGTGAATAATCCAAAAATGATGAATAATCTGGCAATGAATCTCTGAAATAGTGCAGTGTTAAACATGACAATATGTTGTATTTGTATTATTAATAGGCATATTGGGGTGGAAATTCATGTGGGAGCATAATTGGGAAGTTACACCCGAAAATATACCCATTCGTGCGTCCCTTTTGCTGATATCAATTTACGCCTAAATTTCCTGCCAATCTCATTCACATACGCTGGAATTTAAAATTCAGCATAAACAAGTGGAAATCAGCGTAAGCAATTGGAGCCTGAGCAAACTGTGGAACTCAACATATATTTCTTCTTTAAAGATGAAAATTAAAGTTTCAAGCCATCTAACTATCTTTCATGAACATTAGCCACAGCATGTTTAAGAACATGCAATCGTAAAAAGGTTTCAATTTTTAATGTAACACATACTGTTGCCTTAATAATGCATTCAAAGAATCAAAAAATATATTGCAGGTCTCAGTGAGGATAAATTTTTAGAATGTCGCTTCAAAAATCACAATAAAAGACCAGAAAAATTATTGTTTCCTGCTGCGCCTAAAGTTCTTGGTTTAATTTTAGTCAATCTTTTATGCTGGGTATTTGCTTCATGTCCCGATTATGCATGTCTCTGGGCACAAATACATAGGAAATTCCACCCCATTATGCTATGAAAACATTTAACAGTGTAAAGGTGGAAGGGCTACAAAAGCTTCACAAATACTGAAAACACACAATTGGTCAGTTGGCAGCTAAAAGAGAAAGACAGGTTAATGTTTTAGATGACTTCCTTCATTAGAACTGAAGTTTTACTGGCTCAAGTTAGACTATTGAATCTTCACATTGAAACTAGATTGTGAATCATCATTTAAAGGAACCACATGATTTAATTAGAATTAAGACTTTTTAAACTAAAGAATGAGGTCTCCAAATAAAAACTTCAATGAAGTTATCAAAAAACAATTCAATGGATAAATGTAATCATGCTATTGTGTGATTTAAAAAAAAAATGATTTAAACACTTATTTTGGACATGAGAAATTTCAGTTACTGAGGAAAAAATGTCAAATATAAAAGAATTCAGAAAGTATTTTCAGTGATTTGTGAGGCCCAGTAGCCAGATGGTTCAATCACAGATGATAAACTCTCACTATAAAATAGCACCTATTGTGTGTCACACAGTGTGATACCTTTAACATTGAAAATATGCTGCTTACATGAGTAACAGGTACGACAGGTGCTTATAATAAGTGTTGAATAAAATGCATGCACCGCATATTGAATATAATACATAATATGTACTGGGGCTGTAATAATAAATAATTATGAATTGTCAAGATCAAGACAATTTTTTTTTAATTGGAAATTTTCTGTGAACATTAATCAGTATTGAGGAATAAAACCCTTTTCCTTCTTTGTTATTGAGCTCTCAGTCATGTGCCAAAGATGCAGAGCAAAGTTCTGCCCTAATAATGTGCCTTAATTCTACTTAGAGCAGAGCACCGACTTGTCATGGGTGTGACATTTCCATTTCTCACATGAGCCATTCTTGTCATCTTTATTGATAAGTTTACTCATTTAGTGTCAATGCGAGTAGAATTCTGGGCAGTCTTTTACTGTGGATCATGTTGGGTTGAAGTTGTCTAAGCTAATTTCAAGTAGCATCTTAAAACCTTCCAGTGAGAAGATACTTTGATCCTATTAGTTTGGGCTGCAGTTCCACCTATGTAACAAAGATGAAAAGGTCAGTGTTCTAATCTATTATGTCACCCAGACTCTGATAAAAATAGAATTTTCTATAAAGAATAATCACCAAGTTTTTTTTAAAAAAAGCTTTTTTTAAGCAGGGTCTGGATGTCAACTGAGACCAGAGGCCTGCTGTAAGAAGTGGTTCTATAGTTGCCTTTGCTCTTGGTGCTGTGGAATTAACCCCACCTACAGTGCAGGGAGAATTCCACAGCACCAGAGCAACAAACTGTTGTCTGAGAAGTTACAATGCCAGACTTACAGGCCAATAAGTGCAAAACGGTTTTGCTTCAAAGTAAATGGGTTAATGCCTTTGTTAAAATAGTTGACTGGGGAATGTCACACAGATGTGTTTAGCATTCATCTGTTGCTATCACCAAAAGTGTTTCTAGCTCTGGCTTTTTTAAATGTTGTACTTTGTAACTTTAGCTTGGAAGCCAGAAACTCTTGTTTACAATTGTTGGTTTGTTTGAAAATTTAAGAATTATGTACAGTCTTTACGACATGGGTGTTTTTAGATAATTTCAAAAACATGATCTGCACAAATAGACTATATTATAATAATGCACTTCTCCAACAATCTTTGTTGTGAGAATCAAACTGGACTCACATCTCCACCTTTATGTTTGAGTTTACTGAGCCATCACTGTTGCTGTGGCAACAGATTAGACTGTTCTAAACTGTTAATATAATTGTGCCGCCTCCCTATCCTCTCTACACTAGTATATTTAATTCACACCATTGGAAAGGTCTGTTTTGAGTTAATACAGTTGTAAATTGAGGGAGAGATAGAATCTCAATTTGCAACTTGTGTGGATCTATCTGTTTATTTTCAAAGTCTTTCTTCAAGTTAATCTCTTCTCAACATAGTGAATGCCAGAATGTGGTTTTATTTACTTATGAAGAGCCCTGCAGTAAATTTCACTTAATCTGGTGTAAACTATGCTATCTTCCCACTATCCGGCCACCATACGCGCTCAATCAGTTGCTACGGAAAGATTAATTTTACGTTCAGGTCGGAAAGGTAGATTAATTAATGACACAGGAATGCGTTTGCGTTTGGTTAATTAGTTGAATGAGCTTTATGTGTATCTATTCCCTGTGTGACAGTTGGGGCAGCTAAATCCATGAAAATAAATGTGCTCATACTATGAAACCATTAATCAACAGAAGGCTTAGAGCAGGTCCTATGAACTACAGCAGAGCAGTAGAACTAAGAAGTGCGAATTCACCTTTTGACCACGAGATTGTAACTGAAATAATAAAGTGATTATTTCTGTATCAGTTTCCCAAAAATTCTCAAAATTACATAACAATCCTTATTTCTCTTAAAAATTTTATCTGATATATTTTTAAACCTTGTCTTTCTTTTGGCTTCTATTTTTCATGATCATCTGCTGTCCATGATGGCTTTTTTTTTTGTTATTTTTACTTCTGTTTTCTTGCCTTTGTAAGCTGTGCAAAATGAGAGGATTTACTGCTTAGACAAAGGGCCAGAAATTGCTTACCTGAGGACGCTGCTCCGCAATGGCATCCTCCCGAACCGCCGACGAATCCATTGGAGCAAGTTTGCGAATGCGCAGTAAAACCCCGAAATCGCAAACTTGTTCCGATTGATTTAGCGGCGTTTTGACAGTTACAAATTAAAGGGCCACCTACAGTACAATCAATACAATCAGGAAACATTCATAAACTTACCCACTTGCCCAGCTGGAACGAAGATACGAAAAGGTACGCTTGAAAATACCGGCCCTACACGACTTTTTAAAAGCGGGGTCACTGTTAATGACTGCGAAACAACAGAAAATTAAATTTTAAAAATGTGGAATGTCAAATTACTCTTATTTCAATATTTTCTGATGACTTTTTTAAAATTATTTTTTTAAATTTTCAATTCTGTAAGTATCAGTAAAATAAATAATTTCCTTGGCTTTTTATAATAAGGTACGTTAGATTTTTATTTACACTAACATAGGGAACGTCACTTTAAATGAATGAGTTTTATATGGCTGCTTGTGGGCGGGGCTTCCATTCTCACAGCCATTTGCTATCCGCATCACCCACGCTGTTCAAGGCTGGGCCGGTCGGAGCAATTTCCAGCCCAATATTGCAGGATGTGCAATAAAAGACTCACTGGATTCAGTTTCAGCATAACCCCCTTCCCCAGATGTTGGTTTTGAGGGAGGTACTGAGAAAATGGGCATGATTTTAACATGGCCACGGGAAGTCAACGAGCGGGTGAGTAGTCGCGTGGGAAACCCGGAAAACCTTTCTGCGCATTGGCTCAAGCGACCGCGACTAAATTGAAGGCCCTTAATTTTACTTCCGACTTTTTCGTCTCCAAGCTGCGCAGCGGGCATACTGCACATCCGAATGACGTGCTGTGAACTGAAGTATTTAAAGGGCCATTGCAACCATGGATTTTGAAGGAGAAAGGAGGCAAAATTGAAAAATTCAGCATCACAGGTCAAAGGCAGCACCCCGTATTAACGACTCCTCTCTTGAGTTGCTACTGGCTGGGGATCAGAAACAGGAGGGAAGTACTATACCCGGCTGACTGGAGGAAGTGTCTGGCTGGAGGTGGCAGAGGAGATTAGCGGCAGGAGCGCGTCATGGGTGCAATACAGGAAGTGCAATAATGACCTAACCAGGTTAGGAAAAGTAGGAACAGTTACTGATTCACCTACATCCTGTGGTGTACATTACCAGCCCTCACTCTGTCTTGTCAAGCCTACTCCATCACATCACTCCTCACACCCACTTAAGTATCGTCATTAACTTACCTTCACTTTCTATGCACTTCCTCACCTCCCCGTTTATTCACCCACCACTCCCACTCATCCCAATCCTGATGCAATGTGATGAATGTGTTTGATAGTCGCCCACTGATGCATCTGTTTTATTGTCAGCCTCACCCAATGCAATACATCCATCGGGTGAACACATCACCTTCACTCACTCACACCTCTGTTCTTTCTCCCTTTGTAGGAGAAGAGAGAGCAAAAAGCATGGGAGAGGAGTGGGACAGGAAGGGACCCACTACAAATAGTTCCCTTGATAGATGTGGAGGAGGAGGCGATGGACATAAGTCACATGGTTGCATGCCTGGCTGTCGGAAATGGAGAGACTGACACTCCGCAAATGGCTGGCGACAGAACTTTAACATTCTTCGCACACATCATGAATTGATGTTATCAATGATTGCACACTCATTGTATGCTTATTGGAAACTAACTTCTGTGATGATTATTTAATATTAGTTCTCTTCCAGGGCCTTTGAGGATTGATGAAGAGGCACGCGCATGGAAGAAGGTGATTATTCAGAGGAGCTCAATTCCTCTGAGGGCGCACCAATACATGATATACATCCATGCACCAGTGCAGATACTGGCACTTCGGTGGGTCCTGTTAGGCAGATAGTTGGGTTGTCACCTGGTGATTCAACACTCACAAATGTGCACAAGCTGACATTGGTGGCAGGGACAGCTGTGGAGAGTCTGTGTCGGGGGGGCACACTCGTCTCCAAGCTCTGCTCAGCTGAACACAGATGATGAATCCCAGGGCCATTGTTTAGAGTGAGAATGATTGAGGTACAACTCCACCCTACTAGAAAACATGCCACACACACTCTCCACAATAGCGCAGAGAATGTTATAATTCCCACCATCACTGCTACGTCTTGTCCAATCTTGAGTCCCTTTTATGAAATCGCCCTTTCACATGCTCCATCATGAACGCCTCGACATGATGCCACCTATTGGCTGCATGTACAATGGGTGTATGTGTGGTTGAAGGGCTGCTTTGTGCAAACGGGGGGTGGGGAGTAGTGTTGGTGGTGGTGGTTGTTCCAGGTGATCTGAATAGTAGTTCACTATCTCTAGGTTGCAAATCTCATTATGAGATCCTGTTAGATATGAGTGCATCCCTGGCATCACAAGCAGCCATGTGCGACGCTACTCTGGCGATGGGTTCCCCATCTTCGTCGTCCTCCTTTTCCTCCTCCTCCTCCTCCTCCTCATCGTCTTCTTCAATGTTGTCGGCAGATGAGGATGCTTCATGAGCACATTCGAGCTCCACTACCTGTAACCCTCTCTGCTGAGCAATGTTATACAGGACGCAACACACGACTATTATTCCACACACTGTCACTGGCGAATTCTGAAGGGCTCCCCCAGATAAATCCAGGCACCTGAAGCGCATCTTCAGCATTCCAATAGCTTGTCCAATGCCAGACCTGGTGGTGATGTGGCTCTCCTTGTACCACTGCTGTATTTCGCTGGTGGGGTTTCTCACAGGTGTCATGAACCACGTCTGTAGGAGGTATCCCTTGTCTCCAAGGAGCCAGCCTTTAAGTCTGTCCTGCGTGTGGAAGAGGGTTGGGATGTTGGACTCGTGCAATATGAGGGAATCAAGGCAACTATCAGGGACTTTGGCACACACCTGCAGAAACATCCTCCAGTGGTTGCAAACCAGCTGTGCATTAATGGAGTGATATCCCTTTCAGTTGATGAACAGTCCTGGCTCATGTGGAGGTGCTCGGATTGCTATGTGTTTGCAATAAATTGTGCCTTGCACCCGTGGGAAGCCAGCCAAAGAGTTGAAACCCACTGCCCTCTCAATCTAGCTGGGGGAATTTGACGTAGTTGGATGTCCTGGCAAACAAGCCATCCGTCACCTGTCGAATACACTTATAGGCAGACGACTGAGAGACCCTACACAGTGGTGCCCTGGAAGAATCTGGAGGTGAAGAAATTGAGGGCAGTGGTGACTTAATTGCGATGGGCAATGTGTGACCACCAGGCCCAGCCAGGAGAGCTCTGAGTGAAGGAGCACGCAGATGTCTGCAGCCATCCGGCGACTCAATCTGAGCCTGTGTAGGTACTGCTCCCCAGAGAGGTCCAGGAAGCTCAGCCTCTGCATGTAGACCCTCTCACGTGGGTCTTGCCTCCTGTGATTTCGGCCTCTCTGTTGGTCCACTCTCTGCTCTTCTCCAGGTCCTTGTAGCGCACCGCTATCTTGTGCACCTGGGAACTATACACCGTGCCTGTCACGGTGGTGATGTGCCTCCTCCTCAGGTGTACTGTGGGATAGATCCATTGTGCACCCCATCCTGTTGTTGTCAGTTTGAGGGGGCCCAAAATGCAGTTAAAATTGTCTTCACACAATAATTCTCAGTCTGAACAAAGATATCTCAGTCTAAACACAAAGAACTCCCAGCCAAATATTTGTCTCATAGAACTGAGTGCTCTGCTGTAAAAGCTCACCTTTTCTTCACATGTGTCAATCACTGGTGTAAGGTCCAAATGAGGGTCGGCTGCAACTCACTTCCATTTCCATGGTGTGTTTCAGAGGCCTCGGGAGACACGTTCAGGGAAAGTTAAAATGGTTTGTCTGGCTCAATACACAAAGATTTAATTGCCTTAAGTGGCTCAACAGCTTTAATTGGCCTTTTAAATATCGGCTCGCGGCTGTTGCGTGTGCACATCTGGATCAAACCCAGTAGTTGGCACGTTGAGGCTGGGATGCGGTCCTGCTACAAAATCTTGTTATTTTCACTGCCCACCCATTCTTGGGAGTTAAAATTACCCCCAGTGTGTAAGTTATTTACAACAACATTGATTCCTCTTGTACACACAACACCCTTCTTCCACTTTGCCTGTTTATCTTGAGCCTGTCCATGGCTCTGACATTTGGTTTGTTTCAATCACAATCATTGCCACTATTTGGATCATGGTCATGAAGGAGAGTGTACTAACACCACCAAAAACAATTAACTGATTATTCATCTCATGGCTGGTTGTGACTATACTTCAAAAGTAATAAATTGGCTATGAAGCACTTTGGAACATTCTGCGGATGTATCAGGCGCGATTTAAATACAAGTCTTTTCTTTCTAGTTGGTGACTATGTAGTCTAGTAAAGTACATGACCCTCACTAGTCTTACTATTCTTCTCTTCTGTCCTAATCGTGGAGGCTTCTGCCAGAAAGAGAAAGAGAGTAAAGGATAGAGGTCAAGTGTTGTATTCCTTTTCAAAACAGATATTGTACAGTGTTCTGTGTAAAGAGGCTTCTGATTTTTCGCTCAGGTCCAGGTGATTGTATGGATTTAGTGCTGATATTCCATCTCTGCTCCAAGTATGGTGGGTTGCCTGATTACTTTTTTGCAAAATATGTGCAGTCACTCTAGAACCTTCCAAACCCCAGAAAAAAAGGTTTGACTTGTAGGTTTAGGAGGTATAGATGTGAAGTGCACACCAGTGACCAAGCTGAATATAAAGAGCTGAATGTGAGGTGTTACATATTAGTACTAACTTATGAATTTCAGAATTCTCATAATATTAACATATGCATCACTGACCTCATGATGCTTAAATGCTTAGTCACATTCATGAAGAAAACTGTGCAAAAAAAGCAAATTGGGATGAAAGATATGGCCTTGGAAGTTGGTATGCATTGAAAATCAATAACTAGATGTGAGCAACAGTACAATAAATTCAATTGTGTCTTTCCCTACTGAAGAATCATTGAAATTAGAGCACAGAAGCAGTCCATTCTATGCATTATGGTAGGTTTCAGTTCCAGCTCCTTAATTGGAACTAGCTACACTAATGAAGAGCAAGAGTTTTCAAAATTGCTAACCTAGGACAAGATCTCCAAGCAAAAGTCCAGTTAATGTCCTAAAGGAATACTCATAACCCCACTGACTTACAAGGTGCTACATATGTTATAGATCAAACTGAATCATTGCCCATTTAAAATCTGCTTAAAGTTAATCTTTATTAATTCAAGATTTGTGGATCGATTTTACTAAAAATAGTTCTGACGAAGGACCATAAGACCTGAACTTTACCCCTAACTTCCTCCCTCATAGAGATGCTGCTGAGTGTTTCCAGCATTTTCTGTTTTTATTTATGGTATTTTTAGTCTGATGTTAACTCCTTTGGAATGTACTTGTGTTTTCACCAAGATATAAGGCACAATCTTATGTGTAATGCTTCTTCATGTTTCGGTCATAGAGGATCACAAAGTGATAAAAAAATACAGTTAAAAGGATTTTCCTCCATGTTCCCATCCAAAAACCATGGGATCATGGCAGAATTGGTGAGAAAATGAGGCAATGAGGTATATCACTGCCTCACCGTCCTGACCAGGATATTCCTCCCTTTGTCCCCACTGGGACCACTACTGGCCCATCTTAGTGGAACATCTATTCCAATATTCAGAGCACTTCTTCTCCTTTAACATGGCTGCTAGATCTTCTCGTTCTACAGTGATGCTCCCACTCTCTGTCCTTGCACTGGTGGGCTCTTTCTTGATGACAGGAATCCTGCAATCAAAACCTTTTCACTCAAAGAATGAAAGCCATAGAATATGTTACTCAGGAAGACCATTGAAGTAGAGTGTATAAGTGAGTTAGAAACAATCACACTGGATTCTGGAGAGGTGATTAAGGATATAAAAGAAGGTTCTGCACTGCTGGGATCAGTAAACCTTGTAAGCAATATTAATCAAAGGACACAATACTTATGGATATAGATAATAGCTATTATTGACCATCAGAATTAATATCTGAGGTTACAAAGGCTGTTCCAATATATCACAGTAATTCAACATTAGAAGATTATATTATACTCAATGTATAATATATACTCAATGTCCAAGATTAACATAAAGTCAGCAAGATTAGTTTAGCATGGACTCCGTGTTTAGTTGATTAGCAGGTCGATCAGATCCATAAAATTTTTAGCTGATTCATTTTATTGCTGATAAATACTTGACATGTACTTGGTAAAGTATTGTCACCAAATAAGGGATTCCTTGCAATGAGGTATATCATTTAGGTTAGTCAGTACATGAAGAGTTGGAAAAAGGAGTTTAAACAGCCTTGTCCTTCTGAGTCAGCACAGTAGAATGGGGTGTCACACCTCCCTTTGGAATGCATCTCTGTCTTTGTAGCATTTCTTTCTTCTTCCAATGTTTATTATCTCAGTGGAACTAACTTTGGTACTGTTCTCAGAATCTTAACTTCTTCATACAAGTGATAGACTGAATTATTTGCCTATCTTTGGCTAATAGAGTTGGTTGGTTGGTTGGTTTCTTTCTTTCTTAGTGATTTCTCTTTCCCTCTCTCTTGCTTTCTCATGGACTTCTCTCTCTCTCATTGACTTCTCTTTCTCGTTGACTTCTCTATGTCAAAAGCACTGAAAATTGAGTGGGTTGACAATCTGCTCTGCAAGTTACTGCCCAGGCAGTGACATTGAAAATTACTCCCATTAAAGGAGATATTTTCCCTCCTCTTCACATATTGACCATTCTAAGTGGTCAGTATATGAAAACCTCATGGTTAGAATTCCCTTATGCAGTGACAATACTTTAGGCAGGCACATGTCAAGCATTTATAATAAGCAAACCCCTAACTGTTTGAGTTAGGAATCTGAAAAAGCAGATCTGCCCATAAGTTGCACAATGTTTTACTTTGCCTGGTTTAAATAATATTAGCAGGATAATCTAGATAAGGAATAGGTCACTCCCAGGCCTAGTTGTGAAAATTCCTTTCACTCTCTCTGGCTTTAAGTAACACAAGACAGTGGAAGGTAAAGATAGTTCCCCATTCTATCTTGACAAACCTGGGTGTACCTAGCACTAGCCACTAATTGGTACCAGTTGCTAACTGTGAAAGATCCTTTCTCCCCACAGTGCTGTCTTGGAGTACCCATGGTTCTTAGCATTGACTCTTCCAGTTTTCCCACAGTTCAGCAGAATTGGTGAAAACACCATTTTTACGATGTCTTTGGGCATTTTAGGGCACTTTTCCTATATATTCCCACCCTTGCAAATACAGGAAATTGATATTTTTTTTTAAGGAACATAGGTTAAGGAATCATTACTACATGGATCACCTTACCAATCAGTCATACACACAATACATGAATACAATTGAGCAAACATAAGGTAACAGTAATGGAGTACTTTACATGGAAGGATAAGTAATATGGTCTGCACAATTATATATTTGCATTTCATAAGTTGAATAGTCATGCCATTTCTGACATGTAGTCAGAGAATTATTAAAGTTACACTACATTTAAACCTCAAATTATCAGTTATGTGATAAATTAAGGGTTAATATCTGTGTCGACTAAGATTCGATTCAAAGAATGGCCTTCCTCTAGATTGTTTCCAGGCTACCAATAGTGCTAAAGCGAAAGCTTCTTCTTTTGGAATTCGTTCCTTGTTCCACATCACTACTAACACTAAAGTGTTGGCTATTTGATCAGCTAGAGGCTTTGTTTTAAAACTGGGGCAACTACATGTAGTAGAAGCAGTAAGTAACTATCTATCCCTTCATAAAGTCATGATGTGGAGATGCCGGTGATGGACTGGGGTTAACAATTGTAAACAATTTTACAACACCAAGTTATAGTCCAACGATTTTATTTTTAATCCCACAAGCTTTCGGGGGCTTTCCCCTTCCTCAGGCAGTGTGGAAAAGACAATTTCGAATCCTTTGCATTTTGAGATCACAGAACAATGCCTGGTGATTACTGCCCGTTGCCAAGGCAATCACAGTGAGCAGACAGAAAGGTGTCATCTAAAAGGCCACTGAATATACAAACCCCCCAAAAAAAAGAGAGAGAGAGAGATAAGGAAGACAGTCAATGACCCGTTATATTAAAAACAGATAACATTTGTTCGCTGGTGGGGTTACGTGTAGTGTGACATGAACCCAAGATCCCGGTTGAGGCCGTCCTCATGGGTGCGGAACTTGGCTATCAATTTCTGCTCGACGATTTTGCGTTGTCGTGTGTCTCGAAGGCCGCCTTGGAGTACGCTTACCCGAAGGTCGGTGGCTGAATGTCCATGACTGCTGAAGTGTTCCCCGACAGGGAGAGAACCCTCCTGTTTGGCGATTGTTGCGCGGTGTCCGTTCATCCGTTGTCGCAGTGTCTGCATGGTCTCGCCAATGTACCATGCTCTGGGGCATCCTTTCCTGCAACGTATGAGGTAGACAACGTTGGCCGAGTCACAGGAGTATGAACCGTGCACCTGGTGGGTGGTGTCCTCTCGTGTGATGGTGGTATCTGTGTCGATGATCTGGCATGTCTTGCAGAGGTTACCGTGGCAGGGTTGTGTGGTGTCGTGGACGCTGTTCTCCTGAAGGCTGGGTAATTTGCTGCGAACGATGGTTTGTTTGAGGTTGGGTGGCTGTTTAAAGGCGAGTAGTGGAGGTGTGGGGATGGCCATAGCGAGGTGTTCGTCATCATTGATGACATGTTGAAGGCTGCGGAGAACATGGCGTAGTTTCTCCGCTCCGGGGAAGTACTGGACGACGAAGGGTACTCTGTTGGTTGCGTCCCGTGTTAGTCTTCTGAGGAGGTCTACGCGATTTTTCGCTGTGGCCCGTCGGAACTGTCGATCGATGAGTCGAGCATCATATTCCGTTCTTACTAGGGCGTCTTTCAGCGTCTGTAGGTGTCCATCGCGTTCCTCCTCGTCTGAGCAGACCCTGTGTATTCGCAGGGCCTGTCCATAGGGGATGGCCTCTTTGACGTGGTTAGGGTGGAAGCTGGAAAAGTGGAGCATTGTGAGATTGTCCATGGGCTTGCGGTAGAGTGAGGTGCTGAGGTGCCCGTCTTTGATGGAGATTCGTGTGTCCAAGAAAGAAACTGATTCTGAGGAGTAGTCCATGGTGAGCTTGATGGTGGGATGGAACTTGTTGATGTTATCGTGCAAAGGATTCGAAATTGTCTTTTCCACACTGTCTGAGGAAGGGGAAAGCCCCCGAAAGCTTGTGGGATTAAAAATAAAATCGTTGGACTATAACTTGGTGTTGTAAAATTGTTTACAATTCATAAAGTCAGATTAGGGAATTTAGTAACCATTTTTTGACTGCTCTGCTTTAGTGAGAGGAACTCATTATCACTGAACTATGCTTCTGCAAAATTCTCCTGAAAATTCAGCCCTCTTTTTATTGTGGGACTTAACTGGGTAATTGTACCTCAATTACCTCAAAGACCTGTTTACACACTTTTAATGTAGGGAGTTACATTGGGAATCTGAATTATTTATTCAAAAGCAAAATTGCTAAAGCAGTTAATTAGGGAAACACATCTGAAGTATACTGAATTGCATTCTGGACTATTGCCATATGTTGGTGCATTGTTACTGAAGGTCAGTTCTAGCTGTACACATCAATTTTCCTGCAGTCATAAATAAAAAATCTTTAAGTTTGAAAAGTAGCACCCTCCCTGCCAGGTGCACAATCACCAGTGACATTATTTACCACAGTTTTACTTAACGAGTGAGAATTTTCGTTATCCTACGTCAGTGGATCTCATCATCAGGGTATCAATTTTCTCTGGAAATAATCAAAGATATGTTTTAAACATTCACAGTAACTTGTAATTCTTATGATTCCAGTCAAAAGATTCTACTTTCAGTTAAGTCCTCTGTTTATGATGGAAATTATTCCCACCTTTATTTCCTGAAATGTTTTACGTTGTCAGTTGGATCTGAGGTTTTCCTATCCGTAATTAGTCTGGCATTATTCTGGATTTTATACCAGAAAAGAATGCAGTTGAATATCACGATCCACATGTACACTTAATTCTGATGTATGGATACCAACAACTTGTAAGTGTGCCCGATTGACATCTTCATATATTAGAGATATAATTGTACGGTCATTCTCATTTAATACCTGGATCAATTCCTTGAATGTAATACGCATCAGTTTGTTTATCAGCAATATAACCTGCCAAAATCTTTCTTAGAATTAAATCTTAGGGATTATTTAGCTCAGCGGCTCTTTCCATCTGAGCACAGCTACTTGGGCCTAGTCATGTCTGGGCATTTCGGTTATGAGTATGGGAGGTGATGCTATGACCTGTGCTGCTGATTCTCCTCTACACATGGGCCCATATATTAGAGTGGAGGCTGGATGGCGGCAGGGGGTGATTGGGCGCATGGGTAGCCCGCCCAATAAAAAATGTCCGTTTCCCACATGATCGCAATTCAATTGGTGCCACTTAACGTGGCTTCCAGGTTTGCCGTCTGAAAGCTGCGCAGCGGGCGGACTGCACACCTGCATCACAGGCTGTCAGCTGGAGGAGCTGTATTGAAAAGGTCAGTCCTTCAATTGCTTTTCCTGGAGCAAACACCCACACACCAGAGTGGAGCAGCACAGAGGCAAGGCTGCTCCAAGATTCAACGATGCCTCACTCCCGGTGCTACTGGATGGGGTGAGGAGGAGGAGGGATGTGTTTTACCGGGCGGACGGGAGGAAGTGGCCTGCCCCTGCTACCAAGAAGGCCTGGCTCAAGGTGGCAGAGGAGGTCACCAGCAACATCTCGCGCACCTGGGTCAGTGCAGGAAGCGCTTCAATGACCTAACTAGGTCAGCAAAAGTGAGCACACTTACTGATTCTTCTACACTCCGTCTTCCATATCACCACCCGCATCCCCCAACTCGTTCTGCACCGCCAACACTACTCTATCACATCACTCCTCACACCTACTAAAGGCTCATCCTCAACTTACCTGCACTTCCTCAGCACTTCCTCACCTCCCCATTAGTCACCCCACCAATACCACTCAACCCAATCCTCATACAATGTCATGGCTCTGTCTCATACTCACCCTCTGATGCATCTCTTTCACGGTAAGCTGCACACAAACCAATGCATTAATTGATTGGCCACTTCACCATCACTCACGAGCGTCTGTACTTTCTCCCCTTATAAGAGAAGAGAGCTCAGAATGCACGGGAGAGGGCGACGACTGGAGGGGGGCCGCAACAAATCGTCGTCCTCACAGACGCGGAACAGTAGGTGCTGGAGCTCAGCCGAACCCGCGAGTGCCTGTCTGTTGTGTTGCCGAGACTGGCACCCCACAAACGTCTGGTGACATAACTTTAATATTCATCACACACAACATAAATTGATGTTAACATGCCTTGCCATCTTCAGCACCTCAGTATGCTCATCGCAATGTGACACATCTGTGATGATGCTTAATATTCCCTTCTGTTCTCTTACAGGGTCTTCAGCGACCACTGTGACGGCAAAGGGTGATTCCTCAGAGGAGCTCCCGGCCTCTGAGGGTGCACCGTCACATCTTAGCAAGCCATCCACCAGCACAGATACTCACACCTTGGTGGGTCCTAGTAGTCAGTCAGTTGGGTTAGCACCTGGTGAGTCACCACACACGTGAACACGAGCAGACACTGGTGGCAGCAGCAGCTGTGGAGAGTCCGCGCCAGTGGGAGCACTCCTCTCCAGGCTTTGCTCAGCTGGATGTAAATGCTGAACCCTGGGAGCCATCCTTTAAAAGGAGAATGATTGAGGCACATTTGCGAGGTGCTGCAACAGGTGCCACACGCACTCTCCACAATAGTGCAGAGGATGGAGGAGTCCAACTCCTGCATGAGTGGAATGGTGGCACAGGTACGGGAGGGAATCTCTGAGATACTGTCGCAGGTAAGTGCGGGAATGTCTACGATGGAGAGAAGGCTAGCCTCCATTGAGCTTCAAGCACAGCTCACAAATGAGTCCATTCAGGCCCTGACAACGGTCGTTTGGACTCACAGTGAACAACATTCTGCCGCCTTAAACAGGCAGACAGATACAGTACCACTGGACTTACAAGCCATCACACATGTCCTCAAAACTGTTGTCCAGCAGGGTGGTAGGAGTGATGTGGGACTGGCCCAGGGGAGGGATGATGGTGAAAGGGGGCATGGAAGTGGGGACGCCACTCAAAGCACTCCCACGTCTCACCCGTTGTCCCCCTCTCAACCAGTACCCACAATGCTGCCTCCTCTCCAGGTGGCCGAGTCTGCCCCTGCACAGGTGCAGGTGGAGCAGTCTTTGGAGGGGCCCTCACAGGCTCCAAAACCAAGAGGGCCTAGGCCCAAAGCATCTAAGCAGTCAGGGCATGAACAAGAGCAACCTGCCACTGCCTCTGCTGCAGCCACAGTGGGTGCACCACGTAGAAGTAGTCGGAAGTGAAAGGCAAAGGTTTTGTAAGCACGAAGGGGATGCACAAGGGTGTTTGACGGTTGGTCATTTTTTTCATTTATATTTGCTTTTTGTTAAACTCACATTAAATATTATGATTGTCATGGCTACTGCCATGTCTTGGCCATTCTTGACTGGCTTTTGTGATAGGGCCCTTTCATGAGGTTCACCATGAACGGCGCCACTTGATGCCACTCATTGGGTCACTTTACAGTGGGTGTATGTGTAGTTGCAGGACTGTTTTGTGCAGGTAGGGTAGGGTAGCCTGGTGTGGGCGCTGCTCCTTCCAGGTGGTGTGAGGACTGGACACTTCACACTTTCTGATGTTAGGAGAACTGTTCACATATCAGTGACTCCCTGGCCTCACAAACAGCCAGGTGAGCTGCTGCTTTAGAGTACGGTAGCATAGTGGTTATGTTACTGAACTAGTAATCCTAGAGGCCCAGACTAGTAATCTAGAGTTATGAGTTCAAATCCCGCCACAGCAGCTGGGAAAATTAAATTCAACTAATTAAATAAAAAACTAGTATTAGTAATGGTGGCCATGAAACTATCGGATTGTTGCATAAAATCCATCTGTTTCACTAATGTGCTTTAGGGCAGGAAACCTGTTACCCAGTCTGGCCGATATGTGACTCCAGACCCACAGCAGTGTGGTTGATTCTTAATCACCCTCTGAAATGGCCTAGCAAGCTACTCAGTTGTACAATCTCGCGACAAAAAGTCATAATAAGAATAAAGCCAGACGGACCATCGAAGGCACCAGAGACAACAAAGGCAAACCAAGCCCAGTTGACCCTGCAAAGTCCTCCTCACCAACATATCAGGACTTGTGCCAAAATTGGGAGAGCTGCCCCACAGACTAGTCAAGCAACAGCCTGACATAGCCATTCTCACAGAATCACATCTTTCAGCCAACGTCCCAGATTCTTCATCATCCCTGGGTATGTCTTGTCTCACCAGGAGGACAGACCCACCAGAGGTGGCAGTACAATGATATACAGTCAGGAGGCAGTGGCCCTGGGAGTCCTCAACATTGACTCTGGACCCCATGAAATCCCATGGCATCAGGTCAAACATGGGCAAGGAAACCTGCTGATTACCACCTCCTGCCCTCCCTCAGCTGATGAATCAGTCCTCCTCCATGTTGAGCACCACTTGGAGGAAGCACTGAGGGTAACAAGGACACAGAATGTACTCTGGGTGGGGGACTTCAATGTCCATCACCAAGAGTGGCTCGGTAGCACCACTACTGACCAAGCTGGCCAAGTCCCGAAGGACATAGCTGCCAGATTTTGAGTAGATTGGGACTCTACTCATTGGAGTTCAGAAGAATGAGAGGCGATCTTATTGAAACATATAAGATTGTGAAGGGGCTTGATCGGGTGGATGCGGCAAGGATGGGTGAAACTAGAACTAGGGGGCATAATCTTAGAGAAAAGGGGCTGCTCTTTCAAAACTGAGATGAGGAGAAACTTCTTCACTCAGAGGGTAGTAGGTCTGTGGAATTTGCTGCCCCAGGAAGCAAATTCCACAGACTTGACCTCGTCCTCACCAATCTACCTGTCGCAGATGCATCTGTCCATGACAGCATTGGTAGGAGTGACCACTGCACAGTCCTTGTGGAGACGAAGTCCCGTCTTCGCACTGACGACACCATCCAACATGTTGTGTGGCACTATCACCGTGCTAATTGGCATAGATTCAGAACAGATCTAGCAGCTCAAAACTGGGCACCCATGAGGCGCTGTGGGCCATCAGCAGCAGCAGAATTGCATTCCAGCACAATCTGTAACCTCATGGCCCGGCATATTACCAACAAGCCAGGGGATCAACCCTGGTTCAGTGAGGAGTGTAGAAGAGCATGCCAGGAGCAGCACCAGGCGTACCTAAAAATGAGGTGCCAACCTGGTGAAGTTACAACACAGGACTACATGCATGCTAAACAACGGAAGCAACATGCTATAGACAGAGCTAAGCGAATCCACAAACAACAGATCAGATCAAAGCTCTGCAGTCCTGCCACATCCAGTCGTGAGTGATGGTGGCCAATTAAACAACTAACGGGAGGAGGAGGCTCTGCAAACATCCCCATCCTCAATAATGGCAGAGTCCAGCATGTGAGTGCAAAAGACAAGGATGAAGCGTTTGCAACCAGAAGTGCTGAGTAGATGATTAAGCTCGGCCTCCTCCCGATATCCCCACCATCACAGAAACCAGTCTTCAGCCAATTCGATTCACTCCATCTGATATCAAGAAACGGCTGAGTGCACTGGATACAGCAAAGGCTATGGGCCCCAACAACATCCCAGCTGTAGTGCTGAAGTCTTGTGCTCCAGAACTAGCCGCGCCTCCAGCCAAACTGTTCCAGTACAGCTACAACACTGGCATCTATCCGACAATGTGGAAAATTGCCCAGGTATGTCCTGTCTGCAAAAAGCAGGACAAATCCAATCCGGCCAATTACCGCCCCATCAGTCTACTCTCAATCATCAGCAAAGTGATGGAAGGTGTCGTCGAAAGTGCTATCAAGCGACACTTACTCACCAATAACCTGCTCACCGATGCTCAGTTTGGGTTCCGCCAAGACCACTCGGCTCCAGACCTCATTACAGCCTTGGTCCAAACATGGACAAAAGAGCTTAATTCCAGAGGTGAGGTGAGGCTAACTGCACTTGACATCAAGGCAGCATTTGACCAAGTGTGGCACCAAGTAGCCCTAGTAAAATTGAAGTCAATGGGAATCAGGGGGAAGTCTTCAGTGGCTGGAGTCATACCTAGCACAAAGGAAGGTGGTAGTGGTTGTTGGAGGCCAATCATCTTAGCCCCAGGACATTGCTGCAGGAGTTCCTCAGGGCAGTGTCCTAGGCCCCACCATCTTCAGCTGCTTCATCAATGACCTTCCCTCCATCATAAGGTCAGAAATGGGGATGTTCGCTGATGATAATGAAGCAGTCCATGCCCGCATGCAGCTTGGGCTGATAAGTGGCAAGTAACATTGGCGCCACACAAGTGCCAGGCAATGACCATCTCCAACAAGAGAGAGTCTAACCACCACCCCATGACATTCAACGGCATTACCATCGCCAAATCCCCCACCATCAACATCCTTGGAGTCACCATTGACCAGAAACTTAACCGGACCAGCCACATAAATACTGTGGCTACAAGAGCAGGTCAGAGGCTGGGTATTCTGTGGCAAGTGACTCACCGCCTTTGCACCATGTACAAGGCACAAGTCAGGAGTGTGATGGAATACTCTCCACTTGCCTGGATGAGTGCAGCTCCAACAACACTCAAGAAGCTTGACACCATCCTGGACAAAGCGGCCCGCTTGATTGGCACCCCATCCACCACCCTAAACATTCACTCCCTTCACCACTGGCGCATGGGGGTTGCAGTGTGTACCATCCATAGGATGCACTGCAGGCTGTGAGAATTCCCCAGTTCTCTGCGCTACCTAACTTGACAGAATAGAAGCTGAGAGTGGAGTTGGTGATTTATCAACTCGCCAAGGTTTCTTCGACAGCACCTCCCAAACCCGCGACCTCTATCGCCTAGAAGGACAAGGGCAGCAGGCATGTGGGAACAACATCACCTGCACGTTCCCCTCCAAGTCACACACCATCCCGACTTCGAAATATATCACCATTCCTACATCGTCGCTGGGTCAAAATCCTGGAACTCCCTACCTAACGGACTTCACCACACGGACTGCTGTGGTTCAAGAAGGGGGCTCACCACCACCTTCTCAAGGGCAATTAGGGATGGGCAAAAAACGCCAGCGGTGCCCACATCCCATGAATGAATAAAAAAAAACCTCGATATGGATGGGTCCTCCTCAAGTGGCACCCCTCTCTGTTGTGCCATGTTTTGCAGGGCACAACACGCTACTATAATGGGTCCCACTCTGACTGGTGCGTATTGTAGTGCTCCCCCAGAATGATCAAGGCACCTAAATTGCATCTTGAGCAGCCCTATAGCATGCTCAATTGTAGACCTGGTGACGATGTGGCTGTCGTTATATTGACGCTGTTGCTCGGTGATGGGGTTCCTCAGAGGTGACATGGGTCACGTGTGCAGGGGGTATCCCCTGTCCCCGAGGAGCCAGCCCTTGCGGGTGTTCAGTGCGTGGAAGAGGGACGGGATGTTGGATTTCCGGAGGGTGAAGGAATTGTGGCAGTTGCCAGGTAATCTGGCGCACACGTGAAGGAATCTTTTGTGGTGGTCACAAACGAACTGAGTGTTGATGGAGTGACATCCCTTCCTGTTGATGAACAGTCCTGGCACATGTGGAGGTGCTCTGATTGTTATATGGGTGTAACTGATTGACCTGGAATGATCCAGAGGCGAGGAGGTTGAGGACAGTGGTGACTTTGACAGCGACAGGTAAGGAGATGATGCTTGGCCCAGCCGGGAGCAGCTCGGCATGAACGAGGCTGCAGAATCAGTGACTACCTAGCAACTGACTCTCAGCCTCCATACGCACTGCTCCTCAGAGAGGCCCAGGAAGCTGAGCCTCGGTCTGTCGACCCTGTGGTGAGGGTATTACCTCCTGCGACGTCGCTCTCTCTGTTGTTGCCCTCTGTGCTTTTGTGCAGGTGCCTGTGGTGCAGCACTGTGTTGTGGAGTCCCAAGTGGCAGAGGCGGGTGCTCTGCCTGGCGAGGCTGGTGATGTTATTCATCCTCGGACGTAGTGGTGAATGCAGTCATGGCGCCCCCCATCCTGACGGTGTGAGTGCGAGGGGGTCTGCAAAGTAGTTAAATATGTTTCAATAGAAGAATTTTGAGTGGAAAGTAAGAATTTTCAGTAAAATCACAAAGATGTTGCAGCCAAAACTTTGTCTGAACAAACTGAGTGCCCTGCTGCAATAAGTGACCTTTTCTCGCCATCTGTCAAATAAGCATTTAAATGTCTCACTGGCTGCTGGCTGAACCGTGTCTGTTGCAACATGGAGTGTTTCCCACAGCACGAGAAACACGCTGAGGATGCTTCAAAATCGCACCCCGGCCTCAATGTGGAGAAAATTAAGTAGTTCAACTACTTAAACTTTCTCAACAACTGTGTAAAATATCATCCCGCCGGCTTTAATTGCCGGTGGGACTTTCGCTTTCGGGAGGCGTGCTTGCACCCAGACACGTCAGTGGGGAACCCGGAAGTCTGCAGGTTTGAGCCGGGTTCTGAACCAGAACTGGATTTCCCTAATTTTTGGAGCCCCCCTGCCCCCAAAGCACCTGCGATTTTCTGGAAAAATTGAGCTCACAAAGTCTCAATTTTTTTGTTTGATCTTTGTTCCATCTCCCTTCATAATTTGGAAGTATCCTTGTCTAACTGAGCTGGTTGTTCACCCTCAGAATGTCTCCTTCCTTGTTGGGGACCAGTATTTTGGAACCTCGGTCCTGAATGATTGTCTCATGGTGAACTTCCACTCCTGTTTCTCTGTTAACTGAATTCCTAGTCCAGTCGGTGCAACTGTTCCTATGATTTTTGAATGATAACATTTTTATCATAAGCATTACCCTCGTGATCTTGTGACCAGTAACTTGAGTGCTTAACTATATTCTTCCTTTTTTTAACATTGCTCACTGATTGATTGGGTATTTCTCTCCTCTGCTCTCTGTAAAAGGGCAGGTGTGGTGGAAACAGAATACAACTTCACAGGTTGGTTCTGTTTCTCTGCGGTAGAAGATTTCTTGTCACTCAGAAGTTCTGGACCTTCTTCAGGATTGCATCACTGGATGAGGATCATGTCCTTGTATCTCAGTTAACACGCTATTTTGAAACACCCAGTTGAACTATCTCCCTTTCTGCAAAAAAATGTAGGCCAAGGATTCCCTTATTTGGTGACAGTGCATCATGCAGACATGTTAAACACTTAAAACAAGCAAATTCTGAATTACTTGAGCAAAGCCAGATCTGCCCATTAGTTGCAAAAATTTTCACTTTGTCTGCCTTTAGATCGTAGCTGTAAGACAATCCAAACAAGGATTAGGTAATGTTCAGGCCTACTTGCCAAAACTCTTTTCACTTTCTCTAGCTTTAAATAGCAGTCCAAGACTGTACCAGATAAGGATGGCTCTCTATTTAACTTTGACAAGGCTGGATCTACCTAGCACTGGTCACTGAGTGGAACCAGCTGCTCACTGTAGAAATTCCTTTGTCTCCACAATGCTATCTCAGAATACCAATGGATCACAGCATTAACTCTTTCTGTTTTTCTAGAGTTCAGCGGATTTGTTACAAACACTGGTCATCGTTATGCCCATTTTCTGGATGGACAATGGGAACAAAAATGACCAATTTTGTAGGGCTATCCCCTACACCCCAAGAAATCCTGGAAAACGTCTGCCACCACATTAGCCTCAGACGACTATCAGGCATCCAAAATGGCTGCCTTAGGCAGTTGTCAGGCTAATGAGGGGCCTAACACCTGTTTTAGGACCCTTCTGAGAGATTGGGCTATCCTGAAAAGAGCAGCAGTTGGACCTGGTCCATTTAGGATCTCTTGACCTTGGATGTGGTCTAGGAACTGGCTGTTACCGAAAAGGTAAGTTTTAATTTTTGTTTTCAAAATTCATATGGAGCCTGGAGGATCAGATGTGCTCCCCCCCCCCCCCCCCCAGTTTCAGAGTGCTGTTTGTGTCCACAATTGATTTCCCCCACTGTCCTCCCTCACTAGCACATACTTGAGGGCCATTGCCGGCGAGGTAGCCTGACATTTGTTCTTGCATAATAGTGACCTTCCTGTGGAGGTACAGGCACCAACAACTCACCCAGATTATTTAAATGAAGCCCCAGCCCCAATTGTGGGCTGGCCTCAGGCCTTCTGGTTTAGGCACATGTTCAGGCCTTTGTGCCTGAACAGAGCTCCACTGAATTTCTACACCATTATTTTTAGGATACCTCTATCCATTTTAGGATACCTTTCTTATACTATGCAGGAGAGCAGCTGTGTAATGGGCATAGGGGGATTGCAGAATTGGGAGAGTAGAGTCTGTGCCCATTTCCTACTCCTGTAATCTGCTGCATTTTGTTTAGTAGAGTGGTTGTGACTATTTTATGCTTAGCCTTATTAAGGCCCCAGATTTGATTCAAAATATTTAAATGAACAACTAACAGAATTTTGCCTGTTTAATCCTTCCAATCTAGTTCTGGACATTTTACTACAGTAAAGGTATTATATCAGTTATTGCTGTCTTTGTCCTCTTTCTTCCTCCTCTTTCTTCCTCCTCTTGCATTTGCCTAGTTTTTTGCTCTTGTTGCTCATTTGCAATGGAGTAAAAGGGAGCTCCATTATTGAAGGAAACCTTGAATTGCCACAGGCTTCTATATTTTTGTAATGTTTATAGTGCCTTTTACAGTACAATATTATTTCTATTAAACTTCTCTTCTATTTTTGTTACTTGTATTTATTTTTGAATAAGGTTTGTGGCTGCCATTAATTTTACTTTGTTAACATGAATGAGTTTTTGTAACATTTCAAATGCAGTATTTCATGTTTGAAGTGGTATAAGATAATATAAGTCATACCAGGGAGGTCAGCAAGCAAAAAGTAATAGCAGAACACTGCAGATAAAGAATTAAGTATTTTAACATGGCCCTTATAATGGAAAATACCCAATTGTTACAAAATTTGGATTTAATACTGATAGTAAATCCTTCACTTTATTCTCCACCAGAATGCAGCTCGAGTGGTAGCACTTCTCAGTTTTTGGGGGATCAAGGTCTGTCAAGTTGGTTAAATATGAATTTGACACCAGGTCAACTAATTACTGATGCAATGGCCTACATAAAGCTCTGTAATACAAAAAGAAAGTCATTCAGAGATAGGTATAAGATTACAGACCGACTCTGCACCTGTGTCCAGGAGGAGTTATTCCATTTCCACACTGTTGTAGAGCCAATCTTGTATACTTACATTTACAGATTTATAGGGACAATTTTATGAATTCATGCTCCTAACTGAGAGCCTCATCCACTAGAAGTGCATATTGGGAATTCAGGTGTGAATTCCTTGTTTTTTTTTCCTCCATTAATTTTAAACCACTCCAGGAACGCAACTTAAAATTACCCCTCTAAGGAGAAAGAAGCTTTAACCCCAGCTTCTGGTTTTATGGAAAATACTCATGTGAGCTGTCACTTTCCCTATTTTAAAACTATGACCCTAACATTCCTTTGGCTGTGACCCCAGTGGTTACATCGGGGATTGTGTCCTGTTGGATTTATGGGCTCGGTGAGTGGACACCTCATTTGAATGGGGCAGGTGGGTGAAAGCACTACTTTGAGTGCATCTTTAGCACCCATGTGCCCTGAAACTTGTATGCCAGCCTGCCCATGGCAGAGCCCCTAACCCTGACACTGCTCCAATCGGCCCCTGATCAAGGGGATTGATCAGGATTTTTTTTTAAATTTGCTCCCGTCACAAGTTCAGGCCAATTGCCAGGTCTGGACCCATCCAGTGGGACCCACCTCTGTCCTTGTGGAGGTGAGTTTGTTTGAAGTCATAGCTTTCTGTTAGTACTAATCCTGTCAAAATAAAGAACAGCTGTTTCACATTTGGGGGGAGGGGCTGTTTTTTAATGGGGGGGGGGTGGAAAATGAATCCTCGAAGCACTAAATATATGGAAGCATAACTTTTAAAATCACAAATAGATAAAAATTATCACTTACCAGTTCCATTCTAATCCATAATCTTCATCACAAATCTGCACATTTGCCATGTCCAGCTGACCTATTTTTAAACCAAGCTGCACATCAATGGATAGGTTTTTTTTTGTTTCTTTAGCTATTTGTTGTTTTTCAAACAATGTTTTGCACTATAAAAGCAATTGGTGGTTGAATTCCCTTTATGTGCTATTTTCTGATGCACTGGTTACATGTTCACTTCAGATTTGTGTATGTATTCTAACAAGGTTGTTAACCTGTTGTATTTTAAATGAGATGGCAACCTTGCAAAAATAGTGATCATTGAATCAGACACATTAACCAGTGCATTTAAAAATAGCCCACAAAAGAACTTCAACCACTTGTTGACCAGATTGGATGTAATATACTTCTCTGACTTTCACTTGAGTGTTATGAAGTTGAGTCTATTCATGGGGACCAATTTTACAAGCTGGGAGCCTCACCCACCAGGTGTGTATATCAGGACGTCTTGCACAGTGCACTTGCGATTTCCTGATCGGCAACTCCCAGTGAGTGAGACTTTTCGCCAGTGGCAAGCTTTCACAAGATTGGCCCTATTATTTAAACATCATCTCATTTTTGCCCAGCTTATTTAAACTTCTCAGCTAGAAGACTATCCAGAGGTAAATTGAAGTCCTGATTTTACACGGCACCATTAGTGGTGTGAGCTTCATGGATGTAGGTCAGAAAACTGACTGCGTACCAATTTTCTAAAAGCTGCTTCTGCCGATGAGAAATGGAGGCTGAACTCCTGGGATGCATGGGCCTCGTTTAAACAATTAAAATATTCAAATAAGATCTCACACCAAATTTAACATTCAGGTGATGCTCCATATACAGTGTTAGTCTCACCCAAAAGCATGATGCAGGAGCACTTAGCAGGCCAGGCCTGCTTAGTACTGCTTAATGAAGGTAGTTTGCTACTGTGTAGGTTATTTTTTCAAGTAACCATTTTTTTTGACTGGGAGCCTTTCCTAGTTTCTGCATTGAGCATTTTGCCATGTTTTTTTGGTTCCCCATTGAGATCTTTTTGCACAATCCTTTATTTTGCAGTGCCTCACTTGTATTAACCGTGCCAAATTCCTCCAGCAGTACAAATAGTAGCTCAGATGAGACTGACTATGTCAACTCTGATACTGGTAACGTGATTTAGATGAGCAGGATCACTTCATGATGAGACATCACCTGCAGGTGCAAAGATACCTAGGGTGCTATGTGTACTTCTGCCACTACCCCAGGTACCATATTTACACATTCCGACCTGGGCATGTCTCCAGAGACTTGTCTTCTTTTCCTGTGTTTCACTGCACATGTTGTTACAGCCTGACGTACAGGTGACCTGAAGGATTGGGGCCACTCTTCCTGTTGCTGTCAAGGTAACCATGGCATTAATGCTTCTATGCTGCAGAATCCTTCCAGGTCATTGCCAAATCCTTTCAGGATATCTGCCAGAAAAAGTCTGCAGTTCATTCCTACATAAAGCAAATAACCGATACCATGTTTGCCAGGGGAAGTGCATTTGCCACTTTCCCTTTTGGAAAAATATTCATTGAAGGGCCCACACTTGATTTCATTTCAGACAAGGGTACATCAAATGAAGAGTGCACAGAACTTTCATCACCTGGCAGGCTTCCCAAGAGTGCAGGGAATTATAGATGGAACCCATGAGGCAATCAAGGCTTCTCAATCGACCACATACCCGACACGAACATTAAAGGTTTGCACTCAATTTCTGTACAGGTGGTAGTTGATCACACATCAATATCCAAGAAGCAACCATGATGCCTTGATTACACAACAGGCCACAGTGCCTGTATTTCTGAAAGAAGAAACATGAGGGTGGGAATGGATTTTAGGAGACAGGTCTAACTTCCACATCCATCACTACTGACAAACCCCCTGATAACAGAGGAGCATTTTGAGCTGGAAAGCTGGGCATCTGCCAACTGTTCCTAGTCTTCCACCTCCATCTGCAAAAAAACTGTACCATGCAGCTTTGACAAAATTAAAGAGTCTGTACAAAAGGACAATGGTTGTGCATGATTCTCAAAATGGTACCTCCCAGAAGGCATAGGAGTTCCCAACTTATGTTTGTGCCATGCTTTTGTGTCCCCACAATAACTAAGAATGAAGAGTGCACATGCCTTCAACTTTCTTCCTTCCGATGCCAGCAAGCCTCTCCCTTATTTGCAACCAGTTATGGGGGACCTGGGTGACTGCATTGAGTTAGTGAGCAACTTCCCACTGTGTAGCTTACACATCTACTTTTACTGGAAGGAACCCTTTAGTCCCAGGACAAACCTCCTTTGATATAAAAGGGAGCAGTTTTATTCACATCTCTGCTGAGTCGGTTATTCTGCTGCCACCACAACTTGCCCTTTAATGTCAAGTTGCAGCCCTTTTAAGAGTTGCTACCCCACCAGATGTGAAGTTGTACAGGTCAAGCTCTCTGAGCTAGCTTTTTATGTGCCAGTAGCTTATTCAAATTAGGAAAAAAAAAACCTCCCATTGCAGAATTCTGCCTGCGCAACTCAGCCCGTGAGCTGCCAATTCCCACAAGTATGGGCTATGGACCAGCGCTACCCTCTTTTTGACTAACTTGCAAAATCAGGGGCAATCTGTGAAATTTCTCCCTGATCCTTAGGGGCAATCTAGCAAAATTCCAGGATATTAACCTATATTGTTTCCACAGTCCCAGCAGCACCGAAAGCACTAACTAATATGCTTAACTTTTTTCCCCATTGCATACTTTATGTAATTATTCAACCCTTAAGGGTTATGATAAGGAGAAACAGCAAATACTGTAAATCTGAAATGACAACAGAATGCTAGAAATACATCTCTTCAGTCAGCATTTGCAAAGAGAAAAGGTGTTCTATAAAGAGTTCAGGTGGGTGTCCTTCTTCAGAACTATAGACTGAAAGATAAACACACATTTTAGTAACCTCAAAAAATAGAGGGGGAGGGGGAAAAAGGGAAGGCGTAAAGAGGGGGAGAGAATGAACCGATTAAAACAATTGCAGAGAATGTGTTAATCAGTTAAATAATCTGCAAGCTGTGTAATGGAATACTGGTAGATGATGTAAGAGATCAGTGAGATGATGAAGGGATTGGAAAAAAAGCAAAGTATGTCATGTGTATATTTTTCTCTTTCACTCACCTCATGTTTAGGGTGTTTTGAACCTAATAGTGAGTGCACTGTACACAATAATGTATAATTTAGCACCAATTCACACAAAACTAGCTTTCCAAAGTAAAAGTAAAAGTACAAGAAAAGAAGTGATCTGACTGAGGTGTTTAAAGTGTTTAAACAATTCGATAGGGTAGATACAGAGAAACTATTTCCTCCTGAAGAAATCAAGACCGAAGGGATATAATTTTAAAATTAGAGCTCGGCAATTTAGGGAAATCAGAAGCACTTTTTCACAACAGTAGAAATCTCTCATTCTCTTCCCCCAAGAGGCCATGGATGCTGGGATAATTGGAGCTTTCAAGACTGAGATCGATAGATTTTTCTTAGGTAAGTGTATCAAGGGAGATGGAGCTGAGGTACAGATCAGCCATGATCTCATTGAATGGTGGAGCAGGCTCGAGGGGCTGAATGGCTCACTCTAGTTCCTATGTAGAAAAGCTAGTGTCGGAAATGGGAGTGTAAAAAGTTTTATATGCTTTCCCTCAGTTGTATATGCATAATTGTTCAAATAAATATCAATGTAATGCTTCCCTATTAATGAACTACTAATTAATATCCTTAAATTGCACTAAATTGCGCCCAGAATATGCTGCAAAAATAATGGCGTGTAAACGATGCACGCCGTTATTTAATGTACAAATCGGCCAGTGACTTGTGGCGAGGGAGATACCCTGTGAATTGCGAATTGCCACCATTTGCTGGCCGATTTGTGCCGCTCCGCTGTTAGCTTTGCAAAAGCAACATATCTCTCTTAACTTACCCGTGATTTTCATGAAGTTTCTGCATTTGCACATCAATTGCCAATTAAACTCACCAAAAAGTTATGTCTAGTGATTAATAGTGTAACCCTTTCAATGATGTGATAACTGTTAATAACTGTCAATCAACCTCTTACCTAGAAAGTGAATAATTAAAAATGTGGAGTCTCATTCCTTTAGGATATGACAGTTGGAGATTTTAAAAATGTCAATTTAATTTTAAAATGTTTTTTTTCTCCCTCTCTTAATCCAATCTTTCTTTCCCCCTCCTATATTTCTCTTTCTGAACCTGATTTGACAATGAATTCACCCTCCTTCTCAGTCCTTCCTGTTTGCTTATTTCTCAATTCTTAAATCCATTGGTTAAGGAGATAGACTGTTTGTCCCGTTGTTCACCAAGGTCCCAGATGGCCCATTTCCCTCGCCGCACCATTATCAGCTCGCAATTCCAGCAACTTTGTGGGCAAAACATTTTTGAGCTGAAAGGTGCAGGAACAAGTCTAACGGCATGCAGCAAGATGCCTTGCTCCAGCAAATTCTGGGCCATTGAATTTTATTAAAAATGTAAAAGTATATTAGAATTTATACTGCTGGTGTTTTGCATGTGTACTCTGGATCAGTGTGTAGGGAAATGCTAAATTCAATGTTAAAAGGTGAATGCTATGGAGCTGAAATTGCATGGACATTCTAATGGACTCCTGCTGTCGCTCCAGCAGGTGTTTGGCAGAACACAAACTTCACCAGGTCCTAGCCTTCCGTTGTTCTCATGGCCTTAGCAAGGAGCGGCAACTCTGTCCGTCCTTACTTTGAGTGGCTGAAGACAAGGGCTCTTGACCTACAGTAGTCCTGATGTAAAACTAAAAGCTGGTATACTGAGGAGCCATACTGGTCTCTGTCCTGATGCAGTTGGACCCTGTTGGGAGGGGGAAGGAGTATCCAGGCCAGGTCTAGGGCCTGGACTCCCAAAGATGTGGGCATTTAAAAAAAAAATGTAAGTATGATACCCTTACAAAGAGCCGTGTGGGGATGGCTGCCTAATGGACTGCACTTTGTGACACCTTCTGGTGGGGGGGAGCCCCAGATATGCCCCAGGCACCAAAGGCCTGCTTTTTGATCTTTGGATGAGTCGGTCAGCAGTTGTGGTTATAACGGGACACGTCCTAAACTTAGGCCGGGATGCACCTGCCTATACATTTTGGGCCACATATCACCAAAAGAGCACTCTTACATTCTCTGATATCATTTTTACTTAAGCACCCATGGACGTTTGGTATGTGATCTTTGCTGTGGACTGAGCTACATTTCAGATCCAGACAGCTTAGTAGACTAGAAGATCTGAGAAAAAAGAAATAGGGCATTAAAGGATTGAAATATTAACAGATGATCAGAGACTCTGCTTTACATTAAAGGATATTCAGTCTTCATGAAGTTTTGGCCATTCTTATTTCTGTGGCCTTTTGAAATAAGTGACAACAATTCATTGCTATCATTTTTTTGTAATTTAGTGAAGCAAAATTATATTTTATAACTTTTTTAAAAATCAGTTATAATGTGAAAGTATCCAATTTTTAATATGTAAGTGCAGGGAGCCAGAATTTTTAATATAACAAATTTACGACTATAATTTCCCTCTGCTCCATTTAGATTTTAACCCTACCTGCCGGAGCTGGGGGAGGGGGCGGGGCATGGGTAGTTTAAAAACGAGCAGACTACTTACCGACTCGGTCCCAACCATTTCTGATTATGTTAACCTGCCAGGTTTTGCAGGCAAATGAGGAGCCTGCCTAAAGCAGGGGCTGGCCTCATAAATGTATGCAAATTGGAGTCCTATTACATCAATAGGATCCAGATACAATTTTAACCGGGGCCTGAGCAGGCAAGAAATGGACCGGCGGCATCTAAATGAAGCCCAGCGGTTAAAATCACCGTGGTCTCTACCAGGCGGGAAATCAACTTGCCAGAACTGGTTTCCAGCAGGAAATCTGCTCAGGTAAAATCTGCCCCACTATCTTTTTTTCTAATATTATTCATTGTCCATCAGATTTACACAGTTCACCAAACCTCAGTCCCAACCAACTTCCATCACAATACACAACACAACATAAGATGTTAACATTGTTCCTAAACGTGGATGAAACTATGCCTCCATACGAGAGTTAGTCACAGCAATTGACTTAAATTGAAGATAGATTTCTAACCAACAAAACTGGGTAAATGCTTGATTTGTAGGGAAATCCCTTTTTGGCTTTTATTGAAAGTCATTTTGAAGCTGAGGGTAGGGAGATGTTGGACACTATTTTAACTTTAACAAAATCGGGCATTTCTGGAGTGGGAAGGAATCCCAGCTCCAACGTGCACAGCCCAGACCCATCTGGGTCCCTGCACCGTTCCTGAACCCCAAAGTCTCACCGGCAATTGAAACTGGCAAAACGATATTTAATCCAACAACTGCAGTCTTTAAATTACTTGAAATCTGCATTAACGTAATTAATTATGCTGGCAAGTGATTTCAATGCTGCCTCAACGTGTTTCCCATGCTGTGTGAAACATTGCAGCAGGGCACTCAGTTCTCTCAGACAAACTTTTGGCCTGGAGATATGTGTTTAGACTGAAAATTCTTGGTTCACACTCAGAATTGTTCTGCTTACACATTTACCTGTATTTTGGATCCCCTCAAACTGACACCACCAGGTCGCAGGAGGCACTACCCTCATCAGAGGGTCTACAGACAGAGGCTGAGCTTCCTGGATCTCTGAGGAGCAGTGCCTATGGAGGCTGAGTGAGTTGTCAGGTGGTCGCAGACATCTGCGGCCTCCTTCATGCCAAGCTGGGCCTGGTGGCATCGCATTGCCTGTCGCATTTAAATTGACCACTGCCCTCACTACTTCTCCGAATCATTCCGAGACGCCACAGGTGACATCGCCAGGTTCTCTCAATCGTCTGAACACTAATGCATAAGACGGGTCACCGATGGTTTGTTTCGCAGGGCGTACCACTACGTCAACGTCCCCATGGATGACCTCAGCCAGACAGAGGGCAGTTGGATTCCACTTGGCTGACATCCCACAGGTACAGGGTGCAATCGATTGCACGCATATAGCAATCCGAGCACCAGCACATGAGCCAGGACTGTATCAACAGAAAGGATATCACTCCATTAATGCACAGCTCATTTGTGAGCACAGGAAAAGATTTCTTCATGTGTGCCAGATTCCATGGCACGTGCCATGATTCATTCATTCTGAGGGAATCCAACATCCTGGCCCTCTTCCAAGCACTGAACACCTTTGATGGCTGGCTTCTCAGAGGCCAGTGATACCCCCTGCACACGTGGCTCATGACACCTGAGGAACAGCACCACCAGGTCTGTCATTGAACATGGGATAGGACTGCTGAAAATGCTATTTTGGTGCCTGGATCGGTTTGGGGGAGTGCTTCGATACGTGCCATCGAGAGTGGGTCGAATTATAGTCGTCTGTGTCCTGCACAACATGGTGCAACAGAGAGTTACCGTTTGGAGGCCCCATACCCTCATTCAGCATCCACATTTGCCATCAATGAGGAGGAGGAACCCATCAGCAGAGCAATGGCTCACCTGGCTGCTCATGAGGCCAGGGAGTCACTAATATTTGAACGATTCTCATAAGGAGATCACAAAGTGAGAATAGTCCAGTCCTCAGACCACCTGGAAAGAGCAGTGCCAACACCATCTCCCCCCACCACCACTGCACAAAACAGTCCTACAACTACACATACACCCACTAAACTCACCTACTAGGTGGCATCGACACCATTCACGATGAAGCACATGAAAGGGCGCTATCACAAAAGGCAATCAAGAATGGGCAAGACATGGCAGTAGTGGTGAGAAATGTAATATTTAATGTGAGTTTAACAAAAAACAAATATAAATGAAAAATGAGTCTGTCAAACACACTTGTGCATACCCTTCGCGATCACTAAACCTTAGCCTTTCTCTTCCGACTACTTCTACGTGGTGCATCCCCTGTGACTGCAGCAGAGGTAGTGGCAGGTTGCTCATTCGTGCCCTGACTGCTTTGGGCCTATGCCCTCTGGGTTTTGGAGCCCATGAGGGCCCCTCCAAAGACTGCTCCACCTGTGCAGGGGCTGACTCGGCCACCTGGAGAGGAGGCAGCATTGCAGATACTAGTTGAGAGAGGGGCAATGGGTGAGACGTGGGAGCACTTTGAGTGAAGTCCCTACTTCCATGTCCCTTTTCGCCATCATCCCTCTCCTGCCCCAGGCCCACGTCACTCCTACCAACCTGCTGGACCCCAACAGTTTGGAGGACATATGTGATGCCTTGGAAACCCAGTTGTAAAGTTTCTGTCCGCCTGTTTTACAGTGGCAGAATGTTGTTCACCCTGAGTCCGAGTGGCCATTGTCAGGGCCTGAAAGGACTGATTTGTGAGTCGTGCTTGAAACTCAATGGAGGCTAGCCTTCTCTCCATCGCTGACAGTCCCACACTTACCTGCGCCACTATTTCACTAATGCAGGAGGTGGACTCCTCCATCCTTTCCGCTATTGTGGAGAGTGTGCATGGCACCTGTTCCAGTACTTCTAAAATGTGCTGCTGTCACTATCATTCTCCTTTTTTAAAGGATGCCCGCAGCCCCCCCCCCCCCCCCACAC
Source organism: Heptranchias perlo (assembly GCF_035084215.1). Taxonomy (NCBI): domain Eukaryota; kingdom Metazoa; phylum Chordata; class Chondrichthyes; order Hexanchiformes; family Hexanchidae; genus Heptranchias; species Heptranchias perlo. The sequence continues at coordinate 50,279,095 of NC_090326.1, read as the reverse complement.
CTGGGGTTCTGCATCCAGCTGAGCAGAGCCTGGGGAAGAGTGCTTCCACTGACGTGGACTCTCCACAGCTGCCCCTGCCACCAGTGTCTGCTTGTGCTCACTTGTGTGTGGTGACTCACCAGATGCCAACCCAACTAACTAACTGACTACTAGGACCCACTGAGGTGTGAGTATCTGAGCTGGTGGATGGCTCGCTAAGATGGGACGGTGCACCCTCAGAGGCCAGGAGCTCCTCAGCAATCATCCTCTCCCATCACTTCAGTCATTGGAGGACCTGGAAGGGAACAGAAGGCAATATTAAGCATCATCACAGATGTCTAATGGTGCGATGAGCATACAGAGGTATTGAACATACCAAGCATTGTTAACATTAATTCATGTGCGTGGATATTAAAGTTGCCACCAGATATATGTGGGATGCCAGTCTCTGCGTCCCTGCAGACAGGCACTTGAGGGTGTGGCTGATCTCCAGGGCCACCTCCTCCGCCCCTGAGGACCACTATTTGTTGTGGCCCCCCTCCAGTCCTCACCCTCTTGTGTGCATTTTGTGCTCTCTTCTACACGGGGAGAAAGTAGACATGAGGGTGAAGTGGTCAGCCAATAAATGCATTGCTTTAGGTGAGGCTGACCATGAAAGAGATGTATCAGAGACATCACATTGGATCAGGATTAGGGTGAATGGTAGTGGTGGGGTCCCAAATGGGGAGGTGAGGAAGTGCAGGTAAGTTGAGGATGAGCCTTAAGTGGGTGTGAGGAGTGATGTGATGGAGTAGCCTTGGCAGGGCAGAATGAGTTGGGGGGGTGGTAGGGTTGATGTGCACCATGGGATGCAGGAGAATCATTAAATATGCTCACTTTTGCTGACCTAGTTAGGTCATTGAAACGCTTCCTGCACTGGACCCAAGTGTGGGAGATGTTGCTGCTGGTGACCTCCATGAGCCAGGCCGCCCTGGCGGCAGAGGCAGGGCGCTTCCTCCTGTCGGCCGGGTAAAATAGATCCCTCCTCCTCTTAACCCCAGCCAGCAGCACCCATTGACTTTCCCCCCCCCCGGCCCCCTGCAGCCACCAAGCTGCCTTACTAAAATTGTGTCTGTTATCTTTCACTCTGTGGCCAGGCCACTGGCGTGTCACCACCCTAACTTCTATTTGGGTTCAAGAGAAAGACGTGGAATGAGTGGGGAGGGGGAAGAGAGGGAAGCTTCTCAAATGGACCAGAACTTGGTTTCACCAAAGGACCGAAGGATAACTATACGTAAAGCTACATCAGAATAGAAGAAAGTGATTAGAATCATTACAGCACAGAAGGAGGTCATTCAGCCCATTGTGCCCGTGCTGGCTCTTTGTAAGAGCAATCCAGTTAGTCCCATTCCCCTGCTGTTGCCCAACAACCCTGCATGTCTTTTCCCTTCAACTATTTTTAACCAATTCCTTTTTTGAAAGCCATAATTGAATCTGCTTCCACCACCCTTTCAGGTAAGCATTCCAGATCATAACAACTTGCTGCGTTTTTTTTTAAAGTATTTCCTCGTGTCGCCTTTGGTTCTATTAAATCTGTGTCCTCTGGTTCTTGACCCTTCTGCCAATGATCAGTTTCTCATTTACTTTATCTAAACCCTTCACTATTTTGAACACTTCTATCAAATCTCCTCTCAACCTTCTTTGCTATAAGGAGAACAATCCCAGCTTCTCCAGTCTATCCATGTAACTGAAGTCCCTCATCCCTGGAACCATTCTAGTAAATCTTTTTTGCACCTTCTCTAAGGACTTCACACCCTTCCTAAAGTGCAGTGCCCAGAATTGGATGCAATACTCCAGTTGTGACTGAACCAGTGTTTTATAAAGGTTCAGCATAACATTCTTGATTTTGTACTCTCTGCCTCTATTTATAAAGCCCAGGATCCTGTATTCTCTTTTTAACTGCTTTCTCAACCTGTCATGCCACCTTCAACAATTTGTGCACATTTACCCCCAGGTCTCTCTGTTCCTGCACCTCTTTAGAATTGTACCATTTAATTTATAATGCCTCTTCTCATTCTTCCTGCCAAAATGTATCACTTTGCACTTCTCTGCATTAAATTTTATCTGCCATGTGTCCGCCCATTCCGCCAGCTTATCTATGTCCTCTTGAAGGCTATCACTATCCTCCTCACTGTTCACTACACTGCCAATTTTGTCATCTGCAAATTTTGAAATTGTGCCCTGTACACCCAAGTCATTAATATATATCAAAAAAAGTGTGGTCCTAGCACTGACCTCTGGGACACCACTGTATTCCTTCCTCCAGTCTGAAAAACAACCATTCACCACTACTGTTTCCTGTTACTTAGCCAATTTCTTGGGCTTCAATTTTATTTATTTTTTTATTCGTTCATGGAATGTGGGTCACCATCTTGAACCGCTGCAGTCCATTTGGTGAAGATTCTCCCACAGTGCTGTTAAGTAGGGAGTTCCAGGATTTTGACCCAGCGATGATGAAGGAACGATGATCTATTTCCAAGTCTGGATGGTGTGTGACTTGAAGGGGAACGTGCAGGTGGTGTTGTGCCCATGTGCCTGCTGCCCTTCTTCCTTCTAGGTGGTAGAGGTCACTGGTTTGGGAGGTGCTGTCGAAGAAGCCTTGGCGAGTTGCTGCAGTGCATCCTGTGGATGGTACACACTGCAGCCACTGTGCGCCAGTGGTGAAGGGAGTGAATGTTTAGGGTGGTGGATGGGGTGCCAATCATGCGGGCTGCTTTATCTTAGTTGGTGTCGAGCTTCTTGAGTGTTGTTGGAGCTGCACTCATCCAAGCAAGTGGAGAGTATTCCATCACACTCCTGACTTGTGCCTTGTAGATGGTGGAAAGGCTTAGGTGAGTCACTCGCCGCAGAATACCCAGCCTCTGACCTGCTTTTGTAACCACGGTATTTGTGGCTGGTCCATTTAAGTTTCTGGTCAATGGTGACCCCCAGGATGTTGATGGTGGGGGATCCGGCGATGGTAATGCCATTGAATGTCAAGGGGAGGTGGTTAGACTCTCTCTTGTTGGAGATGGTCATTGCCTGGCACGTGTCTGGCACGAATTTTACTTGCCACTTATCAGTCCAAGCCTGGATGTTGTCCTGGTCTTGCTGCATGTGGGCACTGACTGCTTCATTATTTGAGAGGTTGCAAATGGAACTGAATACTGTGCAATCATCAGTGAACATCCCCATTTCTGACCTTTTGATGGAGGGAAGGTCACTGAAGCAGCTGAAGATGGTCAGGCCTAGGACACTGCCCTGAGGAACTCCTGCAGTAGTGTCCTGGGACTGAGATGACTGGCCTCCAACAACCACTACCATCTTCCTTTGTGCTATTTATGACTCTAACCACTGGAGAGTTTTCCCCCTGATTCCCAGTGACTTCAATTTTACTTGGGCTCCTGGATGCCACACTGGGTGAAATGCTGTCTTGATGTCAAGGGCAGTCATTCTCACCTCACCTCTAAAATTCAGCTCTTTTGTCCATGTTTGGACCAAGGCTGTAATGAGGTCTGGAGCCGCCTGGTCCTGGCGAACCCAAACTGAGTATTGGTGAGTAAGTGCTGCTTGATAGCACTGTCGACGACACCTTCCATCACTTTTGATTGTGAGTAGACTGATGGGTCGGTAATTGGCCGGTTTGGATTTGTCCTGCTTTTTGTGGACAGGACATACCTGGGCAATTTTCCACATTGTCTGGTAGATGCCAGTGTTGTAGCTGTACTGGAACAGCTTGGCTAGAGGTGCGGCTAGTTCTGGAGCACAAGTCTTCAGCTCTTCAGCACTACAGCCAGGATGTTGTCGGGGCCCATAGCCTTTGCTGTATCCAGTGCACTCAGCCGTTTTTTTATATCATGTGGAGTGAATCGAATTGACAAGCATATTATGTGGCACTTTATCAAATACCCTTTGAAAGTCCATATACACATCAATTGCATTGCCCTCATCAACCCTCTGTTACCTTATCAAAAAACTCAATCGAGTTACCGATTTGCCCCTAACAAATCCGTGCTGGCTTTACCTTATAGCCACTTGGACAAGTGTGGATTAATATTAATTTTGTCCTCATTATCGTTTCTAAAAGCCTCCCCACCACTGAGACATTAACTGGCCTATAGTTGTTGGGTTTATCCTTACAACCTTGTTCAAAAAAAGGATGCAACATTTGCAATTCTCCAGTCCTCTGGCACCACCCCCATATCTAAGGATGTTTGGAAGATTATGGCCAGCACCTCTGCAATTTCCACCCTTCCCTCAGCAACCTAGGATGCATCCCATCTGGACCAGGTGACTTATCTACATTTAGCGCAGCCAGCCTTTCTAGTACCTCCTTTATATCAATTATTACCCCATCCAGCATCTCCACTACCTCCCCTTTTACTGTGACTTTGGCAGCATCTTCTTCCTTGGTAAAGACAGATGCCAAGTACTCATTTATTAACTCAGCCAAGCCCTCTGCCGCCATGCGTAGATTTCCTTTTTGTTCCCTAATCAGCCCCACCCCTCCTCTTACTACCCGTTTACAATTTATATGCCTACAAAAGACTTTTAGGTTCCCTTTTATGTTGGCCGCCAGTCTATTCTCATACTCTCTCTTTGCCCCTCTTATTTCCTTATTCACTTCTCTATGCGTTCTATATTCAGCTTCACTTGCATCATCAACATGACATCTGTCATACGCCCCCTTTTTCTGCCTCATCTTACTCTCCATTTCTTTCGATATCCAGAGAGCTGCAAATAACACTGAACAAGTGGATAAAATACAGAGGGATCTGGATATATTGGGGGATTGAGTTAACAAGTGGCAGATGTCATTTCATGTGGACAAGTGGAAGTCAGACTGGGGAAAGTGAATAAACAGTGGAAATATAAGAACAGTATTAGACTATGTCACACAATACAGGAGAGGGAGCAGTGGTACTGATGTATAGCTCGTTGAAACCATCAATGCAGTGTGAGATAGCAGTAAAGAAGGTTTAAAAAAAAACATTGGCTGTATAACCAGAAGGGTAGAAAATAAGTCAGAGGGGATAATATGGAGCTTAGAAAGAGGATGGTTCAGCCACACCTATGCACAATTCTAGTCACAGTACTAAAGCGGCGATATCTCAGGGCAGATCATTCTCTTCCAGTGGTGTCCGAGACCAATTTGTGCAAAGCGTGCCCCAAGGGGACCAAGAACTGAACTTCCTCTGGAGCTTCATTTTCATTCTGCAGGTACTCGCTGAGGGCATGTGAATGTATCTGGAACCGCAGCCATGAAGGGAGAGGATCTGGGTGCATCATTGGCCTCAAGTGAACCTTATAAATGCAGCTTCAGATGAAAATGAATTTCTTTGGTCTTCTCCTTTTTAGAGAAATGGGATATCCCCTGGAAATAGCATGATCGTGAATGGCAGTAGCATCCCAAGCAACTGTCCAGGTGCCCTGCAACCTGACTTGGAAGGAACCAGTAAGAGGGCAGCACAGTGGTGCCAACCAGTAAGCAGTAGGTAGAGGGGCAGGAGAAACAAGTATGAGTATCCAGATGGGATGCATCCTCGGTTGCTGAGGGAAGTAAGGATGGAGATAGCGGAGGCTGTGGCCACAATTTTCCGATCCTCTCTAGATATGGGTGCGGTGCTAGAGGACTGGAGGATTGCAAATATTACATTCTTGTTCAAAAAAGGGGAAGAGGGATAAACCTGGCAACTATAGGCCAGACAGCCTAACGTCGATGGTGGGGAAACTTTTGGAAATGATAATCCAAAACAAAATTAATTGTCACTTGGAATCTTATGGGTTAATAAATGACAGCCAGTATGGATTTGTTAAAGGAGAATCGTGTTTGACTAACTTGATTGAGTTCCTTGATGCAGTAACTGAGAGGATTGATGAAGGTAGTGCGGTTGATGTTCTGTATATGGATTTTAAAAAGGCGTTTGATAAAGAACCACATAATAAACATGTTAGCAAAATTGAAGCCCATGGGATTATAGGGACTGCATGGATGAGAAACTGGTCAAGAGTATTGGTGAACTGTTTGTCAGACTGGAGGGAAGTATACAGTGGTGTTAGGACCACTGCTCTTTTTTGGATATATATTAATAACCTGAACTTGGGTATACAGGACATAATTTCAAAGTTTGCAGATGACACAAAACTGTGAAATATAGTAAACAGTGAGGAGGATAGTAACAGACTTCAGGAGGACATAGACTGGTGAAATGGGCAGACACATGGCAGATGAAATTTAACAGAGAAGTGTGAAGTGATGCAGTTTGGTAGGAAGAATGAGAAGTTTTCTAAACTAAATGGTACAATTTTAAAGCGGATGCAGGAACAAAGACCTTGGGATATACATACATAAATCTTTGAAGGTGGCAGTACAATTTGAGAAGGCTGTTAAAAAGGCACATGGGATCCTGAGCTTTATAAAGAGAGTACAAAAGCAGGGAAGTTATGCTAAATCTTTATAAATTACTGGTCAAGCCACAGCTGGAGTATTGTCCAATTCTGGGCACCGCACTTTGGCAGGATGTCAAGACTGTAGAGAGGGTATAGAGGAGATGTACTAGAATGGACCCAGGGATGCAGGACTTTAGTTTATGTAGAGAGACTAGAGAAGCTGGGGTTGGGTTTTTTTTTTAGAGCAGAGAAGGTTAAAGGGAGATTTAATAGAGGTGTTCAAAATCGTGACTAGTTTTGATAGAGTAAATGAGGAGAAACTGTTTCCAGTGGCAGAAGGGTCGGTAGCCAGAGGACACAGATATAAGGTAATTGGCAAAAGAACCAGAAGTGTGATGAGGAGAATTTTTTGATCTAAAATGCACTGGCTGAGAGGGTGGTGGAAGCAAATTCAATAGTAACTTTCAAAAGGGAACTCGATAAATACTTGAAGGGTGAAAATTTGCAGGGCTATAGGAAAAGAGCAGGGGAAAGGGACTAATTGGATAGCTCAACCAAAAAGCCAGCACAGGCACAATGAGCCAAATGGCTGCCTACTGTGCAGATCATTCTATGATTGTATGAGTATGAAGAATGATGGTGCAGGAATAGAAAGAGGGTATTGATTTGTAGGTGAGGGTTTTCTTTTCATTAGAGCTGACCTAGAGCAGGTGTATGGTTAGGGGAAGGGGGAATTTGTACTCTGGTCGGGAAGGAGTTGTTAGTGGCTAAGGAGAGCGCCAGGCAAATAGAAAGAAAGGCTTGCATTTTATATAGCACCTTTCAGGATGTCCCAAAGTGCTTTATGGCCAATGAAGTACTTGTGAAGTGTAATCACTTGTAATGTAGGAAATGCGTAAATCAATTTGCGCACAGCAAGGTCCCACAATCAGCAGTGTGATAGTGACTCAGTAATCTGTTTGTGATGTTGGTTGAGGGATAAATATTGGCCAGGACACCAGGAAGAACTCCGCTGCTCTTTGAATAGTGCTGTAGGATCTTTTACGCCCATCTGAGAGGGCAAACTGGGCCTTGGTTTAGCGTCTCATTCAAAAGACAGCGCTTCCGACACTGTAGCACTCCCTCAATACGACACTGTAGTGTCAGCTTAGATCATGTACTCTCGTCTCTGGAGTGGGACTTGAACCCACAACCTCTGATTCAGAGGAGAGAGTGCTCCCACTGAGCTGCAATTAATGACTTTAGCTGTCAAGGGGGAGGGGGGGTGTGATTGCTTCCCCTCATCTGCCTCCAAATAAACCATATCTCAAAATTGGAGAGGGGGAGGGGTGGCACAGTACTGTGCACAGCCTCAATCACTAAATGTAAAAGACTAACAGCTTTCACGACCTGAAGCAGCAAAACTATCTCTCATTCAAAAAGTCCAAAATAAAGATCTCTTGTCAATGCCGATGTGTCTCTTACGCCAGACAGCACCTAAATTGCAGCTCAGGAATCAGTAGTGCCAGGTTTTTATGGGGACGGATTGCCTTGGATTTGCACCTGATGTTATTATAGGAAATCTGGGTGCAAGCCCTCTGACATTCATTTGCATGTAATTTACATTGCTTTTCCCTCCAAGTCAAGTGCAGACACCAGAAAGTTCAGAGGTAGTGCAATTCAGGAATAGGGTGCAAGCAAGAGTAGTGCCCAATTTTTCCACTGCTTTGCACCCATTTTTCAGGCACTATTTGGGAGTGGGGCAGAGGAAAATGAGTGCTCTCTTGTCTTTTGTAGAGCATATAGGGGAGGGGGCAACTAAAGTGATATTGGGGATTAGGCATCTGAGCTACAAGAGGAGACTAAGAAAGCTGGAAATGTTAACAGTGGAGAAAAGAAAACCAGGGGATTTGAAGGGAACTCTACAAACTCTGTAACCAGAGGGCACAAACTCAAACTCAGAACAGGGAAGGTGAACGGGCAAGTTTAGATTTAATGGTTTCACCTAGAGGGTGGCAAATGTGTGGAATAAACTACCCAGGCAGGCAGTAGAGGTGGAAAGTGTCAGCATATTTGAGAAGCAGATGGATTTTTTTTGGCAAAAGGTGATATCGAGGTGGATGTTGCATTATTATTGAAGTTATAGCCTGCATTTTCCTAGTACACACCAGCAGCAGGATACCTTGCATATCTCAAGCGAGTATAGAAAACTTTTCCCTTTGTCAATTTAAATAATTTAATTGTGCATTCTAGTCTTATTTATTTGGAATCTACATTTCCACACTTAAGGTAGTTATTTTGCCCACATCAATAATAGTTGATAAACTGGGAGCTACCTCATCCTTTTTGGGGATATGGATAGGCAAGGCCTGTTACACAGGTCTTATAGTTTGATGTTACCTTTGCCCCATGAATAGTCGAACTGTTTTAGTCAAGGTTTTACTGGTCTGTATGCCATATACAATGTTTTTCACTGCTGACCTAAACCTCTTTTTACATCTGTTCTGAAACCAAATTGGCTGAAATCAACATCGAACATTAGATTTCCATTGTTTGTTTTTTTGCTTCTTTACTATGAAAAATCAATTTGTACCTTTTTTTACTTGCTGAGTGCACATAACCACTTTAATCCACTGAAGTCACTTCTTGATGCTGAACTGTTATTCTAGGGGAATGTTGACACTGAAGTTTTAGAACAAAGAAAAAATAAAGACTTGCATTTACATAATACTTTCACAACCTCAGGTCATTCCATAGTGCTTTACAGCCAATGAAGTATTTTTGAAGTGTAGTCACTGTTGTAATGTAGCTTAGTTTTGATCTTTCCCCAATGAAATAATTTTGAGAAAATAAAAATTGAAGTTGATCACACAAAAGTGCTGCTTTTGTAATCATAATATACTGAAAAATTACATTCTTCCTGAGCAAAAGACTGCACTTAATAATGAATTATTAGTTGGGTTTTTTTTTGTACTATTGATGCAATGAATTTGTCGTCTTTGCACATTGATTCTTACTAAGTCATAAAATTGGGTTTCACAATGCATATGGATTAAACAGGCCTGATTACACCTCTAACACCAGAAGATGGAACAGCATCAATCCAGACACCACAAAACATCAGGGAAGAGCCAATGACTGAGGTGGCGATCAAAACAAATTGGTTACTTCCAGTGTGGAGATGAAAGCTGAAAAGCAACACAGAGTTTGATGAAGAGGAGGCTTGTGTACAGCGTAAATGCCGGCAGAGACCAGTTGGGTTGAATGGCCTGCTTCTGTGCTGTTAATTCAGTGGGACTAAAGCTGACTGGGGGGTGAAACTGGTCTTGGATGTTAGCACAAAATGGGCACCACAAGTCTATGGAAAAGAAAATCAGGCGGGCTGCCGATTCACTACCTCCCATTCTGCGATACTGCCTGAGACCAATTTCACTCCCACTGTTTCCATAGCTCATGTTTAGGTTGAATTTTACTATTTGATGGTTGAGGCAAAATAGAGTGGCCATCAGGTTTTTGATTTGCTTCCTTCCCACATCAGCAGTAGGGAATTACCACTGAGAGCAGGGCAGATAATTTTTTTTTATATCTCTACCCAGCTTCCTCCTTTGTGTGGTGATGTAACTGATGACCAGCTGGACTGGTCTCATTCCAAAGCATAGTATTTTGTTTTGTATTTCCAAAGCCCTTTTTCATCAAACACTCAGTATGATGGGACTCCAGGCCTATTGCCTGATGGTAATCATTGGAGACCAAAAAATAAATGGTAGGGTTATGAATTAGTAAACATTTGCTATTTGGACAGGCATTGCACAAAGCTCATCCAAAAAAACATAGTCACCACAAGGTGTAAAGTCCACAGGGCAGACAGTTATATTTTTAGGCATCTCTGGTGAGAATTTTTTTTTAAAATGTCAATACCAGTGAAAAATTCAACTTCAGGCAGAGGGGGTCCTGCTACCACCCACTGAGAGGAAAATCATTTTTACTGTGTTTACATGCAGTGGAAGTGATGCCCTATTTTTCTGGCTAATTTTTATTGCATTAAAAATCAAAATATGCATCCTTCTCCATGAATTTCCACTGCACCTGTTTGATGCAGAGTAAGTAATTGCCAGTGATGTCTATAACTCATATTGTCACATTGATGTACTATTGGTGCAATGTATTCTGTACTTAGAAGCTCTTTTAGGACTCAGACAGTGCATTCCTGACTGCGAGCTCCACAACAGCTTAAACAAGGTATCTGCAAGTGGTTTTAGGGCACAGTGAAAATGCATTGATTTGAAAGTAAAGTCGACATATCCTGCAAATATAAATGTAGTCATATAGAAGAAATGGTTCTCTAGAGAGTGCCACATCTCAGCCTTTAATTGAAAGTCAGACAGAGTTAGCAATCGCTCACTCCCTCTCTCTGCAGAATTCCACAATGCAGTCTCTTGGATTTACAGATGATCACATAGCGAGGGGCCTGAAACTAGAAATACATTGAGACTCCAGCCATTTAAATACTCAAGATTCAAAATGGAAGAAAGTTTAAGGCAGAAATTATGCTCTGACCCTGGAATTTTAAGTATTCTTTGCAAAACTGGCCAAGCCTCTAGCCAAGCTGTTCCAGTATAGCTCCAACACTGGCATCTACCCGACAATGTGGAAAATTGACCAGGTACGTCCTGTCCACAAAAAGCAGGACAAATCCAATCTGGACAAATACCACCCCATCAGTCGACTCTTAATCATCATCAGCAAAGTTAAGGAAGGTGTCGTCGACAGTGCTATCAAGCGACACTTACTCAACAAGAACCTGCTCACCGATGCTCAGTTTGGGTTCCGCCAGGACCACTCGGCTCCAGACCTCATTACAGCCATTGGTCCAAACATGGACAAGGGAATTGAATTCCTGAGGTGAGGTGAGAGTGACTGTCCTTGATATCAAGGCAGCATTTGACCGAGTGTAGCACCAAGGAGCCCTAGTAAAATTGAAGTCAATGGGAATCTGGGGGGAAAAGTCTCCAGTGGCTAGAATCATAGCTAGCACAAAGGAAGATGGTAGTGGTTGTTGGAGGCCAATCATCTCGGCCCCAGGACATTGCTGCAGGAGTTCCTCAGGGCAGTGTCCTAGGCCCAACCATCTTCAGCTGCTTCATCAATGACTTTCCATCCATCATAAGGTCAGAAATGGGCATGTTCACTGATGATGGCACAGTGTTCAGTTCCATTTGCAGCCCCTCAGATAATGAAGCAGTCTGTGCCCATATGCAGCAAGACCTAGACAACATCCAGGCTTGGGCTCATAAGTGGCAAGTAACATTCGTGCCAGGCAATGACTATCTCCAACAAGAGAGTCTAGCCACCTCCCCTTGACATTCAATGGCATTACCATTGCCGAATCTCTTACCATCACCATTGATCAGAAACTTAACTGAACCAGCCACATAAATACTGTGGCTAAAAGAGCAGGCCAGAGGCTGGGTATTCTGTGGTAAGTGACTCACCTCCTGACTCCCCAAAGCCTTTCCACCATCTACAAGGCACAAGTCAGGAGTGTGATGGAATACTCTCCACTTGCCTGGATGAGTGCAGCTCCAACAACACTCAAGAAGCTCAAAACCATCCAGGACAAAGCAGCCTGCTTGATTGGCACCCCATCCACCACCCTAAACATTCACTCCCTTCACCACCGGCGCACTGTGGCTGCAGTGTGTACCCGCCACAGAATGCACTGCAGCAACTCGCCAAGGCTTCTTCGACAGCACCTCCCAAACCTGCGGCCTCTACCACCTAGAAGGACAAGGGCAGCAGGCACATGGGAACAACACCATCTGCACATTCCCTTCCAAGTCACACACCATCCCGACTTGGAAATATATCGCCGTTCCTTCATCATCACTGGGTCAAAATCCTGGAACTCCCTACCTAACAGCACTGTGGGATAACCTTCACCACACGGACTGCAGCGGTTTTAGAAGGCGGCTCACCACTACCTTCTTAAGGGCAATTAGGGATGGGCAATAAATGCCGGCCTCGCCAGCGACGCCCACATCTTATGAACGAATTTTTAAAAAAATCTTGTACACTAGATAGCTCTTAGATGACCAGTAAATCCAGGGAAATTCAAGACTCACTGGTACAGCGTTTTATTTAACGTTTTCAGCTTACATGACTTTTAACAATGTCCCACATGGAGGACTGGTCAAAAAAATAAAAGCCCATGAGATCCAAGGGAACGTGGCTAGTTGGATCCAAAATTGGCTCAATGGCAGGAAGCAAAGGGTAATGGTTGACGGGTGTTTTTGCGACTGGAAGGCTATTTCCAGTGGGGTCCCTCAAGGCTCAGTATTAGGTCCCTTGCTTTTTGTGGTATATATTAATGATGTGAACTTGAATGTGGGGGGGGCTTTGATCAAGAAGTTTGCAGATAATACAAAAATTGGCCATATTGTTGATGGTGAGGTGGAAAGCTGTAGACTGTAGGAAGATATCAATGGACTGGCCAGGTGGGCAGAAAAGTGGCAAATGGAATTCAATCCAGAGAAGTGTGAGGTAATGCATTTGGGGAGGGCAAACAAGGCAAGGGAGTAGACAATAAATGGGGGAATACTGAGAGGTGTAGAGGAAGTGAGGGACCTTGGAGTGCATATCCACAGATCCCTGAAGGTAGCAGGACAGGGAGATATAAAAAGGTATATGGGAAACTTTCCTTTATTAGACAAGGCATAGAATAAAAGAGCAAGGAGGTTATGCTAGAACTGTATAAAACACTAGTTAGGCCACAGCTAGAGTATTACATAGAGTTCTGGTCACCACATTACAGGAAAGATGTGATTGCACTAGAGAGGGTACAGAGGAGATTTACGAGGATGTTGCCAGGGCTGGAGGATTTTAGCTATGAGGAATGATTGGATAGGCTGGGGTTGTTTTCTTTGGAACAAAGGAGGCTGAGGAGAGATTTATTGAGGTATATAAAATTATGACGAGACTTGATAGAATGGATAGGGAGGACTTATTTCCATTAGCGGGGGGGTCAGTGACCAGGGGGCATAGATTTAAAGTAATTGGTAGAAGGATTAGAGGGGAGCTGAGGAGAAATCTTTCCACCCAGCGGGTGGTGGGGGTCTGGAACTCACTGCCTGAAAAGATGGTAGAGGCAGAAACCCTCAACTCATTTAAAAAGTACTTGGATGTGCACCTGAAGTGCCGTAACCTACAGGGCTACGGACCAAGTGCTGGAAAGTGGAATTAAGCTGGATTGCTCTTTTTCGGTCAGCACTGACACGATGGGCTGAATGGCCTCCTTCTGTGCCGTAACTTTCTATGATTCTATGATGTCATGATGCTGATACAAGCACCAATATTACAGTAATAAAGCTACTGCATGTGAGTATCTTTATCATTGTAATGCTAATCTAGTACAATTAAAATTCTTTAAATAAAATCCAAGCCTCTTAATTTCTGCTTCTTCTGTCTTTTCCTCTTCACAATTTGTTATTTTATCTTTAATTTACTTATTATATTACTATTCTAACCATTTTAACTGCCTTTGTAATTGTTTTTGTTAAAAATTCAATTTTAATTAGCTGGGCAAAAACAGAAAATGCTGGAAGTAAAAAAAGAAACAACTATGACCCCATGAAAAAAATGGAAATGCTGGAAATCGGGACTAAAAACAGTGCTGGGAATACACAGGTCTGCCAAGTTTTAAAAAGAGGAAAGATGGGTCACTACCTTGGTCAGAGACCCCCGCCCCGAATTTCTGCAGGGTTTCCACCGACCCCATGTGACTTCGCCGGAAACCCCTAGCAGCTGATAAAGCCATTTCTCCTGGGTTTCTGCCGATTATCCGCTACATTTACAGGAGGAGATATTATGGAACCCTTGCAGAAATTCTATCCCTTTTTGCCAGAACCAATACATCAACCTATGATGCTGACAGGCTTCTTGTGTACTTCCAGCGTATTCTGTTTTTATATCAGATTTTCAGCAATTTTGTTCTTTCTACTTGTCTTAACTTCAAATAATTACCTAGGTTTCTTTGCGCTTCCTGGATCCCATTATTCATAAGGTTTTTTCCAGCTAATCAAGACCTAGAATTATTAAGATCAAAATGGTTATAAATATGACGGGGTCAATTTTTGTTATAATTTTCTGAGGAGAAGTGGAGACCTGCCGCACAATTTCACCATAAGATAACTGAGTCAGTGTCATTACAAAAAAGGGTTCAATGTGCTTTCTGTAGCCTCTAATTAGAATGTAATCTACCCATTAGATGGTTGGATCTGTAGCTAAATCATTCATCTATCAAGAAGTCAATAATTCAGCACTTGTATAGTTTTCTTCAGTCAAGGGTGTCTGATATTTGTAAACTGAACTGTTCAACAAGTTAAAAGATAGTTTAGCATTCTCCCAAGATCATTTTGAGTATCTTCTAAAAGAGACGGTATTGCCAAATGTGGTACAGGGTGAACCCCTTAAATGTATTTTTCATGTTTTTATCTTTTGTTTTTGGAGTTGAGCTAGAAGAATAAACTCAATGATCCCACACTCGCAGCAGGGAGCCGCACTCAAAGGGAAATATGGATACGATGCTGTAGCACCAATTTTCTGATCCACTGTCCCTTCATGTACGGCCCCTTTTTGGAACATGGGATCACTGAATTTACTCTTAAAGCAACAAATTAAGTCTTTGGGCTCGGATTATATTTAGAGTAAAACTCTTGTGGTTTCTATCAATTTATGGCTTTTAGCTGCAATCCAGAATTGAAATGCAACTTTTTCACTCACACTTAGACATCGAAAGATTGAGGAGAAAGTGGCAAGCAGACAGAACGAGATAAGAATGTGAGTGTGTGAGAGAGAGACGGAATGAGAGATTAGCCCATCCAGTACAATACAGTACTCCAGAACCTCCATAATTACCAGCTTTCCTTCAAATAGTGTCGCCAAATTTAATTTTTTTATATTTAAAAATGGATTCCCCAAGTGAATCCTCCTGAATATAAAAATGACATGAAAATGTATTGCACCTGTGCATTAGAGATGAAATTTCAGAAATTATGGGTCTAAAAAATTGGACTCAATAAAGAATGGAAAGTGTAATTACAAAGGACATTAGTGGGTAATAATTTGGGTTCAAAATACAAAAAAATGTATGTGTTTAATATGCCTAATGGCAATGTGCCTAATTGAAACCCAGACAGAGTGCAAATTGCTTTGGTTACAGATGCTGTGTTATTACAGTGTACAGCTTGTCAGTCCCTCCAACTGTGCCGAATTATGAGCTGACTCACCCTAAGGGTCCCAGCATGGTCTATACGGCTGGAGACATTTTCATGTGTAAATAGCAAACAGTAACAGACAGACAGCTGCAGATCAACAGTGTGTTATCTCTGTAGAATGAAAGGGAAGATCCTTTTGCTTCTATAGGCAACAGGGATGCACTAGCAGCTTAACAGACACAAATAAGTCATTTTTAATTTTTATACTCAGTCAAAACTGGTAGAAACATGTAAAATATGGGTTCAAAATTACTAACATAGTTGATTCCTCCTGAAGAATAAAATGTTAAATTCAACTCCACCCGAAGGGCCGGAAATTGCTGGGAAGTCATATCGTTAGAATGACGCATTAACGCCGCACGCCATTATTAATACATAAAAAAAATCCAGCAATTTGCAGAATAAAAGTGATATGCCATGAGTTCCGATCCTCCGCAAATTTCTGGACGACTTGCACCATTCTGCCGTTAGCCTCGCCAAGCCAATAAAACTTTGTTCTTGCCTTGAGGCTCCCCATTGAATTTAATGGCGATCATGAAATTGCTGGATTTACAACATTATTACAAATTATTCCCGCCGCAGGCATTTAGGGCTGGTAATTAATGTCGTAGAAGACCCTGGTAATGATGTGATTTATGGTCCTCCCATGACATTCAACTTTGGAGGCCCATAAAGGGACCAGTGAAGCTGTGGAGTCTCCCTCCAGCAGATAGTGAGTTGTTCCTAGAGTTTTTTTTTGCTTTTTCTGTCTTTTCGTGCCATTCTTACCATCCACACTCCTGTTCGTGTCGGAAGGCAATAATTTTGAGGACATGGATCGGTTTCAACATTTGGAAGAAGGCCACTCATTTAAATGCAAATTAAATAGATTTCTTTCAGAAAATAACATTTTGGGATACAGCATATGAGTAATTTGAAACATGACGCGGTAAGTGTAGCATGTTTGGGAAGAGAAAGGTGACCAATGGTGGTCCCCCCCCCCCCTCCACCCCTGACGTACCTCTGATTCTTCACCCGACCTCCGATCTCCAAGTCCTGGCATCAGACCTCCCCTGAACCCCCGATCTTCTCCCTGCCCATGATTCCTCCCTCCTCCAATCCCTGGCTGCGGCCTGCTACTGCAGGCCTTCCTGCCCGACAGCAAGCCTGTCAATTAAGTTCACACCTGAAAATCTTCCACCCTGCTCCCTTCCCAGCTCAAGGTCAAAAGTACGCCCATGGTTCCCAAAGCTTTCCACTGCTGGGGCTTTTCTAGTGTCATTTTTGGGTCTGTTGTAGACTAATTGTTAGAGATTTTTTGCTATGATTAGTCAACAACTCCATTATCATTGTCATCTGACTACCAGGATGGTAGAAGGTGAGCTAGTTGGACCTTGGTCTTTTTTCATCTAGCATTTCCTATGTTCCTATGAAAGCAGTGCACTAGCGTACCCTCCGGGTGTTCCACTGTTCTTGATCATGATGGACGGGCCATTGGTTCTGTACTTCATGGGTCAAGAATGTTTGTACATTTTGCACTCCTACCCTGCCATTCACTCTAACTTCTTAAGGAGCAATACATCAATTCCTGAACACAACTGGGTTACAATGTCCTCTTGTTCTTCTTTTTAATTTTGTTCTTACTGTTCCTTTCTGTCTCTGTTCTCTCTCCCTCTCGTATCCCATTCTCTTTATTTCCCTATCATTATTCCTTGTTCAGTCTACATTTAATTTGACTCAAATTCACCCTATTTCCTTCTCCACCTTTAACTCTGTCTGTTTCTTTCTCTATCCTTTTCTTTCCTTGGTCAGGGAGATAAGCCATCGGGCACGATGTTCACAAGGTCCTGGATGCAATATTGACATCATTGTGCCGTTATCGGAGCAATGATCCAGCAATTTGAGTATGATGTCAATGGTGAGCTAAAGAATCCAATTAACATCATTCGCCACCAAACCTGCCATTGCAGCAAGTTCTGGCCCTTTTTCTACCCTAAGAATGAACACAATTAAAAAATTTAGGTTAAGTTTATGAGAAAAAATATTAATAGTAAGTACTTACCTATAGATCAACCTGACATGTTTAATTTTTGTTTAAAGTAATCCTTTACAAAATGTTTGTAACTCGAATGCATCTTTGTGGAGCCTTGTATATCTTGTAATTCATTTGGCAGAAGGTTGAAAATGTTGGTGACTTAACTTCTCCTGTTATAGATTAGGACCCAATCCATGGCTTGGGCCAGTTAAACTAACCAATATCTGTGCTTTTACTGGGCTGAATACTTAATATGGTCCAGAATTTGCTGGAGCGGGCCATCTCGCAGACTGCCCCGTTAGTTAGTTAGACTTTTTCCTTCACCCTTCAGTTCAATGCTTTTAACCTGTGAGTTGCTGGAAGTGCAAGCTGATAACAGCGTGACAAAGGCAACAGGGCATCTGGGGCCTTGGTTATCGATGGGACTAACAGTCTATCTCTTTAACCAATGAGATTTAAAGATTGAGAAAGAAACAGATGAATAATGACGGTAATGGAAATAGGGTGAATTAGAGCCGAATCAGATTCAAAAGGAGAAATAAATGGGGAGAGAAAGATTGGATTGAGAGAGGGAAAAAAGAGACAGAAAGGAAAAGTAGGAAAAAAATGTAAAATTTTAAAAATCTCTAACAATTAACTCCCTGCACGAATGAGATTCCATTGTTTCAATTGTTGCCTTTCTGGGCCAGAGAGGTTGAGGAACATAAATTTCCTCATTTAAAAAGGTACTTACTACAACAACAACTTACACTGTTAAATTCCAGCCCCAACTTTCTGCGGCAAGGTTAATTGTCAATTAATGTGCAAATGCAGTAATTTCATGAAACTCATGGGGAGATTGAGGGCAAGCTGCCGTTTCCGTGAGGCTAATGGTGGAGCGGCACAAATCGTCCAGAAATTTGTGGCTATTTGCAACTCGGGGGGGTATCTCTTCCTCATCACAAGTTGCTGGACGATTTAGACATTAATAACAGCGAGTGCCATTTAAACCCATTGTTGGCAGCAAAATCTGGGCCAATATTCTATTAGTTTCAGTTAAAGAAATATTCCTTGTCTGCGCCCAGTAGTGATAGTGATGAAATTGGGTTACTGTATTTACCATTGTAACACCGCAGCTCCCATTTTTTGGTTGTGAAAAGCATTTCAAAACGTCTTGCAGAAATTAAAGAAACAGTTTTCATATTTTTTTAGGTCACATATATAACACAAACAGGTCAATTTGCCTTTAATTTACTTGCTGTAATTTCTTCACATGCTTGAGACAGCAATGCTCATTTCTCATCTGCTGGCAGTTTTTATTTGCATAACTCCCGTAGTCTTTTTTTTTTAAAAAGACCCAACGTGCTGAATGGCCTCATTCCGTGCTGTAAATGTCTACAGTTCTAAAAGAAATGAACATTTACATTACTGGTTGGGAACGATTCAGTTTATTTGAGTGTGGTGGAAGGAGGAAAGGGTTGAGCTCCAGAGACGATACATAATCTTGAAGCAAAAGACCAATCCTGATCAAGCAGACTGGTGTACAGTGCCTGTAAGCATGAAGAAATCTTCACACTAGGTTGATAGAGATCTATTATCGCTCCACCAGACTGCCAGTGAAACTGCCACTGAACACAAACAAATACCCAGCCCCAGACAACCAAGGGGATTAAATTAATTGGAATTAGAATTTAAAAATATAAATTGGGCACAGGTTTCCATACTGAACCACCGTGGGTCAGCTGTGTACTTTGTGTGCACACACGCTGCAGAAATCAAACCCTTGCCTCTGCAGCAGACCATTACCTACACTCCACACATATTGCAGAAATCAGTCCCTGCCTGTGACATCAAACCACCATGCATCAGCTACACACCCATTGCATTAATCAGACACCTTACTTTCAAGGAATTTAAGAATTGCTAGACGAAAGACCAAGGTCCATCCAGTTTACCTTCTATCATCCTAATGTTATAATTCCACTAGACTCTGTGCGATAGTGGATAACGGGTGATAGCAAATCGGCAGCCCATTTTACATCTCTCCCGATTTTTTAAAATTTCCGTTGAAGTCAACTCTATCGCACAAAGTCAAAAATACCCCCAGTGTGAATCAAGCCCTTTCCTCTCTAAATAGACTGAAGGTTCAAAAATGTTACGAAAACAAAAATCATTGCATCAGTTATCTGTGGTTCTGGGTGCCACAGCAATAAACAGTAGGGAGGGAAAAGGTGTACCTGGTTTTAACCATGCCTGCACTTGGGAGCATTAAGTCCTTATGCTTATCTACACTAACTCAGTAAAACAATGGGCCAGATTTTGCTGTAGCAGGGCATCTAATGGTGTCTGTCATTAGTTAGACTTGCCCCTGCACCCTTTAGCTCAAAACCTTTTTTGCCCACTAAGTTGCTGGAAGTGCAAACTGATAATGACGCAGCAAGAGAAACAGGGCATCTGGGGCCTGAGTGAATAGGGTAAGCAACTGTGTATCTCCTTAACTAATCAAATTGAGATATAAACTGTAGAAGGACTGAGAAGGAAGTGTAAATTAGAGTGGGTGAATTCAATGTCAAATCAGGTACAGAAAGAGAAATTGAGAGGGAAAGAAAGATTGTAATAGAGAGAGAAAAAAGAGACAGATGGCAAAGCAAAATGAAAATTTAAAAATTTTAAATTTGACGTTTTGAAAATCAACAACAATTAATACCTGAAGGAATGAGACTCCACACTTGTAATAGTTACTTTTCAGTGCCAGAGAAATTGATTGGCAGTAATTAACAATTGTCACGTTGTTAAAAAGATACTTATGCTTGAAATGGCAAGACTTAACTTTCTGTGGCGAGTTTAGTTTGTATCTACTGCGCAAACAGAGCAATGTAACACCATTCAATGCATTTCAGTGGTGAGGCAGACATTGAAATGCCATTTTCGCAAAGCTAACGGCGGATCAGTGCAACTCAGATGGCAACTTTTGGATATTGACATTTAACTGTACATCTGCTCCTCACCTGAAGTTGCTGTACCATTTATACCTAAATAACGACGAGCTCCATTAGCCTGACTGTTATTTTGACAGCAAAATCTGGCCCATTGAAAATACAAGTCCCTTTTGTGTTTTGTTCAGGATAACCTAAAGTTACCTGAATTGAGTAAAGTTTGAGTTTTATGAGCAAACATAAAATAAGGAAATTCAGAGCACTTAAGACTTTCTGTCAGTTCAGTAGTCCTCCCTCAGTGACGGGGACAGTTGTTATGAATTGGAAAGAACAACTATAGCAGTGGATCATACAGTGATAATTGTATCTTGTCCTTAAATTTAAATATCTGATGACAGTATATAATTAGAAAAGAAACATGTTATTAGAAACACTCTCATCATAAACCTCTAATGTTAACAGACTTTCCCTCCAGTATATAATAACGAGGTTTGACTGCACTAGCCCATCCTTACTTTTTTACGTAATTATTATCCTCAGTACATGTCGCACATGTGCATGCAGAGAAAATTAGATTTCGGAAGATGGGTATTGAAGTGTTCATGAAACAATTAAGTAAATTATTCATGGATTTATAAAATGTTACTGGCCCTCACTGTGCTTATATCCGATATCCCCAAGGCACTGGCTATTTTGACAATTTTGATATTGATCAAATTGTACATGTAGCTCCTCAGATAGCTCATTGGGCAAATACACAGCCCACTAAGTTCTTAGGACATACAACCAGGAAGGTCGCAGAATTGTTTCCAGAAGCTGGATTTTCCAATGCTATAAACATCCAAAATTGGAGGAAAATTGAGCGGGGAGCCTTACTGCCCAACCTGAGATTTTGTCTCTCCTCCCCAGCGGGGAAGGCTGTTGGTCAATCATCCATGCCTCCTGCCACATATGGGGCCCTGTAACTCACTGGTTTCCCTGCCTCCAAGTCAGGGACCACCAAGAGAGCGCTGGTGTTAGTCCCTGGGAAAGCAGCAGAAAGTCTATTAATGCCCTTTTGCAGTTAGAGGATTCAGTAATGGCATCCCAAAACGTACTTGTTTTGAGGCCTTTGCTTAGTCCAAAATCTAAATAAATAATTCAGTCTGACAATCTTTGGGGCTCTTTAAATGGGCTTCTTATTTCTGGTGCTGCACTGAGTGTCCCGCTACAGCACTGACGACATTTTCCTCGTTGACAGTGGTGGGCTCCATCTTGGTGGAGGAGGTCCTGCTGCAAGCCCACCCTGCATAAGTAATGAGCCCCCCTCAGCATGATAGGCAGGTGTCACAGTGGATCAGAGCAGCAGGCGGAAATCTCACACTGACCTCCTGCAGTGGGAAGAGGATAATCCGGCCCCTGGTCTCTGTGGAATTAGCTGATCGCCAAGGCAACAGTGGGTACGCTACAATCAGCCTCAGTGCCCCGGATTAGAGCGAGGAAAATTGCTGAAATATACTTGGCTGTCGAGGGTCGAACAGTCTGTTGATACTGTCCGTGCTCACACGTGAAGAATGACCACTTTAATTAGGTTTAGGAGGGATGCTTGTGCATGTGGAACCATATGCCAACCTGAATCATCTTTACGAGACAGCAGTAAAGAAGATTGCTTAAAGGAGAAGGAACATGTAGTGGGATAATACTTTGTTCAAAATATTCCCCAATCATACTCTTAGCATGTCTTTTTAAACAGTTTTTTAAAACGCTGATTTTTAATGCTGCCACAGAATCCCTCAAGTAACAACTTGGATTTATGTAGCACCTTTTAGGGGTAGAAATTGATATGCATTGTACCTATTTTTCAAGTGTAAAATGTGCACAAAGCTTACCAATTTAGCAGTGGGATGGCCTGCTCCCAATCTCTGCAAGAGTTTGGCCTGCTGCTAAATTCGTCTGGCCCATATGTTCCGGGCGGCTGCCTAAAATGGTGATAAAAGAGAGAACGACTTGCATATATATATATATATAGCGCCTTTCATGACCTCAGGATGTCCCAAAGCGCTTTACAGCCAATGAAGTACTTTTCAAGTGCGGTCACTGTTGCAATGTAGCAAAATGCGGCAGCCAATTTGCGCGCAGCAAATCCCACAAACATGAATGAGATAATGACCAGATAATCTGGGTTTACTTAGTGACGTTGGTTGAGGGATAAATATTGGCCAAGACACCAGTGAGAACTCCCTGCTCTTCAAAATAGTTCCATGGGATCTTTTACATCCATCTGAGAGGGCAGATGGCTTAACATCTCATCTGAAAGTCGACACCTCCGACAGTGCAGCACTCCCTCAGTACCGCACTGAATGGTCAGCTTGGATTATGGGTTCAAGTCTCTGGAGTGGGACTTGAACCCACGACCTTCTGACTCAAAGGTAAGAGTCCCACCACTGCGCCATGGCCTAGGGGCCTAATGCTTTTTGAAGGACCCCATGTTAAATTAGGCTGCACTGGGTAGAGCAGGTGCCAGGCCTACTCCTTTCATGTTTTCCAGGCGTCCAAGTGACCTAGCAAGCGGCTACCAATGAAAAAGTAAGAACATAACTTTTAATGTGGAGCCAGGAGGAGCTTGAGTGCTTCTCCCGGCTCCACAGTTCTTCTAACAGCCCCGAACAAACCTGTGACTGACAGTATCTTCATTGTGTTTAGGTCTTTGTAAAGATAAAAGCAGGAGTTTATTCAATAGTTATTCATCACTCCAGTGTGAATGCCCTGAAACCAGCCATATGGTTTATGTTTCTTGATGATCGAAGTTAATAACAGAATTGAACTGAAGTGCCTACTCCTACATGTCTGAAAAAAGGTTGAGGAGAGCATGAGAAAGCAACTTTATTGATGAAAAGAGATAGAGGAGGAAGGAAAAGTAATCACTGGTGTACCTAACCGTGCCAACCTCAGAGTGTTAGCGACAGGAGAGAAGGATACTGTGAAATTACAGATTCTGGCTCTGTTACTCATCAAATCTTGAGTAGGACTGATACTGATAGCAGTAGTAATGGTGCTTTTTGTGTGAATGGGTGGGTGGATGGACTCTGATCTGGCAGAATAAGAAGCTTCGATTTGTTAGTGTCAGCATCAAGCTCCATTGTCAGAGTAGACTTTCCCACATCCCAGCTGCTGCCCTCTGATAAGCCAGTGTGCAAAATATAATCTGTGTTCTTAAGGGCTACTTAACAGATTATCTCTAAAATAGAGATAGGGCTGCATTGTGTTAGATGGATATCATTTGTTTACTAACAGCATGATGTAATGTTATATATAGTACATGCTTAATTGCAGAGAGCAAACTTATTTGCCTTTATATTTTATGAAGCTGGTATTGTATTTGAGTATTGGATATTGAGAATTTATATCAAGATTTTAAATTGAGAACCATCTTTATGTCCTTAAACTCAAGGAAACGAGAGATATGTACAGGATAGGAGCCAAAACTCTTATCTAAAGGTAAACTTAATATCAGAATATTTGAAAAAAAATCTACAGGTACAGTTATGCAGTCAAACCTCATTATTATAAACCCTGGGGACAGGCAAAATGGTTTTTATCATGGGTTTATCTTATTGAGGTTTGAGCTCCCTTGCTGATTATGATGGAGCTTCCTCTCTGAGCAAAGGGGAAAGTTTGCTATAACGGGAGGTTTAATAATAAAGTTTAGTGTAGTTTGCACTAGAGGCTTCCGAGACCTTCAGGCAGGTTCCAGCTGATTTATTTATTTATTCGAAGTTCACATACCAAGAGAGTCATTCTCCAGTAATTTGTTGGTAGAAGTGTAACAATTTGGTGCCCATGCTACACCTGTAACAGACACTTAAAAGAAAAAGAAGCTCTACAAAACTTTCAATCAGAGGATCATTGACATTAAAGTGGGTGCAAGGTAAATGCAGTTATTTCACTTTCAAGAAAAAAAGTTTCTCACATCTTGTCTATTGCAGTTGACAGCACAGACAATAAAACTAGTGGTTTGTCAATAGAGAATGACCTTACACAATGTCCCTCAAGGTTTTTCAGAAGGCCCCAGATACAATCAAACTCACAAATAAAAGAACTGTAGATAAAAAGAAGATAAAATAGACCTAAACAAACAGCCTGTCAGCCGAAGGGATACAAATTGAAAATGCAAGGATGGATAGAGCTACAGAGAGATTATAATTAGAATATGGGGCACTAAAAAGATTTGAAAAACAAACCCCTTCTGATTAATTATTGATATCACAACCCAAAAATATAAGATAAAGTGCACAGCCATATTCTAGGGATGCCACATGTGCAAACAAAATCAATGCAGTTGGGTTTCCATAACAGTCTAGATTAATAATGTATAGGTGCCAATGTAAGATGGAGAGTAATTGAAGAAGCACAAACTGTTAGCTGTGTAGAATCACCACTATGCTACTGAATTTTAGGGAACAGATGTCTCATGACTTATATAGATCCCTAAAGGGGAACGAAAGTCCAGAGGGAGAACTTCTTACTCAACACATTCTCCCATTTTATAGAAAAAATGATAAGACTCATCAGAATTTTCTTTCACGCTTTGGTTACAAACATCAATGTTATTACCCATATGGAGCCCCTCCAGTCAACTCTCCTTCCCTGCTGGTTACTCAAGTGATGTCACTGACAGGGAGCGTTCTCTCAAGTCCCAGAGCTGCAGCAGGTCCCAAAGTTTCAGGGCAGCTCAGGAGCCACAAGACTTTAGAAAATCATAACGCTAGCTGGAAATGCAGATTTCACAGCAAAAGCAACTAATGTTGTCTTGATTAATTCCATTCCAAAATAGCTGGATACATAACTGCTTCAGAACAAAGTAAAAGGCCCCTTTACGGGGAAGTGGGGAGGGTGTGGGGGAGCGCACTGGTGCGTCTAAAACTTGGCACAGCCGGGGATGCAGAGGTCCTGCCGATATTAATGGTTGGACCATATTAACGGTTCCTTCTTCCATTTTGTTGTCCGACAGCCGGTCAAATTGACTGCTGGGAACGGTCCCCAAGAATCGGGAGAGATCGGTGCTTGGTGGGGGGGGGGGGGGGAAGTTAAGAGCCCAACAGGAGGCTCAAGATTGAAGCATGGTGGTTGGGCGGGGGGGGGTGAGGGTAGTGGAAAAGAGAGTCACTGATTGCGACAGCAAGGAGAGGCTGCGATTGGCCAAAGGCTTCCTTGAGGGGCTGGGAGGAGCTGATCCATAAGGATTGCTCTTAAACGCACTAACCTGCTGGAGCCTGCATCTCTCTCCTCCATTTCTCTGCCAGGCTCCCCGAGCCCTGGGAAACCTGGCTGGCAGCAGTTAAATTTAAATCAGGCTCCCATTATCATATTATCAGACTGTGGGAGCCTGATAATATGATAATGCTCGCCTCTCCAAGATGGGACACACGCACAGCTCATAACCCCCTGCCGTAAGAATGGCGGCAGGTGCAAACACAGCGGGTTGGCAACGCGTTCCCCGATTTTTAATTTTTAAGCCCCCCTCCCCAACCCCGATCCTCTCCTGCCCATTGTGGGGGTGTTAATATTAAGACCAAAGGGTATAAAGGCGATGGAAATGATGGGCCACATTATCAACTGCACTTTTTTATGCAAAGCAGCTGCTCAGGACCATGAATGTGGACTGTAAAATTGGATTAATAATCTGGAATTTTCTTTAATTAACTTTGGGGCTCAGACAGAAAATTCACAGATTTATTTTCTTCGAGGTTTTGTTTGTGCTTGGTCACTTCTCTTGGGAGACCCACGATGAAGCAAATTGTTGATGGCTTGCGAAGGGGACTGTTTGTCTTCCTGTGTCCCTATGTTCATACACAGCAATAGCACATTTGCCATGGTGCTGTTCGTGGTGAGTCCAAAGGGGGACAGAAAATGGCCAGGAGGGAAGCAGGAAACAGCTGGGAGTGTGGAAGAACAATGCAAGTGGGGAATAAGCGGGCGCAAGATGTAAAGAGGCAAGTGACAGCATGGGAGCAGGAAGGGGTAGAATGGAAACCACCCTAAAGTGACTAAGAAGCGGCAAAGCCAGGAGAGCAGAAGGAAGAGTGGGGCTTAAAGTGGCCCAGCAAAGAACTGGAATACAGAGGCAGGAGAAAGACCCGGCAGCTCAGTGCTGGGGAAGAAGAAAGTTTGTCGCAGTGGAGCTGGATGATGTTGACCAGAGAGGCACAACAATATCACCTAATGGCCGAAGGTTTGCAAATAGTGTGACAGGCAAATGTTGACATAGGTTTAACAAATCATGATATTGGAATTTGTCCCTGTTATTTTCCTTAGTTTTCGCCCATTTCCCACAACAACAACTTGCATTTATATAGCACCCTTTAATGTTGTAAAAAGTCCCAAGGCGCTTCACAGGAGCATTATCAAACAAAATTTGACACTGAGCCACATAAGGAGATATTAGGACAGGTGACCAAATGCTTGGTCAAAGAGGTAGGTTTCAAGGAGCATCTTAAAGGAGGAGAGCGAGGTGGAAAGGTTTAGGGAGGGAATTCCAGAGCTTAGGGCCTAGGCAGCTGAAGGCACAGCTGCAAATGATGGAGTGATTAAAATTGGGGATGTGCAAGAGGCCAGAATTGGAGGAGTGTAGAGATCTCTGAGGGCTGTTGGGCTGGAGAAGGTTACACCTCCATGAAACATCGCTGCTACAAAGGTGTTGGGACCATTTATGGCATTTCAGAGGCGGGAAAGCATAGTGGAGGCCATTGCTTATATAGATCAGTGATCCCTTCAGGGACAGAGGTCAAATACAGGTACCATGAAGCATTGAGTCCCGCTGAAACAATTGTTGAGCAGACCACCACGATTCTAAAGTTCTACTTCTGTTACTTGGATAGGTTGGAGGGAGCCCTTCAGTACAGCCTATAAAAAGTGTCAAGAAATGTAATGGCTCACTGTATGCTTTATAATTTGGCAGTTTAGAAGGAATTGGACCTTCCAACTGGAAAAGATGAGGAGGAAGAAGGTGGAGACAACATGGTACCCAAGAGCAAAAGGAGGTGACACAGGACAATCCACTGCCAGCAGCACCTGACATCAGGCATGTAATCCCCATCAACAGTTTCCAACAGAGAGGTTCCACTCCACCTGCAGAAAACAAAATGCTGTTGATAATCCCTTGCATAGCTCTCAAATAACCATGATTCAACTCTGTAATACATTTAACGTCCTTTCAGGGAAAGGAGACTTGCAAATCTTCATCACCAAATAAGAAGGAGACCAGAGGCCTCCATTAAAGTAATCTACAAATTCATCAATCTGCCAGAGGTTTCCACATTTACTGATTGTCTTGTAATATGTCTTGTTACTATTTTTTTTATTGCTGTGCCTGCTCCTTGTGCCTAAAACTCTTTTCACACATGAGCCTAACCTACTATGTGATGCTACCTGATTGACAGAAGGTTGTGAGGTTTGTAGCTGGCACTATATCAATGGAGCTCTCGAGGACTGAGGTGGCACTCATCTCCGTAATGCTGATGTTCTTGCAGGACCTGCGTTAGTGTCATGTCACTTGCGGATCCAATAACTACTGGACCCAGGCCTGAAGCTCCTTCCTGTGTTGGTATTGGAAGGGGCAGCATTGATGCAGCTGCATTGTCACTATCATGAGAAATAGTGACATCTGTGACCATTCCTTTCAGCCCACTTGTGCTAGGCATGGTCTCAGCTGGTCTCATGGTCTGCATGAGGGCAGACCTAATAGTTCCAATTAAGTTGTGAAAGCCTTAAACTATGGTGGTCTTGAGATTATTATACATGGAATCCATGGAAGTGGCCCTGCCGGCCACTCTGAGAGCAATGATTGCCCTTAGAACCTCCTCATGGTGATGTTTCGTTGGCTTAGAAATCTCCTTAGAGTGATCTGCATGCCCTGACATACCTGCTGCATTGTGTTAAAGATGCAGGTGATGGATTCTCAATCTTACCCACTGGGGGTAATTTTGACTTTGGGTTATAATGTAACACGGACGATATCGGATCAGCCGCCCGTCATACATATCTCCCAATTTTCATTTCCATCTCCACCCACCTCCCTGGTGTGCCTACCCAGGAGCTGTAGAGCTTCCTCTTCATGCCTACTTAAGGGACCAATAGCTACCATTCATTCACCAATGACACTTCTTTGCCACTGACTATGGACAATCTTTTCCTTTACAAAGAAAATAAAGTTTTATAAAGGCTACTGATTAATTCAAAATTGAGTTTCATCTAGGTTTCTGAAACTTTCAGGGCATGTGCAACAATTTTTTTCATTTTTGCTGAAACACTACCATCCTAGAGTGATATGGTAAGAGAGCGATGTGTGGTTGGGGGGTATTATGCATTCTTCCCTTCAGTTACAGCAAATGGACACGGATGATGTGGAGGTGAGTCATGCTTCCAGCATTATTTCAGGAATTGTGCAGTCACTCATGGCGTCACTTACCTTGGTGAACATCATGAGGTCATTAAAATGTTTCCAACACTCTATTGACATTTGTGGGTGATTGAGGTGGCAGTGACTACTTGAGCCAGCTCCCCCCATGTTGCCTATCCTACCTTTTTCTGGGGTTTTCTGTCTTGAATGCCAGCAATCATGTGTCTCCTTGCCCTTATTTCTGCCAAAATTACTGCCAACAAAGCCTCTGAAAATCACGTAGGCAGACAGCCCTTGAAAATACCGGTCCAACAATAGGAAAAAGGGCAGGGTTGTTTGGCCTAATGGTCTATTTCTAAACAATCTTCTATTCTAGTTATGATAAAGATAACTAAGTAATAATAAACAATTGCCTTTGACCATCAGTGCAACATAATCAGATGGCCAGCAAGTTGTTCAGGCAAGTTAGAGGATTTCAATAATCCAGAGGAATGCAGGAAAGGTGAAAGCACAAGTTATTTCAGATGGATAATAAAAGGATAGATTTTCCAAGTCTTCGACAGCTGCCTGTGTGAATTGGGAAATTGTGAGCAGCACGTCTGTAATTTTCCGATAGAAGCAGGCAGAGGGCGATGACTTTGAAAATCTAACTTCAAGGGCTCGATTTTAGGATCGTGTTTCCGGCGGGTTCCCAGCGGGGTGGCCCCGAAAATCCCGATCTCCGGTCACGTGACCGGATCGCGACGAAATCCCGGCCACTTCCGGGTACTGCGCTGACGTGCGGGGCTGCGCGCGCAAGCCCCGTTGGTGGGAATCCCGCAGGCAATTAAAGCCAGCGGGGTTCCACTTGAGAGTACTTACCTTGCTCGTTGTGGTCAGTTAATGAGCTGAAGCAGCTGTCAAAAGAGGAAGTGTGGGATTTTCGGTTCAAGGCAGTGAGTTTCCCACACTGGGGGAAACAGTCTCCCTCCAACCAGGCGTGTTGCAGCCAGCAGCCTGTGGCAGGTGCCAAGGTGCGCTCCACGGGGGAGAGCCCTCACCCACGCAGGAGGCCACCGCGTCACATAGGGCAACCCCTGCCCTCCACCACCCCCCGCCAAGCCAGAGGACAGACCGACACGAAACCGCAGCCCCAGTCCGAGGAACCACACACCTACCCTGCACAACCCCTCAGACCAACACCTGCCAGTTGGGTGGTGTGTGGAGACCCTCGGAGGACGAAGAGCATGACCAGCACCAGCAGCCTCGCAGTCCACGCCGTCCGCCGCAGAGACGTGGATCCCCCCAATACGGTGTTGTTGCACGCCCACCTGCACAGCAGGAGGGAGGGCTACCGCAGAGAGAGACGCGTCGCAGAGGGCACTACCCTCGCCACAGGGTCCACAGACCGAGGCGCAGCTCCCCGGACCTCTCCGAGCAGCAGTGCACAGGGAGGCGCAGATTCGCTCGACATGTAGTCGTGGAGATCTGCAGCCTCTTTCATGCCGAGCTGCTCCTGGCTGGCCCCAGCACCAACTGCTTACCTGTCGCTGGCAAAGTCACCACTGCCCTCCACACCTTCTCCTCCGCATCCTTCCAGGGTGCAGCCGGCTAC
Source organism: Heptranchias perlo (assembly GCF_035084215.1). Lineage (NCBI taxonomy): Eukaryota > Metazoa > Chordata > Chondrichthyes > Hexanchiformes > Hexanchidae > Heptranchias > Heptranchias perlo. Next base: position 50,248,557 of record NC_090326.1, on the reverse strand, counting down.
ACCGCCGATGTCTCTCAGTCGTCTGCGCAGACGAGCCCTGCAAATACACCTGCACCTACTCTGCAGTAACACGATGGGTGGCATCAGTGGTGGGTCCTCATAGTGATACCCAGGAGCGGGCATTATTGGCCACAACGGACAGGATTCGCGGAGACATGGCAGTGGTGGTATCAATATAATGTGTGATGTTTGTTGCTCTGAAATTCAATATGGGTAACACCCATGACAAACCCTCAGACACCCTTGTGCACCCCCTTCATGCTGACGAGACGTTTGCCGTACGCTGCCTACTGCACATATGTGATGCATGCCCTGTGGCTGCAGCACAGGTGGTGGCAGGTTGAGTGAGGCTGGCCGTGAAGGAGATGCACGAGAGGGTGAGTATGGGATGGAGCCATGAGATTGTATGAGGAGTGGGTTGCGTGTTAGTGGCAGGGTGAGTACTGGCGAGGTGAGTAGGTGGAGGCAAGATGAGGATGGGGTGTGAGTGGGTATGAAGGGTGATGTGACAGAATAGTGTTGGCGGTGCCGAAGGAGATGTGGGGTGGGGGCAGTGTTGTGGCAGACGGAGTGTGGGGGAAAGACTTCGTGTTCTCACTGCGGCTGACCTACTGCGGTCATTGCAGCGCCTCCTGCACTGTATGCAGGTGGGCGATATGTTGGTGGCGCAGGTGACCCCCTCTGCCACCTCGAGCCAGGCCTTGGTGGCAGAGGCAGGCCACTTCCTCCCGCCCGCCGGGGGGAAGATCTGTGTCCTCCCCCTCCTCCTCACCCCATCTGATGATACCTGGGGTGAGGCATCATTAAACTGGGAGCAGCCTTCCCCCTGGGCTGCTCCATGCTGCAATTTGTCCCATTGGTTGCAGCATCTGTCAGTGGAGGACTGCCCCTTTAACTAGAGAGCCTCCAGCTGACAGATCGTACTGCGCATGCGCAGCCCGACCGACGCGCAGGCCAGCGCTGTGGACCCCGGAGGAGCAGGTAATTGATTCCTATTAGTGGGTTGCCTGCTACGATCGCGTGGGCAACCCACTAATTTCGCCGAGCGTGTTGACCACGCTCCCGGAGGACCACCCGCTGGGAACCCGCAGCCCTGCTAAATTCAGGCCCCAAGTGTCTGTTTTTAAAGTGACATTTTTTCCCCATTTTTTTTTTCCTTACAGTTACTCCCAGGTCATGCGCCAGCCTTTGTCAACAGAGCATTTGATAGATCTGCCTATGGCCAACCACCAATAACATTCTTAGCAGATCACCAGAAGATACATGAACGTAGCCAGGTGGAGACAAATCCTTACCCTTCTGCCAGGAGATGCCTGGCCTTCACTCAGCATCTTCCCACATAGTTCAGTTAAAATCAAGAATTCAATACAACAGAGGCTCTCTCCACTCAATGATGTTGTGTGCCTTATGAAAGCAACTGCTTCTTAAAAGTGGGGATAAATTTACGAGACTAATCTTCCAGCAGGGAGCGTCACCCACCAGCAACATATATCGGAAATTCAGGTGGGCAACAATTAGTACAGAAAACAGTGGACAGTGTACGCCCAAATTTTGCATATGGTCTGCCAGTGGTCAATGCTCTCCACCAGCTGTGTGGACATGTAAACTCACCTAAGAGGTGGCTGTAGAGATAGTGGATGCATTGATTATGATCTTCCAAAATTCCCTAGATCGTTGAACGGTCCCAGCAGATTGGAAGGTAGCAAATATAACCCCGCTATTCAGGAAAGGAGGGAGAGAGAAAATAGGGACCCTCAGGCCAGTTAGCCTGACATCATTTGTCGGGAAAATGCTGGAATCCAATATTAAAGAAGTGGTAACAGGACACTTAAATCATAATATGATTAGGCGGAGTCAACATGGTTTAATGAAAGCGAAATCATGTTTGACAAATTTATTAGACTTTTTTGAGGATGTAACCAGCAGTGTAGATAAAGGGGAACCAGTGGATGTCGTATATTTGGAGTTTCAAAAGGCATTCGATAAGGTGCCACATAAAAGGTCGTTATGCAAGATAAGGGCTCATGCGATTGGGGTAACATATTAGCATGGATAGAGGATTGGTTAACAAACAGGAAACAGAGAGTAGGGATAAACGGGTCATTTTCAGGTTGGCAGGCTGTAACCAGTGGGGTACCGCAAGGATCTGTGCTTGGGCCTCAGCTATTTACAATCTATATTAATGACTTGGATGAAGGGACCGAGTGTAGTGTATCCAAGTTTGCTGACGATACAAAGCTCGGTGGGAAACTAAGCTGTGAGGAGGACACAAAAGGGGTGATTTTAAACCCCAAGAACAGGTGGGTTGGGGGTGGGTGGGAGTTGAAAATAGTTGTTTTTTTGAGGTCGCAACCGCAACCCGGCTTTATATCCAGGTTTAACGTCGGCGCTTAAAAGTACAGCTTCCCTCTGGGAATGCAAAGTCTGAAAATTTTGCAGTTGCAACCCAAAAAAACAACTATTTTCAACTCTCACCCGCTCCCAACCCACCCGTTCTTGGGCTTTAAAATCACCCCCAAAGAGTCTGCAAAGGGCTATAGACAGGTTAAGTGAGTGGGCAAGAAGGTGGCAGATGGAGTATAATGTGGGGCAATGTGAGGTTATTCACTTTAGTAGGAAGAATAGAAAAAGATTTTTTAAATGTGAGAAACTATTAAATGTTGGTGTCCAGAGGGACTTGGGTGTCCTGGTACAAGAAACACAAAAAGTTAGTATGCAGGTACAGCAGGTAATTAAGAAAGCAAATGGCATGTTGGCCTTTATTGCACAGGGGTTGGAGTACAAGAGTAAGGAAGTCTTACTACAGTTGTACAGGGCTTTGGTGAGACCTCACCTGGAGTACTGCGTATAGTTTTGTTCTCCTTATCTAAGGAAGGATATACTTGTCTTACAGGTGGTGCAACAGAGGTTCACTAGATTAATTCCTGGGATGAGAGGGTTGTCCTATGAGGAGAGGTTGAGCAGAATGGGCCTATACTCTCTGGCATGTAGAAGAATGAGAGGTGATCTCATGAAACACACAAGATTCTGAGGGGGCTAGACAGGGTGGATGCTGGGAGGTTGTTTCTGCTGGCTGGAGAGTCTAGAACTAGAGGGCATAGTCGCAGGATAAGGAGTCAGCCATTTAAGACTGAGATGAGGAGGAATTTCTTCACTCGGAGGATTGTGAATCTTTGGAATTCTCTACCCCAAAGGACTGTGGATGCTCAGTCATTGAATATATTCAAGGCTGAGATAGATAGATTTTTGGACTCTAGGGGAATCAGGGGATATGGGGATCGAGCTGGAAAGTGGAATTGAAGTTGGAGATCAGCCATGATCTGATTGAATGAATGGCAGAGCAGGTTCGAGGGGTCGTATGGCCTACTCCTATTTCTTATGTTTTTAACCCTAAATATGTGAAGCAGGGTACCAGAGCAAAAGAGGATTAGCTTTGTTATTAACATTCCACCAGAAATGATTAGTAACCAGAGAATGGACAAACACTTGGGTTCAATTATATTGTATAATTAGATTTATATTACAAGAAAGGCAAAAAATAACATTCAGTTGTACAAGATTCACATATGACCCTGAGGCCATGTACAATCCACCTCCCATGTACCTCCCCTCTCACATGTGCCTCTCAGGGGACCTGTGCAGTGTCTCTGGGTGCTTGTTTATCAGCAGAAGGAGAAAGGGGAGGAAAGAAAAAGCTGGTCTCGTAAAAGCTAATGAGTAATTCAGCTTTAGAAGGACTAAATCTAGGCTATGCAAGGAGTTCCAAAGAAGAAGTGGCAGTGTAAAATAAAACTGCAGAAGATAAATAGAAAATGTTATGATCTCTTTATGGAAGGTGGTAAAGAAGTACAGTCTTATGAGAAAAATGGCTGGCCAATACAAAATGACGGTTAACCCTACCCTGTTAACTGTCGGCATTAACAGGGCGGTAAGGTTACTGACCCCCGTTTTGTGGCCGTAACCACCCCATTAAGGCCGGGCAGAACAAGTCAAAATCTCTGCATGAGAGCCAGCCAGCAGGTCAAGACTTGGGATAGGGGGAGTTGATCCCGGGGGGAGGGGCCTCAAACAGGCAGTGAACCAGAGTTTTTTGGTGGGCCGAGGAGGAGCACGCATGCGAAAATAAAAACTGAAAATTTCTTGGGCCTTTTTTTGAGCAGCCTCAAGCAATCCCCTTAAGGACGACTAGTTAGATTGTTCAAGACGTGGTACAACTAAGCGACGCCTTTGCGGTGCAAGTTCCGCCCATTTATGTCTGAATTTCACATTTGGAGTCCTGCAACCAACATACAACCTTGATTTGCATACTCAAGGAGCCTAACACTTGTTTCAAATGGGCACCTTGAACGACTAAATGCTGCCCTAGCCAATACGGTGTCTGACGCACTTCCAGTCCAGATCAAATGCGACAGATCACGACGTGAAATTCGACGGCCTCACACCCGTCTTATGGGCACAAACCAGACGGCTGCAAGTGGAATTTCTCCCACAATACCTTTCTCACCTGCAGTAAAACAAAGACACCCAGTCATAATATTTGAAAAATGCTCCTTAAATATCAGAGATAAATGAATTGACATATGCAAACATAATTTTCCACTTTACATGAACAATAAACAAAAGAATATGGTGTTGACTGCAGATTCATAGTCGAGTCCATAATTTTCCACATTACCATGCTAATGAAACTATTTACAAAATGACAAATTGTAATCAGCAGCATAAAAAGCAAATGTTCTACCATTAAGGCAGATCAATGTGGATGCAATATTATTGCCACAAAAGTCAATAAGGTTTCCAAAGTTCCTGGAAAGAAAAATGAACTACAGGCAGCCTTGTATTTTTCTGTATGGGGCCCGAGTTATGGTCCCCACTGCTTATATCGGGCACATTCATGTTAATGCAGTGTGCTCGTTGCAAACTAATAGAACCATACAGCACAGAAAGAGGCCCATTGGCTTGATTTTCGCACACCCGAGCGGGTGTGTTCATGGCGGGGGGGGGCTCCGAAAATCGGGGATCCCCGGGGCGGGTCCGGAGCCCGGCTCCAACCCACCCACTTCCAGGTTCCCCAGTGACCCGCTGACATGCACGCACAGCCCTCGCAATTAAAGCCGGCGGGATGCCACTTGAAGTCATTAACTAGGTACTTCAGTTCGTTTACAGACCTGATTGACCTGATATTTTAGGAGGGGTGGGATTTTCAGATCAACTGGGACTGTTCCCCGTACTGGGGGAAACATTCCCAGTTGAAATGGACGTTTTGCAGCTATCAGCCTGTGGCAGCTGCAAAGGTCCATTTGACAGGTGGTGGGGGGAGACCCTCACTCATGGCAGGAGGCCACTCTGTCACTTTGGACAAATATTGGCCTCCACCACCCTCCTCCTAACAATAAAATTCACAAACTTGCACACTTACCTCTGTGTCCAGACACATTTAACTACCTTGCGGACCCCTCAAACGTACATCTTCCGCATGGGGGCCGCCGTAGCTGCAGTCGTGACCTCCTCAGAGGACGAACAGCATCACCAGCCTCGCCGGCCACGCTGTCCACCTCTGACATGTGGAGCTCCACAACACAGTGCTGTGACACATCCACCTGCACAGCAGGAGGGAGGGCAATGGCATAGAGAGATGCGTCGCAGAGGGCACTACCCTCACCACAGTGTCCACAGACCGAGGCTCAGCTTCCTGGACCTCTCTGAGCAGCAGTGCACAAGGAGGCTCAGAGTCACTCGATATGTAGTCGTGGACATCTGCAGCCTCCTTCATGCCGAGCTGCTCCCGGCTGGCCCGAGCACCATCTTTTTACCTGTCGCTGTCAAAGTCACCACTGCCCTCAACAACTTCTTCTTCGCATCCTTCCAGGGTGCCACCGGGGACATTGCCGACATCTCTCAGTCGTCTGCACAAAAGAGCCCTGCAAATACACCTACACCCGCTCTGCAGTGACACAATGGGTGGCATCAGTTGTGGGTCTTCATAGTGATCCTCAGGAAAGGGCATTATTGCACAAACCAGACAAGATTCGCAAAGACGTGGCAGTAGTGGTGACAATATAATATGTAATGTGAGTTGATCAGAAATTAAATATAAGTAAAAACCATGACAAACCCTCAAACACCCTTGTGCATCCCCTTCATGCTCACGACATGTTTGCCTTACGCTTCCTGCTGCATATATGTGATGCATACCCTGTGGCTGCAGCACAGGTAGTGGCAGGTTGAGTGAGGCTGACCGTGAAAGAGATGCATGAGAGGGTGAGTGTGAGAGAGAGCCATGAGATTGTATGAGGATTGGGTTGAGTGGTACTGGTGGGATGAGTACTGGCGAGGTGAGTAAGTGCAGGTAAGATGAGGATGAGCTTTGAGTGGGTGTGAGGAGTGATGTGATAGAGTAGTGTTGGCAGTGCAGAAGGAGATGTGGGGTGGGGGCGGTGATGTGGCAGACGGAGTGTAGGGGAATGAGTAAGTGTACTCACTTCGGCTGACCTACTTAGGTGATTGAAGCGCCTCCTGCACTGTATGCAGGTGCACGATATGTTGGTGGTGCTGGTGACCTCCTCTGCCACCTCGAGCCAGGCCTTCTTGGTGGCAGAGGCAGGCCACTTCCTCCTGCCCACTGGGGAGAAGATCTCTGTCCTCCCCCTCCTCCTCACCCCATCCAAAAAGACCTGGAGTGAGGCATCATTAAACCCGAGAGCAGCCTTCCCCCTGGGCTGCTCCATGCTGTAATTTTGCCTATTTTCTGCAGCATCAGTCAGTGGAGGAATGCCCCTTTAAATAGGGCTCCTCCAGCTGACAGCCTATGCTGCGCATGCACAGTCTGCCCGCTGCGCAGCTTTCCAGCACGAAACCCAGAAGCAAAGGTAAGTACCTTCAATCAAGCTGCGATTGCGTGCGGAGCACCCCGATTTCACTGGGCGCGTTACCCACACGCCCAGTCGACCCCACGCGCCCAGTCGACCCCCCGCTGCGAACCCGCCTCCCTCCTAATATCGGGCCCATTGTGCCTCTGCCGGCTCTTTGAAAGAGCTCTGCAAATGAGTCCCACACCCCTGCTGTTTTGACAAAGCCCTGCAAATTTTTCCTTTTCAAGTGTATAAGCGCTGGCTCATCTTCGGGACTGTTGATTAGGGCAAGGTGTAACTCAACACTAACGGCAGGGATTAAGTAGCCAAGCTGACCGCACTTTGACGAGGTGCGAGCTGCTGATTGAACAGCTGAGTCTGCCTGAAATAGCCGGAGTGATTAATATGGTGTTAGCTGTGCCTTTGGCATTGGTGTCTATGGGAATAGCAAATGGCTAGCATTAACTGCCCGGTATAGATGGTCGCCAATGGTAACCATGGGTTATATAAGTGGTGGGGAGTGTATTATGTAATTATGGGTGACCAACTGGTCATGCCACATGCATCTGGCCCCCAGCTCCAAAAGGTTGGATATCTCTAACAGGGGACTACAAGGTGCATGGCCAACATAAAGATGATGGTTTGGCTGAGAAAAGCACGGAGATTGAAGTGATGCAATCAAGTGCATGTGGGGAATAGATCTATTGTATAAAATGAAGTCACAGAAAGCAACTTTGTTTATTAAGGTATCCTCCAAAGGGCCTACAGGTAAGGGAGAATCAGCCTGAGCACACAGGCCTGTCCCATTTTCCACATAACAGTCCCAAAGAACACAAGAGGGTGAACTTGTCCTGCATGTCACTTGCAGTGACAATGCAATGTGGAATCAACCACATATATTGAAAGATAAGCACATTGCAAAATGTTTTACAGTGCCATGTGGCCTGGATGTTGCAGAATGACACCTCTCTCGTTCATACAAGGTCCATAGTGTGAGACTACACAAGTCACCTTACTACACTGAGATGTTCAGACCTTCACGAATCAGCTGAAACCATTCTTAGGGAATGTCAAGGAAACATTGATTGGCATTGTCGCTAATATCCTCTCTATTTTGAGGTTGATCCTATGTACGATAGTTTCAAAATTTACCAGTTCAGACTCCGATGTCTTTTAATAAAAAAAAGGGATGCACAAAGTGTTAGTGCATTCTCACTTTCTCAATGTCATAATTGATCTAACTCAAAATTATTGTTACAATAACATATACAATTTACATTTTTTACTTTGATATTCCACTGATCTATGTTGTACTTAGCATTTTAAAAAAGAATTTGTAATAAAAAAGATTTCTCATTTATACAAAGTTATGAAATGAAAGTAACCTTATCTCTTTTGCTTAGCTTACAATCTGTTGTTTTACTCACAATGAAAGTTTCTGTAGTGTTTAGAATAAAAGATTTGTATTGATCACTTTTTTGATTTGTTTTTCTGTTTCATACCCATGATAGTTTTACGATCAGTTTGAACTAAGAGTTGCACATGAGCCCCGCCTTAGCAGTGAAGGCTGAATTACTGATGAGTTGCTGGAATCATCTCTCATGCAAGCTCATTTACATTGTGGATCCTGCCTTTGGATTGTGTACGAAGAACGTACATTGTTTGTCATAGCCGTAAAATTGTCACAAGTATATCTTGCAAAAATGTTGTTTCCAAATAATGCAGTGATATAATAGTATTATAGAATCTTACAGCACAGAAGGAGGCCATTCGGCCCATCGTGCCTGTGCCGGCTCTTTGAAAGAGCTATCCAATTAGTCCCACTACCCTGCTCTTTCCAACAGACTTATATTTTTATTATTGTTCTTGGTCCACAAATCTTCTTTCTGAACATCCCTTCAGCTGATGGTGCTCCCACGATGGTGTTAGGTAGAGAATCTCAGGATATTGAATGTAATATTGGAATGTAATAATGTGTAGGAGTCATTGATTTACTGTTAGTAACTGTTCATAATATGGGGGGGAAGAAATCAGACCGCATTCTAAAGGTAACATTATAGCCTAAATGTTCTGATTCTGTACCGACGGTGAGATACTTCATCTAGTGCCAGCACATATTGGAAATCGAGGTTGCACTGCCTGCAATTTTCTGATATACACTGGCAACAAGATTGAACGCCAGCTCTCCAACATCTCCTCCTACCTCTCCCTGGACCCTGACCCCACCACTGAACATCAAGCCGTAGTTTCCCAGACCGTCACTAACCTCATCTCCTCTGAAGATCATCCACCCACGGCCTCACTCAGCCCACTTCTATATCCTTCAAGATCCACAAACAGGACTGTCCCAGGAGACCCATCATTTCAACCTTTTCTTAGAAAGTTACCACACATAAGGAGGCCATTTGGCCCATCATGTTCTTGCCGGCCGTAAAAGAGCAATCCATCTTAATCCAACTTTCCAGCTCTTGGTTCATAGCCCTGTAGGTTATGGCACCTTCAAGTGCACATCCAAGTACTTTTTCAATGAGTTGAGGGTTTCTGCCTCTACCACCCTTTCAGGCAGTGAGTTCCAGACCCCCGTTACCCGCTGGGTGAAAAAATTTCTCCCCAGCTCCCCTCTAATCCTTCTACCAATTACTTTAAATCTATACCCCCTGGTCACTGAACCCTCTGCTAAGGGAAATAGGTCCTCCCTATCCACTCTATCTAAGCCCCTCATAATTTTATATACCTCAATCAAATCTCCCCTCAGCCTCCTCTGTTCCAAAGAAAACAACCCCAGCCTATCCAATCTTTTCTCATAGCTAAAATTCTCCAGCCCTGGCAACATCCTCATAAATCTCCATTGTACCCTCACTAGTGCAATCACATCTTTCCTATAATGTGGTGACCAGGCTGTACGCAGTACTCAAGCTGTGGCCTAACTAGTGTTTTATACAGTTCTAGCACAACCTCCCTGCTCTTATATTCTATGCCTTGGCTCATAAAGGAAACTATACCTTCTTAACCACCTTATCTACTTGTCCTGCTACCTTCAGGGATCTGTGAAAATGCACTCCAAGATCCCTCTGTTTTTCTACAACTCTCAGTATCCTCCCATTTATTGTGTATTCCCTTGCCTTGTTTGCCCTCCCCAAATGCATTACCTCACACTTCTCTGGAATGAATTCCATTTGCTACTTTTCTGCCCACCTGACCAGTCCATTGTTGTCTTCCTGCAATCTCCAGCTTTCCTCCTCACTATCAACCATGCGGCCAATTTTATATCATCTGCAAACTTCTTGATCATGCCCCCTACACGCAAGTTCAAATCATTGATATATACCACAAAAAGCAAGGGACCTAGTACTGAGCCCCGCGGAACCCCACTGGAAACAGACTTCAAGTCAAAAAACATCCATCGACCATTGCCCTTTGCTTCCTGCCACTCAGCCAATTTTGGATCCAACTTGCCACTTTCCTTTGGATCTCATGGGCTTTTACTTTTTTGACCAGTCTACCACGCGGGACCTTGTCAAAAGCCTTGCTAAAATCCATGCGCTACATCAAATGCGTTACCCTCATAGACCCTCCTTGTTACCTCCCCCGTCCCCCCCTCCCTCTCTTCCCCCCTCCCCCTCCCCCTCCCTCTCTTCCCCCCTCCCCCTCCCCCTCCTTCTCTTCCCCCCTCCCCCTCCTTCTCTTCCCCCCTCCCTCTCTTCCCCCTCCCCCCCTCCCTCTCTTCCCCCCCCCCCTCCCTCTCTTCCCCCCCTCCCTCTCTTCCCCCCTCCCCCCCTCCCTCTCTTCCCCCCCTCCCTCTCTTCCCCCCCCCTCCCTCTCTTCCCCCCCCTCCCTCTCTTCCCCCCCCTCCCTCTCTTCCCCCCCTCCCTCTCTTCCCCCCCCTCCCTCTCTTCCCCCTACCCCCCCGCTCTCTTCCCCCCACTCCCTCTCTTCCCCCTACCCCCCCCCCGCTCTCTTCCCCCCTCCCACTCTTCCCCTCTACCCCTCTACCCCCCCTCTCTTCCTCTCTTCTCCCTCCCTCCCCCTCTTCCTCCCTCCCTCCCCCTCTTCCTCCCTCCCTCCCCCTCTTCCTCCCTCCCCCTTTCCGTTCCCCTCCCCCCCTCCGTCCGTTCCCCCCCTCCCTTCCCCTCCCTCCCCCTCCCCCTTCCCCCCTCCCTTCCCCTCCCCCCGTTCCCCTCCCCTCCCTCCCTCCCCTCCCCTCCCTCCCTCCCTTCCCCTCCCCTCCCTCCCCCTCCCCTCCCCCAGTTCCCTTCCCCTCCCCCAGTTCCCTTCCCCTCCCCTCCCTCCCTCCCCTTCCCCTCCCCTCCCTCCCCTTCCCCTCCCCTCCCTCCCCTCCCTCCCCTTCCCCTCCCCTCCCTCCCCTTCCCCTCCCTCCCTTCCCCTCCCCTCCCTCCCTTCCCCCCCTTCCCTTCCCCTCCCCTCCCTTCCCCTCCCCTCCCTTCCCCTCCCCTCGTTCCCTTCCCCTCCCCTCCCCTCGTTCCCTTCCCCTCCCCTCGTTCCCTTCCCCTCCCCTCCCCTCGTTCCCTTCCCCTCCCCTCCCCTCGTTCCCTTCCCCTCCCCTCCCCTCCCTTCCCCTCTTTCCCCTCCCCTCCCCTCCCCTCCCCTCGTTCCCTTCCCCTCCCCTCCCCTCGTTCCCTTCCCCTCCCCTCCCCTCGTTCCCTTCCCCTCCCCTCCCCTCGTTCCCTTCCCCTCCCCTCCCCTCCCCTCCCCTCGTTCCCTTCCCCTCCCCTCCCCTCCCCTCGTTCCCCTCCCCTCCCCTCGTTCCCCTCCCCTCCCCTCCCCTCGTTCCCTTTCCCTCCCCTCCCCTCCCCTCCCCTCCCCTCGTTCCCTTCCCCTCCCCTCCCCTCGTTCCCTTCCCCTCCCCTCCCCTCCCTTCCCCTCTTTCCCCTCCCCTCCCCTCCCCTCGTTCCCTTCCCCTCCCCTCCCCTCCCCTCCCCTCGTTCCCTTCCCCTCCCCTCCCCTCCCCTCGTTCCCCTCCCCTCCCCTCCCCTCCCCTCGTTCCCTTTCCCTCCCCTCCCCTCCCCTCGTTCCCTTCCCCTCCCCTCCCCTCCCCTCGTTCCCTTCCCTCCCCTCGTTCCCTTCCCCTCCCCTCGTTCCCTTCCCCTCCCCTCCCCTCGTTCCCCTCCCCTCGTTCCCCTCCCCTCGTTCCCCTCCCCTCGTTCCCCTCCCCTCGTTCTCCTCCCCTCCCCTCCCCTCCCCTCGTTCCCCTCCCCTCCCCTCGTTCCCTTCCCCTCCCCTCCCCTCCCCTCCTTCCCCTCCCCTCCTTCCCCTCCCCTCCTTCCCCTCCCCTCCCCTCCTTCCCCTCCCCTCCTTCCCCCCCCTCCCCTCCTTCCCCCCCCTCCCCTCCTTCCCCTCCCCTCCCTTCCCCTCCCCTCGTTCCCTTCCCCTCCCCTCGTTCCCTTCCCCTCCCCTCGTTCCCTTCCCCTCCCCTCGTTCCCTTCCCCTCCCCTCCCCTCGTTCCCTCCCCCCCTTCCCCTCCCCCCCTTCCCCTCCCTCCGTTCCCTTCCCCTCCCCTCCCTCCGTTCCCTTCCCCTCCCCTCCCTCCCCCTCCCCTCCCTCCGTTCCCTTCCCCTCCCCTCCCTCCGTTCCCTTCCCCTCCCCTCCCTCCGTTCCCTTCCCCTCCCCTCCCTCCGTTCCCTTCCCCTCCCCTCCCTCCGTTCCCTTCCCCTCCCCTCCCTCCGTTCCCTTCCCCTCCCCTCCCTCCGTTCCCTTCCCCTCCCTCCGTTCCCTTCCCCTCCCTCCGTTCCCTTCCCCTCCCCTCCCTCCGTTCCCTTCCCCTCCCTCCGTTCCCTTCCCCTCCCTCCGTTCCCTTCCCCTCCCTCCGTTCCCTTCCCCTCCCTCCGTTCCCTTCCCCTCCCTCCGTTCCCTTCCCCTCCTCTCCCTCCGTTCCCTTCCCCTCCTCTCCTCCCGTTTCCCTCCCGTCCTCCCTCCCGTTTCCCTCCCCCTCTCATCTCTCTCCCCCTCCATTCATCTCTCTCCCCCTCCATTCATCTCTCTCCCCCCCTCCCCCGCTCAAAAACTGTTAACCCTTTAATATCTACCAGTTCTGACGAAAGATCTTCAAACTGAATTGTTAGCTCTGTTTCATTCTCCACAGATGCTGCCTCACTTGCTGAGCTTTTCCAGCATTTTCTGTTTTTATTTCAGATTTTGAGCATCTGCAATTTGGCAAAATAACTTTGCTGCTGGCCTGGACTGTAAAGTTTTTACTCCTAAATTTCAGGAAAAAATGCTGTAGTATTTAACAGATAATATAATTTTTAAACCTGCTTTTGGGTAAGTTTATCATTTCCTCATGATTGAAGTCAATAGTCATAGTGGGTGATTCCATAATTGATTGAACCTGCCCCCTAGTGATGATCTAAATTGGCCAACTTTGATGTGAAGGAGAAAATCTTTCTCCATTTAATTACATGTAGGAATTCAAATTGGCTAAGCCCATGATGTATTGGTGACACTTAGAAGATGCCACCTCCCCCACCGAACCAATTCTCCAGTTATCTACAGGGTACCTGGACCAGATGAGATACATCCTGAAAATTTCAAAGAAGTGAGTGAGGAAATAGGTGAGGGTAATATTTTAGGTTCTCGGGAGTTGTGCCTGAGGATAAATTTTGTAACCGTGTTAATAAAAAGCAGCAAGACCCAAGCGGGGCAATTTTAGATTACTTTATTTAATATTAGCAGTGGGAGAAATACTTGAGCAATTTACAGGCTGGTAGTTTCCATCAGTAGAGCACAGAGGAAACAGGAATGATGAGAATGATCTTAGGAGCTATAGATCATGCCTTACAGACCATATGAGGTTCTTTGTGGAGGCAGCTAAATTAGTTTCAGAGTTATATCTTATTGGACATTTTTCTTGTGATTATTTACCTCTCTCAGGAGAATTAATGAATTGGAGAAAGTCTGTGACAATGTGAATTGCACATGGTGTTTTAGAAAGAGAAGGCTAAATAGACCAGTTCCACATTCTTCACACTTGCTTATGTTCTATATCTCTTTGTACTTGTTGCAGTGTCAAGTTATTTGGTGACTTAAATGTATGTTGCAATTTTCAGATTGTTCATTATTTGCAGAAAGACATTGGGTATCCAAGTAACTTTTTTTTGTTTTTTGGATTCAGCTTCTATGAAAAGTGATAGGGTCCACTGCAAATGAAATGACTGCATGATGTTAGCATACAAACAAATTAATGTGTTCATATGAAATTTCTCTGGCTGCTATTTTAATATAAAATAGGTTAATGCCATTGCGAAGATAGCGGCCAGTTGAATTTCACACGAATATGTTACTGCATTCATATGCTAATATGGCAAAGCGAGAACCCACCAACAATTCCTAAAGTCACTTGTTTTGTTTTATAATGGAATAGATATTGCCAGAATTAAAAGTGAAACATTGTACAGTGGATATCCATGACTGAGAATTCTGCCGTGTGTGCCGGTATCACTGATAAAAGAAAATGGAATTAAATCCCATATGGTTCTTGGCTTCTAAGTGGGTCAGAGGCTACCCTTTGGAATTATTTGCTGTCAGGTTTCATACTGTCAGTGGCAGAGCAACATGTGACTGAGATAATCTGTCGTTACATTCAGTGTAACAAAATTATGTAGGAATCATTGACAACAAAATGCAAGAAAGATATAATTTGGCAATACTGGTAGTGTCTTTTACAAATCAGTAAGATTTCTGTTTCTTTCAGTATAAAGCCTTCTTGCCTTTTCAGTTCTGTTTTCTGCTATAGTTTTCCTCCATTTTTATTTATAAATCTATCACAATTCACTTTTTTGTGTAACTTTGAAAAATGCATTTTTGGTTTGAAATTGTAATCACAGCACTGGACTCCTATGCGGTCATTCTTTTTATCCCCACTTTTCACATTCCCTTTCCTGAAGACACTGACTCATGTTTTCATGTTAGCAGCCATTTGATACCTTGCCCAAGTCAGTACATAGTTAGACAATAAGTGTTGCAGGATATTCAACCATGGTGAGTGCTGACAACCCTTCAGCACCTTGTCTAACTGGCCATTGTTCACGACTGAGCCTTCACATTGAGAGTTATCAGGCTATTTACCATGATGGGCATAACATTGAAGCACGATACTGTCCCAGGCACCCACGTACACATACTATCAACAACAGTGGTGATCAGGAGTTGGAACCCTGGACGATTTTCTTCTCCCTAAATCAGGAGTATGAATACGATCTGCAGCACCCCTAACATTGGCCTGGTTGAGATCAGTTAATTCAGCACAGACCAAGAATCAAATCTGGAACCAAAAGGACCCAGCCAATCAATGCCTTAACCCAATGAGCCATCTGGAATGTTGTCAGCATATCACTGCACTGTACTGAAGGGGGGGGGATAAATCCCCACACGGGTTTTCCTGCTCGTACACCATAACTTCGACAGAACAGCAGTGGAAACCTTGGGGAAAAACAGCGTAAACACTATTAACGTCATTTTCCAGAGTTTCTGTTGCTCGTCCAGCTACGTTACAGTGGACAAGCGGGAGAACCCCTGCAGAAATTCCACCCCCTGGTGTCTATGGGAAGTCCACAGCTACCTTGACAATTCCCCCCTAGCTATGGGAAGTGTGGCAGAGGGAGGGAATAATTAAAATGGTGAGGCATAAAATCAAAGGGTATATCATAAATATATAAGAACCTAATTTCTCCACTCACTGTTATAAATTATCATACTGCTATGAATCAGTTGGAAATTGCTTTTACTTATCAAATCCTTAATGGTCTCTCCACCTCGCACTCAAACAAAAGCTCACTATGTGTTCTGCTATCAATTCTTTTAAGGGATTCTGGGATACTATACTGTGATTAACATTTTGGAATGCATTTTAATAAGTTTATCATTCATAAAGGCTTTTCATAAAGGCGTACACCCTCAAAAGGTGTTTTGAGGGTGTACGCTGGCAATATTGGTGCTCTAACATGGTGTGCAAGGAGTAGTAGGAATTAAAACAGGAGATTCTGGAAATGCACAGGATGTTCCCCAGCATAGGATCATACAATCATAGAATGATACAGCACAGGAGGAACCATTTGGCCAATTGTGCCTGTGCCAGCTCTTTAGTAGAGTTATTCATTGAGCCCCATTCCCCTGCTCTTTCCCCACAGCCCTGTAATTTTTTTCCCTTCAAGTATTTATGCAATTACCTTTTGAAAGTTACTATTGAATCTGCCCCCACCATCCTTTCAGGCAGTGCATTCCAGATCACAACAACTCACTACGTAAAAAGTGTTTTCCTCACATCACCTCTGGTTCTTTTGCCAATTACCTTAAATCTGTGTCCTCTGGTTACTGACCCTTCTGCAATTGGAAACAGTTTCTCCTTATTTACTCTATCAAAACTGTTCATGATTTTGAACATCTCTATCAAATCTCCTCTTAACCTTCTCTGCTCTAAGGAGGACAACCCCAGCTTCTCTAGTCTCTCCACATAACTGAAGAACCTTAGAGGAAATTCCCAGAGCCTTTGTCAGAACTGATAAATGGAAGACATGCAAACCCCTTTAAAGGATTGCCCAAGACAACAAGGGTGGGGGGGAACTACAATTAAATATTATAAGTCAAGAGGTGAAGGTATGAGGAAAATAAGAACGAACCAGAGAAAGCCTTTCTACATTCCAATTCACTAAGTCTATCATTCAAACCCTCCTGTTTGATGCGACTACCTTACTGATAGATTATTCCAAATGTTTATCACCATTTGAGCAAAGAACTTTATCCTCAAAATCTGTTTTAGATTTCACTAATTCAAATGTATTCTTTTTTGTCTTACTGTCCTAAAGTAATATTCTGGACTCATCTTATATTATTTAATATTTCTTATACCTTAAACTTCCCTTATACCGTAAACTTTCCTCATCCCCTTTACCCTTATGAACTTCCTGTTGTTATTTTCTGTGCCCTCTGATATGCATGTTCCTGTCTTTTGAAGTATAATGACCAAAATTGAGTACAATACTCCAAGGGGTAGCAATTGGACTCTACAGTACGTATTTTTCGGGCAGAGGAACAGGGCCTAAAAGCACCAATTTTACAGTGCTGATTCCCATGCTCCAAGGGCGCCCGTAATATATCCGACCGCAAATTCGACGATTTTCTGGGTGTCCCTGACGGCCGCCTTGCATTAGGCTTCTTGCATAGGTTAATGAGGGCCATAACACCTCTTTTAGGTCCCCTCTGAGAAATTGGGCTGCCCTGTGCAGAGTAGACATCGGGCCTACTCCGTTTAGGTTTTCCAGGCATGGATGCGACTTAGCGAGCGACAGCCATAAAAAAAAAGTAGGTCATTTATTAAAAAAAGGTTTTCCCTCGGACTGCTGCCGACCCACAATCAGCACCCCACCTGTTGTCCTCTTCCCCCCACCTCTCTGGGACTTACCTGAGGACTGCTGCCAGTGAGGCAAGAGGCCCCAAACTCATCTGCTTCAAATAGGCAAGCTGCCTCTGGAGGCACGACAGACACCGCCAGCTGACCTACATTATTGAAATGAGGCCCAAGGCCCAATTTCAGGCCAACCTCAGGCCTCTCAGTTGGAGTCCGTGCTCGGTGCGATCAGTCAGTTATGGACCTGAAATCGCGCCATAACCAATTTCCATCACCAAGTCTGGTCTGATCAGTACTATATAAAGCCTCAGCATAACCTTTGTAGATGTACACTCCATTGCCCTGGCTATGCATCAGAACATTCTATTTGCTTTTGAATTGCTTCTCCATATTTTCCCTATGCTAAAAGTGGCAATTCTAATATTGTTATTCCCAGGTTCCTTTCTAGGTTCCATAGTGCTAATTGTTTCTTGCATAGAGTAAATTTGTCGCTTATTTCTTCTCCCAATATGCAATACTTTACATTGGTGCTAACTTGTGTTCATCATTTGCCTGCCCAATTGCATAACTGATCTAACTCTCTCTATGATCATTAACTACATCCTCTGTCCCTACTACTTTGTCTAGTTTAGTAAATTTAAACAAGATTCCAATTGGTTTCTGCATCCAGGTCATTTATGTTGATCAAAGACATCAGGGATCCAAGCATTGACCTCTACTATTCTCCAGTCAACAGCTCCTCCCTGTCTAAAACTACACTTCTCATGAATACCCTTTGCTTCCTAATTTGTATCCAACTTTCGATCATGACTCACCTGGATTCCCAAGGTTTTAGTTTTCTTAGTAGTTTCTCACAAGGGACTTTGTCAAAGCCTTTTAGAAAGTCCAAACAAAGACAAGTCCACATATTGCTTGAAAAATAATGGCATCTGAATGATGCACACAGTTATTGATGTGCAAATCGGCCAGCAAATTACGGCAAGGAGGAAATACCCCGTGAATTGTGAATCGCCACAAGTTGCTGGCCAATTTGCGCTGCTCCACCATCAGCTTTGTGAAAACTGTATCTCACAGTTAACATCCCTGTGATTTTCATGAAGTTGCTGTATGCATATTAATTGCTCATTAAACTCGCCATGGAAAGTTAAGTTTAGTAATTAACAGCTTAAGTACCCTTTTAACGATGTTTTAATTGTTAATTACTGCCAATCAACCTCTCTTACCCAGAAAGGGAACAATTATAAGTGTGGCACCTCATTCATTCAGGTTGTGAATTGTTTTAGAAGATTTTAAAAATGTCAAATTTTAAATTTTTACATTTCTTTTATTACTTTTCCTTTTTGTCTCTCTCTCTCTCTCTCTCTCTCAACCCAATCTTTCTTTCCCTCTCTTTATTTCTCTTTCTGTACCTGAATTTACCCACTCTAATTCACCCTCCTTCTCAGTCCTTCCTCTGTTTATTTCTCAATCCTTTAACCTCATTGGTTAAGGAGATAGCCTGTTGGTCCCCTTGTTCACCAAGGTCCCAGATGCCCTGTTGTCCTCACTGTGCCGTTATCCGGTCACACTTCCAGCAACTTTGTGGACAAAATTTTTTAAAAACTACATGTACACGAAAAAGTCATTAATCACTAAAAGTAGTGACACAGGTTAATAAGGCCATAAAAATAAGCAAACCAAGCATTGGGGTTCATTTCTAGAGGGATAGAATTGAAAAGCAGAGAAGCTATGTTAAACTTGTATAGAATCGTGGTTAGACCACACTTGGAGTACTGTGAACAGTTCTGGTCTCCATATTATAAAAATGATATCGAGGCACGAGAGAAGGTGCAAAAAAGATTTACTAGGATGATACCAGAACTGAGAGGTTATACCTATCAGTAAAGATTGAACAGGCTGGGGCTCTTTTCTCCAGAAAAGAGAAGATTGAGGGGTGAACTGATAGAGGTCTTTAAGATTATGAAAGGGTTTGATAGGGTAGATGTAGAGAAGATGCTTCTACTTGTGGGGGAGACCAGAACTAGGGGTCATAAATATAAGATAATCAGTAATAAATCCAATATGGTATTCAGGAGAAACTTCTTTACCCAGAGAGTGGTTAGAATGTGGAACTCGCTACCACAAGGAGTAGTTGAGACAAATATCATAGATGCATTTAAGGGGAAGCTAGATAAACACATGAGGGAGAAAGAAATAGAAGGATATGCTGATAGGGTTAGATGAAGAAGGGAGGGAGGACGCTCGTGTGGAGCATAAACACCGGGACGGACCTGTTGGGCTGAATGGCCTGTTTCTGTGTAATTCTATGTAATTCTGTACATTCTATGTAATTCTATGTAAGTCCAACTAACAGGGCATGCAGGGAGATGCCCCAGTCCAGCAAAATCTGGCCCAATATCATTGGGCGCTCACCTAGTTCACCTATAAGTTAGGTTTGTGCAGTTATTCACCTGGTGATGAGTTCCCAGTCTCAAGCATTCAATCTCAGGGAGATGAGGGCCGGAACTTCCTGCAACTGAGGGAAAATTTGGAGGCCAGTCATTCCAGGTTGTTTTTGTGTGCTTCCCAGTGGCTAGCTAAAGAGCAAATAACAGCATAAGCACAGATTTGGGATGGAAATCTCCAGCTTATTCTTTCAGAAAGGAAAAGTATGTGGCATAGGAGATTCCACTAAGGGACAAAAAAAAGTATAAATTTGTGAACAAAAAAAGAAAAGAAATAAATTTCTGACAAAACAAAAAGCATTACAACAGAACTGCACTTTATTTCAAGTTTGTTCTCTTGACTCGTTGCCACTCAGGTGATATCTCAAAGTGAATGGGAGGAAACCACAAGAGAGTAGATTCTCTCAAATGGAGGCATGATTCTCACCAAAAACATTATGGGGGTCATTTTATATGTCTGCACTGCCAGTGCGGAGCCTCTCCTGCTGGCAGTGCAAATTGTAAATTTGGAGGCACAAGGCCAACAACTTTCCAATCGTTGGCACATGCCTGCATTCCAATTTGTTCAGACGGCAGGCAGCTTTGAACTTAGGCAGTGCAGACTTCTAAAATTACCCTCATGAACTTATACAAACTTTGTTTTAATCCATCTTCAATCAACAGGCTGGCGTACAATGAAGGCCTATCATCTAAAATATTGATGTGGATTATAACATTAATTAACTATCAAATATTACTGCTTAATGATTGACCAATTGATTCAAGATTCTGCATCCTTTTTTTCTATCATTTTTCTGATTTAATTCTTTTCAGGGACAGCCATCATATGTCATACTCTTTCAGGGTTTCAGCCTTACACTGACATAAATGAATTATGCATGACATAAATCACATTGTCTTCTGCTTTTTCAAGGTGTTTTTTCAAAAAAAAGAAGACATCTGAACATTTATTCCGCTGTAAAGTATATTATGGGTGGACACAGGGGATTAAACACATGCACAGATTTTCATTCAGGTTAAAGTCAAACAATGGCAGCAAGGCAAAGAAATAACATTACTTTGTGAAGTTTCATTTCAGCTGAGTAACCAATTCTTTTTTGTTGTTGTATTGTTTGTTGAATCTACTAGGAATTAATGAAGCAGAAAAGGATCAGTCACTCAGTTTGATTCAATCCATGGCCATCAATCTGATTGTCAGTACCAGGCTTTATATCATCCCTCCCTGACCTTTGCTGGCGAGCTCCTAAAGTTCCTACTCTTAGATCTAATTGTGGCTTCTTTTGCATGAACTTGTGCACTGATAGAATTGCTCTTGATTATTTGATTATACTCGATATACAATACAATGGCATTGGGTGTTTTATTTGTTATTTAGCTATCAACAAAAATCGACTGCTTTCATTTAAAAGGTCCTTCCAAATCGTTAAAAGTAGCTGTTAAGATAATTTGTATGATTTTGCTTGTGCCAGGCACATGTACATCACTTTAAAAAAAAAAAATTCCTAACCGGGGAGTGCAGAAGTGGATATATGACACAATGAAAAATTCCAGAACTAGGTCCCAAATTTCCACAGTACTTCTGCTGCAGTCCTGCATTGATCCAGTGGGAGTTCGGCGGAAGACTCAGGAATTAGGGCAGGATTTGGATGCATTGTTTGGTGGCCTTCTCCAGCAGTTCCTGCAGGTTCTGTTTCAGGGGGAATCTCCCAAAATGGGTTTCTTCCTCCCTGACCTGAGATGCACTGCGTGGCTGGTTCATTGAGTGGCAGATGTGGGACCTACCAGGGGGTCCATGCCTATGTCTTGACCTGGACCCCCAAAAAAGAATACAATCTCTGGGCCTTCATTGGCCCCTTGTAAAAGAGGCTGATGGGCCCAATTAAAAAATATAAAAGATGTAGGTAAACTTATAATTGCACTGCACCTGGGGAGATGTCAGTGAGTCTACACTGTATCATTAGCACAGTGATAGGTATAAGGGTCCAGGAGAGGCAGTAAAGTTCTTAGGGTTTTTTTTTTAAGTGATGTACATGTGCCCCATTTTCATGCTGGCCATGTTATCAACAGCTTTACTGCAATACCATTCTTCCTCCAGTTATAATGGTCTGGTCACATTTAAAAATATTCAATCCACTTTTTACCAAAAAAATCACCAGTTTAGCACAGGTATCAAAGTACATCCACATGGCTGACAGGATGGATGGGTGCCCATAGGATTGCAGGGATGAGAAAGAAGTGCCCAGGATAGAGTAGGTGGGCATGAAATGTATAATACAACAACAAAAACAACTTGCATTTATAAAGCGCCTTTAACGTAATAAAATGTCCCAAGGCGCTTCACAGGAGCGTTATCAAACAAAATTTGACACCGAGCCACATAAGGAGATATTAGGACAGGTGCCCATAAGCTTGGTTAAAGAGGTAGGTTTTAAAGAGTGTCTTAAAGGAAGAGAGAGAGTTGGGGAGCGGAGAGATTTAGGGAGGGAATTACAGAACTTGGGGCCTAGGCAGCTGAAGGCACGGCCGCCAATGGTGGAGCGATTAAAATCAGGGATGCACAAGAAGCCAAAATTGGAGGAGCGCATAGATCTCGGAGGGTTGCAGGGCTGGAGGAGGTTACAGAGATAGGGAGAGGCGAGGTCATGGAGATATTTGAAAACAAGGATGAGAATTTTAAATTTGAGGCATTGCTGGACCGGGAGCCAATGTAGATCAGCGAGCATAGAGATGATGGGAGAACAGGACTTGGTGCGAGTGAGGATATAGGCAGAAGAGTTTTGGATCAGCTCAAGTTTATGGAGGGTGGAAGATGGGAGGCTGGCCAGGGGATCATTGGAATAGTCAAGTTTAGAGGTAATATAGGCATAGATGAGGGTTTCAGCAGCAGATGAGCTGAGGCAGGGACAGGAGATGTTTCAAAGCTGGAAGTAGGCGGTCTTCGTGATGTAGTGGATATGTGGTTGGAAGCTCATCTCAGGGTCAAATAGGACGCCAAGGTTGCGAACCGTCTGGTTCTGGTTCAGCCTCAGACAGTTGCCAGGGAGAGGGATGGAGTTTGTGGTGGGGACAGAAGACAATTCCTATGAGGGGGAAAGGAAGGGCATCCAAAGCTAGAGCTCCCTGGATGATTAAAGATATAGAGGTTAAAATGAAATAGAAAAAGGAGGCTTTTGACGAATATAAGGTTCATAATACAGTAGTGAACCAGGCTGAATGCAGAAAGTACAGAGGAGATCTAATAAAAGGGAATAAGAGGGGCAAAGAGAAAGTATGAGAATAGATTAGCAGCTAACATGAAAGGGAACCCAGAAGTCTTTTATAAACATATAAATAGTAAAAAGGTAGTCAAAGGAAGGGTGGAACCGATTAGGGACAAAAAAGGGAGATCTTCTTGTGGAGGTAGAGGGCATGGCTGAGGTACTAAATGAATACTTCGCATCTATCTTCACTAGAGAAGAGGATGCTGCCAATGTAGCAGTAAAGGAGGAGGAAGTAGCGATATTGGATTGGATAAAAATAGATAAAGAGGTGGTACTTAAAAGATTGGCAATACTCAAAGTAGATAAGTCACCCACTCCAGATGGGATGCATCCTAGGTTACTGAGGGAAGTAAGGGTGGAAATTGCGGAGGCTCTGGCCACAATCTTCCAATCCTCCTTAGATTTGGGATGGAGCAGGAGGACTGGAGGATTGCAAATGTTACATCCCTGTTCAAAAAAGGGGAGAGGGATAAACCCGACAATTACAGGCCAGTCAGCCTAACATTGGTGGAGGGGAAACTGTTAGAGAACAAAATTAATTGGCACTTGGAAAAGTATGGGCTAATAAATGAAAGTCAGCATGCATCTGTTAAAGGAAAATCGTGTTTGACGAGCTTGCTCAAGTTCTTTGATGAAGTAACGGAGAGGGTTAATGAGGGTAGTGCGGTTGATATTGTGTATATGGACTTTCAAAAGGCATTTGGTAAAATACCTCATAATAGACTTGTTAGCAAAATTAAAGCCCATGGGATTAAAGGGATGATAGCATAGATACAAAATTGGCTAGTGGACAGAAAGCAGAGAGTAGTGGTGAATGGTTGTTTCTCAGGCTGGAGGGAAGAATACAATGGTGTTCCCCAGGGGTCAGTATTAGGACCACTGCTCTTGGGTATAGAGGATATAATTTCAAAGTTTGCAGATGACATGAAACTCAGAAATGTAGCAAACAATGTGAAGGATAGTAACAGACTTGAGGAGGACATAGACAGATTGGTGAAATGGGCAGACACATGGCAGATGAAATTTAACACAGAAGTGTTAGTGATACATTTTGGTAGGAAGAATGAGGAGATGCAATATAAAACAAATGGTTCAATTTCAAAGGGGGTGTAAGAACAGAGAGACCTGAGGGTGTACATAGACAAATCTTTGAAGATGGCAGGACAGGTTGAGAAGGATGTTAAAAAAGCATATGGGATCCTTGGATTTATTAATAAAGGCATAGAGTACAAAAGCAAGGAAGTTATGTTAAACCTTTATAAAAACACTGGTTAGGCCTCAGCTGGAGTATTGTGTTCAATTCTGAGCACCACACTTTAGGAAGGATGTCAAGGCCATGGAGAGGCAGCTGAAGAGATTTACTAGAATGGTACCAGGGATGAGGGACTTCAGTTATGTGGAGAGATTGGTGAAGCTGGGATTAGAACAAAGAGGGTTAAGGGGAAATTTGATCGAAGTGTTCAAAATCATGAACTGTTTTGCTTGAGTAAATAAGGAGAAACTGTTTCCAGCAGCAGACAGGTCGGTAACCAGAGGGCACAGATTTAAGGTGATTGGCCAAAGAGCCAGAAGTGACATGAGGAAACATTTTTTTTTATGCAGTGCGTTGTAATGATCTGGAATGCACTGCCTGAAAGGGAAGCAGATTCATTAGTAACTTTCAAAAGGGAACTGGATAAATACATGAAGGGAAAAGAATTACAGGGCTATGGGGAAAGAGCAGGCAAATGGGACTATTCCGATAGCTCTTCCAAAGAGCCGGCACAGGCATGATGGATGGAATGGCCTCCTCCTATGCTGTACCTACTATGATACTATGATTAAGGAAACAAGGAGGAAGGTATGGAGCCTGGGCTAAATAATGGTTGACAATGAAATTTAAGCTTAATTGGGAGAATAGAGAGTAGAGCAGGCTGCCAGCATGCATTACAGCATAAAGTCCATAAAATGTATAAGCATGATGACAAGGCGCATGGATTTTATTTTTAAGGTTTTAACATAGAAACTTAAGAATATTTTTGGATGAAAAATAATAAGGTTCTGTAAAAGAGCTGGACACATGTCTGTGATAATTAACCATAGGCTAGTAAAGCATTTGACAGAATAAATGGATAACCTCAAAAACAAAGAGTTTGAAAATGATTTTTTTTAAAACCCTCACCATAAACCTCGCAGCTTTAGGCTGCAGATTTAAATATTCAAGAGACAAAAATGATTGACAGCCTTGAGCAAATTCCCACCTTGTTGACTAGTTGACACCTTATAAGTAGCCAGTTAAACATTTTCTAGACAATATTTGCTGTGCTTGTCTTGGCTTTGTTACTCTAAAATCCTATTTGATTCACATAAACGCTTGGAGCAAATCTGAAAGTAATGAATAGAGCAGGTTCAAGCACTTTAAAGTGAACTTTTATTGTTATTGTCTATAGAATCTAATACCTTCAGTGCAGCTAATAATTGTAAACATACTTTATTTGAATACGTGTCTGGGTACATGAAGGGTATATATCAGAGTTTTCAATTAAGAATTTGTCAAATATGAAGATTGACCTGACAGATTAACAAACTCAACCTTCAGTCTTATCCTTCAGTTGTCTAGTCTACTCTCAAGTTGTCAAGACAGCACACTCAGTACATGCTTGTCACTGCTTAAATCCTACCTGAGGTTTTGTTGAAGATTCTAACTAGGTGATGAAGAAACTGACAGGTTTTGATGTGTACCGTGAAACACTATTTAACCAAAATGTTGAGGGGGCAGAGAAAGTATTAAACAGGAGTAATGCAATGCAAATGTGATGCACATAAAAGAACAATGTGTACATCCGAAACATATAAATAATTAAAATTCTGTTTTAATATCAAAGAATTAATGGGCTGATTTTGCTATAAAAATAATGGTGAGTCTAACAGCGCTCACCGTTATTTATGTACAAATCGAACAATATCTTCCGGCAACATGCTCAGGTAAACATGGAAAACGGGAAGCTGCTGTCCAAAATGTGCTGCTCCTCCAAAAGCTGTGCATGGACAGCATCTTGCCATCTGAATCACCATTCAAATGTATTGAACAGCGCAGATATGGACTAAACTTGCCAGAAAAAAATTTAAACCAAGTTATTTCAAGTCTAAGTACCCTTTTAATGCGTGGTAAGTCTTAATTGCTGCCAAACAGCCTCTCTGGCACTGAAAATTAACTTTTACAAGTGTGGAGTCTCATTCCTTCAGCTTTTAATTATTGCTGGACATTTGAAAAAAAATTAATTACATTTTTTGTTACTTTTTCTTTCTGTCTCTTTTTGCTCTGCTCTTAATCCAATCTTTCTTTCCTTCTATTTATTTTGCTTTCTGTACCTGATTTGACATTGAATTCACTATTCTAACTTATACTTCCTGATTCAGACTCTGTGCTGTTATTTACGATTCTTCAAACTGATTGATTAAGGAGACACACAGTTGCTTGCCCTATTCACACCAGTCCCAGATGCCCTGTAGAGGACGCCACGTCATTTGGCTGTCCTGTTGACAATAACTTGCCATGCAAAAGATCATAGAAAATCTATTGGCAAATGTAAGTCTAATGAACGGCATTTGCCACTCACAGCAAAATGCAGCCCAATATCACACAACTTTTCACTTGCAATCTCTTATGTTTTAAAACACTGCATTTTTTTTGCTGGTTGTTCACATTTGGTTTCAGCACAGCCTTCATACAAAATTGTTGCAGCAGAGGAATCTGTAAACTTCTGAATCCATTTGATTCTCTAGCCATGTTATTTAAAAGAAAACATTCAGCCACTTCAGCATCACTGATACAATAACGAAGGACTTATCGTCCTCTTCAGTGGAATCATCTATAACATCCACATCACTCTGACTCCACATAGATTTAAACTAGCGCTCATTCAGATCACTGTATTCCACATCATGTTTATCCATTTCTTGATGTTACCACTGTTGATAGATATTTGTCATCCTACCTCATTGGGAATATCTGTCACTTCTATATTTATTCAATAGTTTTTGATGTAGAGTTAACCCCTCTGGAGCAAAAGGTTCTAACAGTATCATCTTCAAGCTCTTCAACAATAACAAGTTGGATTTATGTAGCACGCTTCACATAACAGAAATGTCTCGGGGCGTTTCAGATGGGACACAGAACAGCACATGGATGAAGATTAGAAGGGGAGATCGAAGGCGTGATCAAAGAGACGGGATTGTACGAGGCTTTTGAAACCAGGAGAGAAGAGCAAGGCAAAGTACTTTTGGGAGAGAATGCCAGAGAACGGGGATGTAGAGACTTGAAAGACCAGCCTCCAAGGTGAAGCAGAGGAACTGCAGAGTGAAAGAAATAAAGCAGAGTCAGAGGAACAGTGGGTGCAAGCTGGAGAAGATCAGTCAAATAGGGTGCAGCAAAGCTATGGGGGATTTAAAAGGATTTTGAAATTGTTTCTCCAAGGCACGGGTAACCAGTGGAGCTTAGCAAAGAATGGGGTGATGGGAATGTGGGACTTTGTGAAGGAAAGAACTTGACTCCCAGAGTTAGTCGATTAGCTGAAGTTTGTGAATTGCAGATGCAGGGAACCCAGAAAGTAAGTAATAAAGCATTTAAGCAATGGTAGAGCAGAGTTAGGGCATAAAATGGGCAATGTTCCAGAGCCGGAAGAATGTGTTCTTGGTGAGTTAAAAAGCTCAATTGTGTCTTGGTGTGCTGTCAGAATGGATCAACAGATTCTATAGAGGCTGCTGAGCTTCCACCTGCAATTGAAAGGCACCTTATTCTGTTTTTGCTTGAAGCAGTCCAGCCATCCTTAACTTGCTGCAAACACCACATTACCATTTAACTCCCAGTGGAACTGTAGTGCTTTCTGCTTCAAGATCATCCCTGAGATTGATGTACCTTTTCAACAATTTTGTATGGACCACACGTAGACAACCTTGACTAAGGTTTCATCTCAGCAGGTCTGCATTGCCTTGCAAGTCTCGGGACCTTGGCTGCAATCCAGTGAATCAGCAAAGTTGTGTAACTTTCCTTTGCTTTCTTAATATTGCAAACTGTAGCATTCCTGATGTTGAATTTCCACACAACCTCAACCAACTTCTCTCCTTAATCAACACGGCACCCTCAGGCTCCCACCGTGATTTTTTTCTCCCGATTTCGGGCGGGAAACTGTCCTGCTTTATTCAAATAACGCCTAGGCCTCAGGCTCAGCTCCCCGTGGGAGTTTCCCTCCGACCCCACACCACGCCCCCAGTTAAAATCGACCCTCTATTGTCACTTTTTTTCAGTGTTACATCTACCATATGTTTGCATACTGCATTGCTTGAGGAGCTTCAACAAATGAGGAAACAGAGATTATAATAACAGTAAACAAATGCATCCACTATGCTGTCTAGGTTTGTAAACTGTGCACATTGATTAGTTGTATTTGCAGCACTGGATTACAAGTACAATAATGGATACCCGAGAGTGTTACAAATCAGTAATTTAATCAAAGGGTTCATTTAAATTATAACCCATGCAAGTGAAGAGACAGCACTTAAAGATAATCTGATTTTTTAGGATTAGATTACTATTTTGAAATCACTCCTGGGCACCTCTTGTTTTTTTATAATATTTGCCAAAATATTTGTGGGATAATTTGTTCAGTATTTGCTGTTGAGAGTGAATCTGGATCAAAATAGTGGATTTTTGCTTGAGTAGTTCACTTAAATTTAGTACAAATTTTACTCTATATATATATATATATATATATATATATATATTGATTAATCTGTGGATTGATGCATGGTGACACTTATATAGTATGACAAAGGGTACTGGGGAAAAGCAGTGAAATGGAATTTAGTTTGATAGCCTCAGTGTGGTGCTAAATTAGCGACAGGCACGATGATGGCCTCCATCTGTGCTGGAATTTCTCATTTTGCTGCAAGTTTATGAAGAAATAATTTTCAATTGTCTACTGGAAAATTTCATGGCCAGCATATACAATAAATCTATATTTGTTATTGAACTAAAAAAAGTATTATGCAAAATATTCCCTCAAACATATTCAAATCATTCCCATCCCTAGATTGAAAGTTCCCTTCCCAAAGCATTAAGACTTTCAGCCAACCTCTGCATCCTAGCTGTGATTCCTTCTCATCATAATAATACAGATACCATTGCCAGTCCCAGCAGTGGTACATACATCAGATGATTTCTACACTCTGCCTCAAAAGGAAATAGAGTGGATTTTATGAATTGGCTGTGATGCAGAGCCTCTCTTGATGAAAGCATACATCAGAAATCTGACAACAGAGAACAAATTCTTGCCCCCGCACCCACTTACAAACACATTCATTAACCCCCACTCCCGCTTAACCCCGCACCCCATTAACCCCACACCCACTTACAAACACATTCATTAACCCCCACTCCCGCTTAACCCCGCACCCCATTAACCCCACACCCACTTACAAACACATTCATTAACCCCCACTCCCGCTTAACCCCGCACCCCATTAACCCCGCACCCACTTACAAACACATTCATTAACCCCCACTCCCGCTTAGCCACACACACCCGCTTAGCCACACACACCCACACACCAAATTACCCTCACACACCCACTTATCCCCCCTTAATTCCTGTTATGTGTTCCTATCATGTAGAGCTCTACTCAGGGTGCGCTACTTTGTAAATTTTACTCTGATGTCTAGCAGCAAGTTTTTGAAACGTGTTTACAGTCGCTGCATAAACTCTAAAGAGCACAAATTTTTCCAGTCGTTATATTTATCTCACATAATGAGGTGGGTTATTTTCTGAGTACAGGCTAGCGGTGGAGAATCTCGCCTGTCACCAGCGTGTGTCACAAGATTGCGTGCAGCATAACCATGATTTTCCAATATGTTCTGGTAACTCCTACTGAGTGTTAACATGGAATACTTAGTGGACTTCATACTAACAACAGGTTCATCCACTTGCAGTACTTCTCCTAAAATTCTTCCTTTAAATAAATTGGCGAAATAAGCAGAGGTAGCCTATAGGTGAATTGCTAAAGGTAATTTGAAGCACTTTGTGCAAAACTGTGCAGCCTTGGACTCTTCACATGTATAACAAGACAAATTTAGCACTAGAGAGCAACATTCTACTGGCAACACACAAGATGGAGAATTGTTTTGTGTACACAACAGTACAGATGCAACAATGAGCGCCATATTAGGGGCAAGAGAAGCAGGAAAGGACTGCCCAGGAGGACATAAGAGATCAAACAATAAAGCCCACTGGTATCTTAGGTAGCAGGTCTACCACAGTGGTGTAGCCTCACAAAAGATCAGTACGCAGGAACACTCAGGCTGTCACTGATCTCTGCCTAGAATAATGGCCCAGAATTTGCTGGAGACTTACACCATTGGAACGGTGCATCTACGGCATTGGGTTTGTTTTACACCATGAAAGTCCCAGGAAATCATGGTGTAAGTGAGTTATGCCACAATTTCCTGGGATCTTAGTGCCACTCTGCCATTACACTCATCAAAACCATGCAAAATTGATTATCAGAATTTTAAAAAACTTGCCTTTTTGTTGGCAGTCTCGAGCAGTCCTTCGGTTTCAGACCAATTTCGGAGAAGGGTCCTTAAACAGGTGGTAGGCCCCTCACTAGCATATGCAGGAGGTCCAATGTCCATTTAGGGCGGCCATCAGGCAAGCCTGAATATCACTGGAGCCAATATGGTGTCAGACATGTTTCAAGAGCCCTCGGGGAACAGGACATAGTCCTGCAAAATGGAACCTCCCCCCCTCCCCCCCCCATTTTGTACCCAAGAAACTGGCAAAACAATGTCCAATTTCACCCCCTGTTTGTTTAATCTGAGACTTTTACGTCATCTTCTAAATAAATGGTAAATAAAAATTAATCTCTAACTTAAATCTTGCTGAAAACTGAATACGGCAGTTGAGAGTATCCATAACTCAAACAATCGTCTGCAAGTGATCAAGCTCAGCACAGTGAAACGATTTGAAATTCAGAATTCTATGAATTGGGTCGTGCCTACATTGATCTGCTTAACTTAGTTTACTGATGCAGATGGGATAAGTCATTGGCTGCACTGCTTCTGAAGTCCCTGATTTGCCATTGTGCTCATTGCGACGTATACAAATGACTTTTCCAGGAAATTTTGGAGTAAGCTCGCAACGAGAAGATCAGGGCACGAAGCGACAGAATTTTTGGCGTAAGTCGCAGACCGTGACATTCCAGGAAATTCTGGGCTTTAATTGTCACGCATAGTCCACCATCCACACTGTACTACCAGTGGCAGTTAAAGTCACCACAGCCTCGAGCTTCTATTTTGTACAGCGCTGTGACAAATAGGGAGCTTCATCACATTTCAAACAATAGGAATGTCTATGGAGGTGAAATTGGTCTGGGGCGGTAACGCAAAACAAGTGATACCGTATCAGCAAACCGTTTTACACCTCCTCCGGTTTTCTTTCCCATTAACTTCAATGGAAAAAAAATTGAGTTGGGCATAGAATGGGTTCCGATTCGCTATCGCCCGTTTTGTGCGACTGCCAAAGGCCAATTATGCCCCCCATAGGATCTGTGGGTTCAGCTGGGATCCATATTCTGCAGGCGTGATTCAAAGTTTTGAAGAAAACCAGGTCCATGTACAATGGGGGTAATTTATACTTTTTAATTTAAAAAGAAAGATGGAAAGGAGAAAATAAATAAATAAGTTGCATTTATACAGCGCCTTTCATGACCTCAGGATGTCCCAAAGTGCTTTACAGCCAATGAAATACCTTTGAAGTGCAGTCATTGTTGTAATGTGTGAAACACAGCAGCCAATATGTGCACAGCAAGGTCCCACAAAACAGCAATGAAATCATGATCCGATAATCTGATTTAAAAAAAAACACTTTAGTATATTGCAGTGCACAAAGAGGAATTTCTAAATTAGCTGCAATTGATAGTGAGGAACAGCCAAGGCTAGCTAAATTTTGAGGCTCCATAGCACTCTCTGAGTTGTGACTGGGAAGCAGAGTTGTATAACATGCTAGGGCCATAATAAGGTAAACTGGCCACCCTAATTCCAGGTGACTCAGTGCTTATGGGTCATCAGACTGGCTTTATCACAATAATAACAAATCCACTAACAAACAAGTGTATTTATCACGATTAATTAATTTCTAAACATCTGGCTTAGTGGCACCCCTATCTAATTGTGGTCTTTGGAAAGGAAATTAAATTGATTCCTGAGCTCATCTGGATTCATGTTAACATGTGCAGTAATGTTTGAACACAAATGCCGCAGTAATATTTCTCTTTCAATTGCACAACATTACCACACTTATAAAATACAGATTACACATGGTTCTGTTGAAGTCTCGGGGGACTGTGCTGCTTCCACTGGGATAAAGAAGATTGAACTGAAGCCTGTAAGAGTTTGAGCAGAAAAATACACTTAATCTAATTCTAATGCTTGAAGGATTTTTCAGATAAAGCTGTATGAAGCAAAAGATAAGGCAGATTTATCAGCAGAAAGTGTCACACAGGAAACAGCTCACAAAACAGCTCGATATGAAACTGCATTTCTTTGTTTTAAAACGGTGTGAAGCAAATCGGAATAATCTTCTATTTGTTTGCAAGACGCCTTTTGGAAATGCTGTCAGTAATTTTATTTTTCAGTGGTTTGACATTGCTAAAACTTATAACAGATTACAGTGATATTGTTCTGTCTGACCTTGGGGACATTACTAATATCTGGCTAGTGTCCTACACAGCATAAGCAAATAGAAAATTCACACATTACTTTTTGTTTAGAATCATCTATTTTGACAGTTCTAAATGCTCAAAGGAAAACAAAGTGAGGTTTTCACAGACTGTCACCTCCAAAGGCCTTGATTTTCTGAACAGCATTTCCTTGGATAAAACTCAATGGTTTTTTTATTTAGTCAATAGTTCATTCCTCCATCTTTTATTACAGCAACAGTTTAATAAAAAGTGCAGATACTGTTTCTACTGGCCTACATGGATTGCAGTTGACAATTTTCAAAAATGAGATTCGTGCAGAAATATAAATTCGGATCTGCCACAAGTTATGTTTCTGCAGAACACAAGGAGCTATATTTCAGCTGAAATGGTATTAATTTTTTTTTCTTCTGGTGGCTAATTTCTGTTGTGCTAGTACCTTCTTATAAGCTTATATTTTAATAACATTTTACTAGATTAAACTAATTGAAAGAGAACATTGTGTTAGTGTGGGAGTGACTTTCCTCGGGGCTTCTTCCACTCCGCCGCCATAACTTCAGCAGAAATCCCTGTTTACGTGCGTTAAAATTATATTTATACAGTAATGAGTATATTCAAAATTAAATCATTCTGAAAAAAACAGTGAATTTGCTCCGAAGGTTAGCTACTGTATAATCGAAATGCTTCTGAGAAGTTTCCTCTGTACTACCAGCTCCTCTCTTTGGGGCCTGAGGCTTCAGTTTTGCTTTGTTTCTAAAACTTGGATCTTGCAAATTGGCTAAGAAGTTCTAGCTTTTTGTTTTGAATCCGTATGTGTGAGTGAGAGATGGGCATCGTAGAAAGTGTATTTTTAATTGATGGAAAATACAGTGGGGCCTGCTGACCTCTGCTCCCAGATCCCTCTGAGTGTGCAAGGCTCCATGCCAGGAGCACAAATTTGTGGTTTTCACTCCTCTGCTGTGAATTATAATTTCCAGAGAGCACCATGAATACCAGAGTCACATGACAACTCACCATATCATCACTGTTGTGCTTTTAAAGCTATGCACTGAAAGTAATGAAAACCTTCACATTTATGGAAGTTGTCATCCTCTAATATGATGGAAAATTAAGGCATGGCAAACAGAGTGGAAATGTAAGGATACAGAGGGTTTGTTCCAACTCCCTATCGACGCTGGGCTCGCAATCATGTTATCAGCACTCAAAATTATTCAAGGCTCCACAGAATGAAAAATAAAAAATAAACGTTAAGCAGCTTTTGAAGAGTTAGGATTAATATTGATTTCTAACATTAAAACTTCCTTTGAAAGATGGTTGTTGAGCATAAATCCCACTTTTCCTCTCAGTAACTGGCATCACATTCAGTCTTATAAATTGTAGTCATTACTGCTGATACGTCAGGGGTGGGGGTGGTGATTTTCTCTTTGGGTGGACTTTAAACTCTTTGCCAAGAGGCCTGAACCATTTCGCGGGCCGGGCCTAATTTTAATATGAATGACGAGTTGCGTGCGCAGATCCAGCGCTGACAATGCAGAGCCGAGATGGAAGTTCAGAAGTAAAAGGAGGAGGCAATCACAGGGAGAGTGGGGTGTGGCAGCCGCAGACAGACTAGCAGTGGGCTGGAAGATTTTTGTGGGGCCATAAAGACCATGAATGCTCTTCCTGTGTCCGCACAGAAATCTCAGAAGAAACTTTTATTTACCCTTTTCTGAGCAGACTACAGCAGTGCCTTTAATGACCGCTGGTTAGGAAACTCAGCGCTTGGTGCCAATGGGCAGAACAAGTATGGTGTACACTCTCCACTCAATGCTATCTTCAAATTGCCTCGGGGTCCTACAACAGGGGTAGGACTCCTTTTTGCCTTTAAAATGGGTTCCTGAAACAGGCAGATGCCTGGTCCGCCCTGGTGAAGGCCCTGAAGAAAATGGTGGTGAGCAGATCAGGAGCAGGAACAGAGTTGGTAAGTGCTGCGCTGTGATTTTTGGGGTGCTACTGTCCCGTTCACACCAGGTGGAGGCCCTCAAAATTGGAGTCAGTGTTTCTGAACTACTATATATGTTGTACCATGGGTGCCATCTATTTGGTTTAAAAGCCTTCTATTTCATTCCTCTGCTTCAAATACAAAAATAGATTTGATTTATGGATGTATTTTAAATATTTATAATTGTTTGAAAAGAAGAAAGTAAATCACAATTTTGCTCTGTGCGTTGTGGTATGTGAACTATCTGAGGTATCTATTCACGTTTCTAAAGACAGCTGGAAACATTCTACAGGCTAGAAGTTGAATTATAGCTTGACTTTACTGTTTACACCCAGACAGTATCAGCCGTTTTTTATAAAAGATAAGCTAGCTAACTCCAGTAAGCTTCCTTCACTGATACCTGCTTTATTGGAGTGTGTTGCATCTTTCAGTGACTGCAATGAGATTTGTAGTCTAATGTGCTTTGCTCATTTTCTAAGAAATAAACTTAACACTAATGTGAAAAATAGTTTATATTCAGTCACGATTATTTTGAAATCAGTATTGAGTAATATTGACTATTGTCTCTAAATTTGCACTCAATTTAAGTCAAGTGGGATATTTTTCAACAAGGAAATACCTGGTGTATTCCCAAACACAAGTTGAATATGAACTAATGGAAGCTGGTACAATTGTGGGATACTGACTTTAAAGTAAAACAAAAGTTTATAATAATTTTAATCATAGAAATTTATGGCACAGAAGGAGGCCATTCGGCCCATCGGGTCTGCACCAGCCGAAAAAGAGCTATCCAGCATAATCCCATTTTCCAGCTCTTGGTCTGTAGCCTTGTAGGTTACGGCATTTCAAGTGCATATCCAAGTTAATCTGTAACTTCTACTTAAAAAAAACTTCTTAAATTCACCTTCTGGCTTATTTTCAAATAATTTGAACGGACAAAAATACATTTTGCATAAACAATCATTATTTTCACATTCTCTAAATAAACAAGGAAAACACAGGTGCTTTAATTTATCTCTCAGAGCTGGACTCTCTGAAGCAAAAATAAATGAATTAATAATGGTGTAAATATGACATTTTACTTTAAAGATCTTTTGAAATTAATTTGCCAGCTTGTTTCCAAATTATTCAGAAAAACAAAAACTCAAATCTCTCCCAGCACGAGTGGTGTAATTCCACTTGCACTGAATATACTGATGCATCTTGGGAAATTCTCCACACTGCACATGGTCGGACACCGACAGTCTAATTATTGCAAGCACAGTGATAGTTGGTAACTTCCATCAGCTGGCAGGATGATGGATAAAAATATCAACTTGAAGCCTCAGTTTTTAAAGGGAGTAATTGTTAATCAAATTAATCAAAAACACAAAATTACACTTTTGTAGTTAAGCTAAATCACTTTATTGTGTATCATGTATTTTGTTACGATGTTAAAAACATTATTTGGAGCCAGAAATTGGCAAGCTGAGAGAAAAAAATGGTGAATGAAAACATTTTCAAAACATATTTAGTGTGATTTAATTGCTCTTTTATTGGTAGGTACGCCTGACCGATCATTCAGGATTGGTAGATGCCATACGTCTAAGGGATAAATTTTAACCCCACGATCGGGTGGGTTTGGGGTGGGTGCGAAGGTAAAAATTGTAAAAAAAAACGAAAACCTGACCTCCAACCTGCCCACTTCCGGTTTTAATGGAGGTGGGTCGAGGGGTGGGCGACCAACCCGCTCTCAGGAGGCGGGTCAGTCAATGCTTTGGGCCTATGCCCTCTGGGTTCGGTGTCCGTGAGGACCCCTCCAAAGATTGCTCCACCTGCACCTGTGCAGGGGCAGAATCGACCACCTGGAGAGGAGGCCGCATTGCGGGTACTGGTTGAGAGTGGGTTAACGGGTGAGTCTTGGGGACGCTTTGAGTGGTGTCCCCACTTCCATGTCCCCTTTCGCCATCATCCCTCCCCTGGGCCAGTCCCACATCACTCCTACCACCCTGATGGCCAACAATTTAGAGGACATGAGTGAAGCCTTGTAAGGCCAGTGCTAGTGTATCTGCCTGCCTGTTTAAGGCGGCAGAATGTTGCTCACCCTGAGTCCGAGGAGCCGTTGTCAGGGCCTCAATGGACTCATTGAGCCGTGCTTGAAGCTCAATGGAGGCTAGCCCTCCCTCCATCGCAGACATTCCTGCACATACCCGCGACACTATCTGAGAGATGCCCTCACATCCCTGTGACAGTATCTCAGAGATTCCCCCCTGTACCTGTGCCACCATTCCAAGGAAGATGTAATTGAGATACTGAATGGGCTAGAAATTGATGGAGGAGGTGCTTGAAAGGCTAGCTGTACTTAAAGTAGAAAAGTCACCTGTTCCAGATGGGGTACACCTTAGGTTGCTGAGGAAAGTACGGGTGGAAATTGCGGAGGTACTGGCCATAATCTTCCAAACCTCCTTAGATTCGGGGGTGGTGACAGAGGAGTGGAGAATTGCAAATATTACACCCTTGTAGTGACAGAATTAGCAGTCATTTGACAGAAGTGAAGAATTCTGAGACAGAATTAGCAGCCACTTGGACAAGTGTGGATTGATTAGGGAAAGCCAGCACGGATTTGTTAAAGGCAAATCGTATTTAACTAACTTGCTAGATTTTTTGATGAGGTAACAGAGAGGGTAGATGAGGCAATGCAATTGATGTGCTATATATGGACTTTCAAAAGGCGTTTGATAAAGTGCCACTAATAGGCTTGACATCAAGATTGAAGCCCATGGAATAAAAAGGACAGTAGCAGCAATGGATATAGAATTGGCTAAGTAACAGGAAACAGTAAGTAGTGGTGAACGGTTGTTTTTCGGACTGGAGGGAGTGGTGTTTCCCAGGGGTCGTTACTAGGACCACTGCTTTTCTTGACGTATATTAATGACTTGGACTTTGCTGTACAGGACACGATTTTCAAATTTGCAGATGACACAAAGCTTGGAAGTGTAGTGAACAGTGAGGAGGATAGTGATAGACTTGAAGGGGATATAGACAGGTTGGTGGCATGGGCGGACATGTGGCAGATGAAATTTAATGCAGAAAAATGCGAGGTGATACATTTCAGTTGGAAGAATGAAGAGAGGCAATATAAACTAAAGGGCACAATTCTAAAAGGGGTACAGGAACAGAGAGATCTGGGGGTATACGTACACAAATCGTTGAAGTTGGCAGGGCAGGTTGAGAAAGTGGTTGAAAAAGCATACGGGATCCTGAGCTTTAAATAGAGGCAGAGAGTACAAAAGCAAGGAAGTCATGATGAACCTTTATAAAACACTCTTTCAGCCACGGCTGGAGTATTGTGTCCAGTTCTTGGCACCGCACTTTAGGAAAGATATGAAGGGCATAGAGAGGGTGCAGAAGAGATTTACTAGAATGATTCCAGTGATGACAGACTTTAGTTACGTGGATAGATTGGAGAAGCTGGGGTTGTTCTCCTTGGAACAGAGAAGGTTGTGAGGAGATTTGATAGAGGTATTCAAAATCATGAAGGTTCTAGACAGAGTGGATAGAAACTGTTCCCATTGGCAGTGGGGTCAAGAACCAGAGGACATAGATTTAAGATGATTGGTTCTTTTGCCAAAGGTGACATGAGGAAAAACTTTTTTGCACAGCAAGTGATAAGGATCTGGAATGCACTGCCCGAGGGGGTGGTGGAGGCAGATTCAATCATGGCCTTCAAAAGGGAATTGGATAAGTACTTGAAAGGAAAAAAATCGCAGGGCTACGGGGAAAGGGCGGGGGAGTGGGACTAGCTGGATTGCTCTTGCAGAGAGCCGGCACGGACTTGATGGGCCGAATGGCCTCCTTCCATGCTGAACCTTTCTATGATTCTATCTTCTGCGTGATTGTGGAGAGTGCGCGTGGCACCTGTTCCAGCACCTCGCAAATGTGCTGCTGCCCCTCTATCATTCTCCTTTTAAAGGATGACCCCCAGCTGTGTCCAGCTGAGCAGAGCCTGGAGAAGAGTGCTCCCATCAATGCGGACTCTCCACAGCTGCCCCTGCCACCAGTGTCTGCTTGTGCTCACGTGTATGGTGACTCACCATGTGTGACCCCAACTAACTGAGGACGGGGACCCACCGAGGTATGTGCATCTGCGCTGGTGGATGGCTCGCTCAGATATGACGGTGCCCCCTCAGAGGCCGGCAGGTCCTCTGAGGAATTGCCCTCCGCCATCACGGCGGTCGCTGAAGGCCCTGTAAGAGAACGGAAGGCAATATTCAGCATGATGACAGATGTTGAGGTGCTGAAGATGGCATGTTAACATCATTTGCTATTGTGAGTGCTGAATATTAAAGTTCTGTCACCAGCTGTTTGTTGGGTGGCAGTCTCGGCGTCCCCGATGGGCAGGCAATCAAGGCTGTGGCTCAGTTCAAGAGCCTCCTGTTCCGTGTCGTGAGGACAACCTGATGTTGCGGCCCCCCTCCGGTCTTTGCCCTCTCCCGTGCATTCTGGGCTCTCTTCTCCTATGAGGGGAGAAAGTAGAGATGCGTGAGTGAGGGTTGGTGTCATGGCCAACCGCTGAATGCATTGGTTTGGGTGAGGCTGACCGTGAAAGAGATGCATCAGAGGGTGAGTATGAGACAGAGCCATGACATAGTATGAGGATTGGGTTGAGTGGTAATGGTGGGATGAGTATTAGGGAGGTGAGTAAGTGCAGGTAAGTTGAGGATGAGGTTTTTGTGGGTGTGAGGAGTGATGTGATAGAGTGGTGTTGGCAGTGCAGAAGGAGTTGTGGGGTGGGGGTGATCATGTGGAAGACGGAGTGTAGGAGAATCAGTAAGTGTACTCACTTTGGCTGACCTAGTTAGGTCATTCAAGAGCTTCCTGCACTGGATCCACGTGTGGGAGACGTTGCTGATGCTGGTGAACTCCTCTGCCACCTCGAGCCAGGCCTTCTTGGTGGCAGTGGCAGGCCACTTCTTCCCATCCTCCGGGTAGGAAATATCCCTCCTCCTCCTCATCTCATCCAGTAAGACCTGGATTGAGGCATCAGCAAATCTGAGAGCAGTCTTTCCCCGGGGCTGCTCCATTCTATAATTTTGGTTCTTTGATGCAGGAGCAGCATTGGAGGACTGCCCCTTTAAGTAGAGCTCCTCCAGCTGACAGCCTGTGATGCGGGTGCACAGTCCGCCCGCTGCGCAGATTTCCCGGAAGCCATGTTAAGTGTCTTCAATTTACCCGTGATCGCATGGGGAACGGACGGATTTTACTGGGCGGGTTACCCACGCGCCCAGTCGCCCCCCCCCCCCCCTCCCCAACCCTCCCCCCTGCTGCCATCCCGCCTCCCTGGTAATATCAGGGCCATTAAGAGGGATGACTAAAAGAGAGGGATTTTTAAAGGAGGAGAGAGAGGTGGAGAGACAGAAGGGTTTAGACTGGGACTTTCAGAGAGAAGGGCTGAGGCAGCCGTGCCATCATGGTCTCTCTTTGACAATTACATCAACTCATTGCAAAATGCCAATCTGTAACTAGTGAGGTGCCGCAGGGCTCAGTGCTGGGGCCTCAACTATTTACAATATATATCAATGATTTGGATGAAGGAACAGAGTGTCTTGTGGCCAAATTTGCTGATGATACAAAGATAGATGGAAAAGCAAGTTGCGATGAGGACACAAAGTGTCTGCAAAGGGATATTGACAGGTTAAGTGAATGGGCAAAAATTTGGCAGATGGAATATAATGTGGGAAAATGTGAAGTCATCCACTTTGGGAGGAAAAATAAAAAAGCATAATATTATTTGAATGGAGAAATACTACAAAATGTTGCAGTACAGAGGGATCTGGGTGTCCTCGTACATGAAATACAAAAAGTCAACATACAGGTGCAGCAGGTAATCTGGAAGGCCAATGGAATATTGGCCTTTATTTCTAGGGGGATGGAGTATAAAAGCAGGGAAGTCATTCTACAACTGTACACGGTGCTGGTGAGACCACACCTGGAGTACTGCGTACAGTTCTGGTGCCTTTATTTAAGGAAGGACATACTTGCATTGGAGGCAGTTCAGAGAAGGTTCACTAGGTTGATTCTGGGTATGGAAGGGTTGCCTTATGAGAAAAGATTGAACAGGTTGGGTCTATACTCATTGGAGTTTAGAAGAATGAGAGGAGATCTCATTGAAACATACAAGATTCTGAGGGGACTCGATAGGGTAGATGCTGAGAGGATGTTACCCCTTACGGGGGAATCTAAACTAGGGGACATAGTCTCAGAATAAGGGGTCAGCCGTTTAAGATGGAAATGAGGAGGAATTTCTTCTCCCAGAGTGTCGTGAATCTTTGGAATTCTTTACCCCAAAAAGCTGTGGAGGCTGAGTCATTGAATACATTCAAGGCTGAGTTAGACAAATTTTTGATCAGCAAGGGAGTCAAAGGATATGGGGAAAGGGCGGGAAAGTGGAGTTGAGGTAAAAATCAGATCAGCCATGATCTCGCTAAATGGCGGAGCAGGCTCGAGGGGCCGTATGGCCTACTGCTGCTCCTATCTCTTATGGTATTTTGTTCATTCATTTACGTATACATAGCTCTCCTCCACAGCTACCAAGACTCCCATTTTCAACAACGCTCTGCTGCTCTTTCTCACAGCATTCCCATCGTCTCACAATTCATTCCACACATATCCTGTCAGTCCTACAAATCTTTGAAGAGAAACAAATCTGTGGTCCTCATACTGTTGTTTTACCACTGTTCTCCCTTTGTGACTACAATCATATGTCTTTTCAATCCAAACCTTCTATTTCTCCTCAATGCTCCCTCAATGAAAGGAGGTTTTGAGGTGTCATGCTTTTCAACTGGAGCCTTGGGCATGAGATGACACTTTTTCTTGTCTCTGGTAGTAAGCCATTTTCCCTTTCAAGAGGAAAGCAGTGAGCACGAAGGCAATCTACTGGCATGATATGGAATGCCACCCAGGATTCAGGAATCATTGCTTAATGGGGGTGATAACATAATGAGATAATGGCCCAGAAATGGCGTCCTCTCCGACCGCCGGCGAATCGATGGAGTAAGTTCGTGAATGTGCAAATGCGCATTTAAAGCAGGAAATCACAAACTTGCTCCCATTGGTTCGCCGTCGGTTTGACAGGTACGAATAAAAGGGCCACCTACGCTAAAATCATAGAAATCATTAAACATTCATAAATGTACCCATCTGCCCAGCTGAAACGAAGATACTTACACCACCAAAAGGTACGCTGGAAAATACCAACCCTACCCTACTTTTTAAAAGCGCGGTCTGACTGTTAATGACAGCGAAACAGCAAAAAATTAAATTTTAAAAATGTGGGCTGTCAGATTACTCCTTTTTAATATTTTTTGATCATTATAAAACATTTTTAAAAATTAAAATCTTTTTTTTACTTTTAACTTCTGTAAGTTTCCTCTTGCAATCTTTTGCTTTGCTTTTTATAATAAAATAGGTTAAATTTTTATTTACACTAACATAGACAAGTTCACTTTAAATGAATGAGTTTTACTTGCCTGCTTGTGGGCGGGGCTTCTATTCTCACAGCCATTTCCCATGCACATCAACCCACATTGTTCAGAGGTTGGGCTGATGTCGCGATTCTTTTCAAATCTTACAATTCACGCAAGTCTACGCCTCTGATCCGCAGTAAGTAAATTCGTACCTTTTATTCGTAGGAGCTGCTGCGGACGTTGCCACGCCGATATGCGCAATTTTCAGCCCAATACATATCACGAGTCATCTGTTATTTCCCTACTTGTTTGGCTGTGAGTGAAGGAATACTGGCAGGGGGAAGAAAGGGGTGTGAAGGCAATTGTGGTACTTCCTGCACAGTGCTGGTAACTTGTTTATGTTCAGAGCAAGGTGGCTGCAAATGGGAGACATGCGTTGTTATAAGGCGATGCCTGCTTGCTGTTGCCATGGCTACCCCGGTGAGGTCAGTGACATTCTTCCTGTATTAAGTAAGTGTGTGGGGATTGCCAAATTGTCGCCCATTGTCGGCCCCCGTCCCTTGTGGCCAAAAAGCTGGTTCCCCCTTTGCTGGATTTCAGCCCATAAAACCTCATCTGACGAGTCTGTAACTTTAGGGGTGCAGTGAAGAACCATCAGACTCAGACATTTCAATGAGCCAAAATGGTACAGGACAAAGAATGACTACCTTGGCCCTTTCAGCTGCTGCAGCATTGGATATCCCTCTCTGACCCAGAGCAGGCTCCTAATAAGGGGTGCAAGTGATGCTGCAGGACCCTATCTTGAATATTTAATTCGGGTCCACTGAGGAAAATCCTCCAGGGTCATGATGGAGTCACGGGCAAGGGTAGTCCTGGTACACTTCTGAGGGTAA
Organism: Heptranchias perlo; assembly: GCF_035084215.1. Taxonomy (NCBI): domain Eukaryota; kingdom Metazoa; phylum Chordata; class Chondrichthyes; order Hexanchiformes; family Hexanchidae; genus Heptranchias; species Heptranchias perlo. The sequence continues at coordinate 50,205,591 of NC_090326.1, read as the reverse complement.
AATTGCCATGGAGGAAATCTGGGCCTGAGTGTCAGCAGATTATTTATCCAAGAAGGGTAAGAGGATTGCAACACAGTTGAGGACCATCATGTCTCACCCAACATCTACATAAGTGCATATTCCAACAGTAGTCATTGGATAGCGATCAGGAGTGGGAGCTGTGGTAGATTTGTCCCTTCCCCTCCACCTCTGTCCCCAGCCCTAGAGTACTAAGGTTAATTGTAGTACATCTACTTCCACTACAGCTGAGATCAACAAGCTCAATGCAGACTGCGACCTTCCTGATTGTGTTTCACACTGCACAGTATATCTACCAACTGACCCATTGGAGAAGCCACCATTAGAGTTATAGACATCTTTAGAAATGATTATAGTACAATTTTATCTTTCTTTTCAATATCAAAACTTTTATGAGGTACTCATAGCATAGAAATTGCTGTTGGTGCACTGCTCATGGGTTAATTGTTAAAAACTAAAGGTTTTTGAGATCAATGAAGCCGACTTGTTTACTTATAGTTTTGTTGTTTCCAGTGTGTAGGCTAAAATGTGAGATATATCTCCCACACAGTGAACCAACCAATGAAAAGGGAAAAGCATTAATCCTCTTAGTCAGCTTTGAACTGCAATTAGGAGACAGTTAAATACCTGAAATAGCACTGGGAAAGCAAAGGCAGATGTTTAGTCAACAAAATTGCTGCGGATTTGGACATTGAAGAGTGAGGAAAGCCATTTTACATGTCTGGCGCTGGAAGCATCATTGCAAGCAATCAGCGAGAGGAGGCACAAAGTTTACGGTACTGATGGACATATCCCTCCTCCCCAGAAGCAATAGATATGGAAGGAGATGGTTGAAAGTGGACAGCACAAGTCAGCCATGACAGTCCTGGACTTGGCTAAGTCATATTCAGGGACCTCATGGTGCATAGCTCAAGGAGGTCTATGACCACCAGACTCCCAGCAGCCTGTCAGTAAAACCCAGCATCCAACCCGCACACTTGCTTCTTTCGCAAGGGTATCACTTAGAAGTGGTGGGTTAGTTGTCACATATCTGAAACGAGGCACAAGCCTTCACACAGTACTCAATAAAGGAAATATATACTGTGCATTTGACTTGAACATTGTACTGAGCATTTATTTGTCATTTGTTACAATATCTTAGCAGTCCTGATAAAGATAGCAATTGATAATATTTGAAGACCTGTGTGTGACAGTGTAGGACAAGGTCTTGTGAGCATCATTACTTAGCAGATATACTTTGCTCATTTAAGAAATTGTGTAGCTGAAGGACTTCTTGGATGGTTATCTGGAACTATTGCTTGCCATATCAGTCTTCCTTGCTGCATAACAGCTAATTCCTCATTGGCATTTTCAACCTCTTACTTTGCTATGGTTTTGCTACCCTCATTGTGAAGCTGCATGCTGAGGCCTCCTTACAAGGCAAAGTAATGGATCCTGCAGCAGGCAGCAATTATTCTGGAAATCTGAGGTGAGACGAGTTGTACTCTAAGGCTTCCCTTTGATCAGTCAGACATGTGAAACACTGCTTCAAAATACCAGTGCTGTATTTAACATTCTGGTTGTAGCATGAGTGTTTGTCTTGCTTCTGTCCATGGTTGGCATATGGGTATCAGGAGCCCACTGTCCACCCTTCAGAGTGGAACAGATGACTGCCTTCCAGGAAAGCAGGCATTAACCTACATGATTCTGTGTTACTGCCACACACCACTCTGACAGTGTGAGGAATAAAAACATTTTGAGTCAAATAGGGCATTGTATGCCTGATTGGTTACACGGGTACAGCTGATGACCCTCTGGATTCTGGGAAGGTTATTGGTTCAGCAGAATTCCCTTGCTGCTGTCGGTCAGTGATGAAAGAGACACATCCGTGGATGCTGTAGGTGTCACCAGTGCTAGTCTGAAAGGAGCTAAATGCTTTAAAAATTGAGGGCCATCTTGACTTTCACGGCCACTGGCAGCACTGTATGGATAATACATGTTGCGCAGAGGACTTCTTGAAGGAGATGGCAAAGCTCTGTCAAGGTTTCCCTGCCAACCTCATTTCCCAGTGAAACACTGAAGGCACTTTGCATAGTGTGCAAAGATGTAGGATTTGGGCAACAAATTTGAAGCAACATATCTTGGAATGAAGACTCCAGTTTTCTCATTGCAACCATCCAGCAACATCTATTCATTGTGTGAAATTAAAGCATCAAAGCAACAGTGCATTATTACAGCAGTATGGGCACTTCCCTGTTATGTACCTAATTCATTGGTGTGATGTATGAATTGACTGTACCAGGGATCAAAGTAAAACATTTTGAATTCAGCACTTTTTAATGCTTGGGGAACGAGCACTCAGCAAATATACCACAGTCCTGACATTCACTTGCTGGTATTAAGCTTAACGCTGACAGCAGTATCTGGCCTTCTAAATTGAATGGAGTGGACATTACCACAAAAATCAACAGCTATAATTGCTAGGTAAATGGAGTCAACTTTTGAGGATGAAAATTTAACTAATTTAAATTCTAAAGATTTTAATATAAGTATATGCAATGGCTGAGATAGTATTTTACTCTCCTACAAACCTTTTCTACATGATGGTTGGCAGACTTGATTTAATGCTCCGTTATATAATGCAGACAAGAAGACAGTCGCTGACTGAATTAACATTGTTAACCTAGCAGCGCAGCACTCACCCAAATAGGGGCAGAGTGATGACAGGCTCTATCTAAGCATTCAAATTCTGTCAAAAAATCAATTATGGTGCAGCGGACAGGGTGATTAACTGAATCCTGTTGTATGAAAATTCAAGACGATGATGCAAATCAGTTTTGTGATTTGAATTAGTATTGTAACTGCAAGGTGCAGATCAATTTGTGCTATTAATAACACGAACAAAAGTTGGCCAAAATCACTTGACACCTTTGGCGCAATCCCGCTGCAACTCCAGTGGGAATGTGGCAGAAGGGCCTGGAAATAGTCCAGTGCCTGGATATGCCAGGTGCATGGGAGTTCCTGCATAGCCTTATAAGAGGTGGAGCCTCCCATTATAAGACCAGTGATGCAGAGGGGTTGGAGGTGGAGGAATGGAGTGGATAAGGGACTCCTACGTTGGAAGCAGTGATTCTGTATGATAGCATAATCCTGCACTAGTAACAATTGGCACTGCCTCTGAAAGTAATAAGGCCATGGTAACTTTAGCAAAGAAGACCACTGGGACTGATGCAGGTCCATCAAGGTTGGTCACAGGTACAGGTAGCAGGGCTTCTTTATCCCATGCAGCCTGCCAGTAGGCTAAGCAGGCATCTACCAGTGTTAGTCCCTCACTTAGTGGAGTACTTAGCTGTAAGGTACATCCACAACCAGCACACAGAAGTTCACAATATGCAAGGGGCAAAGGTGACAGTAAGATACAGTGAACACTTACACCACTAGCAATGTACAAGTAGATTAAACTAATTAATTTTAATATATGTTGGAGTCTGTTGTCATTGTCCAGAAAATAAAGCATTAATTGTTAAAGAGGCAAAAATGTCTGACTCCCGTGATGATTCCTCTGGGTGCGTGGAAGTTATCTCTGGCGCAAAAGTTGAGGGCAGTGATGACCTTTGCTGCTATTGGTAAGGCAGCACAGATGGTTGACTATTCCTGCAGGAAATATTGCCTATGTAGTAGCACATCTCAGTAACAGCTTCTGTACTGCGTACTTGACTGGTCCTCATGCACTGCTTCTTTGCTGTGCCCAGAAGCTGACTTCTATTGCAGTACACCCACTGCCTGGGCTAGACCTGAAGAAACTAGGTGAAGTAGGAAGGGAGGAGGCTCGAGTGGATCATAAACACCGGCATGGACCCATTGGGCCGAATGACCTGTTTCTGTGCTGTACATTCTATGTAATTCTATCTAACATGTTTCATACCATCTGATTTTCAGGGTTACTTTTTGCTCCACTACCTGCTCCACTGCAATAAGCCTAACGCAACTATACATTTTCTCTGTGCTATTCACTTCTGTTGCTTCTCTGATAATACTTCAAAATCCTCCCTTTCATTACAAACCCAAACATGAGATCTGGCCTGGAGTTAAACCATTTGATAGGATGCCTCATTTTGCTGCACAAGTTCCTCATTAATGACCACAATAAGGCTTTCAACATGCAAATTGTTTTTTCTTGCTTTTTACGACTGTAATGCCATTTGGAAGAAGTAGGGAATCCTTCAAGAAGGTTCTTTTTAAAAAAAACAGGCTGCTGAATAGAAATATCTTTATTCATTTGTTATTTACTATTTATTTTTGTTGATCATTTTGAATGTTGTTTTAAGCTGAGAGTGCTGATGACATCATTTGGACACCCACCTGGTACAACTATCGAGTTTAAAAGCATGAGGGACCTCAGTGAACACATACACAGTTAAAATGATGAGATTGTTGCAATATGTTGCATAAATTACTATGGGTGGAACTTTCAACTTTGGTGGTGGTTTATAAATGGGTGCTAGCTGATCGACCACCCATTATACACCTCGCCCAATTTTCCTTTCCATTGAAGTCAATGAGTGGGGTGTATAACGTGCGTCCGATCTTCTACCATTCGTTTTACGCCTCTGCCGAAGTTGAACGCTTTGCCCTGTATCTCTGCTGATTTATTCAACCACCCCCGCCCCCCCACCCCACAAACACTGCACTCTCTTAATCTTATCTCAACCTGATTTCCCAATGCTGCCGATGCTTAAATATTTATATGCATCAAATTTCCTGAATTGCACTTAAGCAGAAATTACACCAAAATTTATGCCTGTTTCTATGCCGGGAACTTACGCCGAAACTTCGAGCAAAGCTCACTTGCCTAAACCACAACATAAAAAGCAGCATAAAACCAGTGTAAATGCAGCACCAATAATTGTTACCCATTTGAAGATACTCAATAAGTTTTTTTTAAAATGGTGTATTCTCCTCAGAAAATAAAGATTTACTGCAAAGTGCCTGGATTGCTATTTAGTGTACAATCAGGAAACTAGCACCTGTGGAGTGTGAAATAGAACACTCTGATGCTTCACAGCAGCAGAGCTGCATCATTTAGTGGTCTGGTGGGGACTACCAAAACTTGCATAATGAGGGGAAGGAAGTGTGAATCTCCGATCAATCTGGGTTTGAACTAACAGTTCTCTCGTCGAGATCCCTGGCATTTTACCACCAGGCCTACTGGAGAGGAACCTATTAATGGTTTAGCCCCCCTATTTCTACATGCAACTGAAAAGGCAACGGCTCCATTGTTACGTCCAGTAATAAAGATTAATTTGCACACCTTTACCCGCGGTGTCAAAAAGCCATTGTTAACATTGTTAAAATCTGAATTACTCAGAATTACCTTCTGAAGTTAATATCTCTACCAGATGTAGTTTCACTTTTAAGTGATATTGGCCTGGAAATTCCGTGGAGCGTGTAAACGGGCTTTATATTGCACTTCCAGCAAAGTGATGCCGGTGGAGTGGGTGGCAGCTCCAAGCATTTCCCCGGCCAATATGCTGCTGTGCTGGTGACTTCACTCTGCCAGTACCTGCTGCCATGGTGCCTCACTCCCAGAGCCTCCTGTTTTTGCTGCTCTTCTCCCTCCTCCATTAATATACAGATCATTGTGAAGGTCATTCCAGCTGCTTAGTCCTCCTGAACACGTGGAGGGTGGCGGGAGTCTGAAAGATTTTGTGTGCATTGAGATTGACAGCACTTTGGTTAAGTATAGTGCAGGTCTCAGGAAGAGAAATTGAAAAATAAAATTGCAAAGAAAATTGTTATCAAACCCCAGAAATCTCAGTCATACCAATATCAGGTGATTTGGACCATGAAAAGCCTAAATTGTTGGGCGTATATCTATGCCAACGTATTATTTGCGTAAATCCAGGAAACTCACGTGATCTGGTCTTTTGCATGGGGGGGTCGGAGCTATGTAAATGACCGACCGAGGGTTTCGCCGGACGTATCTCCGAAGCGGTGCAAACAATTTGAGGAGATTCACACGTACCGATGTTTCGGCTTAAATCAGTTTGGCATGAATTTCCTAGGAAAGAAATAGCGCAACATCACACTTACACTGCAGTTATATCAAAATTTTCTAGGAACTTCCGGTCCGTATTTATTTAATAAACAAAGGCTTTAATTATTTGATGAAATATTAGGGTTTGTGTACTTTGTGCATTTGTCTGAAATTCCTCTGCTCTGCTACCTTAGTTACAGTACTTTAAATGGGTAAAATAGCAGAATTGTAGTCAAATGTGTTAATTGTTTGTACATTATTATGTTCTAGTGTAACTTGAATGCCAGCAGGGGGGAAATATGATGCATAGTAATAAAAGAGGGTTTGAACAGAAATGGGAGATCGAAAAATATAATTGTAATGTACCAAAACACATCTCATTCACTCTCATCATACAGAATTCCTGATTGAGATATAATCCTCAAACAGAAGATACTAATCTGCTGCCAAAATTTATTTTGAGACAGTAGCATGCTTTTAAAAATCAAATTGTTTTTGTGTAAAACATTCTTCTTCTTGAGTGTTTCATGTTGTGTTTGTTTAGATTGAATTGCTGAATGGATAAATAGGCTATGTTGCAAACAATTTGCAAATTGGATCTTTTTATCTGGAGTGTGTAGAAATCTTGAGCCAAGTAAAACACTTAAGTAAATGAGTTGCATTCATTCGAATTCAACAGGTACAAGCCATTTTGTGAGAGAAAAATCAATTTTCTGGAAGTTCTATAGAACAGCAAGCTTCCTCCATGTCCACATTTTCCTTCTTTCTTTCTTTGACTCTTAAAGGCTGATTTGTCGAATATATGCTGTTGGCATGGAGCCTCACCTGCTGGGAGTGCTCACTGGTTAATCATGGACACACTCTCAGTGGGCAAGGTTCCACCCTGGGAGTGCACATTCATAAAATCGGCCTCTTAATTCCTGTTCAGATGGTAGGATAGATTTTCCAACAGGTGTACTGCTCGCCCATAGGAAAGTGTGCTGTTTGCATGCAATTTTCCACGGTCAGCTCATTATCATAATTATACAAAGCTTCAAATACAGATTTGAACATGCACAGGGAGCACACTAATGGTGGGAATGGAAATTTGAGGTGCCAATGAAATTTAAAGGGATGCACAGAGTTAAAGGAAAGTGTCAGAAATGGAAGACAGAAATCCTCAAAGCCTTAGAAAAGTCTCAGAAGGCATTTCAACCGATCGGTGGACATTGACGAAACCGAAAGTGAGGAGAGCTAAGAAGCAGCAGAAAAAATGGAGTTCTCTGGTCTGAAGGCATGTGACTGAGCGGCCTAGCACTCAACACCCTGGTTGAGGGCATGGCACCATGCTCAATACTGCAGCACGTCTGGAAAAAGCTGAAGACAGGATTCAGGCTTCAGCTAACCATTACTGACAGTGGGTGTGCCAGGTCTATTTTGATTGGAGATGCATGTGTCCAAGGCATGAATGGCACAACTCCACATCTGGCTTGTTGGTGACGTGGAGATGGAGTGGGGGGGGATGGTGGGTAGTCATTTTAACCTAACTCGCCCAGCGGGAAACTGACGGGATGGGATGGGATCGGCCGCCCTTTTTACTTACCATTGAAGTCAGGTGGGATAGATTCATGATAGCCCTCCAGACTCTGTGAAGCCAGTTTCCCACTGTTGTTGCTGGGTAGATGTGATAATGCCTGCCCACATAGCTGGTGACATTTTGGCAGATATGACCAATTAGGCCATACTACCTGTTGATCATCCTGACATGCTACTTCCATGCAGTACCAATGAAAGCACAATATATTGTCATTGGGATGCTTTCGAGGAAGCCTCCAGCACTTAGTCAGGTATTCACAAATCTTATTTGTGCCATCCAGTCTGGTGTCCGAAATCCTTTGGGAAGAGGAGCACGCACCAATCCTCTGTCAAAGCAAGGTTTTGTGCACCTTGTCTGTCAATGCAGCTGTACGAGTACCAGTGAGTGGGCACAGAACACATCTGGTGAAGCCTGACCTGTTTGGCATCCGACTGTTGAGATCGGATAGGAGGATTCCCATTGGAAAAGCCATTGCTGGCAAGTAGTAGTGCTAGTGGCAAAACAAAAAATGAAGCACAACAGTTGGTATGAAGGCTCATGGAAACCAGCTGCCTTCAAAACAATGAAAACAATGGTCAATAAATGGCTAAAAAACATTTACCTTAACATTATTATGCCCTTTAAATGAACTTCCTTACACTTACCATTACCTAGCAACCTTCAGTACACATTTCACAAAGGCATAATTATATATGAATATCCAGCATGCACAAATAACTGGGAATTGAATTCAGGACATTAGGAGGCTAATCTATATTTTTTTAATGAAGCTCCCATCTGATTAAGGCAGTGACTTTCTCCCCCCCCCCACCCCGAACCCCCACCAGAGTAATACATGACTGATCTCTGCCCCTTTCTCGCATGCAAATTGGATGAACCTGATCAGGAAATACCTCTGGCGTGTCTAAAGTTTAGTTTTTTTTTCCTTCTGGTCCAGTGCACTTCAGTGACCTAACCTGAACTTTTTTGGTCTCCCCCATTATTGAGCTTTCATCAAATGTATTTGCTAGTCCATTTTTCCAGTTTTCTTATCCTTTTCTCTCCTCTTCTCCTCTATGCTTATTCATGCTAGGGTATAATTCCACCTGTGCTGTCAGCTCTCTCATGCTCTTGCCTGAATGCATCAGTTTTCATAGTGAGTGTCACAGGCTATTTGACCATATGGGGCATGACATTGAATGAATCCTGCCCTAACCTAAAGTCCACACGGGGCCGATTTTCGGATGGCCGAGCTGGTGCATTGGGGGCATAAAACGGCGGAATCCCGAGCGGGTTCGGAGTCTGGCTCCAACCCACTGACTTCCGGGCTTCCTGGTGACTTGCTCGGGTGTGCGCGCAGCTCCCGCATGCGGGACTCCCACCGGCAATTAAAGCCGTCTGGATGCTACTTTACATAGTTATTTAGATACTTGAGATACTTTACAGACCTCACTGACAGGAGATTTTGGTAGGGGTGCAATTTTGAAGGATCCTCAGCGTGTTTCCCGAGCTGTGGGAAACACTCCCTGTTGGAGCAGAAGTGTTTCAGCCAGCAGCCAGAGGGAGATGCAAAGGATTATTTGACGTGTGGGGGGAATACCTCATTTATTGCAGCAGGACACTCTGTCACTTCAGACAGTTTTGGCTGCAACACCTTTTGTCTTTCCACTCAAAATTCTTAATTTATACCCTAAACTCTGCTGTGCAGACACATTTACCTACTTTGTGGACGCCCTCAAACTCACACCGTCAGGATGGGGGGGGCGCCATAGCTGCATTCATCACTTCATCCGAGGACGAGCAACATCACCAGCCTCGACAGGCATGCCATCCACCTCCGTCACGTGGAACTCCACAACACAGTGCTGCGCCACAGGCACCTGCACAACAGCACGGAGGGCAACAACAGAGAGAGCGGCATCGCAGGAGGCACTACCCTCGCCACGGGGTTTACAGACCGAGGCTCAGCTTCCTGGACCTCTCTAAGGAACAGTGTTTACGGAGGCTCAGAGTCATTTGCCAGGTAGTCGCAGACATCTGCAGCCTCCTTCATGCTGAGCTGCTCCCGGCTGGACCGAGCAGCATCTCCTTGCCTGTCGCTGTCAATGTCACCACTGCCCTCAACTTCTTCACCTCCGGATCGTTCCAGGGTGCCAACCGGGGTTATCGCCGGGGTCTCAGTTGTCTGCACACAAGTGCATAACGCAGGTCATCGACGGCTTGTTTCGCAGGGCCTCGCAATATATCAACTTCCCCATGGATGACCTCAGTCAGACGGATAGGGTAGTGGGATTCCACACTGTGGCTGGCTTCCCACGGGTGCAGGGTGTAATCGATTGCACCCATATAACAATACGAGCACCTCCACACGAGCCAGGACTGTTCATCAACAGGAAGGTCTATCACTTCATCAACACTTAGCTCACCTGTGACCATTGCCAGAAATTCCTTCACGTGTGCGCCAGATACCCTGGCAACTGCCATGATTCCTTCATCCTCCGGGAGTCCAACATCCCGCCCCTCTTCCACGCACTGAACACCCGCAAGTGCTGGCTCCTCGGGGACAAGGGATACCCCCTGCACACGTGGCTCATGACACCTCTGAGGAACCCCACCACTGAGCAACAGCGTCAATATAACGACAGCCACATCGCTACCAGGTGTATAATTGAACATGCTATAGGGCTGCTTAAGATGCGCTTCAGGTGCCTTGATTGTTCTGGGGGAACGCTTCAATATGCACCAGGCAGAGTGGGACGCATTATAGTCATCTGCTGAGTCCTGCACAACATGGCACAACAGAGAGGGGTGCTGCTGGAGGAGGCCCCACCCACATCTGCTACCCATATTGAGGATGAGGAGGAGGCACAGGAGGAGGAGAAACCCATGGGCAGAACAATGGCTCACCTGGCTGCTCGTGAGGCCAGGGAGTCACCGATATGTGAATGGTTCTCCTAACATCAGACAGTGTGAAGAGTCCAGTCCTCACCACCTGGACAGAGGAGCGGCCACACCAGCCCCCATCCCCTGCACAAAATAGTCGTGTAACTACACATACACACGCTGTAGAGTGACCCAGTGAGTGGCATCAAGTGTGGGTGTTTATGGTGAACCGCATGAAAGGGACTTATTACACAAGCCAGTCAAGAATGGAAGAATGGCCAAGACGTGGCAGGAGTGGTGACAATAATAATATTTAATGTGCCATTAACAAAAATGAAATATAAATAAAAAACATGACAAACCATCAAACGCCCTTGTGCTTCCCCTACGTGCTCACAAAACCTTTGCCTTATGCTTACAAGTACTCCTACGTGGTGCTTCCCCTGTGGCTGCAGCAGAGGTAGTGGCAGGTTGCTCTTGTTCATGCCCTTACCGATTAGATGCTTTGGGCCTATGCCCTCTGGGTTTTGGTGTCCGTGAGGGCCCCTCCAAAGACTGCTCCACCTGCACCTGTGCAGGGGCAGACTCGGCCACCTGGAGAGGAGGCAGCATTGCGGGTATTGGTTGAGAGGGGGGCAATGGGTGAGACGTGGGGGCGCTTTGATGGGCGCATTACTTCCATTTCCACTTTCACCATCATCCCTCTCCTGGGCCAGGCCCACATCACTCCTACCACCCTGCTGGACAACAGTTTGGAGGACATGTGTGAAGCCTTTTATGGCCAGTGCCAGAGTATCTGCCTGCCTGTTTAAGGCGGCAGAAAGTTGATCACCTTGAGTCCGAAGGGCCGTTGTCAGGGCCTCAATGGACTCATTGGTGAGCCGTGCTTGAAGTTCGATGGAGGCTAGCCTTCTCTCCATTGCAGACATTCCCACAGATACCCGCAACACTATCTGAGAGATGCCCTTACGTCCCTGTGACAGTATCTCAGAAATTCCCTCCTGTACCTGTGCACCATTCCACTCATGCAGGAGTTGGACTCCTCCATCCTCTGTGCGATTGTGGAGAGTGCGCGTGGCACCTGTTCCAGCACCTCGCAAATGTGCTGCTGCCCCTTGATCATTCTCCTTTTAAAGGATGGACCCCAGGGTTCAGCATCTGTGTCCAGCTGAGCAGAGCCTGGAGAGGAGTGCTCCCACCGACACGGACTCTCCACAGCTGCCCCTGCTACCAGTGTCTGCTCATGCTCACGTGTGTGGTGACTCACCATGTGCGAACCCAACTAGCTGAGGACGAGACCCACCAAGGTATGTGTATCTGCGCTAGTGGATGGCTCGCTCAGATGTGACGGTGTCCCCTCAGAGGCCGGCAGGTCCTCTGAGGAATCGCCCTCCGCCGTCACGGTGGTCGCTGAAGGCCCTGTAAGAGAACAGAAGGCAATATTAAGCATGATGACAGATGTTGAGGTGCTGAAGATGGCAAGGCATGTTAACATCAATTGCTATTGTGAGTGCTGAATGTTAAAGTTCTGTCACCAGCCATTGCTCGGGTGGCAGTCTTGGTGTCCCCGATGGACAGGCACTCGAGGGTGCGGCTTAGTTCAAGCGCCTCCTGCTCTGCGTCTGTGAGGACAACCTGATGTTGCGGCCCCCCTCTGGTCTTCGCCCTCTCCCATGCGTTCTGGGCTCTCATCTCCGATTATGGGTGAAAGTAGTGAGGCTTGAGTGGGGGATGGTGTCGTGGCCAACCGCTGAATGCATTGGTTTGGGTGAGGCTGACCGTGAAAGAGATGCATATGAGGGTGAGCCATGACATTGTATGAGGATTGGGTTGAGTGGTAGTGGTGGGATGAGTACTGGGGAGGTGAGTAAGTACAGGTAAGTTGAGGATGAGGATGAGTGGGTGTGAGGAGTGATGTGATAGAGTAGTGTTGGCTGTGCAGAAGGAGTTGCGGGGTGGGAGCGGTGATGTGGAAGACGGAGTGTAGGAGAATCAGTAAGTGTACTCACTTTTGCTGACCTAGTTAGGTCATTGAAGTGCTTCCTGCACTGGATCCAGGTGCGGGAGACGTTGCTGCTGCTGCTGGTGACCTCCTCTGCCACCTCGAGCCAGGCCTTCTTGGTGGCAGAGACAGGCCACTTCCTCCCGTCAGCTGAATAGAAAATATCCCTCCTCCTCCTCACCCCATCCAGTAGGACCTGGAGTGAGGCATCGGTAAATCTGGGAGCAGCCTTTCCTTGACAACGGGAAACCTGGAAGCCACGGTAAGTGCCTTCAATTTATCTGCGATCGTGTGGGGAGTGGATGGATTTTACTGGGCGAGTTACCCACGCACCCAGACGCCTCCCCCCTCCCCCCCCCCCCCCCCGCCCCCTGCTGCCATCCCGCCTCCCTGGTAATATCAGGGCCATCGTGTTACACAGGAGCGGGAACCTTGCATAATGTAAAAGCACTGAGGTTAATTGTAGCATCCCTACCACCACCCAAAAGGGACCTTATAACTCAGCACAAGCCAGGGACAAGCAGAAGACGTCGCTGGTGTGTATGGCTTAAGGATGCATTTATTCACTGTCATCAGGGCAGTTTCTGAGCCCATCTTTAATTGATAAAATAGTGAACAAATAGTTTAGTGTGTTCAATTGTACCTTGGATGTTACTCGTGAAGCTTTAGTGTCAACTATATCTAAAAAAGTTTACTTTGCTTTTAAAACTGGATTGTGTCTTGCAGCATAGTGTTGTATAAATATAAGATAGTCACATAAATATAAGATAGCCGCTGATAAATGCATCAGGGAATTCAGCAGAAACTTCTTTACCCAGAGAGTGGTTAGAATGTGGAACTTGCTACCATAAGGAGTAGCTGAGGTGACTAGCATAGATGCATTTAAGGGGAAGCTGGATAAACACATGAGGGAGAAAGGAATAGAAGGATATGCTGATATAGTTAGATAAAGTAGGGAGGGAGGAGGCTCGTGTGGAGCATAAACACAGGCATGGACCTGTTGGGCCGAATGGCCTGTTTCTGTGCTGTACATTCTATGTAATTCTATGTAATAGTGCATTCAAGAGAAGGTTTCTAAAGAATAGTGTACCTTGTCTCTCTCGTACATAAGCTTGGGTCAAATAATAATAGTGGAAATAATTTATGACAAGCGATTTAAGTAAAACAATTTATTGGAAAGTTCCTTTTGCTCCTAAGAAAAATTTGATATATATCCTCTTGTAATGGGCAGAAGATGAAAAAGAGAAGCAACTCCTCTTCTGAACTGCAGGTACTTTCAGATAATGAAATCTTCCTGTAAAGGAGAAAGGTTTATTTTTATAGCAGGAGGAAATATTGTGCTGGGGGAACACTTTAAACTTTTTGATTTGTTGATTGATAGTTCTGGTTGACCCAGTAGAAATTGAGGAACTATATTGCTTTTGAGCCACTCTCCAGTCACAATTTATTACATTAAAATCCCTATTTTTCACACAATTGAGTAGTTGCAAGGGATGCTGACAGATTTTTTTATAGGGCCTAACAAAAAATAATCAAGCAGATTACATTTAGTTTAAAATGGACAGAGGTAAGAATGCTGTGTTCCACCAAATGTTTCCCTTATAGTCTTCCACCTTATTTAATAGGTAAACCACTTACTAATTGAATGCACCTAATAATGCTTACAGGCAGCAGATTAAACAAGCAAAGTATTTACCTTATTCAAGGAAGAACTTATCATGACCGTTTTGGATACTGATGGCTCACCAGGGGAAGGTGGCAGTGGCCAGGTTCATGGCACCGTGGCTGGCTCTGCTGCACAGGAGGGCAGGAAAAAGAGTGGCAGAGCTATAGTGATAGGGGAATCGATTGTAAGGGGAATAGACAGGCGTTTCTGCGGACGCAACCGAGACTCCAGGATGGTATGTTGCCTCCCTGGTGCAAGGGTCAAGGATGTCTCGGAGCGGCTGCAGGACATTCTGGAGGGGGAGGGTGAACAGCCAGTTGTCGTGGTGCATATAGGCACCAACGATATAGGTAAAAAACAGGATGAGGTCCTACAAGCTGAATTTAGGGAGTTAGGAGTTAAACTAAAGAGTAGGACCTCAAAGGTAGTAATCTCAGGATTGCTACCAGTGCCACGGGCAAGTCAGAGTAGGAATGACAGGATAGCTAAGATGAATACGTGGCTTGAGAGATGGTGCAAGAGGGAGGGATTCAAATTCCTGGGCCATTGGAACCGGTTCTGGGGGAGGTGGGACCAGTACAAATTGGACGGTCTGCATCTGGGCAGGACTGGAACCAATGTCCTAGGGGGAGTGTTTGCCAGTGCTGTTGGGGAGGGTTTAAACTAATGTGGCAGGGGGATGGGAACCGATGCAGGAAGTCAGTGGGAAATAAAGTGGTGACAGAAACAAAAGGCAGTAAGGGAGAGTGCACAGAACATGACCGGACAGATGGTCTGAGAAAGCAGGGCAAAGACCAAGGGAAGTCTAGATTAAACTGCATTTATTTCAATGCAAGAAGTCTGATGGGCAAGGCAGATGAACTCAGGGCATGGATGGGTACATGGGACTGGGATGTTATAGCTATTACTGAAACATGGATAAGGGAGGGGCAGGACTGGCAGCTCAATGTTCCAGGGTACAGATGCTATAGGAAAGGTAGAGCAGGAGGTAAGAGAGGAGGGGGAGTTGCGTTCTTGATTAGGGAGAACATCACGGCAGTAGTGAGAGGGGATATATCCGAGGGTTCGCCCACTGAGTCTATATGGGTAGAACTGAAAAATAAGAAGGGAGAGATCACTTTGATAGGATTGTACTACAGACCCCCAAATAGTCAACGGGAAATTGAGGAGCAAATATGTAAGGAGATTACAGACAGCTGCAAGAAAAATAGGGTGGTAATAGTAGGGGACTTTAACTTTCCCAACATTGACTGGGACAGCCATAGCATTAGGGGCTTGGATGGAGAGAAATTTGTTGAGTGTATTCAGGAGGAATTTCTCATTCAGTATGTGGATGGCCCGACTAGAGAGGGGGCAAAACTTGACCTCCTCTTGGGAAATAAGGAAGGGCAGGTGACAGAAGTGTTAGTGAGGGATCACTTTGGGACCAGTGATCATAATTCCATTAGTTTCAAGATAGCTATGGAGAAGGATAGGTCTGGCCCAAAAGTTAAAATTCTAAATTGGGGAAAGGCCAATTTTGATGGTATTAGACAGGAACTTTCAGAAGTTGATTGGGAGAGTCTGTTGGCAGGCAAAGGGATGTCTGGTAAGTGGGAGGCTTTCAAAAGTGTGTTAACCAGGGTTCAGGGTAAGCACATTCCTTATAAAGTGAAGGGCAAGGCTGGTAGAAGTAGGGAACCTTGGATGACTCGGGAGATTGAGGCACTAGTCAAAAAGAAGAAGGAGGCATATGACATGCATAGGCAGCTGGGATCAAGTGGATCCCTTGAAGAGTATAGAGATTGCCGGAGTAGAGTTAAGAGAGAAATCAGGAGGGCAAAAAGGGGATATGAGATTGCTTTGGCAGATCAGGCAAAGGTGAATCCAAAGAGCTTCTACAAATACATAAAGGGCAAAAGGGTAACTAGGGAGAGAGTAGGGCCTCTTAAGGATCAACAAGGTCATCTATGTGCGGAACCACAAGAGATGGGTGAGATCCTGAATGAATATTTCACATCGGTATTTACGGTTGAGAAAGGCATGGATGTTAGGGAACTTGGGGAAATAAATAGTGATGTCTTGAGGAGTGTACATATTACAGAGAGGGAGGTGCTGGAAGTCTTAACGCGCATCAAGGTAGATAAATCTCCGGGACCTGATGAAATGTATCCCAGGACGTTATGGGAGGTTAGGGAGGAAATTGCGGGTCCCCTAGCAGAGATATTTGAATCATCCACCGCTACAGGTGAGGTGCCTGAAGATTGGAGGGTAGCAAATGTTGTGCCTTTGTTTAAGAAGGGCGGCAGGGAAAAGCCTGGGAACTACAGACCAGTGAGCCTGACATCTGTAGTGGGTAAGTTGTTAGAGGGTATTCTGAGGGACAGGATCTACAGGCATTTGGAGAGGCAGGGACTAATTAGGAACAGTCAGCATGGTTTTGTGAGAGGAAAATCATGTCTCACGAATTTGATTGAGTTTTTTGAAGGGGTAACCAAGAAGATAGATGAGGGCTGTGCAGTAGACGTGGTCTACATGGACTTCAGCAAAGCATTTGACAAGGTACCGCATGGTAGGTTGTTACATAAGGTTAAATCTCATGGGATCCAAGGTGAGGTAGCCAATTGGATACAAAATTGGCTTGACGACAGAAGACAGAGGGTGGTTGTAGAGGGTTGTTTTTCAAACTGGATGCCTGTGTCCAGCGGTGTGCCTCAGGGATCGGTGCTGGGTCCGCTGTTATTTGTTATTTATATTAATGATTTGGATGAGAATTTAGGAGGCATGGTTAGTAAGTTTGCAGATGACACCAAGATTGGTGGCATTGTGGACAGTGAAGAAGGTTATCTAGGATTGCAACGGGATCTTGATAAATTGGGCCAGTGGGCCGATGAATGGCAGATGGAGTTTAATTTAGATAAATGTGAGGTGATGCATTTTGGTAGATTGAATCGGGCCAGGACCTACTCCGTTAATGGTAGGGCGTTGGGGAGAGTTATAGAACAAAGAGATCTGGGAGTACAGATTCATAGCTCCTTGAAAGTGGAGTCACAGGTGGATAGGGTGGTGAAGAAGGCATTCAGCATGCTTGGTTTCATTGGTCAGAACATTGAATGCAGGAGTTGGGATGTCTTGTTGAAGTTGTACAGGGCATTGGTGAGGCCACACTTGGAGTACTGTGTACAGTTCTGGTCACCCTATTATAGAAAGGATATTATTAAACTAGAAAGAGTGCAGAAAAGATTTACGAGGATGCTACCGGGACTTGATGGTTTGACTTACAGGGAGAGGTTAGACAGACTGGGACTTTTTTCCCTGGAGAGTAGGAGGTTAAGGGGAGATCTTATAGAAGTCTATAAAATAATGAGGGGCATAGATAAGGTCGATAGTCAAAATCTTTTCCCAAAGGTAGGGGAGTCTATAACGAGGGGGCACAGATTTAAGGTGAGAGGGGAGAGATACAAAAGGGTCCAGAGGGGCAATTTTTTCACTCAAAGGGTGGTGAGTGTCTGGAACGAGCTGCCAGAGGCAGTAGTAGAGGCGGGTACAATTTTGTCTTTTAAAAAGCATTTGGACAGTTACATGGGTAAGATGGGTATCGAGGGATATGGGCCAAGTGCAGGCAATTGGGACTAGCTTAGTGGTATAAACTGGGCGACATGGACATGTTGGGCCGAAGGGCCTGTTTCCATGTTGTAACTTCTATGATTCTATGATTCTATGATCATAATTTTCTGCTTTTTTGTAACCCTGCAGGTGGAGTCATTCCTGCTGTAAATTATTTTATTAATTCTGATCTGAAAGAATTTTGTTGTTAAGTACCATTCACTGAACAGAATTAATCCCTTACCAGGTATTTACTGAGGTGAAGATGACCGTAATCAGCTTGGGCAAATGTAGGCCTAATACTTGATCCCTCGTGTGTGGAAGCCACTATAAAAGTTCTACCAGCAAGAACAGCAGCAACAGAAATAAGGTAAATGGCAAAGCGGAAGAAATGTGTTGTAATTCGGCTACGATATGGATCAGGCAAAACATTTGATGTCAATCAGGCTTTATGCACAAACTTTTGCAGTTCTACTCAAATTCAGTTTCCTGCACCCAGTTCTGTGATTTTGATTCTTTGTGGAGCTAAAACAAAACTGTCCATGAGTGGAAATATGGCAGAAAACATCCTTTGAGCAGATCAGCCTATGTGTTGTGGTTAGGAAACCAAAGCCTCCTGAAATCAGAAGTAGCCTCCAATGGAATAATTTCTGAAGTCAAAAGGGAGCTGTAATTGTAATAAGAAACAAAAAGTTGTGTAGGTACTGCAAGCTGCCAGGTTGTTAGCATCTGGTTTAGGCCGCTTTTGACCCAGAGAAATTGGAGTTTATGATGAGGTGCGAGGTAATTAGGGGAGATCTCAAAGCCCATCACTTACAGCAGCAGTAATGTAGTGAATGACAGCATAAAACTAAAGTAAGATGGATGACAGAAAAATCTGTGGTCTATTGCATTTTACAGTAGTATGTGGGAGAATGATGTGTGGTATAGAATGGGACAGCTTATCAAAATGGGAATATGCAGTAATACGTTGGTGAATTCAGACACTGTCACCGTCCAAATGACTGATGAGAAAATAGAATTGGTAAAGAACTTGTCAGGAAAAGACATCAATAAATATACCTTTAATAACATTGCTGTTTCTGACATGAAGTACAGGGATAGATATACTGGTGTACTAAAGATTTCATTCAAATTTGTGGTGTGCTGTGATTGCTGATATAATCCCAACACAGATGAGATATTCAGGAAAACAGATGCAGCCATACAAATTTTCACTGAATCAGAATTTGTTGTGATTCGTGACAAAGACTATAGTTGAAACTTAGCAGTTATGAAAAATCAATTAAGGTTATTATTGGTGCGACTCTGGACAGTTGGACTGCACTCCAAGACTGGCATTTGTATTCCAGCCTCCTCTAGAGATGCAGAGGACAGAGGAATCTGTGAAAGGCAGTGGACAGCAGCACTGGAGAAGGTTCCCTTCCGGTACTGTGTCCGCCTTCTGGTGGATTGACCAAGGAATAGCATTGACGGTGTCTGTGGAGGTATCTGTAGGTTGAAATATCACACATTCCCAGTTCCGGAGAATAATGGGGTGAGACTAACTTTGATGGGAGAAAATAGAAATAAATGAGAAGTGGGCATCTTTGATATCAAATAATAGGACAGAAATAAATTTGGGGAACATTTATACAAATGGAAAATAAGGAACAATCAAAAGAAAATCTTAATCATTTTAACCCTTACAGCATTGGAGGTGAGTTAACTCATCTAAGTACTTTCAGATCCCGAGCACTGCTGTTCCTGGTTTGATGCAGCTTTTATGCATAAGTCCCTGTCTGCCCTCTCAGTCGAATGTAAAAAATCCCATGACCCTATTTGAAGACGCGCATGAGAGTTCTCCCGGCGTCCTGGCCAACATTTATCCCTCAACCAACGCTACCTCTGGTTGTTTATTTCATTGCTATTTGTGAAACCTTGTGTTGCAAAGTGGCTGCCGTATTTCCCTACAACAGTGACTACACTTCAAAAGTACTTTATTGGCTGTGAAGCACTTTAGGATGTCCTGAGGTTATATACATGCAAGTTCTTTCTGATGTATTGTTGGCATTCAGTTGGCTGAAGAAACAGGCTTTGGAGACAGCTTTAGCCAATCAAGGATCAATATTTGAATTTCTTCCAAACTCCAAAATGGATAGTGCAAACCAGTATGGTAGAAGATAACTGGTGAAGATGATGTTTTATTCTTATTTTCAAAGAAAAAATTAGATTAGATGGAAAAGAAGTCAAAGTAAAGTTAAAATGATTAAATTTGATCATAAAATTGGGGAAAAGAAGAGTTAAGGCAAGCAAAAATGAAAAGTTTAAAATGTTTAATTTAATGTAAAATTGTGTTTTAAATATTTTTGCAGATTATAGCTTAATATTACAGTAATGAAATTACTCCTGACCTTTGCGTGCAAGATTTACTTTCATATTGCTGCATATGATACAACATTTACAAAAATATTAGTGCTCGTTTTGCAGTGTGTGAGATCAGAACTATTTTTTAAAAATGCATGGCCCAAGGAGACTGTTAGATACTTGGATCAGCCATGAATCTAAGGATTAAAATTATATTATCCATTAGTATCAAAGAACTTTACGGATATAAACAACAGTTCATTAAACATGATTGTCCATTACAGCCATGTCCATTGTAAATGGACTTGACTGTCACACCAAAATGTTTACAGTTTTATTATAAAAAATGAAGGTTTATTGATTTTTTTTTTACATTTAAATAGAGTTTGAATGTTTTGATCTACAGCTGTAGTAGCACAGATATGCAAAAATGCAGGTATGGGTTAAATGTTTCCCTGAAGATTTAATTTTTAATTTTCTAATATTGAAAATGATTGTTGTCTTAAAGGAGTAATGTCATAATTCTGGGAAAATATAGTATTATGAAACTGAAGTTACTGCATCACTGAACAATATGTAAGCAAAAATACAAGTCCACTGTGATCTATTTAAACAATTTTTGTAAAGCTTCAATTATGTATTTTTTGCATGTAAATATATAATCTTTAAAAAGAAGAAAGTTTTGTTTTAACTCTTCATATATAGCTTTTAATGAAAAAGATCATGCAAACTTACAACTAACCATTGTCCCTGATGTTATTAAGCAGTTGGTGTGCTTACCAGTGGGTATTTGTGACGTGCAAGCCAGAAATTTCTCCCAAAACCTTTTAAAACCTATCACAGGTAGTTGTTATGTATGAGCATTCACTATTCAGTGAATTGTATCAGTCTATTTGTTCTCCTGCCACAGGTATGTGTAATTTCATATTTCCATAGAGTCATCACGTACAACCCTCGAGATTCCATTAACTTAAATTTATCAAACAAAACTCCTTCAGAAAGCACCATTATCATGGATATTGAGAAATGGTCCCTTTCACAATTGCTCATGGTTGGCAAACTCAGCTTTATCCTGATTTTCATTCTGAAAAAGGCACCATGAGAATTCACAAAAATGATGCCTGTGAGTTCCATGGGGAAAACTGGGCCAGGGAGATTCTGTTTAACAGAAAAACTGACCGTGTAACTGTCTGTACCTCCATGAATATCGAACTCTGCACCAACAGTCCCGATACCTTTCACAGTTTACGTGAAGGCACAATAGCCCCAGATACTTTCACTGTACTGTTGCCTCTATTTAATCAACCCAAAATAAGAAATAATCTAACAAAAGTGCCGCCGAGGGGCGCAACTAATAAACATCCAAATCATACAAAAGACAAAGGAAACTTAGCAAATTAAATCATAATATTATTGGCAGTGTCTGCTATACACTCCAGTCCCTGCGGTGCCCACCGGTCGTGGAAGGTCTCAAGCATACTGGCAGACACCGCATGCTCCTTCTTCAGGGCCACCCAGGTGCGGAGAAAGCCGCGGAAGAGAGGTAGGCAGCCAGAGCGACCGCGCCCATGGACCGTGTCCAACCTGGACCTGTGGATGGTCACGTTGGCCAGGCCCAGGAGCAGACCCACGAGGAGGTCCTCCGATTGCCTGCCCCCCTCCGCACCAGATAGCTAAAGATCAGGAGCGTGGGACTGAAGTGCAGCCAGAAATTGAGGAGTGGTCCCATGAAGAGGGGCTGCAATCTCTCAAACTCCTTGTATACATGGAAAATGGACTCATCCAGGCCACAAAAGGTACAAGTGGCCTGGGAATCTGTAAAGTGGTTTGAAAACCTACTTGTTGCGACTGCTCTGTGTAACACTCTCCACCCCAAATCCCCAATGATGCAGGGGAGGACTCCCACATATTGGGGACCCCTACCTCCGTCCGATGGCAAGGTGACACACCAAGGCATGTCCAGATGGGAGACGAGGACGAGGAAGTGGAGAATGTGCAGGAGCAGCCCATACAGGAAACCCCTCCATGCAGAGTGGAATGGCATGGAGGGAATTTCCGAAAGATGGCTCACAAGGGAGGATTCGGGGCCTGACGCCAATGAGAAATTATGTCCGAATGGGGGTCAGCTCAGATGGGATCGCTCCTCACACTTGAGCCTCCTCAACACACTAGTGGAGTCAGGGCCGAGTACGACTTTTGGCGCCTGGATGGATTTGGTCGCGTTCCGGATGTAATGCCATGACATTCGTTCTGCCAATGCCTCTGGTGACATCCAGCCTGCTCCTCCACCCTCCAGTATGTCCCTGATCCTGGCCACCTTGGCAGCCAGGGTCCTCCTCTCCGCCAGCCGCGTGTCGCCGAAGCCGACCACAGAGAGGTGCGGATTCCTGAGCAGCGGCTCCCATAAGATGGCCGCTGCCCCTTACGGGACTTAACCAGTCAGCAGGACCCTGGGTCCCTGTGAAAATTCTGTGACCCTGACATGATCCAAACACGCAACCTTCTGATCTGGAGTCAGACGTGTTTCCATTGTGGCATGAGTTTCATTGTTGCAAGGTTTTGAAACCAATATAATTGCAATTGTCCACGCACACAAAAAAACACTTAGCTTTAAACAATGTGATAAGTTAATCATATTTCCTCTGTTGTTAATTTTGCTAGAATGTAGTTAACAGCAATGAATCACCATTAATCAGTTTCTGTAAGTGGAACCACTTCTAAACTCAATGGGCTGTAAATTGGGCTGCGTAGCGCCCATTCTATAGGTGCTACATGGCCTCCTAAGGTCCCAAAATGGCGTCCGGAATGCGCGCGCCTGTGTGCCGGACGCCATCTTGGTAAAGGCGTTTGCGTATGTGTAGATAATGAACGCCGGTACCATGTAAAGTAAGGAGAGTATGCATTAGATCAGTGTGCAACGCTGGTTTAAAGGGATAGACACCATTTTGGAACGCAATGCTCCAGCCAACGCACTGTCTTAACCACGAAGAGCTGGACCCCCCACCAAGGCTATTTAAAGGGATCATGCAGGACTTACAGGTTAGTTGCTGGATTATTGCTTGTGGCTGGTGATGCATTTGTATCTGTTTTTGGAGGTCTCCTATATTTGAATAATAGGACAAGAGGGCATAGTCTAAAATTTAGAGCCAGGACTTGCAGGTGTGAAGTTAGGAAACGCTTCTACATGCAAAGGGTGGTAGAAGTTTGGAACGCTCTTCTGCAAACGGCAGTTGGTGCTAGCTCAATTGTGAATTTTAAATCTGAGATTGATAGATTTTTGTTAACCAAGGATATTAAGGGATATGGGACTAAGGCAGATATATGGGGCCTGATTTTAGCAGGCCTGTGGGTTTACGGCAGGTTGGGTTTCGGGTGCGTGGCCTCCGTGCCCGGTGAAATTAGTGGGTTGCCCGTGCGATCGTAGCAGGCAATCCACTAATAGGAATCAATTACCTGCTCCTCCGGGGTCCACGCTGCTTGTCTGCACGTCGGGCCGGCTGCGCATGCGCAGTACGATCTGTCATCTGGAGGCTCTCTAGTTAAAGGGGCAGTCCTCCACTGACAGATGCTGCAACCAATGGAACAAATTACAGCATGGAGCAGCCCAGGGGGAAGGCTGCTCCCAGTTTAATGATGCCTCACCCCAGGTATCACCAGATGGGGTGAGGAGGAGGGGGAGGACACAGATCTTCCACCCGGCGGGCGGGAGGAAGCGGCCTGCCTCTGCCACCAAGAAGGCCTGGCTCGAGGTGGCAGAGGGGGTCACCTGCACCACCAACATATCGCCCACCTGCATACAGTGCAGGAGGCGCTCCAATGACCGCAGTAGGTCAGCCACAGTGAGAACACGTAGTCTTTCCCCTACACTCCGTCTGCCACAACACTGCCCCCACCCCACATCTCCTTCGGCACCGCCAACACTACTCTGTCACATCACCCCTCATACCCACTCAAACCCCATCCTCATCTTACCTGCACCTACTCACCTCGCCAGTACTCACCCCGCCACTAACACGCAACCCAATCCTCATACAATCTCATGGCTCTATCCCATACTCACCCTCTCGTGCATCTCTTTCACGGCCAGCCTCACTCAACCTGCCACTACCTGTGCTGCAGCCACAGGGCATGCATCGCATATGTGCAGTAGGCAGCGTACGGCAAACGTGTCGTGAGCATGAAGGGGATGCACAAGGGTGTCTGAGGGTTTACCATGGGTGTTACCTATATTGAATTTCAGAGCAACAAACATCACACATTATATTGGCACCACCACTGTCATGTCTCCGCGAATCCTGTCTTGTGTCCAATAATGCCCGCTCCTGGGTATCACTATGAGGACCCACCACTGATGCCACCCATTGTGTTACTGCAGAGTAGGTGCAGGTGTATTTGCAGGGCTCTTCCGCGCAGACGACTGAGAGACATCGGCGGTGTACCCGGCTGCACCCTGGAAGGATGCGGAGGAGAAGTTGTGGAGGGCAGTGGTGACTTTGGCAGCGACAGGCAAGCAGATGGTGCTGGGGCCAGCCAGGAGCAGCTCGGCATGAAAGAGCCTGCAGATCTCCACGACTACATGTCGAGTGAATCTGCGCCTCCGTGTGCACTGCTGCTCGGAGAGGTCCGGGGAGCTGCGCCTCGGTCTGTGGACCCTGTGGCGAGGGTAGTGCCCTCTGCGACGCGTCTCTCTCTGCGGTAGCCCTCCCTCCTGCTGTGCAGGTGGATGTGTCACAGCACTCTGTTGTGGAGCTCCACATGTCAGAGGTGGACGGCGTGGATGGCGAGGCTGGTGATGCTGTTCGCCCTCCGAGGGGGTCATGACTGCAGCTACGGCGGCCCCCATCCGCAACATGTACATCTGAGGGGGTCCGCAAGGTAGGCACATGTCTCCGGACCCCGGGGTGAGTGTGCAGGTTGGTGACTTTGACCGTCAGGAGGGGGGTGGTGGAGGCCACACTTTGTCCCAAGTGACAGAGCGGCCTCCTGTAATGGGTGAGGGTCTCCCCCCCCGCCCCACCACCTGTCAAATGGACCTTTGCAGCTGCCACAGGCTGACAGCTGCAACACGTCCAGTTCAACTAGGACTGTTTCCCCCAGTGTGTGAAACAGTCCCATGTTTCCCCAAAATCACACACAGTCCCTTAATCAGGTCAGTTAATGACCTGAACAAGCAAAATAAATAACCTCAAGTGGCATCCCGCTGGCTTTAATTGCCTGCGGGATTCCCACCAGCGGGGGCCACGCACGCACCCCCGCACGTCATCGGGGAACCCGGAAGTGGGCGGGATCGTGGCGCGATCCGGTCACGTGACTGGATATCAGGATTTTCGGGGCCCCCCCGCTGGAAACCCACAGGAAACCCGACGGTAAAATCGAGCCCATGGAGTTAGGTCACTGATCAGCCATGATCTCGTAGAATGACGGAATAGGCTCGAGGGGCTAAATGCCACTGTCACTTATTGCCTCCTGTTATGCGCCACCTTCTCCTGCAAGAAAGTGGGATGAATGCCGGTGAGTGTCCTGCAGGCTGTTTGGGCGATGTGCCTGTCATGGTTGAATAGCTACCAGTGTGTGTGAGACCTGTGAGTTGTGGGTGTGTGACTTGCAACTATGGTAATGTGTGAGGGTGAGAGGAAGCATCTGACTGAAAGAGTTGAGTACCGATTGAAAGAGTTTGTTAGTAGGTGGTGACGGGGGCTGTAGTGCATGGAGCAGTGGATATGGCTAGTGGTGCAGTTGGTAGAAGATGCCACTTGACAGTTGACCTCACTCACCTTGACCACTCGTGTCAAAGCATTGAACGTCTTCCTGCACTAAATCCATGTTCGTAGTGCTATGCGTTTGGCATTGACTTCACCCCCTACTGCCTCCCACTGCCTTTTGAGCATCTGTCTGGAGGGCCTCTTGCCCCCCTGTGGATATAGGCTGCCCCTCCTTCTGTCCACCTCTTGCACCAAGGCCTCTAGTGCATCAGCAGAGAACCTTGGTGCACGCTGTCTCGCTGGCCTGGTACAAACTCAGATCGGGAGATTGGTGAGGTCTGGCGTGCAGATTGGAGGATGTGGGATTTAGTAGTGCACAACCTTTATTCAAGGTTTTAACATAACTCATCAGTTTGTAAATATAGGGAAGGAACCTGCATCTGTGTCTTATGTGTGCGATATCTGAGCTCTGTGCAGACCCATATCTTATTTTTTGCAAATAAGAGATGTAGGCTGCCTTTAAGAGGTGCAGGCTGCACTTGAGGGTGGGGGGGAGGCACTCACGCGATATCTGAGCCCCCCCTGCTGGTGAGAAGTTACTGACCAACACAGACAGGCCTGGCTGCTCGCGTTGGAATCAGGTAAGTCAGCAGGCAGCACGAATCTCACGTGCTGTCTGCATCGGAACGACCGGGCGTGGGTTAATCGCGCACTGTGACCCCCATGCCTAGATTCGGGAGTTATCGAATTTAACGCCCACAAAAACAAATGTTTAGAAAAATCTGATAATTGCAAGAAATCTTTATTAGAGAGCTAACCATTAGACACCTCATTAGGAAAATAGTAGGCAACCTCATTGGAGTAAGATGACATATAAGTTTGTTGCCTTTAGTGGATAGGAAGCATATTCTGAAGCTTTTGATATAGAATTTTCAGTCATTAGTGGGCAATTAATGCAGTACACTCAACACCAAGATAATTTTCCATCAGTCAGCTGCTCTACCCAATTAATTTGGTCTCTTTTCAAATGTTAAGTGGTTCATCTGCAATGTCATTTGCAGTGTTTGACTATGTATGTGTGTGTGTGTGTGTGTGTGTGTGTGAAAATATACGCTTCTGCTTTCGGAGTTTTACTCCTCTTCCCATTCCTAGATTTTATTTTCACATGTTTTATTTCCACTGTACTCTGTGCCAAGTATCGCCTTCAGACTCAGAGCAGGCACAAATCTATTGCCAGATTGCCACCTAGGTTGTTGAACAAGATAATAAGAACAAAACCGACCAACTTACATAGAACTTACAGCACAGAAACAGGTAATTCGGCCCAACTGGTCTGTGCCGGTGTTTATGCTCCACACGAGCCTCCTCCCACACCCTACTTCATCTAACCCTATCTGCATACTCCTTCCATTCCAGTCTCCCTCATGTACTTTTCCAGCTTTTCCTTAAAGGCATCTATGCTATTCGACTCAACTACTCCATGTGGCAGATGGTTCCACATTCTAACCATTCCCTGGGTAAAGAAGTTTCTCCTGAATTCTCAACAGTTTCCTTCCCTTGCTATGAGAAGCGTATCCCCTTCCCACCCTTACCCTCCCAAGAGCCTGGCCTTTGGGCCTTTATATGCCAACAAGTTGCCTGATCTATTTTAAAGTATCTTAGATCGACCATCCTAGCTCCCAGCTCTGAATGTTGCAGGCAAACCTCCCGACTGCGCAACTCCATTGTCCCATCTGACTAGTCCAGAAGGAGGTTAGCCTGCAATATCATGATTTGAGAGCCCCTCAGGTGATCTGGAATCCTCCCAAATAACTTGCAGTGTATAATAGGTGTATGAGATTTGAATTTCACTGTGTTTTACCCTAAAGTCTAGGTTGCTGCTATTGACGATGTGTTACACTATCGATCACAATTTTTCCTTGAATTCATTTTGCTCTTTTTATGGGCCTCCCGAAATGTATTGATTTTTAAGCTGAAGGCAAATATTCGCTGTCAACATTGTATTGCCAAAACTAAACAAATATTTCCTCAGCAAACATGTGACCACGAATTATTCAGAAAGTAAACTGACTAACCAAAATGGCTCCTGTGCTCACAACCATGACAAATACAAATGACGTTGCATCTTCAATGACATCATTACACACTCAATACTTTTGTCCATGGTGAACTGACCCGTTGATCATTACTTTAATTTTCTGCAATATCAAATTTAATTTTGAACTTATTTCTGTTTAGACGTATGGATTTGATCTAAATTGATTGTGCTAAAACTTCCTTAGTCAGATCTACTGATTGGATAAGTACAGTAATCACAGTGTTCCCAACTTGTATCCTTTATTTGAGGCTGGGATTCCAATTAAAAATATCTGAAACTTTCAAAAATAGTAATTTTGTGGAACTTCCCAAAAATTGTGCAGCATAATCACACACTATGTGGCATAATTGCAGGGAAACAAAAAATCTTTGTTTCTAAGTAAAACTACTTACTCTAACTAAAAATGTGCCATATTATTAAATAAGCAGGAAAATCTGTACAGGTATTACATTTGTTTAAAACAACTTTTATACCACTTCTAAGTTTCTAGGCCATCGTGTAACATTTTTATATTCTATATATGTGGACTATCTGGAAAATATTCAAGAAATGCAGAATATCACTGAAATCATATTTTATTTCTACCCACATGATTAGGCAGGGCAGAACAGTTGTTTTCAATTGCGAGGGTCATTGTGCTGCTCGATTCACTCCTACTACCTCCTTCTTGGTTTATTTTTGTTATTCTATTATTCCTCCCATCCAGCTGCCTTTAAATTGTCGAAATATCCATCAAACTAGCTGAAAGTTTACTTTTCCCGGAACCATACTTGCTGTATGTTGCTCTTCGACACAGCAGTTTGTATTTGCTTCGCTCCTGCTGCCACCTTCACCTCCAAGTTGCCATGCCTTCTAACTCCACAATCACTGCTTCTCACTTCACTGTGATTGCTGCCTTTTTCCTCTTCCACGGTGCCAGCGTTAGGCTTGCGGGAGCAGAGGTTAAGGTCTGGATCCCTTTCTCTCCCTTCTTCCACCCGCACATATGACCTAGCTAAGCCTAGTGGGGGTCCCCCGTGCCCTGGTTGCTTGCCCCTAAAGCCGGTACTGCTCTCCCCACTATTACTGTTTCTACTATTTCACCAAGTACTTGTTTTGCTTGTTAAACCTCAGTCATTCTCCCTTCGGCCAAATTGCCCCTACCATAACTCAACATTTACCATGGAGCAACACTACATATATTAACCGAACCTCTCAAATGGATCATATCATGTCATGGAAGATATTAATACTCTAGACATTAACACCCTAGCCATGGATTATGCTTAAAAATTATATGTTTTATCATTTATCAATTTGCAGGGCTATGGGAAAAGAGCAGAGGAATGGGACTAATTGGATAGATCTTTCAAAGAGCCTGCACAGGCACGATGAGCCGAATAGCCTCCTTCTGTGCTGTATGATTCGATGAAGAACTTTGGGGTTAAATTTCCATGGGGTGGTTCTCCCAATTGGAGTTTCTCTGAGGTTTCTGCAGATCCTCCATCGAATGGCAGATGATCGGGAGAACCCCCGCTGAAATTCAACCCCTTTCATACCACATCTAGACTTCTAGGTTATGGTGTAATCTTACGACTGTCTATATATGTGGTGTATATATTCCAGAAATGCAGAATATCACTAAATCCAAATTTTTTTCTACCCGCAGGATGAGAACAGGGCCCAACAATTATTTTCAATTGTGAGAGTCATGTTTGTGGTCCTTGCTTCCTTCCTGCTATATCCCTCTTATGATGACACATGCTTCCAAATTAGGTATGGGATTTCTGGATGCAGGACAAAATCTCCTACTATATTGGCCCAAAAATGTACATTAACCTACACCCTGGTTCCATAGATGGCTCAGCAAACTTATCTTGTGGATCGCTGAACTATATAGGCTCAATCTTGGGTTTACGCTGAGTAATATTGAGAAGCTCACTTCATGATACTTGCATGCAAGGACTTTAATAATTCCCTTGTGACTTTTTTATATGTGAAATATGGCTCAAGGTACTCTTCTTGGATTGTCCAGTGATCTCCACTGTCTGCCCTCTATCAAGTTCACTAGTTTAATATTATATGGAATCAGTAAAGATGAGTGGAGTCTAGCTGATTAGAGGTGGGAGAAGCCAAACATGAATGGAGATAGTATGGGCACAGTTTGATCCAGTAATCTGGCCACAGAGCTGTCCCTCATCTACAGGTTTAAATTATGTAATAATATATTCAGATTTTGCTATTTTTTCATTCACTTTTTCCTTTAGTGAAGAAACAAGTTGTATTTTTGCCACAAATTGAATGCATAATCATGGTCACCACATTCAATATGCTTTTTGATGCAATTCCCAAATTGGCTTTTAAAACTGAAAAGGTTATAATTCTATTATTGTTTTCCTAACTTGGCTTTTCTCTCCTCTGAAAGGAAAGATCAGAACATTGCTTGAGGGTGGCAAGTGGTTGTGAAATGGTATTACAATGTATAAAGAAACTATTATGTCCAGTGAGCTGAGTAAGCATCCAGAGAAATGTCAATGTTTCATTAGTCTTTCAACTATTTTGAATTAGTTTCCAAATTATATCTCTCTTTTCAATTTGTTCCTGTTGCAGGGAGGACCGTTGGTTAGGCCGGGGCCTCTTATTGCATTCTGCATATATCATTCAATCACTTCTGTAGAACTAACTTTTTTTGCATCACTTAATTTTTGATTCAATTATTCCTTTTGATCTGAAGTATCTTAATGTGGAATTTTTGCTGAAGCGCTTCACATTTTCCCTGGGTGACACGTGAAATGCCGATACATCAATACTTCACAATCTCGCCTTTGTGATGTCCAGTATGTGAAGCCAAAAATGAAGCAAAGTATATGCAATTAATTCCACTTCTGAGAAAGGTCTTTGATATGCCAATGCAAATTACCAATCAGTGGTACTGCACATAGCAACCAGTTCCAAACCCAACTAACAACACTGGCAGTACAAGGTCCATTATGCTAAAGTTTTGCAGTGTGAATCCAGAGGTAGGGCCCTTCCTGACTCTGAAGAAAAGTGGATTGAGGCTCCTCTGCCAGACATTCTAACTCTGCTATGTTCCAGAGTCAGGTCAGGCCCTATTTTTGGATTTACACTGCCAAATTTTAGCATTGGTGCGAAGCAAAACCATTTCATATTGACACTATTGTTGCAGTATAAATGCAACTTAGGAGTACTGGATCTGATGCAAAGGTACCATATCCCACAATATTCACCAATTTGCCTGAACCAATGGGTCATGAATAACAAAACAATGTCAAATTGGTCTGGAGCAGCACATTTTGCTATTGTTCTGTCCCCCATTCATGATCCACTCTGTTTCCTGTGGGCTAAGGTTTTTTTCCCACTCATTTTTCCTCACTTTGTTTCCACTACATTAAAATGTAGAATCAAAGAATCATAGAAAGTTAGGGCACAGAAAGAGACCATTCGGCCCACCGTGTCCGTGCTGGCCGATAAAGAGTTATCGAGCTTAATCCCACTTTCCAGCACTTGGTCCATAGCCCTGTAGGTTACGGCACTTCAAGTGCACATCTAAGTACTTTTTAAATGAGTTGAGGGTTCCTGCCACTATCACCCTATCAAGCAGTGAGTTCCAGACCCCACCGCCCTTTAGATGAAAAAATTTCTTCTCGGCTCCCCTCTAATCCTTCTATCAATTACTTTACTAATATGCCCCCTGGTCACTGATCCCTCTGCTAAGGGAAATAAGTCCTCCCTATCCACTCTATCTAGTCTCGTCATAATTTTATATACCTCAATCAAATCTCCCCTCAGCCTCATTTGTTCCAAAGAAAACACCCCCAGCCTATCAAATCTTTTCTCATAGCTAAAATTCTCCAGCCCTGGCAACATCCTCGTAAATCCCCTTTGTACCCTCTCTAGTGCAATCACATCTTTCGTATAATGTGGTGACCAGACTGTACGCAGTACTCAAGCTGTGGCCTAACCAATGTTTTATACGGTTCTAGCATAACCTCCCTGCTCTTATATTCCATGCCTCGTCTAATGAAGGAAAGTATCCCGTATGCATTTTTAACCACCTTATCTAGCTGTCCTGCTACCTTCAGGGATCTGTGGACATGCACTCCAAGGTCCCTTTGTTCTTCTACACCTCTCAGTATCCTCCCATTTATTGTGTACTCCCTTGCCCTGTTAGTCTTCCCCAAATGCATTACCACACACTTCTCTGGATTGAATTCCATTTGCCACTTTTCTGCCCACCTGACCAGTCCATTGATATCTTCCTGCAGTCTACAGCTTTCATCCTTACTATCAACCACACCGCCAATTTTTGTATCATCTGCAAACTTCTTGATCAAGCCCCCCACATTCAAGTCCAAATCATTAATATATTTTATAATTTCAAGAGAAAAAGATTAGTGAAGACAAATGTAGGTCCCTTACAGTCAGAAATGGGGGAAATTATAATGGGGAACAAAGAAATGGCAGAACAATTAAACACATACTTTGGTTCTGTCTTCACAAAGGAGGACACAAATAACCTCCCAGAAATGTTAGGGAACCAAGGGTCTAGTGAGAGGGAGGAACTGAAGGAAATCAGTATTAGTAAAAAAATAGTGCTAGGGAAATTAATGGGACTAAAGGCTGACAAATCCCCAGGGCCTGATAATCTACATCCCAGAGTACTAAAGGAAGTGGCCCTGGAAATAGTGGATGCATTGGTGGTCATCTTCCAAAATTCTATAGACTCTGGAACAGTTCCTAAAGATTGGAGGGTGGCAAATGTAACCCCACTATTTAAAAAAAAGAGGGAGGAAAAAAACAGGGAATTACACACCGGTTAGCCTAACATCAATGGTGGGGAAAATGCTAGAGTCTATTATAAAAGATGTGATAACAGAACACTTGGAAGGCATTAACGGGATTGGACAAAGTCAGCATGGGTTTATGAAAGGGAAATCATGCTTAACAAATCTACTGGAGTTTTTTGAGGAGGTAACTAGTAGAATAAATAGGGGATAACCAGTGGATGTGGTGTACTTGGATTTTCAGAAGGCTTTTGATAATGTCCCACACAAGAGGTTAGTGTGCAAAATGAAAGCACATGGGATTGGGGGGAATATACTGGCATGGATTGAGAATTGGTTGGCAGACAGGAAACAGAGAGTAGGAATAAACGGGTCTTTATCCGGGTGGCAGGCAGTGACTAGTGGGGTACTGCAGGGATCAGTGCTTGGGCCCCAGCTATTCACAATATATATCAATGATTTGGATGAGGGAACTGAATGTAACATTTCCAAGTTTTCAGATGACACAAAGCTGGGGTGGAATGTGAGCTGTGAGGAGGATGCAAAGAGGCTCCAATGTGATTTAGACAAGTTGGGTGAGTGGGCAAGAACATGGCAGATGCAGTATAATGTGGATAAATGTGAGGTTATCCACTTTGGTTGTAAAAACAGAAAGGCAGATTATTATCTGAATGGTGATAGATTGGGAAAAGGTGAGGTGCAACGAGACCTGGATGTCCTTGTACACCAGTCGCTGAAAACAAGCATTCAGGTGCAGCAAGCAGTTAGGAAGGCGAATGGTATGTTGGTGTTCATTGCAACAGGATTTGACTACAGGAACAAGGATGTCTCACTGCAGTTGTACGGGGCCTTGGTGAGACCACATCTGGAGTATTGTGTGTAGTTTTGGTCTCCTTATCTGAGGAAGGATGTCCTTGCCATGGAGGGAGTGCAACGAAGGTTTACCAGACTGATTCCTGGGATGGCAGGACTGACGTATGAGGAGAGATTGGGTCGACTAGGCCGATATTCACTGGAGTTTAGAAGAATGAGAGGTGATCTCATTGAAACAACATATAAAATTCTAACAGGACTAGACAGACTAGATGCAGGGAGGATGTTCCCAATGGATGGGGAGTCCAGAACCACGGCTCACAGTCTCAGGATACGGGGTAAGCCATTTAGAACCGAGATGAGGAGAAATTTCTTCACTCAGAGGGTGGTGAACCTATGGAATTCTGTACCACAGAAAGCAGTGGAGGCCAAGTCATTAGATGTATTCAAGAAGGAGATAGATATATTTCTTAATGCTAAAGGGATCAAGGAATATGGGGAAAAAGCGGGAACAGGGCACTGAGTTAGACGATCAGCCATGATCATTTTGAATGGCGCAGCAGGCCCGAAGGGCCAAATGGCCGAATGGCCTACTCTTGCTCCTATTTTTTATGATTTTATGATATATCACAAAAAGCAAATGACCTAGTACCGAGCCCTGCCAAACCCCAATGGAAACAGCCTTCCAGTCGCAAAAACACCCGTCAACCATTACCCTTTGCTTCCTGCCACTGAGCCAATTTTGGGTCCAACTAGTCACTTTCCCTTGGATCCCATGAACTTTTACTTTTTTGACCAGTCTGCCATGTGGGACCTTGTCAAAAGCCTTACTTAAATCCATGTAGACTACATCAAACACGTTACTCTCATCGACCCTCATTGTTACCTGCTCAAAAAATTCAATCAAGTTCGTCAGACACGACCTTCCCTTAACAAATTCATGCAGACTGTCCTTGATTAACCCGTGACTTTCTAAATGACGATTTATGCTGTCCCTCAGAATTGATTCTAATAATTTGCCCACCACCGAGGTTAGACAGATGGGCCTATAATTACTCGGTCTATCTCTTTCTCCCTTTTTAAACAACGGTACAACGTTAGCAGTCCTCCAATCCTCCAGCACCACACCTGTAGCCAGGGATGATTGAAAAATGATGGTCAGAACCTCTGCTATTTCCTCCCTTACTTCTTTTAACAGCCTGTGATACATTTCATTCAGGCCTGGCGATTTATCTATTTTCAAAGATGCTAAACCCTTTAATACTTCCTCTCTCACTATGTTTCATAGAATCATAGAAAAATTACAGCACAGATGGAGGCCATTCGGCCCATCATGTCCACGCCGGCTGAGAAATGAGCCACCCAGCCTTAATCCCACTTTCCCGCATTTGGTCCGTAGCCCTGCAGGCCTTGGCTCTTCAGGTGTGCATCCAGGTGTTTTTTAAATGAGTTGAGGGTTTCTACCTCTACCACCCTCTCAGGCAGTGAGTTCCAGACTCCCACCATCCTCTGGGTGAAAAAGATTTTCCTATTTTCCACTCTAATCCTTCTGCCAGTCACTTTAAATCTATGCCCCCTGGTTATTGACCCCTCCGCTAAGCGAAATAGGTCCTTCCTATCCACTCTATCTAGGCCCCTCATAATTTTGTACACCTCAATCAAATCACCCCTCAGCCTCCTCTGTTCCAACGAGAACAACCCCAGCCTATTCAATCTGTCATCATAGCTAAAATTCTCCAGTCGTGGCAACATCCTCGTAAATCTCCTCCGTACCCTCTCTAGTGCAATTACATCCTTCCTGTAATGTGGTGACCAGAACTGTGCACAGTACTCAAGCTGTGGCCTAACTAGTGTTTTATACATTTCTAGCATATTAGCCCTGCTTTTATATTCTATGCCTCGGCTAATAAAGGAAAGCATTCCATATGCCTTCTTAACCACTTTATCTACCTGTCCTGCTACCTTCAGGGATCTGTGGACATGCACTCCAAGGTCCCTCACTTCCTCTACACCTCAGTATTCCCCCATTTATTGTGTATTCCCTTGCCTTGTTTGCTCTCCCTAAATGCATTACCTCACACTTCTCTGGATTGAAGTCCATTTGCCACTTTTCTGCCCATCTGACCAGTCCATTGATATCTTCCTGCAGACTACAGCTTTCTTCCTCACTATGAACCACACGGCCTATCTTTGTGCCATCTGCAAATTTCTTAATCATGCCCCCTACGTTTAAGTCCAAATCGTTAATGTATACCACAAAAAGCAAGGGACCTAGTACCAAGCCCTGCGGCACCCCACTGGAAACAGCCTTCCTGTCGCTAAAACACCCATCGACCATTACCCTTTGCTTCCTGCCACTGAGCCAATTTGCTACATTCCCTTTGATCCCATGGGCCTTTACTTTTTTGACCAATCTGCCATGTGGGACCTTGTCAAAAGCCTTGCTAAAATCCATGTAGACTACATCAATTGCACTACCCTCATCGATCCTCCTTGTCACCTCCTCGAAAAATTCAATCAAGTTAGTCAGACACGATCTCCCCTTAACAAATCCGTGCTGACTGTCCTTGGATGTTTATGCCATCCAATATTTCACACTCCTCCTCCTTAACTACAATGTCTGCATCATCCCTCTCTTTTGTGAAGACATACGCAAAGTATTCATTTAGAACCGTACCCACATCTTTCGCCTTCACACATATGTTACCTCTTTGGTTTCTAATAAGCCCTATTCTTTCCATAGTTATTCTCTTGCTCCTTATGTATTTATAAAACATCTTTGGGTTTTCCTTGATTTTACTTGCCAGTACTTTTTTATGCCCTCTCTTTGCTTTCCTAATTTCCTTTTTAATTTCACCCCTGCACTTTCTATACTCCTCTAGAAAACAGTGGAAGGAAAAACTACAGAAAACGACAAACCCCTCACAAGCTTTGAACTTGTGATTTAATTGCTTGGTGAAGAGACACAGCATTTTAAAGAGCTGGAGAGCTTTTACAGGAAATATTTGCTTTCTCCTTTTTAGCTAATTTTGATGCTCAGTGAGGGAATGAAAAATGTTCCCATCTCAAACACCTGGCTTGTTCCAATTAGAAGTTCCTGAGACTGATGTGTGCTAATGAAATAGATGGAAAGTTAATGCTGAGCTCGGCAGCCTTGCCAGTGACAGTAATAAGTATAGACAGCACCATCATTCATGAGATTTGATTTGAGTTTTTTTTGGTCTCCCCAGATTTGAGATGGATATTTTGCTGTGGGTCTCATTCCACAGATTGCCATTAAATCCGGAGATGGCTGGCCAGATGGCTAGGGAAAGATAATGTTTCACAAGCACTTACAGGTTAGCAAATATCCATGAATAGGATACAATTACTTAAATGCTTCAATATACATGCCTGTTCAATTATAGATGATGTTACCTACCAATAAGGTCAGCTGGCCAATGTCTACAATTCTGTGATTAGTTCACTTAAGACTGAAATATTTTCATGGCTTCCTATATAGTGATATAAGGACAGTGATGCATGACCTCAGATCATTTAAAATATAGTTACTACATAGACTGCATTTGCACAATTGATGTAAGAACTAGAAACTTTTCTTTCCTCCCATTTACTTTTTTTGCTCCTTCCTTTTAAGTCCCTTTCTCAGACCTCTAAGGTGAGCAAGTAGCCTATTCCCACCTCTTTGTTGATCTTGCTGCATATCTGGTAAATAGGAGATTTGCAAGAGTGACACAGTTTGACCCACCCTCTATGATTTTCTTTCCTTCCACAAATCTCACATCTATTCAGCACTTCTCCCATGCAACTGAGCTGGAGATCAGGAGCTGACCTCATAGGGAATTGCCGCCATGAACTTGCATGCCACCACAGCGACATCACTGATACACCAATTCAGAATCACTTTCCATTACATTTACAAAACAACGTTTACAACAGCTGAGGCTGAATTCTTTCTTAAAAGGGACAAGTGTTAAAAATAGGTTTTGCTCAACAATAATTTGTTCAGCTAATTAAATTGAAGCATCAATGAACAGTTATGAATACTGCATGGTAATCAAGTTATTGGCCCGTAAATTGATCAGAGCGGCGAACCAAATCTCCATAGATTTACATTAACCCATTAACTTACCGCGGTCTTTACTGGGTGCACTTCCTCTAATAGAAAGCAGAGAAGAGTCCAGCGATAGATCCAGGGAAGCTAGAACCCATGGGAGAAGCGAGAGGATCGCTCTCTCCCCTCGACCCATCAGATCACAGCATTTTTGACAAGCTGCAAACAATTTCTGCAAGCCGAAACATAAAATCCAGGAAGATACAGCAGTAAAATCATTGTAAAAACAGTTAAAGACAGCAAAAAAGAGAGGGTAAGAAATATTCGAATTAAATAAAAGAGACAGAAGGAAAAAGTTTTTTAAAAAATTAGTTTCTTAATCTTTTAATTTTTTTTCTAATGACCAAAATCTATTAAAATAAGGAGTAAAATGAGACTCCACATTTTTAAAAGTTAATTTTTAGTTGTTTGGCAGCCATTAAGACTTAACGCACTGTTAAAACTTAATTTAGACTTGGTATTTTTAAACGTACCTGTTTTGTGATGTAATTACTTACTTTCCAGCTGGGCAGAAGAGCAAGTTGGCGCTGGTTCCTTGTTTCCACTGATTCCACGATATCCCTTTAAGGCGAAGCTGACGGATCACCGGCGAATCAGGAAGAGCAAGTTCTGGATTTCCGCATTTGTCTGTGCGGGGGTCATTTTAAACCCCAAGAACGGGTGGATTGGGGGTGGGTGGGAGTTCAAAATAGTTGTTTTTTGGGTCTCAACCGCAACTCCGCTTTATTTCCGGGTTTAATGTTGGTGCGTAAAAGTACAGGCTTCCCACTGGGAATGCAAAGTCCAAAAATTTTGTGGTTGTTACCCAAAAAAACAACTATTTTCAACTCCCACCCACTCCCAACCCACCCGTTCTTGGGTTTTAAAATCATCCCCCTTGGTGTGCGAATATCGGAACTTGCTCTTTCATTTGGCCACTAACAACGGTGAGCGCTATTGAGCTCTTCGTCCTTTTTAAAGCAATTTCCAGCCCATTGTGAATCTTCCAGATAAAAAGTCATTTGTCTCAGTAACCAAAAGAAATATTTCCATCCATCCACTACTAAATTTACATCTTGATAATGTGCAGGACTTGTAATGTTTAAGCACTCACATTTGATCTTCTGACTTGTTATTAATAGATACAGTAGTACCTTTTCTGGCAAATTATCCCCTTGGAAAATGCTATTTTTAATTTCCTACATATCCAATCAGCCACTGCATAATTTCCTTTTTCCTCCTATATTTCCCAGAAGAGTTGCCCTATTGCCCACATTACCTCTTTCAGCTGAAAGGGTTTGACTCAGTGACCACCGCCGTGCTGTGCCAAGACTGATGGGAGCAGGACTTTCCCTACCCTCCCCCTCATCAGTTTGGCACTGCCTGGTGGTGCAGCTGCCTTAAGCAGTCACGGTTGATTACAGTCCAAGGACCTCAACCACTGATCATCTGGGGGGGGGGGGGGAGCAAGTGATCCACCACCTGTGCTCTGGGCCGCCCAACAATTCCCTTTTTCAATGTGAACACTGAACTGAAAATCGAGAAAGATTCACAGAAGTGGAAACATGAAGTTTTCGAGTACCTATTGCTATGTTTTCTGCTTTCCTCTTAGCAGCACAACATGAATATTATTGAATCAGTTCAGGATGTAAAAAAGCAATTAATTTGTCTTTGGCAAAATTCACTAAAATCTAGTGCACAGGTACAAAAAGTAATCAAGAAGGCAAGTGGAATCTTGGCCTTTATCTCAAAGGAGTTGGAATACAAAAGTGAGGTGGTGATGCTTCAGTTGTACAGAGCCTTGGTCAGACCCCATCTGGAGTACTGGGTTTAGTTTTGGGCACCGCACCTCAGAAAAGATATATTCGCCTAGGAGGGGGTGCAGCACAGATTTAGCAGAATGATTCCGGTACTGTAAGGGTTAAATTATGAAGACAGTTGCAAAAACTTAGTTCCTATTTGAGTTTAGATGGTTGGAGACTAATTTCATTGAGGTGTTTAAAATGATAATGATATTTGATAGGAGAGATAGAGAGAAACTATTTCCTCTGGCGCGGGAATCCAGAAGGAAGAGGCGTTATTTTAAAATTAGAGTTAGGCCATTTAGGAGTGAAATCAGGAAGCATTTTTTCACATAACGGGTAATGGAATTCTAGAACTCTCTCCCCCAAAAGGCTGTGGATGCTGGGTAAATTGAAATTTTCAAGTCTGAGATCGATAGATTTTTGTTCGGTAAGAGTATCAAGTGTTATGAAGCAAAGGTGGGTAAATGGAGTTGAGGTACAGATCAACCAGGATCTAATTAAATGGCGGAATGGGCTTAAGGGGCAGAATGGCCTAGTCCTGTTCCTATGTGCTCTAAACACACATTGGTGAGAGAGCAGCCCGGAGCTAAGTTTTGAAATGCATCTCCGATCATTCATTTACCACTCATAACAGCCATTAATGAGGACCAGTTTTGCTCCAGTCTTACCCTGAAAAATATTTTAGGTTCTAACACAACAACTGTTTCTTGTAATTGAGTAGCCTGGTCAATCTCGAGTGGTTTGATCATTCTTGGTTATTAGCAATTAGCACTTCAAAACTAGCCTCAGTTTTATCACAAAGGGTTTGATTGCTCAAAAGCTAAAAAAGGATTCCAGAATATTTATCTTTCTTTTCTCCTATCTTTCTTTTTCTCTCTCTGTTTCTCTTTATTTTCTCACTCTCTCTCTCTTTCCTTCCTTTCACGGAAGAGTTCCTGGCATTCTACAGGCACCTCTATTATTTCTCATTAGTCCAGATACAAAGTAAGAATTAATTCAAAAGTTCATCCCTAACCTAATCTTTCTCACTTGCAAATATTCCAGTGGGGCACTGTATTACACATTAGAAAGTAATAACTATTTTTATCCCATTTTGTTGAGTCATTTTTATTTTTCCCCTCCTTATCTCCCTCTGAGATACACATACCAAGCCACAATGAAGAATGTAAGAAGGTGATAGAGTTTTTAACTCTCATCAACGGCATTCTGCAATAAAAAGCAGCCATAAAAAAAGGCAAACAAAATCTTCAATTTTGTAGCTAGAGATATAGGCCCAGATTTTGCTGTCAAAATAATGCTGAGGCTAATGGTTCTCGCCATTATTTATGCACAAATGTTACAGCAACTTCAGGCGAGGGGCAGATGCACAGTTCAACTCAAATACTCAAAAGTTGCTGTCCAAGTTGCGCCACTCCTTGTTAGCTTCTCGAAAATGGCATCTTGCTGTCTGCCTCTCCATTGAAATGCATGGAATGGCATGAAGTTGCTTTATTTGTAGATATGAACTAAATTCGCCACAGAAAGTTAGAGTTGGTCTGAAGTGACACAAGGGGCATGATTTTGACCCGGAGCCGGGAAGGGGGCGGGGGGGTGTCGAATTGCGGACAGGAAACCCGGAAGTACGGGTTTCCCGGACATCCTTACGATTTTGACGTAAGGACGTTTTAAATTTTTTTGCCGGTTCGCCGTCCGACTGACCAAACTGATTGACAGGCTGGTCTCAGTCAGACGGGAGAGCAACCAGGGAGAGGATATGGTCAGGTACGTCTTCAGGTAAGTGCTTGATTGTATGGATAGGGTGGGGGGGTAGGCATTGGGACATGGTTGGGCATGGGTGGGCATGGGGGCAGTCAGTCATAGGGAGAGGGATCAGGGATCAGTCACCGAGTGGGGGGGCGGCATTGGGATCAGGGGACATTGCGGGGGTCTGCGAGTGTTGGATGTTGGGATCGGGGGTCATCGTGGGGGTCCGGGGTTGTTGGGGGTCAGGATCGGAGATCATGGGGGTGTCCGCGATCATTGTGCGGGGGGGGGGGGGTCGGAGATTGGTAGGGGTCTGCGATTGTTTGGGGGTCACTGCAGGTAGGCTTGTTGGGCCTGGGGGAAGCACTCCTGCTCCTCCAGGCCCACAAGCTGTGCCAGAATGGCACTTACCTGCAGATTTGGGCCTTCTTGCCTCCTTTCTTGTGGCGTGAAAGAGAAAACCCGGGAATCCTGGCCCCCAGGAGTTGAAAAAAATTGCAAAACCTGAAAAAATGGAGGCTCGCAACCTCCTTGAAAGGTTTTAGTGACCAACCTGCCTCCTGGGAGCGGGTTGGTTGCCGACCCCTTGACCTGCCCTGGTGAAAATTGGAAATGGGTGGGTTGGAGGTGGATGGGGGCGGCTCTGAAATTGTTGCAATTTTCAATCCCCCTCTGCCCCCGCCCCCAACCCCAACCCACTCGTTTTTCACTGTTAAAATTCTGCCCAAGGAGCCGGCCTTGGTACCATTTAAGGTCTGTGCTTATTTAATTAAGCCTAGATTCAGACAAAGGGAGTTTTTTTAGCTGTCAGAGATTCTTTTAACAATGTGCTAAGAGTTAATTACGGCCAATCAACCTCTCTGACACTGAAAATTAACTATTACAAGTGTGGAGTCTCATTCCCTCAGGTATTAATTGTTGTTGGAGATTTTAAAAATGTAAAAAAAAAAGTCAATATTTTGACTTTTTACTTTTCCTTTCTGTCTTTTTTTTTCTCTCTCTCTTAATCTAATCTTTCTTTCCTTATCTTTATTTCTCTTTCTGTACCTGATTTGACATTGAATTCACCCACTCTAATTTACACTTCCTTCTCAGTCCTTGCGCTGTTAATTTCCCAATCCTTCAATCTAATTGTTTAAGGAGATACCCTGTTGCTTGCCCTGTTCACTCAGGCCCCAGATGCCCTGTTTCCCTCACCACGATGTTATCAGCTCACACTTTCAGCAACTTGTCATGCAAAAAATTTAAAAACCTAAACGTGCAAGGGCAAGTCTAACTAATGGTAGATGCCGTTAGATGCCCTGTAACAGCAACTTATGGCTTATTGAATACAAAACTAAAGAGGTAATGTTGAATTTATATAAGACTTTGGTTATGCTTCTGTTGGTTGTATTGTGTACAATTTTGGACAATCCTTTATAGGAGTGAAAAGCAATGCAAAAGATGCAGCATA
This sequence comes from Heptranchias perlo, assembly GCF_035084215.1. Lineage (NCBI taxonomy): Eukaryota > Metazoa > Chordata > Chondrichthyes > Hexanchiformes > Hexanchidae > Heptranchias > Heptranchias perlo. The sequence goes on along the minus strand of NC_090326.1, from coordinate 50,163,029 downwards.
GATTCAAAACATATATAAATTAGAAGTTATATGCTGAAGCACTGAGTACATTGTGAATGGAGTGGATCATGAACTGAGTGGAAACTTGAGAATTTGGTGAGAGTGAGAATTAGGTGTAGAGGAGGAAGGAGGTGCTAACTTTAAAAAATAAAATTTTGAAAAGCAAAAAGACCAAAACAGACTAAAAAAAAAATCTATAAATAAATATAGACTAAGATATGGCAGAGCAGGTTGTGTGCCTGGACTGCAGTATGTGGGAGTTTGTGGACAGCCTTAGTGATTAAGGATGAAATTACTTCAATGATAAGAGAGGATATAAGAGAGGTAAGCAGGCAGTGGAGATTTTATGGGTGGATTTAAGACTGCAGTGGGAGTTGTGTATAGGTCTCTGGGTAGCACCTGGCAAGTAACATTCGGGCCACAAAAATGCCAGATAATGATCATCTCCAACAAGAGAGAGTTTAACCACTTCCGCTTGACATTCAACGGCCTTACCATCACTGAATCCCCCACCATCAACATCCTGGGAGTCACCATTGACCAAAAACTTAACTGGACCAGCCACATAAATATTGTGGCTACGAGAGCAGGTCAGAGGCTGGGTATTCTGTGGCGAGTGACTCACCTCCTGACTCCCCAAAGCCTTTCCACCATCTACAAGGCACCAGTCAGGAGTGTGATGGAATACTCTCCACTTGCCTGGATGAGTGCAGCTCCAACAATACTCAAGAAGCTCGACACCATCCAGGACAAAGCAGCCCACTTGATTGGCATCCCATCCACCACCTTAAACATTTACTCCCTCCACCACCGGCACACTGTGGCTGCAGCGTATACCATCTATAAGATGCACTGCAGCAACTTGCCAAGGCTTCTTAGAGAGCACCTCCCAAACCCGCGACTTCTACCACCTAGAAGGACAAGGGCAGCAGGCACATGGGAACACCACCACCTGCACGTTCCCCTGCAAGTCACACACCATCCTGACTTGGAAATATATTGCCGTTCCTTCATGGTCGCTGGGTCAAAATCCTGGAACTCCCTACCTAACAGCACTGTGGGAGTACCTTCACCACACGGACTGCAGCGGTTCAAGAAGGCGGCTCACCACCAATTAGGGATGGGCAAAAAATGATTGCCTTGCCAGTGACACCCACATCCCATGAATGAATTAAAAAAAGCTGTGAATTGGCAGAATGTATAAATGCAGAGATTAGACAAGCATGTAGCAAAAGCAGAGTGGTTTTAAAGGGGAATTTTAACTTTAGATATATAGATTGGGATAAGCAGGCGAGCTCATAAGCAAATAAGAACATAAGAAATAAGAGCAGTAGTGGGCCCTATGACTCCTCAAGCCTGCTCCGCTATTCAATAAGATCATGGCCGATCTTCTACCTCAACTCCACTTTCCCGCCCAATCCCCATATCCCTTGATTCCCTCAGTGTCCAAAAATCTATCGATCTAAGTCTTGAGAGAATTCCAAAGATTCACAACCCTCTGAGTGAAGAAATTTTTCCTCATCTTGATCCTAAATGGCCGACCTCGTCTCTTGAGACTATGACCCCTAGTTCTAGACTCTCCAGCCAGGGGAAACAGCCTCTCAGCATCTACCCTGTCAAGCCCTCTAACAATTTTATATATTTCAATGAGATCACCTCTCATTCTTCTAAATTCCAGAGAGTATAGGCTAATTCTGCTCAATCTCTCCTGATAGGACAATCCTCTCATCCCAGGAATCACTCTAATGAACCTTTGTTGCACCACCTCTAAGGCAAAGTATATCCTTCCTTAGGTAAGGAGTCCAAAACTGTACACAGTATTCCAGGTGTGGTTGCACCAGACCCCTATATGTTTGCAGCAAGACCTCCTTATTCTTATATTCCAACCCCCTTGCAATAAAGGATAAGATAACATTTGCCTTCCTAATTGCTTGCTGTACCTGCACGTCAACTTTCTGTGATTCATGTACAAGGACACCTAGATTCCTCTGACTAACAACATTTCTTAGTCTCTCACCTTGTAAAAAATATTCTGCTTTTCTATTCTTCCTACCAAAGTGGATAATTTCACATTTCCACAATATGCTCCATCTGCCACCTTCTCGCCCACTCACTTAACCTGTCTATATCCCTTTGCAGCCTCTTTGCATCCTCCTCACAGCTCACTTTCCCACCTAGCTTTGTATCATCAGCAGACTTGGGTACATTACACTTGGTCCCTTCATCCAAGTCATTAATATAGATTGTAAATCGCTGAGACCCAAGCACTGATCCTTGTGTCACCCTACTAGTTACAAGCTGCCAACCTGAAAATGACCCGTTTATCCCTACTCTCTGTTTTCTGTCCGTTAACCAATCCTCAATCCATGCTAATATATTATCCCCAATCCCATGAACCCTAATCTTGTATAAAAACCTCTTGTGTGGCACCTTATCGAATGCTTTTTGAAAATCCAAATATACTACATCCACTGGTTCCCCTTTATCTACCCTGCTAGTTACACCCTCAAAAAACTCTAATAGATTTGTCAAACACGATTTCCCTTTCATAAAACCATGTTGACTCTGCCTAATCTTATTATGATCTTCTAAGCGCCCTTTTGCTACTATGTCCTTAATAATAGATTCTAACATTTTCCCGATGACTGATGTCAGGCTAACTGGCCTGTGGTTCCCTATTTTCTCTTTCCCTCATTTCTTGAATAGCGGGGTTATATTTGCTACCTTCCAGTCCGTAGGTCATCAGGTTCTGGGGATTTGTTAGCTTTTAGTCCCATTAATTTCTCCAGAACTTTTTCTTCACTAATCTTAATTGCTTTAAGTTCCTTACTCTTATGAGACACTTGGTTCCCTATTATTTCCAGTATACTTTTTGTGCCTTCTACTGTGAAGACAGATACAAAATATTTGTTCAACGTCTCTGCCATTTCCTTCTTCCCCATTATAGTTTCCTCCCATCTCTGCCTCTAAGGGACCCACATTTACTTTCTCTTGCTTATTACATACTTGTAGAAGCTCTTACAATCTGTTTTTATATTTCTTGCTAGTTTACTTTCATATTCTATTTTTTTCCTCTTTATCAATTTCTTGGTCATCCTTTGCTGACTTGTAAAACCCTCCAATCCTTAGGCTTACTATTTGGCAACATTGTCAGCCTCTTCTTTTAATCTAATACTATCCTTATCTTCTCTAGTTAGCCATGGGTTGGATCATTTTTCCCGTGGAGTTTATATTCCTCAAGGGAATGTGTATTGGTTAAGAGTTATGAATTATTTCTTTATATGTTTGCCATCATATCTTTTAATCTCCTTTCCCAATCTTCCTTTGCTAACTTGCCCCTCAAACCTAAGTAACTGGCTTTGTTCAAATTTAAGACACTAGTTTCAGACTTAACTACATAACTCTCAAACTCAATATGAAATTCTATCATATTATGATCACTCTGCTCCAAAGGGTCCTTAACTATAAGATTACTAATTAACCCTGTCTCATTACACAATACTAGATCTAAAATAGCCTGTTCTCTAGTTGGTTCCTATTATTGACATTTTGTTGTAGAAAACTGTCTCGAATGCATTCCATGAACTCATCCTCCAAACTACTTTTGCCAATTTGGTTTGCCCAGCCTATATGAAGATTAAAGTCCCCCACGATTATTCCATTACCATTGTTAAATGCTCCTCTCATTTCCTGATTTATACTATGTCCAACAATAGAAGTACTGTTCGGGGGCCTATAAACTACTCCCATCAGTATTTTCTGCCCCTTGTTATTTCTTAGCTCCGCCCATACTGATTCTACATCCTGATTTTCTGAGCTAAGATCCTTTCTCACTACTGCCTTTATCTCATCCTTTATTATCAGGGCTACCCATTCCCCCCCCCCCCAACCAGCTTTTTCCATTTTGCCTATCTTTTCTATAAGTCAAGTACCTTGGAATATTTAGTTCCCAAACTTGGTCATCCTGCAACCATGTCTTATCTCTATTTGTGCCATTAATTCATCTATCTTGTTATGAATGCTTTGTGCATTCGTGGCGGGGGGGGCTCCTAAAATTGGGGATTTCCGGTGCGGGTCCGGAGCCTGGCTCCAACCCTCCCACTTCCGAGTTCCCCAATTATGTGAATCGGTGCATGCGCAGCCCCCGCATGCGGGACTTCCGCCGGCAATCAAAGCCGGCGGGATCCCACTTAAGATCATTATCATTATCAGGGTACTTGAGGTCATTATCAGGGTACTTGAGGTCATTATCAGGGTACTTGAGGTCATTTACAGACCTCAATGGTTGGAGATTTTAGGAGGATTCGGATTTTGGACTACCCAGAGCGTGTTTCCCATGCTGGGGGAAACACTCCCTGTTTAAACAGACACGTTGCAGCCAGGCACCAGTGGCAGCTGCAAAGGTCCATTTAACAAGTGCGGGGTAAACCCTCGTTCATTGCAGCAGGGCACTCTGTCACCTCAGACAAAGTTTTGCCTGCCACACTGTTGTCTTCACACTCCAAATTATTAAATCATACCCTAAACTCTGCTGTCCAAACACATTTACCTACTTTGTGGACCCCCTCACACTCACACCGTCAGGATGGCGGGCGGGGTGGGGGGGGGGTGGGGGGGTGGTGTACATTGCTGCATTCATCACTCCATTGGAGGACGAGCAACATCACCAGCCTCCCCAGGCATGCCGTCCACCTCCGCCATGTGGAGCTACACAACACAGTGCTGCATAACAGGCACCTGCACAAAGTAGTCGTGCAACTATACATACACCCACTGTAGGGTGACCCAATGGGTGGCATCAAGGATGTTCATGGAGAACCTCATGAAAGGGCATTATTGCACAAGCCAGTCAAGAATGACCAAGACGTGGCAGTAGTGGTGACAATATAATATGTAATATGAGTTGATCAGAAATCAAATATAAGTAAAAACCATGACAAATCCTCAAACACCCTCGTGCATCCCCTTCATGCTCACGACACGTTTGCCTTACGCTTCCTACTACACATACGTGATGCATGCCCTGTGGCTTCAGCACAGGTAGTGGCAGGTGGGGTGAGGCTGACTGTGAAAAAGATGCATGAGAGGGTGAGTATGAGATAGAGCCATGAGATTGTATGAGGATTGGGTTGAGTGGTAGTAGCGGGATGAGTACTGGGGAGGTGAGTAAGTGCAGGTAAGATGAGGATGAGCTTTGAGTGGGTGTGAGGAGTGATGTGTAGAGTAGTGTTGGCAGTGCAGAAGGAGATGTGGGGTGGGGGCGGTGATGTGGCAGTGTAGGGAATGAGTAAGAGTACTCACTTCGGCTGACCTACTTAGGTCATTGAAGTGCCTCCTGCACTGTATGCAGGTGCGTGATATGTTGGTGGTGTTGGTGACCTCCTCTTCCACCTTGATCCAGGCCTTCCTGGTGGCAGAGGCAGGCCACTTCCTCCCATCTGCCAGGGAGAAGGTCTCTGTCCTCCCCCTCCTCCTCACCCCATCCAGTAGGACCTGGAGTGAGGCATCATTAAACCTGGGAGCAGCCTTCACCCTCGGCTGCTCCATGCTGTAATTTTGGCTCCTTTCTGCAGCATCAGTCAGTGGAGGACTGCTCCTTTAAATAGGGCTCCTCCAGCTGACAGCCTGTGATGCGGGTGCGCAGTCCGCCCGCTGCACAGCTTTCCAGCGTGAAACCCGGAAGCCAAGGTTAGTGGCTTCAATTTACTTACGATCGCGTGGAGAACCCACCGATTTTACTGGGCAGGTTACCTATGCACCCAGTCGACCCCCCGCTGGCAACTCGCCTCCCTCCTAATATCGGGCCCAGAGACTGTCCACAGTAAATTGGGCAAATCTGTTAATGGGTAAAATGATAGAAGATCAGTGGGAGGTGTTCAAAAAAGAATTTAACGTGATACAGAACCAATTTATATCTCTAAGGGGCAAGAACTCTACTTGCCAAAAAAGAACAGCCATGAATGACAAAAGATATAAGGGACAATATAAAACTAAAAGAAAAAGCATGGAAAAATATTAAAAAAGCACAGATCCTGGCAACTGGGAGAAATATAAAGAACAGCAAAGGGTGACAAAACAGGTAATAAGAGCTACAAAAAGGGAGTATGAAAAGAAACTTGCACGGGATATCAAAATCACCACAAAAAATTTTCACAAATATATTAGGAAAAAGAGGGCGGTCAAGAGCAATGTGGGCCCCTTAAAAAATGGTGATATCATAAATGAAAATAAGGAAATGGCAGACATGTTAAACAATTAGTTTGTGTCAGTATTTACAGTAGAGGAAGAGGATAGCATGCCGGATAACCCATGGAAACTAATTTTGAATCGGGGATGGTAACTCACCATAATTAATGTAAGCAAATTAACAGTAATGAAGAAAATAATGGCACGAAAGAGTGACAAATCCCCAGGACCAGATGGTTTCCATCCCAGCGTTTTAAAGGAAGTAGGTGAGCACATTGCAGATGCCCTAACTATAATCTTCCAGAGTTTTCTCGATTCAGGAACTGTTCCTTTAGATTGGAAAATTGCACATATCACTCCGCTGTTTAATAGAGTCATAGAGTCATAGAGTTATACAGCACGGAGAGAGGCCCTTCGACCCATCGTGTCCGCGCCGGCCATCAGTCCTGTCTACTCTAATCCCATATTCCAGCATTTGGTCAGTAGCCTTGTATGCTATGGCATTTCAAGTGCTCATCCAAATGCTTCTTGAATGTTGTGAGGGTTCCTGCCTCCACAACCCTTTCAGGCAGTGAGTTCCAGACTCCAACCACCCTCTGGGTGAAAAAGTTCTTTCTCAAATCCCCTCTAAACCTCCCGCCTTTTACCTTGAATCTATGTCCCCTTGTTATAGAACCCTCAACGAAGGGAAAAAGCTCCTTAGTATCCATCCTATCTGTGCCCCTCATAATTTTGTACACCTCAATCATGTCCCCCCTCAGCCTCCTCTGCTCCAAGGAAAACAAACCCAATCTTCCCAGTCTCTCTTCATAGCTGAAGCGCTCCAGCCCTGGTAACATCCTGGTGAATCTCCTCTGCACACTCTCCAAAGCGATCACATCCTTCCTGTAGTGTGGCGACCAGAACTGCACACAGTACTCCAGCTGTGACCTAACCAGTGTTTTATACAGCTCCATCATAACCTCCTTGCTCTTATATTCTATGCCTCGGCTAATAAAGGCAAGTATCCCATATGCCTTCTTTACCACCTTATCTACCTGTTCCGCCGCCTTCAGGGATCTGTGAACTTGCACACCAAGATCCCTCTGACCCTCTGTCTTGCCTAGGGTCAGAGGGATCTTGGTGTGCAAGTTCACAGGTGAAAGAGGGAAATCAGGGAATCATAGACCAGTTAGCCTAACATCTGTTGTCAGGAAATTATTAGAGTCTATAATTAAGGTTCGAGTGACTGGACACCTTGAAAATTTTCAGCTGATCAGAGAAAGCCAGCATGGATTTGTAAAGGGTAGGTCATGCCTGACGAACCTGATTGAATTTTTTGAAGATGTGACTAAAGTAGTGGACAGGGGAATGTCTATGGATGTTGTTTATATGGACTTCCAGAGGCATTCAATAAAGTCCCTCATAAGAGACTGTTAGCTAAAGCTGAAGCTCATGGAATTGAGGGCAAATTAGTGACCTGGTTAGGAAATTGGCTGTGCGGCAGGAGACAGAAAGTAGGGATAATGGGCAGGTACTCAAATTGGCAGGATGTGACTAGTGTTGTCCCACAGGGATCTGCATTGGGGCCTCAACTATTCACTGTGTTCATTAACGACTTAGATGACTGGATAGAGAGCCACATATCCAAGATAGGCAGCATTGTAAGCAGTATAGATGGAAGTGTGAAATTACAGAGAGATATTAATAGATTAAGTGAATGGGCAAATGGATTTCAATGTATGCAAGTGTGAGGTCATCCACTTTGCACCTAAAAAGGATGGATCAGAGTACTTTCTAAATGGTGAAAAACTCAAAACAATGGCGGTCCAAAGAAACTTAGGGGTCCATGTACATAGATCATTAAAGTGTCACGGACAGGTATAGAAAATAGTCAAAAAGGCTAATAGGATGCTGGCCTTTATATCTAGAGGACTCGAATACAAGGGGATAGAAGTTATGCTACAGCTATACAAAGCTCTGGTTAGACCACACCTGGAGTACTGTGTTCAGTTCTGAGCACCGCACCTCAGGAAGGACATATTGGCCTTGGAGGTAGTGCAGCGTAGATTTACTAGAATGATACCTGAACTCCAAGGGTTAAATTACGAGGAAAGATTACACAAACTAGGGTTGAATTTCCTGGGATTTGGACGATTAAGGGGTGATTTGATTGAAGTTTTCAAGATATAAAGGGGAACTGATAGGGTAAATCGAGAGAGGAGTCTAGGCTTAGGGGACATAGCCTAAAAACTAGAGCCAGGACTTTCAGGAGTGAAGTTCAGAAACACTTCTACACACAAAGGGCGGTAGAAGTTTGGAACTCTCTTCCGCAAATGGCAGTTGATGCTAGCTCAATTTTTAATTTTAAATCTGAGATTGATAGATTTTTGTTAACCAAAGGTATTAAGGGATATTGGGCTACGGCAGGTATATGGAGTTAGATTAGCTATGATATAATTGAATGGCCGTACAGGCTTGAGGGGCTAAATGGTCTACTCCTGTTCCTATCTTCCTATGTTCCTATATTCACAGGAATGAGGAATTATAGTTTGTCTTAATAACTAATTCCTCATTCCTACTAATATCCTAGTGAATCTATGCTGCATCTTTTCTCTCTAGAGCTGAGAAGGCCATTTTCATGATTCTGGATGGTTATGAGTTGGTACAGAGTGGTACATTATTTCCACTGTTTAATCAGGTAATAATAAGAGGGATTTAAGATAATTACAAAAAGAATTAAAGGGTAGGTTAGAGAAAAACTTCTTTACACAGAGGTGGTTAGAAATTGGAATTCTTTGCCACAAATTGTTGTTGGAGCAGAGCCCATAAATTCTTTAAAAAAAGAATTAGGTAGCTGCTTGAAAAAGAGGATTATTATAAGATCTCTGGGGAGCAAGCGGCAGACTGTGCTTAGACTAGGTGGCTCACGTGGAGAAAAATAGTGACACAGATTTCAAAACTAGCCTCAGCTTTATGTTGAAAAAATTCTTTGCTCAACACCTAAAAATGGATTCCAGAGTATTCTGAATGGCCTGTTTCTGCACTGTAAATTTTACAATTCCAGTAGCTGAGAGAAACAGAAAAGCAGCCTATTTGAATCGTTCTCCAACTTTCTGTCCCTGTGAGGAAGTACCACCAGATTGGTTTAAGTTTCACATTTTAATAATACTTTCTACCCTTATTAGTTCTGGCTGTCAAACTTTAGTTTTGGGTTTAGGTTCAATTTTATAGACATTTTAGTTTTACTTCCTTTTCATAATTGTTTTCTTTTGTTAACATTGTTAATAATTACAGTCAATTTACAATATTTTCATGTTTATGCAGTCAGGATGAGTTTGCTATAAATTTTGCGAATCAGAAAAAAAAATCTCAATGAGCTGTTTCAGCAACCTAGAAATTTCTCATCTTTATGTATTACTATTTCAGTTAAATGTTCCCAGGTTAAAGTATTATGTAGCTTTGAAGGTTGTAATTTCATTTGTTTGATACCCGTGCATGTAGTTCTAGTGGAGGATTTCATTACTGACTTTGTGAATGTTATATATAGACGCTTCTTTGAAAAGAAAATAATAAGCAATATTCTTTTACTTCAGCTTGAACTGGCAAATGTTTTAAAATGCATTTACTGCAGTCTATTATTCTACTAGCTGCAAGAAATATAAGTAAAATTGAAAGGAAATGGAGGTCCATTGAATTCACAAGTTAATTGTCAGTTTATATTGTGCACTGGACACAAAACATTCTTTAAAACAGAATTTTTTTTTGTGTTCTGTTTGACATGCTCTGCACAGGTTTAAAATGGGGGAACTTCACTCTTTGTCATAGTTTAGAGAACTGGAAAGATGAGCAAACAACTTTCAATCTCCAGCTCAGTTCAGTTTGATTTGAGCTCCTGAACGCTTGATGAATCTGAACCTCTTCTGAGTTGAGATGATTGCCTCCACCTGTGTTCAAGGTTTTCAATTCAACTACCAAATTTCAGCCCTGGACTTTGTTTTGTTTGAGCAAGTTCAGATTTATGATTGAGTTCTACGCTCATGCTAATAGGTACATATAAGATATGGTCTGTTCCATTCTCCTCCCAATTATTGTCAGACAAATTTATGGAAATTGTCCCTCTACTTGTAATACAATGACATACTGGATTAGTTGTAGTTTAACAGCGCTGTAGAGCAACTATGCACATGTGACATAGAACTACACTGGAGTCTAGACACGACCCAGTATTGGGCATTGCTCTTTAGTAGATCTGTTTAAATTCTTCCACTTTTGTAATAGTTTAGCACTGTAACAAAAAAGGGACGATTTTCTGAGTGCATTAAAATTAATGGACAGAAAATCGTGGGAATTGTGTTCATGATTTATCAATCTGCACTTCCAATGGGAAAGGCACCATGCTGGGAGCACACATTTAGAAAATTGGCTCTATATGCAGATAATTGCAATAATGCAATATGGAAACTATTTGATGATGAACTGAATGAGACATAGCCCACTCACAATGTTGTTACTGGTTGAGTTATGTGATCAGTCATCAGATAATATTTTTGTCTTACATAGTTACTTCCACCTACTCTGTGCCTCTATAAGCAATGTTATACTGTTATTTTACTTCAAAATATTTGAGGACCTAGCTGCTTAGAATGGAGTTCAGTAATTTTAAGAATGCCAACAGCCTTTCCGAATGCATAATGAGTAAATATGTGAAGTGGCACTGAGCTATACAGACCAGGAAAGCCTAGTTTTGATCCCTGTTGAATTACTTTATCTCAGTTATGGAGATACTATAATTGACCTCAGTGAGAGAGGGAAGAAAAAAATATACCTAGGGTTCCTGCTGGAAGTAGTCAGTGAGGATAAAATAAGGCTTGGCTACGAATTCCACTCCCCTGCTCAGTTGAATAACCCACCGATTCCCACTGTCCAAGATCACACAGTGGATAAGTATCAGAGAGCTGTTAACCCCAGTGGAACTGTAGCCCAACATGAGTCACCACCTTCAGGGGTAGAGAGAGGAGATAAGGGGGAAAATTGAACAGGAAGCTGGAAAAAAAGAAACTGGCAACTGATCATGTCTGTATTGCTATTACAATAAGCAGTATTTTGAATCATCTCAGTCTGACAGGAAGAATTGCTCTGGTCCCTCCTTATGTGTAACAGCATTAAAAATCCATTCAAAATGAGTGTGCATATGATTTTGCTACACATACCAACTAAAATAAATCCCCCCCCCCACTCCCGATCATCGAGACCATTCAAAATGCTTTCCCCTTGTATCAGTGGATGCCTATCATATGAATATAGATTTGAAACTTGGGTGCTATCCTGAGGAAAATGTGCACACAATCAAGTTACATAATATTTGTTTAACAATCAGAAAAAAATATTGTTTATTCCATAATTGGTGAAGCTGGCATATCCATTTCTGCTTCTTTCTTTCTGTGTTCTGTGAACCCCACGTCTGGCAGAATAATAAACTTCTTAAAGGCATGTAATCTTGATGAGACAATCCCTTGCCCAATGGATTTCTGAAGGTAAGACATCAATAATGTTTTGGTTCATGACTGTTGTAGGAAAAGTGTCTAGGTTTTATTATGATGCCTAATTACAGGTTCATAGCTCCTTGAAAGTGGAGTCACAGGTGGATAGGGTGGTGAAGAAGGCATTCAGCTTGCTTGGTTTCATTGGTCAGAACATTGAATACAGGAGTTAGGATGTCTTGTTGAAGTTGTACAAGACATTAGTTAGGCCACACTTGGAATACTGTGTACAGTTCTGGTCACCCTATTATAGAAAGGATATTATTAAACTAGAAAGAGTGCAGAAAAGATTTACTAGGATGCTGCCGGGACTTGATGGTTTGACTTATAGGGAGAGGTTGGATAGACTGAGACTTTTTTCCCTGGAGAGTAGGAGGTTGAGGGGTGATCTTATAGAAGTCTATAAAATAATGAGGGGCATAGATAAGGTAGATAGTCAAAATCTTTTCCCAAAGGTAGGGGAGTCTATAACGAGGGGGCATAGATTTAAGGTGAGAGGGGAGAGATACAAAAGGGTCCAGAGGGGCAATTTTTTCACTCAAAGGGTGGTGAGTGTCTGGAACGAGCTGCCAGAGGCAGTAGTAGAGGCGGGTACCATTTTGTCTTTTAAAAAGCATTTGGACAGTTACATGGGTAAGATGGGTATAGAGGGATATGGGCCAAGTGCAGGAAATTGGGACTAGCTTAGTGGTATAAACTGGGCGACATGGACATGTTGGGCCGAAGGGCCTGTTTCCATGTTGTAACTTCTATGATTCTATGATTCTAATTGGGTCAGAGCCACCCTATGCAGACCAACTTAAAAACATCCATTCAGCCATCAGCAGGAATGCAGTATATCATTGGTTGATGTACCTCTTAATTCTTTGTTCACCTAAGAACTATGAAGATGTAAACAGCCAACAAGTTGATGTATTCCTACCAACTACTTCATTTTTGTATGACTGTGCAGGCAAGGAAAATTTGATTGGCGACGCAATCATCACAAACAGTACAGTTTGAGAATTACAATATCACAGCTTTAGCTGGATTCAACTTAATATAGCATATCAGTAACTTTCAGCTTTGAAGATTATAATATAGTTCATACTTGGCAAATTTAGTCTTTTGCGATTTATATAACAACATAACAATATAGCAGCTACAATTGTATGCTTCCTATTAAAGTTTGTGGTGTTAGTACTGTATAAAGACATATTCCCTCTAGGATAAGGCAACAGTTCAATTTCTGCATTAAATAGTTCAGTCTTCCTCTACAGGGCATTGGTTCCACTTCTGGTTAGATCTTTAGCAAGTCAGCCTTACTCTTCTATTCCTGACTTCTAGCGAACACTTTGCACCCGTTTATACTTCTACTAGTTTAAACTATTGAGTTAACTCTTGAATTATTTTGTTCCACTTTCTCCTTCCTGTCTACATATCTCTAACATTCTACAGAAATACTTGTAACATTCTTTAAACTCCTGTTCTTGCTATTGTCTTCTTCTGACTTCTAAAGGAAAACCTCTACTTGAAGTACTTTTAATTATCAGAACTTCAGGGAGCCTCCACAGGGTCAAAAGGTTAGGTAACTCTCAAACCATCCAATACATCTGTTTCTGTTGAGCTGTCTGACCAGCCTTATCTTTGCAGCCGCCGACATCTGCACTTAACCAGAAGTTATTGTTTCTAAAATGTTTGGAAGAACTTGAGCACTTTCACTTTATATCAGTGTCCACATGAGCATAGACAGAGAAATGTTATTTGCCTCTTTCAATTCATTGATTATTGGTATTTGTTTTGGGCCAATAGGTCTGGTAGAACCAACATGCTAGTGTACAAACATCTTGTAGTAACAATAACCCCATATGTCTATATTTACCATAGCTTTTCCTACAATGTAAAAGCTCTGAAATAGCACAGAATAAGTTCAGTTATTCTGTTCTTTTACTGGCTGACCCACAATTTAATGATTGACACTTCTCTAAACCCCTTGTCTCTAGAAAAAAAGAGAGTATTGCCTTATCCGTTGGTTTTTGGAGTTCTTCGGAATTCATTTGGTGTCAGGCTGAAAGTCATGCTCTTTGCACCACTTAGTCTCTGTGGGATTGTTCTGTTTGCCATCCTTTCTGTAGATATATATTCTTTCCTCCCTTTGTACAGAACAACCTTTCTTTTTCCACATCTGCTGATTGCTTGCCTCTCTCCCATTGATTTTTCAAGGTTTGCTCTTTCCAATCAAACTGAAGCAGACCTATAATGCCTTTCCCTGTTGATGCAGCATTTTCTTAAGAATAATAAAATCCAAGAGAAAGACAAAGCAATGAGATCATTTTGCTATTCCTTTCCCCTCCTATAAGTACAGCTTATATACAGATCTACATTTACCTTAGTATCAAACTTCTACTGACAATACTTCTGTCTTCAAGAGTTTACCTCCTAATCCTGTTTGAAAGCATGCAGTCAGTTTTCCTAGAGCCATTTCTCTGTATGTCAGTTTACTTTTGAATAGAGGATTTCCTTTCAGTGAAATGTGTCCTGTCTGTGGACCTTTTAATATTTACAATAGTCAGGCTACAATAATTAAATTCTACTCTTCCTCTCCCTTTATTTTTCTTTAATTCCCTGTTACAGCGCAAGCTCCTTTTTGTCTTTCATGAGGCACAAAGTCCCAGGAAGGTCTGTATGTCCCTATCTCCTGCTACTCATGTCTTTGGCAGAGTCTTTTGCCTGGCCCTGTCCCTCCTACATTTCACACTTCTAGACTTTTGAAGCTCTGGAACTGAGCATTCCTATCTTTCCACTCCTATTTTACATAAAAAGCATGTATTACTGACAAGAAAAATTACATCAAGTTAACATCGCGTTACATTGAAACTACAGCACAGAAACAGACCATTCAGCCCAACTGACCTATGCTGGCATTTATACTCCACATGAAGCTCCTCCCTCCCTACTTCATCGAACTCTAACAGGATACCCTGCTATTCCTTTCTCCCTCATTTGCTTATCTAGCTTCCCCTTAAATGCATCTATATTATTTACCTCAACTACTCCTTGTGGTAGCGCATTCCACATTCTTACCACTCTTTGGGTAAAGAAATTTCACCTGAATTCCCAGTTGGATTTATTAGTGACTATTTTATATTTATGACCTCTAGTTTTGGTCTCCCCCACAAGTGGAAACATCTTCTCTACATCTACCCTATCAAACCCTTTCATTATCTTAAAGATGCCCCTCAGCCTTCTCTTTTCTAGAAAATAGAGTCCCAGCCTGTTTATCCTTTCCTGATAAGGATATCCTCTGAATTCTGGTATCATCCTTGTGAAGCTTTTTTGCATCCTCTCCCATGTCTCTATATCCTTTCTATAATATGGAGACCAGAAATGTGCACAATACTCCAGTGTAATCAAGGTTCTATATAAGTTTAACATAACTTCTTTGCTTTTCAACTCTATCCCTCTAGAAATGAACCTCAGTGCTAGATTTGCTTTATTCATGGCCTTATTAACCTGCATTGCTACTTTTAGTGATTTGTGTATCTGGCTCCTTTGCTCCTCTATCATGTTTAGGCTCTGAAGGGGTGATTTTAAAACTGAGCTGGGAAGCAGGTGGGGGGTAAAATTGAGGTCGGGAAACCCATTAGTACGGGTTTCCCGGACGTCCTTACGATTTTGATGTCCGACCGTCCGACTGTCCGGCTGATTGACAGGCTGGTCTCAGTCAGACAGGAGACCAGCCAGGGAGTAGATGTCTTCAGGTAAGTCTGCAGGTTAGTCTTTGTTGGTACTAATGGGGAGAGCCCGGGGGGCTTGGGTGGGCATAAGGTGCATGGGTGGGCACAGGGGCATGTGGGCATAGGTTGGCATATGTGGGCATTGATGGGCATAGGTCAGCACGGGGGATGGGATTGGGGGTCAGTCAAGGGGGGGTTGTCGGGATCGGGGGTCATCAAGGGGGTCTGCGATCGTTAAGGAGTAGGGTCAGGGATGGGTGGATCGGAGTGGGGGGGGGATCGCGGTCGGGGGTGGAAGGATCGGAGTCAGGGTCAGAGTTGGAGGGGGAGGATCAAGGTCAGGGGCCGAGGGTCGGGGATCAGAGGGAGAGGATCGGGGGTGGCGGGCCGGAGGGTCTGTGATTGGGGGTCATGGGTCCGCGATCAGAAGGGGTCCGCGATCGGAGCTCTGTGATCGTTGGGAAGGTTCCTGCAGGTAGGCTGGTTGGGCCTGGGGTAAGCTCTCCTGCTCCTCCAGGCCCACAAGCTGTGTCTTTCTAGGCACCTACCTGTTAGTCTCGAGCCTTCTCGCCTCCTTTCACGAGGTGTAGAACAGAAGGCCCAGGATTCCCGGCCCCTCGAGGTTGAAATCGGGAATTGGTGAAAAATGGAGGCCTGCAGCCACCTTGAGAGGTTTTAAGGCCCAACCTGCCTCCTGGGAGTGGGCTGGTCACCCGCTCCTCATCCTGTCCCAGTGCGGGCGGGTCTGACATGGTAGCAATTTTCAATGCCCCTTAGCTCCTAACCCACCCGTTTTTTAATTTGAAAATCGAGCCGTTATTATCTAAGCAGTATGTGGCCTCCTTATTCTTCCTACCAAGATCCCACCTAATACACACCACTTCCTGCCTTTTGCCAGTCTGAGCAGCTGCCCTTAACCCCTACTCTCTGTTTTCTGTTTTGTAGCCAACTTGTTATCCATTCTGCTAACTGCCCCCTGACTCCACATGCTCTGACCTTTGCCTAGAGTCTACAATGCAATACCTTATCGGAGGCCTTTTGAAAGTCCAAATATATTGCATCTACTACATTACCCAAGTCTACTCTTTCTGTTACTTCTTCAAAGAATTCAATAAGGTCGGTTAAGCACAACTTTCCTTCTGAAATCCGTGCTGACTATTGTTTATTATATTTTTGCTCTCTAGATGTCTTTCTGTTACATCTTTGAGTAAAGATTCCATTATCTTTCCTACCACTGATGTTAAGCTAATTGGTCTATAGTTCCCTGGACTTTCTACCTCCTTTTTTAAATGTAGGATTAACATTTGCTGTGCACTGGTACTATTCCCTTTTCTAGTGAATTTTTATATGTATGTAATAGTGCCTCTGCTATCTCTTCCCTAACTTCTTTTAATACTCGTGGATGCAATCCATCCAGACCATGGGTCTTATCCTCCCTTAGTTTGATTAGTTTTTCAATTATCTCCCACTTTCTACATTAAATGTTTTAATATCTTTTCCAATCTCTTCCAATATTCTGCCGACTTTGTTCATCTCCTTGGTAAATACGAAGGCAAAGTAACTATTCAATATTTTTTCCATTTTCTGTAGTTACCTGTGAGTTTATCTTGTGCATCCCTATTCTGATTTTTCTTTTGTTATTTATGTGTCTGTAGAATACTGTACTATTCCTTTATATATTCCTTGATAATTTAATCTCATAGTTCTTCTTTGCTTTCCTAATTAATTTTTTGACTTCTTTCCTAACCTCTTCATCTTCCCTTTTGTCACCTTTTCCTTTATTATCTATGTCCTTAGAGTAAGCCTTTTTCTTTAGTTTCAATTTTACCCTTAGCTCTTAATTCATCCACGGCGTTTCATTATTGGTTAGTTTCTTCTTGCTTTTTAAAGGAATATATTTCTCCTGAACTCTATCGATCACCATTTTAAATATTACCCATTGCTGTTCTGTTTCTTTGTCTGTCAATTTTTTTTTCCACTTTACCTGCCCTAGTTCCATTCACATCCCCTCAAAATTAGCTTTTTTTTCAATCTATTACTTTGGTCTTTGCCTTACTTATGTCTTTATCAATCATTATTTTAAACCCTATTATGTTATGATTGCTATTGCCTTACGTCTCTTATCTGTCCTGGTTCATTCCCCATCACTAAATCCAGCAGTCAGTCCTCTTTTGTTGGGCTTCTCACATTATGAGTAAGAAAGGAGTGCTGTACACACTGTAAAAATTCCATTCCCTTTTCTCCTTTCCCTACCTCTTCTTGCCAGTTTATTTGGGGGTAGTTGAAATCTCCCATTATTATTATTCGATGTTTTTTACTCATTTCATAGATTTGTCTACATATTTCATCCTTCACTTCACTTCCCTTCCACTATTAAGTGGTCTGTAGAATATCCCTATTAACGTGATTGATCCCTTCTTGTCCTTTGTCTCAATCCAGATGGATTCTGTTTCTATCTTAATGTTACTTGTGTCCCTTTTTAATTGCCATTATGGTGTCTCTAATTAGTATAGCTAACCCCCGCTCCCACCCTTCTTCCTTCCCTATCTTGACTAATTACATTATATCCTGCAATATTTAACTGCCAGTCCTGTTCCATATGTAACCATGTTTCAGTTATCCCTACCATGTATGGCTCCTCACTATGAATTATTGCCTCCAGTTCCCCCGTTTTGTTTCAGATGCTGTGCACTTTGCTGTACAGGCAATTTAATTTGTTTTTAGTAATTGTTCCCCTCCCTTTGTTTTTAACACTCATTTTGTGCTGATTTCCTATAACTGTATTTGTTCTCTAACCATTTATGTTGCCCTTATTCCTTAACTTGGTCTGACCTTTAGTATCATTTCCTATTTCTTTTTTCTTCATACTTCTGTTATCTTCCCCAGATACCCCCCACGCCCATCTTGTGAAGCTCTGTACTGCACTGTAATGTTATTTAAAATTTTTGAGTTATTTTTCAGTTTGTTTTATTGATTTATTTTTATAATTTGTTATCTACGCTGCTTAAGTTTCACTGTGCTACATTGCACCTCCCCCAGCTCTGCCAGTGCCAGTCTACAGCCAGTACGCTCTGATTTTCCCTACCAGTGTAAAGCCATCTGCTATTTGTCCATTGACAAGAGACGATGGCACCGTTGGGCTTGGGAATTCACTATGTGGTGTACTTCACAGCCAAATGCAATCAAGCCGTTCTCTAACAAAACATATTGGAGCTGTGGTGTGCTGTGCCACCTTGTTCCCCCAACTGTTTAAATTTCATTAATCCTGTAGCAGTGAGATTACAAAATAATGAAACATCATGTTACAGTTAATACCTCATCATATAATTGCAGACCGTTGCTGTGGAGCAGTATTTTGTAATAATAAAGATTTTAGTTTTGGTACAATGATGTATACTATTGGACCTCCTGTGACGTTGCTCGTGGGCAGTCTGGTGGAAGCAGTACTATTGTGATTAGCTGTTAACCTGGCCTGTTCCATGAAAGCCACTGCTCAGGTATCCTCTGTGGGGAAGTGATCTGAATAGGCACATTCTGAGGTCGATGAGAGGTTAATTACTGTTGTACGTTTCTCCAGATTGGCGGATACGTGGTTTCTCTTCTTGGAGAGAGGGCAGTTTACTGAACTTGTACAGAGCAGTGTTTCATTCCCATCCGGAGTACTATCTCCAGTTTTGGTCACCATTTTACAGCAAGGAAAAGGCGCAGTGAAGGGTTTCTCATCTGATAACTAGCATCTGACACCTGCGTTACAAGGAGAGACTACAGAAGCTGAGTTTGTTTGCACTCGGGAAGAGAAAACTGACAGGGGATAGGATTAAGATATTCAAGATTCTTAGAAGTATCAACAAATTGAACCTGAAGAAACTATTTAACATGAGCCTGAGAACACCAAGGACTTAGGATGAAGCTCAGAAGAGGGGAGGTGAATGGACAGATCACATAGAACAATTTCACCCAGAACGTGGTGATTGTGTGAATTGGAAAGCCCAGGGAGATATTCAAGGCTAATTGCATCAGTGACTTTAAGATGGAGTTGGGGAGGCATTTGGCGAAAAAAATCAATTATAAGATATAGGGCTCGATTTTCGGACCTCCGAGCCGGCGGGTTCGTGGTGGGGGGGCTCCGAAAATCGGGGATTCCCGGGGCAGGTCCGGAGCCCGGCTCCAACCCACCCACTTCTGGGTTCCCCAGTGATGCGCTTAGATGCGCGCGCAGCCCCCGCATGCGGGACTCCCGCAGGCAATTGAAGCCGGCGGGATCCCACTTAAACTAATTAAGTAGATAGTTCAGGTCGTTAGCAGACCTGATTGACATGATATTTTAGGAGGGGTGGGATTTTCAACTCAACTGAGACTGTTTCCCGTACTGGGGGAAACGCTCCCAGTTGAAATGGACGTGTTGCAGCCACCAGCCTGTGGCAGCTGCAAAGGTCCATTTGACAGGTGGAGGGTGGAGACCCTCACTCATTGCAGGAGGCCACTCTGTCACTTTGGACAAAGTTTGGCCTCCACCACCCTCCTCCTAACAATAAAATTCACAAACTTGCAACCTCAACCCCGGTGTGCAGACACATTTACCTACCTTGCGGGCCCCATCAAACGTACATCTTCCAGATGGGGGCCGCCATAGCTGCAGTCGTGACCTCCTCTGAGGGCGAACAGCATCACCAGCCTCGCCGGCCATGCCATCCACCTCTGACACGTGGAGCTCCACAACACTGTACTGTGACACATCCACCTGCACAGCAGGAGGGAGGGCAACCGCAGAGAGAGATGGGTCGCAGAGGGCACTACCCTCGCCACAGGGTCTACAGACCGAGACTCAGCTTCCTGGACCTCTCTGAGCAGTCGTGGACATCTGCACCCTTCTTCATGCCGAGCTGCTCCCGGCTGGCACGAGCACCATCTTCTTACCTGTCGCTGTCAAAGTCACCACTGCCTCAACAACTTCTCCTCCGCATCCTTCCAGGGTGCTACCGGGGACATCGCCGACGTCTCTCAGTCATCTGCACAAAAGAGCCCTGCAAATATACCTACACCCACTCTGCAGTGACACAATGGGTGACATCAGTTGTGGGTCTTCATTGTGATCCTCAGGAAAGGGCATTATTGCACAAACCAGACAAGACTTGCAAAGATGTGGCAGTAGTGGTGACAATATAATATGTAATGTGAGTTGATCAGAAATCAAATATAAGTAAAAACCATGACAAACCCTCAAACACCCTTGTGCATCCCCTTCATGCTCACGACACGTTTGCCTTACGCTGCCTACTGTACATATGTGATGCATGCCCTGTGGCTGCAGCACAGGTAGTGGCAGGTTGAATGAGGCTGACCGTGAAAGAGATGCATGAGAGGGTGAGTATGAGATAGAGCCATGAGATTGTATGAGGATTGGGTTGAGTGGTAGTGGTGGGATGAGTACTGGGGATGTGAGTAAGTACAGGTAAGATGAGGATGAGCTTTGAGTGGGTGTGAGGAGTGACGTGATACAGTTGGGTTGGCAGTGCAGAAGGAGATGTGGGGTGGGGGTGGTGATGTGGCAGACGGAGTGTAGGGGAATGAGTAAGTGTACTCACTTCGGCTGACCTACTTAGGTGATTGAAGCGCCTCCTGCACTGTAAGCAGGTGAGCGATATGTTGGTGGTGCTGGTGACCTCCTCTGCCACCTTGAGCCAGGCCTCCGTGTTGGCAGAGGCAGGCCACTTCCTCCCGTCCACCGGGGAGAAGATCTCTGTCCTCCTCCTCCTCCTCACCCCATCCAGTAAGACCTGGAGTGAGGCATCATTAAACCTGGGAGCAGCCTTTCCCCTGGGCTGCTCCATGCTGTAATTTTGGCTCCTTTCTGCAGCATCAGTCAGTGGAGGACTGCCCCTTTAAATAGGGCTCCTCCAGCTGACAGCCTATGATGCGGCTGCGCAGCTTTCCAGCGCGAAACCTGGAAGCCAAGGTAAGTACCTTCAATTAAGCTGTGATCGCGTGTGGAGCACCCAGATTTCACTGGGCGCGTTACCCACGCGCCCAGTCGACCCCCCGCTACCAACCCGCCTCCCTCCTAAAATCGAGCCCATAGGTAGTGAAAAGGGTTTCTAGTTATTGAACTCTGGAGCTGGTCAGATGATTCTTTTCTGATCCTATAATTTCCTATATCCATATGTTATTTTACATACTGTATGTGCTTATGGAGATGGGTAAACTAATATGTGTCATTATACTGCACCAATCAATCTTTGCTATACCATCATTAACCAGCCCAGACACACTACTAAACTTTCACTATAAAACAACTAACTGCTGGTAAACTTCCAGCATATCATCACTATTGTACCCATAGCACCGCTAAACCTTCATTACACTAACTACCAAAACCTAGTCACACCATTATCTCTTCACTACACCATCACTAACCAGCTCACATGTTACTAGTTCTTCACAACCATTGCTGCTCCTCTCCACACCCTAATAAAGTTTAAATAAACTCTCCAAAATAGACTTTCAAATTAATAATTGAAACAACACTAAAATTATGCAGAGATTTAATTTAAAAAATGAACAGAACCACCATGTGTACATTTTGTTGGAGAACTTTGGCAAGGAAGTTGAAGAAGACAATTGGCCTCGAAAAAGAATATTGCTGCCCAATGAGGCAAAGAAAAAATAATTTTGAGTTTTGAAGAGGTTTAAAACACACAACCCATCAGGTTAGATGAATGTTTAAGATACCTTGGCACTGCTTGAGAGTGGTCCTGCCAACATTCCTAACTGAAACAATACCACCTTGTCTTCATCTCATTGCTGTTTGTGGGATATGGTTTGCACAAGATGGCTGCTGCATTTGTTTAAATGACGACAGACGCTGCACTGAAAAGTAATTTATTTTACATGAAGCAACTGGAGACACTTCTCAGAGGCATATTAAGGTGCAGGTCTTTTTAATTATTTTATTTTCAATCCACCATTCTTTCTTTATGCACTTTTTTTATGTTGCCCTTTGTGACTTATCATAATTCTTTTCTCCTGCACTGACTTGTCAGATGCATATTTTATTTCTTTTTAGGATTAATTTCAGCCAGTAAAAGGTCAAGTAACTGTTTTTAGTGAGTGAAAAAGTTTGTGAAGAGGAGTTTAAAAATGCCTGCTCGTTTATTTTCCACAGCTGGAATGCTATATGAGACAACAGTTATCCAAATAGATCTGTAACCACGATACTGCTGTCCCACAGTCAAAGGAGGTGTGAGCATTTCAGACATCACAATCCAAAGGCCGATTAACATTTTTGTCCCAGCATTAAGCATTGGTATTTTACTTCAGCCAGATTCAGCAAATATTTTTCGATACAATCAGTCTATTAGCTTTGGGAGAAAATTCAAGAGAAACACAAAGGAAGCGAACAACTGAGCTGACAATTTAGTTACTGGCTTGAGAAGTGGTCTCAGTAAATGAAGAAGATGAGAATTGCCTGCTCTGACACCACCGTGTTTTATTTTCGTGACTCTTCCACTTCCACTCTTGTAATACTGCTTCTGATCATTGATGAGGTGCTGCTGCTGCTGAGATAGGAAATGTGTTTTTCTGAAACAAAAAGAATTATTCAATAACTTGACCTTCATTTGTTCTTCACAGACAACATAAAAGGTTAATCTCTCAAAGATGACACATACTGCCTTATGTCATCATTTCTATGAAGGAGGGCTTTAGCCAGTTTGCTATCAGATTTAAGATCACCCATTTAAAAGCCACCAGCTGGTCAATGATGATAAATAACCCTTTACCTAAATGGTCCTGATTGATGAACCAACAGCAACTAAATATCCTTTCTCTCCCTTACACAGATTGTGTAATGGATGAAGCTACTGCTTTTAGTCAAAGGATCGTGGATTAAAAATAAATCTCATACACTTTAACATTCTAGACTCAGTTCAAATCTAATTTCAGTACACACCAACTGTCTCGTAACACAGACTTGGGAGTCGTGCACTTTGTGTGTTATAATGAGATAAAATGTAACATGGAGAAATTCAGGAGATAAGGTCCAGTAGCCTTTTAGCATGAAGATGAGTGTATTTCCCTCTAGTCGAGTAGTTGGAACCACATTAAACATAAGGCTGTACTATGCATAATGGAAGTGATTCACATATTTATTGATACATAGTGGTGGTCAGGAGAGTTTTTTTTTAATATAAAGGAAGGTTATAAGGTTATACTTCAGCTAAAGTGAGCAAAATCACAGTGATAGCTCTGAGATTAAGATTTGTCTTTGAATCTAGAAATTGTAGCACTCCCACCATTGATATGTACACTTCCCTTATAGCACTCCTTCCAGAGACACGTACATTTGTATTATAACACTCCTCCATAAACACGTACACTTGTATTATAGCACTCCTTCTGGAGACCCGTAGGCTTGTATTATAGCACTCCCTCCACAGACACGTAAACTTGTATTATACCAGTCTATCCAGAGACAGGTACACGTATTATAGATTGTTGGGGCCAAAAGTCCACAGCTCTTCTGGCACAGTCCCATTGTAACTCCCAACGGGAGTGCACTGGAAAGGTGCAAATTAGCTCCAGGACCCGGATGCAACATGTAGCCTTACATCAAAAGGGCCTGGCATGGGTCTTGTTAGGGGTGCAGCCTCCCTTTTCCCCAAACAAGGTCATTGTCACAGGAGGGAGCAGGGGCCCAATGTAAGATCAGTGACAGTACACATGGTCAAAACATTCGTACCAAACTGCCAAATGGCAGTAGCGGACCCCACCTGTTACAAAGGGGACTGCTGGGGGCAGTTCATTAATCTTTCGAGAGGTGAGGGGGAGGTGGCATCCCCATCGAGGGGAATTGGCAAGTTACACCACAAATTGCAGCCTGTGGGGACAGGAGAGCACCCTACATGTGCCCCTAGTGGCACGGGTGCTTAGTATTCACACGTAAAGCAAGGGATCTCTCCCTGACCCCGTGAACTTATCCCGGGGTGTGCCCAATCCACAGATTTTCAGCCCCTGTTATGTTTCTATATGCAGTAGTCAGCATCCTTTTATTGTCAAGAATATGTGTTAAACCCATTAGCCTACATGAATAATTAATATTTACTGGCAAATTTAAGTTTTTATTTAAAAACAATATGTGAAAAATAAAGGAAGAAAATTTGTGTAATTTTTCCAGTCAAACAACATAGAGATAATTCAATGTGAGAAAAACAGTTCTGACAAACATACTCACTTAAGAGCCAACATTCCATTCTGTGCTCATTATAGCAAAAAAGTAGATACGAGAAAAGGATGGTGTAATGTCTGTAGAAAGTGCCAACAGACTATTTGTCCATCTTTAGTGTTGTTTTAAGGATTCGTACACTTCCAAAAATGTATTAAGGAGTGTCAGTGAAAAATTAGTAAAAAGGTAGTGTTTTACTTGTTAAGGTCATTAATCAAGAAGGGCTATGTCCTTTCGTGGCATGTTCTGTCAAATAGGATAAAAGTCAATATGTACCAATGTAACACAGCAGTCTATAATGACTTGGGTATTTCAGGCATTCAGATTAAACTGTCGGCTTCAACTACAATGGAACATTAACCCCTTCCCCTTTGACAAAGTTCACATAGAGCGTGAGCACATGCAGGGCCCGATTTTCTCAATTGTCACTGAGCCATTTTCCACAAAAATTGTGCCTTTCACAGCTGGATAAATAAACATTTTATATTTATACTGGTTAAGTCATTTGTTCACTGCTTCAGAAGTATGAAGAATCATTGGGTCAAATCTTGCTGGAGCGGGCCACTTCTCGGCATACGCCATTAGTTAGACTTTTTCCTGTGCCCTACAGCTCGGAAAATTTTTGCACGTAACTTGCTGGAAGTGTGAGCTGATAACAGTGTGGTGAGAGCAATGGGGCATCTGGGATCTTAGTGAATGGCGAGACCAACAGTCTATCTCCTTACCAACACTAGAGAGGAGAAACAAGGTGCACAAAGGACTTGGAGGGACAAGTAGCATTAGAGTAAAGAATAGTTCAGAAACGGAAGGGATCAGACAGGGGACAAATGCGAGGCAGTCTAAGATGAGATTGGAATGCATGTGCGTAAAAGCAAGTAGCATGGTAAATAAGGTTGGTGAGCTGCAGGCTCAAGTCGCCACAGGGTCAAAATTCTGGAACTCCCTTCCTAACAGCACTGTGGGAGAACCTTCACCACACGGACTGCAGTGGTTCAAGAAGGCGGCTCACCACCACCTTCTCAAGGGCAATTAGGGATGGGCAATAAATGCCGGCCTCGCCAGCGACGCCCACATCCCATGAATGAATTTTTAAAAATGGAACTATGATATCGTGGCAATAACAGAGACCTGCCTCAAAGAACTGGGGTGGGGGGGTGGGTGGCAGCATTGGTCAAAGAAACTATTCTAGCACTGGAAAAGGATGAGGGGCTAAAGACAGAATCTATTTGTTTAGAATTAAGGAACAATAGAGGAGCTATTACACTACTGGGTGTATACTATAGGCCACCAAATAGTGGGAAAGAGATAATGGAGCAAATTTGCAGGCAAATTACAGAGAGATGCAAGAACTATAGAGTAGTGATAATGAGGAACTACAGTTATCCCAATATTGACTGGGACAGTAACAATGTAAAGGGAAAAGGGGGGGAGGAATTCCTGAAATGTGTTCATGAGAACTTTCTGGAACAATGTGTATCCAGCCCAACCAAGAAGGAAACCGGGCTGGATCTACTTCTGGATAATGAAATGGGGCAAGTGGAGCATGTTTCAGTGGGAGAGCATTTGGAGAACAATGATCATAATATCATTAGGTTTAGAATAGTCATGGAAAAGGACAAAGAACAATCAAATGTGAAAATGCTTTACTGGAGGAGGGCGAATTTCAGTGAGTTAAAAAGGGATCCTTGCCAAGGTGGATTGGAATCAAAAATTGGTAGGCAAAATAGTAATTGAACAATGGGAGACCTTCAAGGAGCAGTTGGCTCAGGTACAGAGTAGACACATTCCTATGAGACAGAAAGGAAGGGCATCCAAAGCTAGAGCTCCCTGGATGACTAAAGATGTAGAGATTAAAATGAAACAGAAAAAGGAGGCTTATGACAAATATAAGGTTCACAATACAGTAGAAAACCAGGCTGAATGCAGAAAGTACAGAAGAGGTCTAAAAAAGGGAATGAGGGGCAAAGAGAGAGTATGAGAATAGATTAGTGGCTAACATAAAAAGGAATCCAGAAGTCTTTTATAAACATATAAATAATAAAAGGGTAGTCAAAGGAAGAATGGGACCGATTCGGGACAAAAAAGATCTTCTTGTGGAGGCAAAGGGCATGGCTGAGATACTAAATGAATACTTCGCATCGATCTTCACTAAAGAAGAGAATGCTGCCATTGTAGCAGTAAAGGAGGAGGTAGTACTGATAGGAAAAAAAATAGATTAAGAGGTGGTACTTAAAAGATTGGCAGTTCTCAAAGTAGAAGAGTCACCCAGTCCAGATGGGATGCATCCTAGGTTGCTGAGGGAAGTAAGGGTGGAAATTGCAGAGGCTCTGGCTACAATCTTCCAATCCTCCTTAGATATGGGGATGGTTCCGGAGGATTGGAGGATTGCAAATGTCACATCCCTGTTCAAAAAAGGGGAGAGGGATAAACTCGGCAATTACAGCTAGTTAGCGTAACGATGGTGGTGGGGAAATATTTAGAAACAATAATCCGGGACAAAATTAATTGGCACTTGGAAAAATATGGGCTAGTAAATTAAAGTCAGCACAGATTGTTAAAGGAAAATCGTGATTGACTAACTTGATCGAGTTCTTTGATGAAGTAATGGAGAGAGTTGATGTTGTGCATATGGACTTTCAAAAGACATTTGATAAAGTACCACATAATAGACTTGTTGACAAAATCAAAGCCCATGGGATTAAAGGGACAATGTCAGTGTGGATACAAAATTGGTTAGGAGACAGAAAGCAGAGAGTAGCGTAAACGTTTTGTTTTTCAGACTGGAGGGAAGTATACAGTGTTGTTCCCCAGGGGTCAGTATTAGGACCACTGCTCTTTTTGATATATAATAATGAACTGGACTTGGGTATAGAGGGTATATAGAGGGTATGTAGCAAACAATGTGGAGGATAGTAACAGACTGCAGGAGGACATAGACAGACTGGTGAAATGGGCAGACACATGGCAGGCAGATGAAATTTAATGCAGAGAAGTGTGAAGTGATGCATTTTGGTAGGAAGAATGAGAAGAGGCAATATAAACTAAATGGTACAATTCTAAAGGGGGTGCAGGAACAGAAAATAGACTCACACTCTCTGTCAGCAGTAACCTGTTGCTGCTCACTATAGTGTGTTTTTAAACTGCGCATAAACTGAATACTGTATAGTACATTAATAAAGAATTGAACTGGCAGTCAATTTATCAGCTGTGATTCTGAAGAATAGCATTCGTGAAGTGATCAGCTGTAACCTCTTCAAAGCTTTTACCTTTCTGTTGACAAAGATAGCGGACGGTCAAAGGTTGTAAATCAGGCTGATTAACTGCAATGGTTGTCATATATTCATTAGAGATGGGTGTGGAGCAGATTCACAAATCTGGAGCTGCCTGGCCTTTTTACAGGCAGATCAGTTTGCTTTGCCTTGTTCAGTCTCAGTTAAGAGATTTGTTTTGTTTTTACACATTTTTTTACTTTGCCAAACTGAAAATTTGTCAGTAGTGATGAGCAGTGAATCTTCAGCACTTAAGCTAATTTATTCTAACTGGTCAATAATTTTCTTAAGGCTATCTCAGAATTTGGTCAATCCCAATCGGTTGCTTGTCGGGTGGCCTTTCCAAAAAGACACACGCTGACATTTTCTGTTGTTTCAGATTACCAGCATCCGCACTTTTTTGCTTCTTGTTTAATCTGATGTGTACTCTCCTTTGTTTTCAGACTTCAGTGCAGGAATACCCTGACGTGAAGGAGTATCAATTCAATTAGAGGGGAGTCTAACACTCCTTGCCTTCAAATAAAAGAGCAGTTCACTTTTACATGGAATCAAATACTTTTACATACTATTGTGTAGTAGATCAGAATGAACCAAAACTGTCTTATATCTGGGGTTAAATTCCCAATGGAAAGAACTGCATCCTGCACTCTACGTTATTTTCTTATCTGAAATATCTGTCAGGTTTCCAGGATAAATTGTTTTGTGATGAAAGGCAGAATTATAGTAGATTCCAAAATGCTAGATAATGTACCAAATAAGGTATAAAAATGAAACTTTTCTTAGGAGGTGGGGGGCTAGATGCCTCTGGGAAAATAAATCTACTGTCTTCAACTCTTGCATTCCTGCTCCAGAAATTTCTAAATCTGCCACTACAGTAAACTGCATTTCTATGCACTTTAGATTTGTTTTTTCTTTCCAATACTGATGATGGAAAGTTGACTAAACCTGCCCTTTAAGTTATAATGAGCCCCTATCACATTCCACTTTCAGTGTAACTACTTGCCATAGGATAAACATTCGGAACTTTGTGTCCACTTTATGAAATTTAGTAAGCTTTTGCTTTCTTCTACTTTGACGTATATGAATTAATAATAGTGTGAATTTTAAAATAGTAAAACGCTGACCAGGAATTTCCTTGGAGCTGCTTCTGTTACACCACTGTAACTTAGGCGGATGTGTGGTGGAAATCCCGTTTTCACACATAATCGGGGATTCTGCTGAAGTTACGGTGGCGGAATGGGAGAATCTATGAGGAAATTCACCCCAATAAATGGGCAGCATGGTGCTCCAGTGAATAGCATCCCTTCAAATCTGTTTTCTGTTCTTTTTAGATAAGAACATAAGAATCTACTCCTTGAGGACTCAGCTGGGCGAGGAAGACGTAGTTGGGCGAGGTGAGGTGGCGCGGAGCCATTAAAGCCAAAAAAGTCCCAGGTCCAATTGCAGTTTATGCTGAGTTATCTGATCTCAGCTAGATGGCGGTGGAGTCACTAAAGTTGGTCTCAGTGCCTATGGGTTAGGAAAGGGGCAGTCATCCAGGGTTAGCACTCCTGATGGCTGTCCAGCCACCATGGTTGGAAGAGTACATGTGGATGTTTGTTGAGGTCAGAATTAGGGTCAGTTGTAATACCCCCCCGTCAATGGTGAAATAGCCTGCCGATACTCACTATCTAGGATAACATGTGAAGAATGGCCACTTGGGTCATGACAACCCATGGAACTGTGGACCAACAAAGGGTCAATGCCTTCAGCAGCAAAAGACCATTTGCCCCAACAAACCTGTCTCTTTTTGATAGCTATCTATTTTAACTATGTCGTATTCTTATTGTATCTCTCAATCCCTTTTCTCTTCATGAATGCAGCCATTTGTCTCCTAACCATACTTGCTTTGTTTGATTCTATGATCTTTCCTAGTATAATCCCCGCCACTTAAACCACCATTGTTAAAATCGGGCAATCGTTTGAATCTTCCAAAAAACGCTAACCATTTGCAAATTCCATTATAGGCAATTACAAAGTTGCTGCTTAAACACTCCGTGTATTTTGGGCAAAACAGGTGTTTACACGAACAGTAGTTTTCACCTCGTTTAGGAGCAATTTCCTTGTATACTTAATCCCTTCTAACTGGTATGGGGTTACAGCTTGCACTGTTCAACACTGACTGCAGTAGCAAACATGTTTGGAAAGAGGAAAGCCATGAGTTTTAGCACTAACGTCGGACCTCCTGAACAAAACCGTTGAGCTGCCCAAGGTGAGCCAGTGTGACCTGGCATAGCACCTCAATCTACTGACCGGACTTGCTGAAACAGCGTGAAAAGCTGTACAGTGAATGGCGTCAGCATTCCAATCCAAACAGAACTCGAGGGTAAGGATGGGGAAGTCGAGGACACACATCCCCATTGCATACAGTCTTGTTTAGTTTATTGAATAGAGATTTGCAACAGTATTGCTCAATATTAATAGTGCTACCCCTTTAAACTGTCCGACGTGTAAACCGGACAAATAGCGTTAGCACCAACGTGCCCGCTATAGGCGGTGGGAATTGTAACTTGATCTACATTTCTACTACCATTTGGGTTTAAAAGAAAATTCCACCTGACATCTCTTCTTACCAAAAATGCAAGCACTTTCACGAACCAAAAAAATCTATTAAGCCCAACAACCCCATCCGTTTTCAGCAATCATCTCCACCTAGCAACCTTCTCACCATTTCCCTCAATCCTTTCTGTCTTCAGAAAGTCATTCAATTATCTCTTGAACACTGTCCATTTTATTGACTCCATTACCCTTTGGGTGATAAAGTTGTATCTGGCTTCTCTTTTTGCTAACTTTTAACTTATGTCCCCAGGTATTTCAACCCTTCACCATAGTGAACAATTCTTACTTTATTCAGTTCAACAGATTGACTGACTCCTGATCATGTTAGATAACATGGTTTGAAGTTAGGCTGTCTGTGCAGTATTGTTGCATTTCAGATACCCCTGGAGCCTGTTGTGCCCACCAGATATTACACAGTGACACTCAAAGCCAGTTTATTGGGTTATAGAAGTGTAACCACAATCTTTTACATGGCAGCCTGATACCCTTATTACTAAATTAGTAAAATAAATGGAGAACATTTCAAGCGGCAGAACATGAGTGGAAATGTTCTGGGGAGCATTACAAAAATGTCTGCCATTATTGTTGTTACTTCTTCTTTGCCTTCTTTTGCTCTGCTCCCATGTGACTCCTTTTATTCTCCAACCAAAACATTTCTGAGATTTTATACATAGGTCCTTTATCCAAAGCCGGTGCCTCTCTGTCATGTCAGGATGATGACCTTTAACCCCCCAAAAAACCTACCTTCTTCCCCCTTGTCCGAACTCAGTCAACATTTTGATTGACAGCTGCAGCACCAAATAGGAGCATGCACTACACCAGATGATGACTGCAGTATATACTGCGACCCTTGATCTTGCAGCAAGCTCTCTTTGTAGAAGTATAAAGTAGTGTAGTGTAATTTTGTAAATCAGATATACACAATTCTTGCTGAGCAGCATTACGTCGTTAGATGAAAACACTCGTATGAATTGCAAATACATTTGAATTGTGCATTTCACCCTTAATACAACATGGTCCCACAGGAATCAACATTTTGCATGTTTTTATAACGTGATGCACACTATGATCAATGTACCATAGCATATTTAGAAAAAACAACATTGCAAAGCTAAGCTTAGGTCCAATAATCAGAAGCTGACATTCCAGTACAGTACTAAGAGAGTGCTGCATTGTTGGAGGGGAGGAGAAAGAGGGTGAGCATGAATTGGGGGGAAAGAGTGCCAACTTCAATTGAAGGAGCAGAAAAGTGCCAACATGAACTGAGGAGGGAGGAAAGAGTACCAGTTTGAACTGCGGGTGAAAAAGAGAGCCTGATTGAATGGATGGGGGGGGAGAAGAGTGCCAGCTTGGTAAGTGGAAGAGGGAAAGAGTGTCCATTTGAATAAGGCGGTGGACAATTGAATTAAGTGGGGAGGGAGAAGAGTGCCAATGTGAACTAGGAGGATTGGAGAAGGAGAGAGTGTCTCTGTGAAAGGGTGGGGAGTTTTATGGGTTACAGCAATGTTGTGAACTGGAGCTGGGGTGGAGTTGGATGTGAAAGCATGGATTGTTGAGGTAATTTTTGGTGGAGCGACAGCCTGGTTGGTCTATCATTTTGTTTTTCCTTTTTATTTAGATTAAATATCTATCAATTGTGAAGTATAAAAATATTTAAAATTGACCAATGTGTGTCATTATTATTGTAAAATTTCAAAATTTTCTAAGAGCATGCCATGATCCCCTTAGAATTGGACCACTGACTTTGTGTCTTCAACATTTGTATTTCTTCCTTCATGGCTTCCACGTAGCCACGGGGACTGATTTTCTTCCCCCCTCCCCCGCCTGGCACAAGTCGAGCAGAACACACCTGAAGAGACCTGAACCTCCATGTATTTGTAGGTTCAGACAATTTTAATGGGCCCAATGCTCATCTGGCACAGGAATATCCTTTGGAATGGGCTTGCACCTAAAAGTGGGGGAGGAATCTGTACTGCAGTAATGGCTGCTGGCTTTGGGGCCTTCTAACTGCTGTCTAAAATCAATAGCTAAGACCGCCTTGAGCCTTAATCATTGATTTTCCTGCTGGCTCTGGAAAAAAAAGTTGCTTAACTTTTTGGACCCACAGATTTGCTCCCAACCCCTTCTCAAATCATTCTATCTGAGGAAGATGGGCACAAGTACTAAAGTCTACTTAATACAAACATCTGCTATGTTTCAGCCTCCACCAAGTGGAGACCGACAGCAATGAAGGAAAGGCCTGATGAAGTCACTGCCATCTCATTATGATGTTGATATGCTACATCTCCTTCCTACCCCCACGCCCCTACCCATCCTCAAAATGTATTTGAAATGCAAAGGTGGAAGGGACCCAGTGTCACAGGTCTCTGACCCTATTCCTCTGCTTTGCGTCAGCCAAAAAAATGTACCCAGAAATCAGCTTCCAATACAACTGAAGGAAAGTTGTGTATATCGAGACGTTAAGTTATAAAGCCCCATGTAATTACATGGTTTCATATTTAGTAGGCTCATTATTGGGGCCGTTCTCAAATTGTCAGCTTTTTGGGGCCGTGTCAGTTTTTTTTTAAGCTGTTGGTCAGCATTGGTTAGAGTTAAGAAACAATAGAGGCACCATTACACTACTGGGTATATTCTATAGGCCACCAACTTGTGGGAAGGATATAGAGGAACAAATTTGCAGGGAAATTACAGAGAGGTGCAAAAACTATAAAGTAGTGTTCCTGGAGCACGTCAGCTATCCTAAAATGGACTGGGATAGTAATGGTGTAAAGGACAAAGAGGGGGAGGAATTTCTGAAGTGTGTTCAGGAGAACTTTCTTGATCGGTATGTTTCCGGCCCAACAAGGAAGGAGGCATTGCTGGATCTAGTTCTGGGGAATGAGGTGGGTCAAGTGGAACAAGTGTCAATGGGAGAACATTTAGGGAACAGTGATCATAGTATCATAAGGTTTAGAATAATTATTGAAAAGGACAAGGAGCAATCGAGAGTAAAAATACTTAACTGGAGGAGGGCCAATTTTAGTGGGTTGAGAACGGATATGGCCCGGATAAATTGATTCAAAGATTGGCAGGCAAAACTGTAATCGAAAATTTAAAGAGGAGATAGTTCGGGTACAAACTAGGTACATTCCCATGAGGGGGCAAGGCAGGGCAACCAAAGCCAGAGCTCCCTGGATGACGAAAGAGATAAAGTAAGATGAAGCAGAGAAAGGGGGCTTATGACAAATGTCAGGTTGATAATACAAGTGAGAACTAGGCTGAATATAGAAAGTTCAGAGGAGAAGTGAAAAAGGAAATAAGAGGGGCAAAGAGCAAGTATGAGAATAGACTGGTGGCTAACATAAAAG
Source organism: Heptranchias perlo (assembly GCF_035084215.1). Lineage (NCBI taxonomy): Eukaryota > Metazoa > Chordata > Chondrichthyes > Hexanchiformes > Hexanchidae > Heptranchias > Heptranchias perlo. The sequence continues at coordinate 50,129,171 of NC_090326.1, read as the reverse complement.
GGAATTCAAAAGTCTTCTATAGCCATGTAAACAGTAAACAGGTAATAAGAGGGGGGTGGGGCCGATCAGGGACCAAAATGGAGGTAGAGGGCATGGCTGAGGTACTAAATGAATACTTTGCATCTGTCTTTACCAAGGAAGAAGATGCTGCCAGAGTCTCAGTAAAAGAAGAGGTAGTTGAGATACTGGATCGGCTAAAAATTGATAAAGAGGAGGTGCTAGAAAGGCTAGCTGTACTTAAAGTAGATAAGTCATCTGGTCTGGATAGGATGCATCCTAGGTTGCTGAGGGAAGTAAGGGTGGAAATTGCAGAGGTGCTGGCCATAATCTTCCAATCCCCCTTAGATATGGGGTTGGTGCTAGAGGACTGGAGAATTGCAATTGTTACACCCTTGTTCAAAAAAGGGTGTAAGGATAAAGCCAGTCAGTTTAATCTCGGTGATGGGGAAACTTTTAGAAACGATAATCTGTGACAAAATTAATAGTCACTTGGACATATGTGGTTTCTTAAAAGAAAACCAGCACGGATTTGTTAAAGGCAAATCGTGTTTAACTAACTTGATTGAGTTTTTTGATGAGGTAACAGAGAGGGTAGATGAGGGCAATGAGGTTGATGTTGTGTATATGGACTTTCAAAAGGCATTTGATAAAGTGCCATGTAATAGGCTTGTCAGCAGAATTGAAGCCCATGGAATAAAAGGGGCAATGGCAGTATTGATATGAAATTGGCTAAGTGACAGGAACAGAGGGTAGTGGTGAACGGTTGTTTTTCGGACTGGAGGGAGGTATACAGCGGTGTTCCCCTGGGGTCGGTACTAAGACCGCTGCCTTTTTTGTTGTATTTAATGACTTGAAAATGGTTGTACAGGGCACAATTTCAAAATTTGCAGATGACACAAAACTTTCAAGTGTAGTAAACAGTGAGGATGATAGCAGTAGACTTGGAGAGGACACAGACAGGCTGGTGGAATGGGCGGACGCGTGACAGACAAAATTTAACACAGAGAAGTGCGAAGTGATGCATTTTGGCAGGAAGAACGAGGAGAGGCAATATAAACTAAATGATACAATTCTAAAGGGGGTGCAGGAACAGAGAGACCTGGGAGTAAATGTATACAAATCTTTGAAGGTGACAGGACAGATTGAGAAAGCTGTTAAAAAACCATACAGGATCCTGGGCTTTATAAATAGAGGCAGAGTACAAAAGCAAGGAAGTTATGTTGAACCTTTATAAAACACTGGTTCGGACACAGCTGAAGTATTGTGTCCAGTTCTGGGCACCACACTTTAGGAAAGATGTGAAGGCCTTAGAGAGGGTGCAGAAAAGATTTACTAGAATGATTCCAGGGATAAGGGACTTCAGTTACGTGGATAGAGTGGAGAAGCCGGGGTTGTTCTCCTTATAGCAGAGAAGATTGAGAGGAGATTTGATGGAAGTGTTCAAAATCATGAAGGGTTTAGATAAAGTAAACAAAGAGAAACTGTTCCCATTGGCTGAAGGGTCGAGAACCAGAGGACACAGATTTAAGGTGATTGGCAAAAGAACTAAGGGCGACATGAGGAAAAGTTTTTTTACGCAGTGAGTAGTTATGATCTGGAATGCGCTGCCTGAAAGGCTCGTGGATGCAGATTCAATCATGGCTTTCAAAAAGGAATTAGATAAACACTTGAAGGGAAAAAAAATTACAGGGCTACTGGGAAAGAGGGGGGGAATGGGACTAACTGGATTGCTCTTACAAAGATCTGGCACGGGATCGATGGGCCGAGTGGCCTCCTTCTGTGCTGTAAGCATTCTATGATTCTATGATTTGCTACTTTTCTAGATTGGTATGCCAAGTTCAAGCATAATTGGTTTAGGGGAGGAGGGCAACAACATATTACACTTGGTGCAAACAAGGAACCGTTTGCAATTTAGATGGAATTGCCATTTTTTACCAATTATGTTGGCCACATAAACTGACGGCCCAGATTGGTGCTTAACTACTCATATCTGACAGTTACCAGCACATGGTAAGCATCAAAAATAGACTCTCACTCTCTGTCAGCAGTAACCTGTTGCTGCTCACTATAGTGTGTTTTTAAACAGAGCATAAACTAAATACAGTACAGTACATTAATAAAGAATTGAACTGCCAGTCAATTTATCAGATGACAGCTGTGATTCTGAAGAATAGCATTCGTGAAGTGATCAGCTATAACCTCTTCAAGGCTTTTACCTTTCTGTTGACAAAGATAGCAGAAGGTCAAAGGTTGTAAATCAGGCTGATTAACTGCAATGGTTGTCATATATTCATTAGAGATGGGTGTGGAGCAGATTCACAAATCTGGAGCTGCCTGGCCTTTTTACAGGCAGATCAGTTTGCTTTGCCTTGTTCAGTCTCAGTTAAGAGATTTGTTTTGTTTTTACACTTTTTTTTACTTTGCCAAACTGAAAATTTGTCAGTAGCAATGAGCAGTGAATCTTCAGCACTTAAGCTAATTTATTCTAACTGGTCAATAATTTTCTTAAGGCTATCTCAGAATTTGGTCAATCCCAATCGGTTGCTTGTCGGGTGGCCTTTCCAAAAAGACACACGCTGACATTTTCTGTTGTGTCTATGTTTCACTCCTCTATCATGATGTGTGACACTTGTGAAGATAAGTAGATAGTCATTATTTGTTGCCATGGTACTTGTATAGACGTATTTCTCTGTACGTTCACTTGCTGCCTGTAAAATGAAACAGCTTATCAATTCATATCTGGCCTTGCCTCACTAAAGTGTTGTCAGTCTACCTACCAAAAAATTGGAGAAGCAAATGTGAGGGCACCATGCAAAAGACACAATATCTAGTTCTGACCACCAAGGTGTACTATTGTTAAGTACCCAGGTTACACTAGGTATCATTAGGTATTGGGCAGAACAACCCAATTCCCGAACCTAATACCCGGAGATCGCTGCTGGGAGTGACCAGTACATCTGAGCTCGAGCGATAATCTATGGCTAACCCGAAATTTGTAACTAGCATACTGGATAAATCTTGCCAAATTCCACATCTGGCATGAAGTATCCCTCAAGCGGCATTATCACATTTTGAGATTTTTTTGGTAATTTTTTCTCTCCATGGAAAGGATTTTGGGATTGAGCAATGTTTAAGTCCATTTTAAAACAAAGTGAGTATGCACAGCTTTAAAAGGAAAGGCTACTGCAGGGAGGTGTGCAGTAGTGTTCCCCAGGGGTCGGTGTTGGGACCACTGCTTTTCTTGATATATATTAATGACTTGGACTTGGGAGTATGGGGCACAATTTCAATATTTGCAGATGACCAAAACTTAGAAGGGTAGTAAACAGTGAAGAAGACAGTGATAGACTTCAAGAGGATAAAGACACACTGGTGGCATGAGCAGACACGTGGCAGATGAAGTTTAACGCAGAAAAATGCGAGGTGATGCATTTCGGTAGGAAAAATGAGGAGAGGCAATATAAACTGGAGGGTACAATTCTAAAAGGGGTTGAGGAACAGAGGGATCTGGGGGCATATGTGCACAAATCATTGAAGGTGGCAGTTAAAAAAGCATACGGAGTCCTGGGCTTTATAAATAGAGGCATAGAGTACAAAAACAAGGAAATCATGATGAACCTTTATAAAACACTGGTTTGGCCAAAACTGGAGTATTGTGTCCAGTTCTGGGCACCGCACTTTAAGAAGGATGTGAAGGCCTTGGAGAGGGTGTAGAGGAGATTTACTAGAATGATTCCAGGATGAGGGACTTAAATTACATGGATAGACTGGAGAAGCTGGGATTGTCCTCCTTGGAACACAAAAGGTGGAGAGGAGATTTGCTAGAGGTATTCAAAATCATGAAGGATCTAGACAGAATTGATAGAGAGAAACTGTTCCCATTGGCAGAACGGTCAAGAACTAGAGGGCATAGATTTAAGGTGATTGGCAAAAGAACCAAAGGTGACATGAGTAAAAACTTTTTAACGCAGCGAGTGGTGAGGATCTGGAATTCACTGCCCAAGGGGGTGGTGGAGGCAGATTCAATCATGGTCTTCAAAAGGGAACTGGATAAGTACGTGAAATGAAAAAATTTGCAGGGCTACAGGGATAGGGCGGGGGAATGGGACTAGCTGGATTGCTTGGGCATAGACTCAATGGACCAAATGGCCTCCTTCCGTGCAATAATAAGCAATTCATCAACTTGTTACAGGTGGTCAATAAGTATTATGGCGAGGACGATTCTATTCATGTGGTCTCCTCAGGAGATGACTACTGTGAATATATTCCTGGGACGGGACGGGTAGTTGATCACATTGACAGGCCGGCTGACAAATCCCTACGTGGGAAGGTGTCACAGACAAAATGGCCCCAATATTTACGGGGAGGTGGGGAGGGTCGGGGGGAGGCCGAAAACAGCCGAAGAACCCAGCAATGCCAGAGACGCAGAGGTCCTGCGGAACATAATGGCAGGGCCTCATTTGCATAGAATCATAGAATCATAGAAGTTACAACATGGAAACAGGCCCTTCGGCCCAACATGTCCATGTCGCCCAGTTTATACCACTAAGCTAGTCCCAATTGCCTGCACTTGGCCCATATCCCTCTATACCCATCTTACCCATGTAACTGTCCAAATGCTTTTTAAAAGACAAAATTGTACCCGCCTCTACTACTGCCTCTGGCAGCTCGTTCCAGACACTCACCACCCTTTGAGTGAAAAAATTGCCCCTCTGGACCCTTTTGTATCTCTCCCCTCTCACCTTAAATCTATGCCCCCTCGTTATAGACTCCCCTACCTTTGGGAAAAGATTTTGACTATCGACCTTATCTATGCCCCTCATTATTTTATAGACTTCTATAAGATCACCCCTTAACCTCCTACTCTCCAGGGAAAAAAGTCCCAGTCTGTCTAACCTCTCCCTGTAAGTCAAACCATCAAGTCCCGGTAGCATCCTAGTAAATCTTTTCTGCACTCTTTCTAGTTTAATAATATCCTTTCTATAATAGGGTGACCAGAACTGTACACAGTACTCCAAGTGTGGCCTCACCAATGCCCTGTACAACTTCAACAAGACATCCCAACTCCTGCATTCAATGTTCTGACCAATGAAACCAAGCATGCCGAATGCCTTCTTCACCACCCTATCCACCTGTGACTCCACTTTCAAGGAGCTATGAATCTGTACTCCTAGATCTCTTTGTTCTATAACTCTCCCCAACGCCCTACCATTAACGGAGTAGGTCCTGGCCTGATTCGATCTACCAAAATGCATCACCTCACATTTATCTAAATTAAACTCCATCTGCCATTCATCGGCCCACTGGCCCAATTGATCAAGATCCCGTTGCAATCCTAGATAACCTTCTTCACTGTCCACAATGCCACCAATCTTGGTGTCATCTGCAAACTTACTAACCATGCCTCCTAAATTCTCATCCAAATCATTAATATAAATAACAAATAACAGCGGACCCAGCACCGATCCCTGAGGCACACCGCTGGACACAGGCATCCAGTTTGAAAAACAACCCTCTACAACCACCCTCTGTCTTCTGTCGTCAAGCCAATTTTGTATCCAATTGGCTACCTCACCTTGGATCCCATGAGATTTAACCTTATGTAACAACCTACCATGCGGTACCTTGTCAAATGCTTTGCTGAAGTCCATGTAGACCACGTCTACTGCACAGCCCTCATCTATCTTCTTGGTTACCCCTTCAAAAAACTCAATCAAATTCGTGAGACATGATTTTCCTCTCACAAAACCATGCTGACTGTTCCTAATTAGTCCCTGCCTCTCCAAATGCCTGTAGATCCTGTCCCTCAGAATACCCTCTAACAACTTACCCACTACAGATGTCAGGCTCACTGGTCTGTAGTTCCCAGGCTTTTCCCTGCCGCCCTTCTTAAACAAAGGCACAACATTTGCTACCCTCCAATCTTCAGGCACCTCACCTGTAGCGGTGGATGATTCAAATATCTCTGCTAGGGGACCCGCAATTTCCTCCCTAACCTCCCATAACGTCCTGGGATACATTTCATCAGGTCCCGGAGATTTATCTACCTTGATGCGCATTAAGACTTCCAGCACCTCCCTCTCTGTAATATGTACACTCCTCAAGACATCACTATTTATTTCCCCAAGTTCCCTAACATCCATGCCTTTCTCAACCGTAAATACCGATGTGAAATATTCATTCAGGATCTCACCCATTTCTTGTGGTTCCGCACATAGATGACCTTGTTGATCCTTAAGAGGCCCTACTCTCTCCCTAGTTACCCTTTTGCCCTTTATGTATTTGTAGAAGCTCTTTGGATTCACCTTTGCCTGATCTGCCAAAGCAATCTCATATCCCCTTTTTGCCCTCCTGATTTCTCTCTTAACTCTCCTCCGGCAATCTCTATACTCTTCAAGGGATCCACTTGATCCCAGCTGCCTATGCATGTCATATGCCTCCTTCCTCTTTTTGACTAGTGCCTCAATCTCCCGAGTCATCCAAGGTTCCCTACTTCTACCAGCCTTGCCCTTCACTTTATAAGGAATGTGCTTACCCTGAACCCTGGTTAACACACTTTTGAAAGCCTCCCACTTACCAGACGTCCCTTTGCCTGCCAACAGACTCTCCCAATCAACTTCTGAAAGTTCCTGTCTAATACCATCAAAATTGGCCTTTCCCCAATTTAGAATTTTAACTTTTGGGCCAGACCTATCCTTCTCCATAGCTATCTTAAAACTAATGGAATTATGATCACTTGTCCCAAAGTGATCCCTCACCAACACTTCTGTCACCTGCCCTTCCTTATTTCCCAAGAGGAGGTCAAGTTTTTCCCCCTCTCTGGTCGGGCCATCCACCTACTGAATGAGAAATTCCTCCTGAATACACTCAACAAATTTCTCTCCATCCAAGCCCCTAATGCTATGGCTGTCCCAGTCAATGTTGGGAAAGTTAAAGTCCCCTACTATTACCACCCTATTTTTCTTGCAGCTGTCTGTAATCTCCTTACATATTTGCTCCTCAATTTCCCATTGACTATTTGGGGGTCTGTAGTACAATCCTATCAAAGTGATCTCTCCCTTCTTATATTTCAGTTCTACCCATATAGACTCAGTGGGCGAACCCTCGGATATATCCCCTCTCACTACTGCCGTGATGTTCTCCCTAATCAAGAACGCAACTCCCCCTCCTCTCTTACCTCCTGCTCTATCTTTCCTATAGCATCTGTACCCTGGAACATTGAGCTGCCAGTCCTGCCCCTCCCTTATCCATGTTTCAGTAATAGCTATAACATCCCAGTCCCATGTACTTGTAGGTCCACATCCCACCCGGCAGCCAGACAAATGGATAGCCTGGCTGGAGGACGGGAGGGCTGGGGGTGGGAGGCCCGTGATTGGGAAGACTCGGGGGAGGCCTGCGATCGGGGAGGCTGAGAGGCCGTGAGGAGGAGGCTGGAGATCGAGATTGTGAGAGACTGAAGGCTTCCTTTCGGGGCCTGGGGAGAGCACTCCTGCTCCTCTTGGCCCACAAGGAGTGCTAAAAGAGCCACATACCTTGGAAAGCTGGCAGCTCCCGTCTCCCTTGCATTGCCAAGTTTTCCGACCCCTGGGAATCCCATGCAGCACTAGTTAATTTCAAATCGGGCTCCCAATTGCACTGCAGGAGGCCGGTTTAAATATGTTAATAAAGGTCCCGCCTCTTCACAGTGGGACACTTGGACGTCCCGATATCCGCCGCTGTAACATTGGCAACAGGCACGGGCACTGCGAGTTAGGAACGGGTTATACAGATTTCACATTTTCATCCCACTGCCGCCCGCCCCCCCCCCCACAAACCCTCTACCGCCCATCGTGGGGGAGTTAACATCGAGGAATATGCCTCTGCTTCCTGGAATCAGAATTAACAGGAAAGAAGGAAAAACCCATGAAAGACACAGCTTTTGGTGAGGAACTGGAAGCTAAAAAAGCAGATCATGACTCTCAATTAGAAGCTGGCTAGTGAGCAAGGCATGCCAAAAACACACAGTCAGTTCATGAAAGGGACAGGATGCATTGTTTGTTATTTTCTCCCCCATTTTGTCAAGGAGAGAAGCAAGATTTAGTTAAGTAAGTAGAATTTGCTTTGACTGTTACTCTGCTCATTTACATCCTGTGAAATAAAACAGCTGAATGATTTGTATCTGGCCTTGTTGTACCATGTGTTTTTCAGTCCGCCTTCATAAAGATTGGAGATGCGCGCACGCCCTCAGACATAGATATCCAGTTCCAAATACAAGGGGGTGCTATTGCTGAACCCTTTTAATACACTATTGTATAGTTAGATGTTGGGCGGTATAAGCATACCCCTAATCATAAGGTGCTCTGACCACTTACGAAAGACCAGGACCGCTATACCCAAGAGAATGTCTAAGACTGGATTGGACAATCTAGTGCAGAGGTATTAATTTTAATGACCGTGAATCATTTAATGACCAGGACCGCTGCAAATTGGGTGAGTTGACCTCTGCATCTCATTCTCTGATCTGCATTCTGTCTCCTAATTGTTCTACAGCCGATACATTGGTGATATAATAATACTTCAGTTTGAAACACATTCACAAGAGCCTTGCAGCCAACTCTGTTCACGATGGTATATGTACTGGCAAAATAAAATAGTGAAAACACCGTGCTCTATGCAATGATCTTACTATTTGTATCACCTACGCTCTTTGACCTGTCAGTGTGTTATAAGGCTGCCAGGCTATTGTGTAACCCTGTATACAACGATAACACAAAAAACTAGTAATGCTGAACTTACTTCAAGCTCCCTTTAGTTCCCACTGGAATCAGTAATTCCTTTTTATTTTAAGTCAAAGCCCTGTGTGAACAGGATGGTGATGGACGATGGTGGGTTAGTTTGATTAAAAAGAGTTGAACAATACAACTCAACGTATGATGCTTTTAGTGCTGGGTTAATTTTGGACCTTTTCACTGAAATAGAATATTCAAAGAAAATAATTTCCTCATTTCTATTGCAGAACCTGACCAATCAGGCATGACATTTAAATAGCAGTAAAATTACACATTTATTGTCATGTGCATTTGAAAGCATAATTGCTTCATCATTAGGATTATACCAGAGGGGAAAAGTGACTTTTTAACCCTGACTAAACGATAAATATGTGGAAAATTGGAAATGTTACTCTGTAATGAGTTACACCCTCAATAAACTAACTGAGAACCTTCTGGGCGAAAAGGCAAGCTCTTTTGCATTGGTCATCATAAAAATGAATAAGATAATTTAAAGGAGATATGTTTTTCATTTTTATGCTTTTTATAATATTTAAATTTAATGTGCTTTCATTCTTCATGCAGGTTGACTTAAAAAAACAACTCCTAATGTTCTCCTTTTACCCATCCTCCCCTGAAGGCATGGTTGGGCGTAGTGCCGACAGTGTAAAGAAGATATTCTTTACGTTTTGTTCTGTACAGTGATTGTTGATAGTCTAGTCCAGTGTTGTCCAATACGTTAGCCACTAGCCACATGAGAGTAATTGGGAATCCAGATGTGGCTAATTGCGTTTCTGGTTAGTAAATAAAAAATGAGTAATGGACATTGTCGTTGAGCATGTGATCTCAATACTCATATTCGCACAATGTATGTATGTGTACTTTAACCATTTTGTGCGTTTGTTAGTAAAATAGCAAGATGAAAAGCAGAGAATGCTGGAAAAGCTCAGCAAGTGAGGCCGCAACTATGGAGAAAGAAACAGAGTTAACATTTCAGGTCGAAGACCTTTCATCAGAACTGGAAGAAGTTAAAGACATCTTTAACATACTCTTCAACATCTTCCAGTTCTGACGAAAGGTCTTCGACCTGAAACATTAACTCTGTTTCTTTCTCCACAGATGCTGCCTGACTTACTGAGCTTCTCCAGCATTTTCTGATTTTATTTCAGATTTCCAGCATCCGCAGTATTTTGCTTTGGAAGATGAAAAGCAGAGTGTGCGACATGTTTTTTTTATTGTTCTGATTGCTTTAGTTCCTTGGTTATTGAATGGTGTTAGGTATTTGCTAAGTAAATATACGCATGTGATGTTTTATTTGTATTGCATGAGTGCCTGTAAGGCATTTTGTACTAAAATGAGTGCATGTGGCTAAAACGGTGTTGCTGTAGCCACATTTGTGGCTAGTCAACAATTTCTGTTGGACAACACTGGATCTATTAAACTGCTCTGGACATCGCAGTAACCCAATCCTGTCCTCACTGTACACCTGTACATATGCACTTTGAGCAAGGCTCAATGTTGCCCAGTCAAGTATTCTTCCATTGGAATTGCAGTGCCATTTTTGAAGGCTCTTGCACTGGCAAATGAGAGTCTCTTCAATCCTGCAACCAGTATACTGGTACTGCAACCTATGTAAATATTGCAAAGAAGACATCCTAATACTCCAGATCTTCGATCATTAGGGACAGCATGGTAAAATGTGATCATCATGTGATTTCTGTGTTGGTCTGAGCCAGAAACTTGAGTAAAGAAAATCATTGTCTTTCAAACCCAATTGGCAAAATAAAAAGGATCTTGACAGGTATCTGAGAGCACAAATATATAGGAAGGTCAGAAGATCGAGTGCAATTGCACAAATTAAAGTGAGTGGATTATACCCTGACTATATTTAATAATGAAAAATGATTTACATTTAAATATATAAAACAGTTCACAGAGTTTAATTAGTTAAGGGGAAGAGAGTATCCTCAGCAATGATTCGTGCACTCTGTTCTCACCCACTGGTACCCTTCATTTACAGGTTAAGATGGAGAGATTTGAAAGCAATCCATGATCCCACTAATATTTGACCCACAAAGCCAAGTCTCCTGAGTGATCAAGGCTATCCTGTGTCTCCTAGGCTCTAGACATCTCTGCATTATCCTAGGACACCAGCTAAAGACAGGAATTGATAAGGTAATAATATGTATACATCCACCTGAATAATCATAAAGCTCACCACTGGCATGTTGAAGCAGTCCTGCAAGTTCATGGCATGTCCTGTAGAGCAGTTTGCCTAAGGTTTCAAGTGATCATGTGTTGTATGCCACACAACTTCACCCTGCATAGAGGCATCATCATGGGGTCCACCGTGAACAGAGGCCCAAGGCCCAGTAAGAGGACTAGCAAGAGACCAGCAGGATCCTAAAGATGCTGTGGAACAGAACTTGATGCTGGTTGTGAGCCTTTTGGCAAACCTCTTACACAGAAGACCTTCTCTTAACTTTGCAATGTGGCCACTCCACATTGCATCTCCCCGAGTCCTCCACAAATATGCCTTCACCTGCCTTAAATCTCGCAGGCAACTCCCAAATCTCCCATTTCTAGCACTTGATGAAACATGCTCGCAAACCTTTGCGAGAACATTCTGCACAAACAACTTCAGTGGAACCTGATCTTTAGTCTTAAATAATGTCACATTAGTATTTGTTGTTTGCTTCTACGGTGCTTCCCCTTGGTGACAATGTATGGATTTTATGCTATTAAATCTAGTCTTGTGCTTCATCTAGAAGCTACCTGCGGCAGTACGTAAGCTAGCTGGCTGCTGTGTGTGCTTAACAACTTCTTGGGATTGAGGTGGCCCTTGCCTTCCGGCAGCTGAGTCCTTAAATTGACCAGTTAGAGGCTCTGTCCTACATACTTTATGATATATGCAACCATCAGAGAGGACAGGCAAGGGTGCCTGGATTTATTGCCCTTTTCAGTGACAACACCATCATCCAAATCTATTCCAGCCATGCCCCTGCTGCAGGGTATTGCATCACCATGGCTACTGATCGGTATGGCAGCAGACCGAATGGCACTAATGAAATCAGTAAAGCCCTGCCTTTTGGTTTTGAATTAAGGAAATTCCATCTGGGTCAGGATTACTATTACTACAATGTGTTCCCTTACCCAATAACTCCAGGTGTGAGGTATGTTACTCATAGCTTTGAAATTACTTGCCACTACCAGCAGTTATTGTTCAGCAACTTGGATGGCCTGTGTTGTTCCATCCTGAAAAGAGTCCCCTCCTGATGTGCCTCACTCCTTCCATCAGTATTTCTATAACTCTGCTAAATACTTGCAGACATGTTTGCAAACAGAAGAGCACTGCCTTAAAATCAGAGTGCCTGCTCCTTTAAGCTGCTGCAAACCTTTAAATCCTGCAGCAGCACATGACTTCCCACCCAGCAACAAACGAGCTCTGAGATTACACTAACGACACTGACTCTGGAAATACGTGTGGGGACAGTGCATTATGGGTCAGGTAGGACCTCTTACTCAAACTGCTCCGGTTCTGGCCAGGCTTTTGCCCAATTGGACAATCCTTGCTAGCATGTTTTACTTTTGGACAAAATAGATCTTTTTTTCAAGTGTTGTCTGGTGCAAAAGTTTAAATTGAATTGCTAAATTAGTGATTGAATGGGCTGTGATACAAAGATTTGTCTATTTTTATCTGCATTTTTAGGAATCCTGACCCAGGTGTAATCCTTGTTCATACATAACAGCTAGTAGTATCATAGTATGGTACAGCACAGAAGGAGGCCATTCGGCCCATCGTGCCTGTGACGGCTCTTTGAAAAACCTATCCAATTAGTCCCACTCTCCTGCATTTTCCCCATAGCTCTGTAAATTTTTACCTTCAAGTATTTGTCCAATTCCTTTTTGAAAGTTAGTATTGAATTTGTTCCCACTGCCTGTATTCCAGATCATAACAAAAATGTTTCCTCATGTTGTTAATTGTATCCATGTGATTTATAGCAATTAGTGTTAATTGTACTCAGGTGGTGCTTATCAATTGGGAACTCTCGTATCCATTTATATGAGAACTTATCCAGGGTGTGGTGTGGGTGTAATGTTGAGCTCTGTGAATAAAGGCTTGGAAGCAACTGAAGACCAGGCTCTAGTATTCTATCCTTCACCACCGGACTAGACAGTTTATTACATGGTAGCAGATAATGGTTACCTAAAGGTGGAGGTGGGAAACTACGATTTTTTTATGTGGCTTAAAATAAAACATGAAAGCCTAGTGACCATTGTGGAAAATGGTAGAAAGCAAGTTTAAATCATAGAGGTATGATTTCCCTCCGATGTTCTTGGAGTTTGAACCATATGACCAATGGAAGAATGAGGTTGCTATGTGGACACAGGTTACTACACTGCCAAAGAGAAAACAAGGGATGGCCTTGGCGTTGCCCATTCCTGAACGAAGTAAAATCAGAAGTAAGGTATTTTCTGAGATGGATGCAGATCTTTTGGATAATGATGAAGATTTTACCTTTCTAATAGAATTTCTGGATCAAATCTACAGGAAAGATGACCTGTTAAGTGCCTGTGAGGCCTGGTCAGCATTTTATAGATTTCGGAAAATGGACGGTCATTCAATGGAAGAGTATAACATGGACTTTAACAAATTGTACAAAAGGTTGACAAAGTTCCAATTGGGACTCCCTGGATCGGTACTAATGTTTAAATGCCTAGATTGTGCTAAGGTGTCTCATGTGGATAGGCAACTGGTCCTAACTGGCGTCCAGTTCTTGGAAAAGGAGACTCTGTTGGATCAAATGCCTGCTGCCTTAAAAAAATTCCTGGGGAAACAATCATTCCCTTCAGCCTTCTTGGAATAAATGAGGCCTTCCACTGTGACACAAAGAATAGAAGATTTGATGGTTACCAGGTTTCAAAAAAATGTTTTTATTATTCGTTCATGGGATATGGGTGTCGCTGGCAAGGCCAGCATTTATTGCCCATCCCTAATTGCTCTTGAGAAGGTGGTGATGAGCCGCCTTCTTGAACTGCTGCAGTCCATGTGGTGAAGGTTCTCCCACAGTGCTATTAGATAGGGAGTTCCAGGATTTTGACCCAGCGACGATGAAGGAATAGCGATATATTTCCAAGTCGGGATGGTGTGTGACTTGGAGGGGAACGTGCAGGTAGTGTTGTTCCCATATGCCTGCTGCCCTAGTCCTTCTAGGTGATAGAGGTCGCGGGTTTGGGAGGTGATGTCGAAGAAGCCTTGGCGAGTTGCTGCAGTGCATCCTGTAGATGGTACACGGTGCGGCGGTGGTGAAGGGAGTGAATGTTTAGGGTGGTGGATGGGGTGCCAATCCATTGGGTTGCTTTGTCCTGGATGGTGTCGAGCTTCTTGAGTGTTGTTGGAGTTGCACTCATCCAGGCAAGTGGAGAGTATTCCATCACATTCCTGGCTTGTGCCTTGTAGATGGTGGAAAGGCTTTGGGGAGTCAGGAGGTGAGTCACTCGCCGCAGAATACCCAGCCTCTGACCTGCTCTTGTAGCCACATTATTTATGTGGCTGGTCCAGTTAAGTTTCTGGTCAATGGTGAGCCCCAGGATGTTGATTGTGGGGGATTCAGCGATGGTAATGCCGTTGAATGTCAGGGGGAGGTGGTTAGACTCTCTGTTGTTGGAGATGGTCATTGCCTGGCACTTGTCTAGCGCGAATGTTACTTGCCACTTATGAGCCCAAGCCTGGATGTTGTCCAGGTCTTGCTGCATGCGGTCACAGACTGCTTCATTATCTGAGGGGTTGCGAATGGAACTGAACACTGTGCAATCATCAGCAAACATCCCCATTTCTGACCTTATGATGGAGGGAAAGTCATTGATGAAGCAACTGAAGATGGTTGGGCCTAGGACACTGCCTTGAGGAACTCCTGCAGAAATGTCCTGGGGCTGAAATGATTGGCCTCTAACAACCACTACCATCTTCCTTTGTGCTGGGTATGACTCCAGCCACTGGAGAGTTTTCCCCCTGATTCCCATTGACTTCAATTTTACTAGGGCTCCTTGGTGCCACACTCGGTCGAATGCTGCCTTGATGTCAAGGGCAGTCACTCTCACCTCACCTCTGGAATTCAGCTCTTTTGTCCATGTTTGGACCAAGGCTGTAATGAGGCCTGGAGCTGAGTGGTCCTGGCGGATCCCAAACTGAGCATCGGTTAGCAGGTTATTGGTGAGTAAGTGCCGCTTGATAGCACTGTCGACGACACCTTCCATCACTTTGCTGATAATTGAGAGTAGACTGATGGGGCGGTAATTGGTCGAATTGGATTTAAACGCAGATACTAAAAGATAGTAAACGGAGGCGCTAGTCCAGGTTTCAAAATTTTCAAGAGACCGGGCATATGCATCGATATGACGGAAGGATTAAAGACTGCCAGATTGGTGATGAAAGCAGGTACAGCAAATGCAGTTATATCAACAGGGGTCAGTAATAACGGGTGAATGAATCCCAGGAATGCCCAAGGAAGAATCAGTAAATGCTTTAAATGTGACTCTAAGTATCATTACAAGGCGAATTGCCCAGAATGAAGATGCAAGGTCTTTGAAATGACGTATGAAGAAAGTAGTTCTGAGGAAGAGGATAAAGATAACGATGAATATGAACAGATTATACTGGTCCCAAGGAGTTTTAATCCTGTGATGCATATATTAGTCATGGATTCCTTTAATTGTACTGCACGTACTTAACTGTATGCTGGATAGATTGGTTAAAATGTTACCTTGATTCACCAAGTTGTGAGGATTGACGCAAGGTTAAGGAATATAAAAATTCCACATGTTTTAGGATTGGAGAAAGCAACTCCTTGAGGTCACTCGAGAGTGGTAATTCTATGTAAGATAGCTGGAGTAAACCATTTTATAAGTACAGATGTAGTCTCTAGTGAGATACCTATGCTTTTGGGTAAACCTTCCATGAGGAAGGCAAAAATGAAACTTGACATGGAACACCATGAGGCAATCATTTTTGGGAAATCAGTTAATTTGTAGTTTACCCATTCAGGGCATTGTTATATCCCCTTAATATAACCTGATGTTTCTCATCAGCGTGTTAGGCATGTGTTAATGGCATCAGGCAATAAGGAACAAATTGTCATAAAGTTACATAGATATTTTGCCCGCCCTACTTGTCAATATTTAAAGATCCTGCTAAAAGATGCAGGTGTAGTTGATGAGGAATATACGAGGCTCATAGAAGAGATTAGTGAGAATTGTGAAATCTGTAAGAAGTATAGACGGACGCCCTCACGTCCTATTGTAAGTGTTCCATTAGCATGTGACTTTAACGAGGTAGTTGCCATGGATCTAAAGAAATGAAATAAAGACAGAAATGTTTCCATCTTACATTTTATTGACCTGGCTACGAGATTTAGTATTTCTACACTAATATATGGTAAGGAGAAGAAGTTTATTCTAGGTAAAATTATGGAAACATGGATAGGGGCTGGACTTGGGACAACAGCAAAGTTTTTGACTGACAATGGAGGTGAGTTCACTGAAGCGGAGTTCAGAGATATATTGGAGAATATGAATATATTTGTCATGAATACAGCTGCTGAGAGCCCTTTTATCAATGGTCTTTGTGAAAGGAATGATATTGTGATTGATAGCATGGTGTATAAAATTTTGGCTGATCGAACAGAGTGTAAATTGTCAACAGCCCTTGCATGAGCAGTTCACGCAAAGAGTTCTCGTCAGATGGGTGAAGGATATAATCCTTACCAACTAGTCTATGGGCACAATCCCAAATTACCTCCTGTTCTTTGTGATAATCCTCCTGCTCTGGAAGGTACTACTATTAGTGCCATTTTTTCTGAACATTTAAATGTTATGCGTGCAGGGAGATAGGCTTTTATCAAGGCTGAGGTATCAGAGAAAATTTGTAGAGCACTGAGGCGTTGTATTAGACCATCTGAGACAGAGTTCAACTCAGGAGATTTGGTATACTATAAACGTGAGGGTCATAGGGAATGGAAAGGCCCTGGTAATGTAACGGGTCGTGATGGTATGACAGTAATTGTCTATAGAATCATAGAAAGGTTCGGCACAGAAGGAGGCCATTCGGCCCATTGAGTCTCTGCCGGCTCTATGCAAGAGCAATCCAGCTAGTTCCACTCCCCCGCCCTATCCCTGTTGCCCTGCAAATGTTTTCCTTTCAAGTACTTATCAAGTTCCCTTTTGAAAGTCACAATTGAATCTGCCTCCACCACCACCTCTGGCAGTGCATGCCAGATCCTAACCACTCGCTGTGCAAAAATGTTTTTCCTCATGTCACCTTTGGTTCTTTGTTCCATCACCTTAAATCTATGTCCTCTGGTTCTTGACCCTTCCGCCAATGGGAACAGTTTCTCTCTATCTATTCTGTCTAGAACCTTCATGATTTTAAATACCTCTATCAAATCTCCTCTCAATCTTCTCTATTCCAAGGAGAACAACCCCAGCTTCTCCAGTCTATCCACATAACTAAAGTCCCTCATCCCTGGAATCATTCTGGTAAATTTTATCTGCACCCTCTCTAAGGCCTTCACATCTTTCCTAAAGTGCGGTGCCCAGAACTGGACACAATACTCCAGTTGTGGTCGAACCAGTGTTTTATAAAGGTTCATCATGACTTCCTTGCTTTTGTACTTA
Source organism: Heptranchias perlo (assembly GCF_035084215.1). Taxonomy (NCBI): domain Eukaryota; kingdom Metazoa; phylum Chordata; class Chondrichthyes; order Hexanchiformes; family Hexanchidae; genus Heptranchias; species Heptranchias perlo. The sequence continues at coordinate 50,111,751 of NC_090326.1, read as the reverse complement.
TGAAGCCCAGGATCCCGCATGCTTTCTTAATCGATTTCTCAACCTGTCCTGTCACCTTCAATGATTTGTGCACATATACCCACAGATCTCTCTGTTCCTGTACCCATTTTAGAATTGTGCCCTCTGGTTTATATTGCCTCTCCTCGTTCTTCCTACCGAAATGTATCACTTTCCATTTTTCTGCGTTAAATTTCATCTGCTATGTGTCCGCCCATTTCACCAGCCTGTCTAAATGCTCTTGAAGTCTATGACTATCCTCCTCACTGTTCACTACACTTTCAAATTTTGTGTCATCTGCAAATTTTGAAATTGTGCCCTGTGCCCAGGTCCAAGTCATTAATATATATCAAGAAAAGCAGTGGTCCTAGTATCGACCCCTGGGAACACCACTGTACACCTCCCTCCAGTCCAATAAACAACCGTTCACCACTACTCTCTCCTTCCTGTCACTTCGCCAATTTTGTATCCATGTTGTTTTTGCTCCCTTTATCCCATGGGCTTCAATCTTGATGACAAGCCTATTATGTGGCATTTAATCAAACGCCTTTTGAAAGTCCATATACGCCACATCCACCGCTTTGCCCTCATCTATCCTCTCTGTCACCTCATCAAAAAACTCTATCGAGTTAGTTAAAAACGATTTGCCTTCAACAAATCCTTGCTGACTTTCCCTAATCAATCTACAATTGTCCAAGTGACTGCTAATTCTGTCCCGGATTATCGTTTCTAAAAGTTTCCCCACCACCGAGGTTAAACTGATTGGCCTGTAGTTGCTGGGTTTATCCTTACACCCTTTTTTGAACAAGGGTCTGATATTTGCAAATCTCCAGTCCTCTGGCACCACCCCCGTATCTAAGGATGTTTGGAAGATTATGGCCAGTACCTCCGCAATTTCCATCCTTACTTCCCTCAGCAACCTAGGATGCATCCCATCTGAACCGGATGACTTATTGACTTTAACTACAGTTAACCTTTCTAGTACCTTCTCTTTATCAATTTTTAGCCCTCCAATATCTCAACTACATCTTCCTTTAATAAGACTCTGACAGTATCGTCTTCCATGGTAAAGACAGATGCAAAGTATTCATTTAGTACCTCAGCCATGCCCTCTGCCTCCATGAGTAGATCTCCTTTTTGGTCCCTGATCGGCCCCTCCTCTCCTCTTACTACCCATTTACTGTTTACATGCCTATAGAAGTCTTTTGGATTCCCTTTTATGTTAGCCGCCCGTCTATTCTCATACTCTCTTTGCCCCTCTTATTTCTTTTTTCACTTCCCCTCTGAACTTTCTATATTCAGCCTGCTTCTTGCTTGTGTTAGCAACCTGACATCTGTCATATGTCCCTTTTTTCTGCTTCATCTTACTCCCTATTTCTTTTGTCATCCAGGGAGCTCTGGCTTTAGTTGCCCTACCTTTCTCCTGCATGGGAATGTACCTAGACTGTACCCGAACCATCTCCTCCTTAAAGGCCACCCATTGCTCAATTACGGTTTTACCTGCCAATCTTTGATTCCAATTTGCCTGGGCCAGATCTGTTCTCAACCCACTGAAATTGACCCTCCTCCAATTGACTATTTTTACTTTAGAGTCAACATGGCAGTCAAACTGTTAAGCTTCCATATTCCCACATTCATGGGAGTAATACTCCTATCCCAGTGAATCATACTAGTTCATCACAGAAAGGTGATGTTATAACTACTACACAAAATAAGAGCTCATGGCGTAGGGGGTAACATATTAGCATGGATAAAGGATTGGTTAGCTAACAGGAAACAGAGAATGGGCATAAATGGGTCATTTTCAGATTGGCAACTTGTAACGAGTGGAGTGCCACAGGGATAAGTGCTGGGGCCTCAACTATTTACAATCTATATCAGTGACTTGGATGAAGGGACCAAATGTATGGTTGCTAAATTTGCTGATGACTCAAAGGTAGGTAGGAAAGTAAGTTGTGAAGAGGACATAAGGAGTTTGCAAAGAGATATAGATAGGTTAAGTGAGTGAGCAAAATTTGGCAGATGGAGTATAACGTGGGAAAATGTGAACTTGTCCACTTTGACAGGAGGAATAGAAAAGCAGTATATTATTTAAATGGAGAGAGATTGCAGAACTCTGAGGTACAGAGGGATCTGGGTGTCCTAGTACATGAATCACAAAAAGTTAGTATGCAGGTACAGCAAGTGTTAGTATGCAGGAAGGCAAATGGAATGTTGTCATTTATTACAAGGGGAATGGAATATAAAAGTAAAGATGTTTTGCTACAGTTGTACAGGGCATCGGTGAGACCACATCTAGAATACTGTGTGCAGTTTTGGTCTCCTTATTTAAGAAAGGACATAATTGCTTTCGAGGCAGTTCAGAGAAGGTTCACTCGACTGATTCCTGGGATGAGGGGGTTATCTATGAGGAAAGATTGGATAAGTTGGGCCTGTATACATTGGAGTTTAGAAGAATGAGAGGTGATCTTATTGAAACATATAAGATCCTGAGGGGACTTGAAGGGGTAGATTCTGAGAGGAACATAGGAACAGGAGTAGGCCATTCAGCCCCTCGTGCCTGCTCCGCCATTTAATAAGATCATGGCTGATCTGTGATCTAACTCCATATACCTGCCTTTGGCCTATATCCTTTAATACTTTTGGTTGCCAAAAAGCTATCTATCTCACATTTAAATTTAGCAATTAAGCTAGTATCAATTGCTGTTTACGGAAGAGAGTTCCAAACTTTTCCCACCCTTTGTGTGTAGAAACATTTTCTAATCTCACTCCTGAAAGGTCTGGCTCTAATTTTTGGACTGTGCCCCCTACTCCTAGAATCCCCAACCAGTGGAAATAGTTTCTCTCTATCCACCCTATCTGTTCCCCCTAATATCTTATAAACTTCGATCAGATCACCCCTTAACCTTCTAAACTCTAGTGAATACAACCCCAATTTGTGTAATCTCTCCTCGTAACTTAACCCTTGAAGTCCGGGTATCATTCTAGTAAACCTACGCTGCACTCCCTCCAAGAAAATACGTCCTTCCGAAGGTGCGGTGCCCAGAACTGCTCACAGCACTCCAGGTGCGATCTAACCAGGGTTTTGTATAGCTGCAGCGTAACTTCTGCCCCCTTGTACTCTAGTCCTCTAGATATAAAGGCTAGCATTCCATTAGCCTTATTGATTATTTTCTGCAGTTGATAGAAGTAAATGAGACACCTTGTGCCTCAGATGTTCATGATTTTTTGATGAAGTTCCTGAGGAACAGACTGAGGTAGATCAAGGGCTGGACAGTGGTAATGTCAGTGATCAAGAAACACATGGCAGAGCTATCACATCCACAGAACAATTACCCAGAGGGGACTAATGAATGGAGGGATGCAACAATTTTGGGATATGCAGGCAAAGCTACTGGTAGGTTTAAATTTTGGTTGAATGTTCAGGATGATGGCCATGCAGCGAGGTTCATGGACTAGCAGAATGGGGTAAAAGTATGGAGAGTACGAAAGCGGAATACAAGTAGTGATAGGGAGTCTGGAAGTGAATCTCATGTCAGAAAACGATCACAAACTTGAAATGAAAGAGAGAGATCTTGCAGTAATAGTTCCTTCAAGCATAGGAGTGGAAGTAGAAGACGTAGCTTGACTAAGTCAGACAATGAAACAAAGAACACAGAACAGTCACGTAACAGAACTAGGAGCAGAAGTCCTCATGATCATGAAGTTTTGGTGGCTGCAAATAAACTTGAGGACAAATGAGTAAGAGAGGCAAAACAAAAGGAGTTAAATAGTTGGAAAGAATTTGGAGTTTACTCTGAGGTAACAGATAAGAGTCAACCAGCTTTCTCACATAAATGGGTTTGTACTGAAAAAGTCCTTGCAGATGGGACTTACAAGGCTAAAGCGAGGTTGGTAGCTGGGGGTTTTGAAGAGAAACTGGGTGATACAGATGTTCGAGTGGATTCTCCCACTGCTGGAAAGGTAATCTTGAAAAATTTTTTTGCTCTTTTGACAACATATTTATGGGAGTGTTACTCCCATCCCAATGAATCATACTAGGTCATCACAGAAAGTTGATATTATATCTAAAGAAGAGACAGAGCAATTACAAAGCTCGATTAGTCAATTGAACTGGTTGTACACTCAGACTAGGCCAGATGCTAGTTTTGATATGTTGGAGTTAAGTACTTCAATGAAACGCCCCATAGTAGAGAATGTTTTAAGGGCAAATAAAACATTACTAAAATTAAATATAGATAAATGCGTACTTAAGTTCCCATCCTTAGGTGACCCAAAGAAAATGAAGCTAGTTATCTTTAGTGATGCTTCACATGCTAATCTTCCTGATGGGTATTCTAGTGCTGCTGGTTTCATATGGGTGAAAATGGGAAATGTTGTCCTTTGGCTTAGGAAGCTAAGAAAATAAAAAGGGTTGTTAAAGTACACTGGCTGCTGAAACACTGGCTCTTGATGCAGTGGATATGGGATTCTATTTGGCAAATATTTTGAGTGACATCCTGTACAATTGGAGTACTGAAGATAGTATACCCATTGAATGTTATGTGGACAAAAGTTCACCGTGGGATAATGTACACGCTACAAAAAATGTGAGTGAGAAAAGATTACGGATTGACCTTGCTGGCTTGAAACAAGTGCTGGAGAGAAAGGAAATCTCTAAAATTAAATGGGTGGCTTCAAGAATCAACTGTCAGATTATTTTACTAAAAGAAGTACATGTACAAAGAAATTATTAGGGATCCTGGAGAAGGGTTGCCTCACAATGTAATTAATGCTTTGAATAGTATAAGTTGCACAGAGTATGGAAGTTTTTGATTTTTGAAATTTTTGTTTGTATTGTATTTATAAAGTTTATTTTTTTTATTTAAAAAGAGAGAAGGGAATCTATAATTGATATAAATCACATGGATACAATTAAGTGTTAATTGTATTCAGGTGATGCATATCAATTGGGAACTCTCTTGTATCCATTTATAAGAGAGCAGATCTAGGATGTGGTGTGGGTGTAATGTTGAGCCATGTGAATAAAGGCTTGGAAGCAACTGAAGACCAGGCTCTAGTATTCTATCCTTCACCACCGGACTAGGCAGTTTATTGTACATGTTGCCTCTGGTTCTTTTGCCGATCACCTTAAATCTGTGTCCTCTGATTACCGACCCTTCTGCCACTGGAAAAAAAATTTCCTTATTTACTCCATCAAAACCTTTCATGATTTTGAACACCTCTATCAAATCTCCTCTTAACCTTCTCTGCTCTAAGGAGATTAACCCCAACTTCTCCAGTCTCTTCACATAACTGAAGTCCCTCATCCCTGGTACCATTCTAGAAAATTTCTTCTGCACCTTCTCTAAGGCCTTGACATCCTTTCTACAGTGTGGTGCCCAGAATTGACACAATGGGGTAATTTTAACCCACAAGAACGGGTGGGCTGAGGGCAGGCTGGTCGTAAAAATAGCAGAATTTTTCGGTGGGACAGCTCCAACACGCCCACATCCGGGTTTAAACCAGATGCGTTAGGATGCATGCGTGCAACAGAAGCCTGGTAGTCTCGTCCCCACTGAAAGCCAATCCTTAAAGGTACAATGTACCTCATTGCAATAGTTGAGGCACTTAAGTTTTTGTGTATTAGAAATGTAATGGAAATTTAACCTTACCTATTCGGGTCTCCCATCGCTTCTGATTCATGTCAGGTGAGAGCAGGTGAGAAGGGCCGGATCCATGAGGTGAGTGCCTTTATTGCACTGCTTGTGGGCCTGGAGAAACATCCAGGGTCAACAAGCTCACCTGGCCAACAGGACCCCTGGGATCGGCCGACCCCCCCCCCCTCTCCCCGATGGTGGATCCCCCCCTGATTTGCCCCCCCCACCCATGTCCAACCCTCGACGATGTCTGGCCTGCCCCCCGATGGCCGAGACCCCTCCATATCTCTGACTCTTCCCGATGTAAGATCTTCTCTCAACGTCCTCCGATCTTCTCCACGACGTCCTCCAATCTTCTGGCATCGTCTTCCATCTTCTGGCGACCTGATCACCTCCCGCAACCCCCCCCCCCCCCCCACACCATGGCCTCCTCGACCCAAGATCTCTCCCTCCCTCCTCTCCGATTCCCACCTGACAGCCCGTCAGCCTGTCTATCAGGCTAGCTGCTGGGCGTGAAACCCGAAGTAAAATTTATTGCCCTCATTAAGGTCGCAATCACAATAACTTCCGGGTTTTGCACCTGATTAATCCCCCCCCCCTCCCCACCACCACCACTCCCTTCCCACTTCCATGTAAAAATCATGCCCAGTACTCCAGCTGAGGCCTAACCAGCATGAACTCTTCACAAGCTGGTTATTGTTCATCAGGATTCAGTTGTATTAATATTGTCAGAAAACCTGAAGGATTGCATTATTTTATTAATTTTTGCTGGTATCCAAGTACTGTGCATTGATTATAATCTATGAAGATAATGACCTAATTAAGAAGGTAACCGAAGCTGAGGAGGAATTTTATTTCTGAAGCTTATAAACTAAAATTCTGGTTGATGAACGTTAATGTAAAGAATATTTTATCTCTTAAAGTTTAACCATAAGATTTTGCACTGTAGTGAATTTAAGTGGCTTTATATGTGAAAATTAATCATGTTAATTGGGATTTAATCTTCTCTGCTAATATTTTAAAGGTGTACAGTTATATGGAATTTCTGGTTTCTGTGAATCAGACATCCGTGCCTATAAACATAAGTGTACCTAATTTCATAACAGCCATGAAATTTCCCATAAAGGTCACCGGAATAATATTTTGAATATTTCAAGATGCAATATGCCCTTCTGGCCCTTGCCCCTCCCTTTCCAGCACACATGTATACAATTTGTTTTATTCAAAGATTGTTGACAATAAATGGTCCTGCAGATGCAAATACTGTAGATTTAACATATAGCAAAATGTGTAGGAATTAATATAGCTCAAAAACAGCTTCAGGAGCTATTAACAGGATGTTATAACCAATCTGTCACAATATGTAAAATCAGTGATGGCTGTGTTGTCTGATTTTCTTCTATCATAACAAGCAGGCATGATGTTTCGGGGACATCATATGCAGGCTGGGGGCCAGCCTTCAAATGTATACCAACAATAAAATCACAGACGGGAGCCTCAGTTTAGCATCTCATCTGAAAGTTTTGTGGGCGAAGTACCCAGCTCGACCTCTTTACCAGGTCACTCGACCCATCGACTGCCTCCGATATATCAGACTGCTTGTCCGACATCAAGTTCTGTATGAGTCACAACTTTTTACGGCTCAACCTTGGGAACAGTGAAGCCATTGCCTTTGGTCCTTGTCACAAATTCCATTCCCTTTCACAGCCATTCTTGAAGGTTGAACCAGAACTTTAGCTGAGCTTTAAACTCCATGGCCTGGAGTTTTGTCCCCATTTGTGCCCAGATAAACTCACAATCTGGGCGCAAACCAATTATGTGACTTAAAAGATCATGGACTTTTGGACGTGAGTTACCCACGTAACTACAATATGCCTAAGTCTCCTCAATCTTTTACGTCGGTGCATCAAACTCTCTGCCCAAATGAATCTCCGCCCACAAAACTGGCCATGCCCTCGACTCTCAAATGCGAGTATCCTCCAATTGTGCTTGTTCTCTCAACATTGTGACCAGATTTTCAGCCGCATCAGGAAACAAAATCATTTTTCTGATTTTTTTTTTAGTTGAAATTTTTTGAACATTCTTATTGAGACCTGCTCAGTTCTTACTGAGACTTGCTCTATACTTTTTGTTTCTTTTAATGCATTTCTATGGCAGAAGTATAAGTCACATTAAAAATTGAAAAGCTTCCCCAATTGCAGGTTCTCAAACATGCTGTGCCTAATGTGCTGTGCCTAAATGATGGTTAAATGAATTGAAACTTAAATGTTAAGACTCAAAGAAGAAATATACTGGTGTGGGTTCAACATTTTCTTGGGCCCCGATTGTTTATGCTAATTTATGCCCATTTACACACATTTTAAAGTCGGGTGTTTTCGAGTGAGATTGGGAGGATGCTTGGGTGTAACTTGACATTGGCAAAATGAGGGTAACCTTTGGGTGCATTTTTGGGTCGAACTTCCGGGTTGCACTCAAGGAGAAGACTCCAGGCCCATGTCTTATCCACCACAAAGACCACTTACTTACTCCTCCGCCCTCCGTAAACCCCAGCTTGTCCAAAATTCTGTCCTGCACTAAATCCTTCTTGCCTGTCAGCCCTGTCCTAGCTGAGCCATTTTGAAAATCTTTCAATTCAAACCCTTGTCTTCATCAATTAACTCCTCCATGGCCTTGTCCCACCCTATCTTCTCAAACCCTATATTCCATCCTGAACACTCCATTCATCTGACTCCTGCCTTCTGTGAATTCCCCTTCCCTTTGCCCCACTATTGTTGGCCAATCTTTCTACCTCTCCAGCCCTACACTTTGGAACTACCTCTGCCTCTCCATCTCTACCTCTCTATCTCTCTCTCCATCTTTAGAAACCTCCTGATCACTCACCTCTTCAGCCTAGCTTTCAGTCATTCTTCATAATCTCTTGATTCCAGGCTGATATTCATTTTCATTTATGTTGAAGATTCTACCTCAATGATGGCTGTGGTATATCATCATCAGCAGCATCAAAATAGGTTAAACCGGCACAAATTATATTCTACAAATGGGAGAGAATTTCCACAGGTCTCCCCTGATCTCTGACCGTAACTTTGGTGGCAGATTGGCAGAAACCCTTGAGAAATGGTGGAAACAGCCATTTGTAGCCATTTACACTGTTTCTGCAGGGATTCCATCAAAATTAAAGCAGTAGGGTCCTAATGGAAATTCCAGATGATAATATTCTGCAAAATTTTATTCTGATTTTAATAAATCGTGAGAGTTCATTTAAAAAAATAATTATCCCAGAACTTTCCCCAACCCTCAGCCAGTGATAAACCATACAACCGTTGAGCTCAGAAAGGTTGAAAGTTCAATGCTTAATTTGTGCTGAGTTAGCTGATCTCAGCTTAGGAGGCAGTAGGATGCTACAGTTGGCCTCAGTATTTCAGAGGTTAGGAAAGGGGGAATTGGCCAGGGTTCCCACTCCTGATTTCTATCTAGTGACTCCTGCTGGAAGAGCATGTGCGTGAAAGTGTGTTTTTGAACATTTAGAAACAGAAGGGGAACAGAGCCATCAACCTGAGCAGTGGGCCAATGACCAAACCAAAATTGTGTAAAAATTGACTCAAGGTACTTTTTATCACGTAGAGTTGAATGTGGTATGTCAATGTAGGTATTGATTAGCTGACTAAATTGGAGCTCTAGAGACAGATTTATTGCAGTGATGGAATGCTACTCATTCTGTTCATCTGGCAATGATAATGTTCACCTGACGAAGGAGGAAGCCTCCGAAAGCTTGTGAATTTAAAATAAAATTGCTGGACTATAACTTGGTGTTGTAAAATTGTTTACAAATGATAATGTGGTTATATTGTTGGTACCAGTATTATTTTTCAAGCACTATGAGTGAGTAGCAGAGTTATTCTAGACACTTGCTCTCTTATCTAGTGTAGCAGAGCATTGTGCATCTGTAGTTAAATGTATCTAAAAAGCAGTTATTTTCTTCTTTATTTCTTTTCCTTGACAATTTTCTCCTAATCTAATGTAAATTAACTAATTAAATTACCCTTGATTTTAGTTGTGTTTATAATGTGCGGAATAACTTTTTTTTTAACCATTTTTGTAACATTACATAAATAGATCGTTTACTTGAAAAGGACAAAAATGCTGCATTGTAAGTTTGGAATCTTTACGTGAGCCTAAGCAGTGAGTCAGTAAGTTAGTTGATCACAGAGGACATTACAGCCTGATCTTATCCTCTCCTGATATCTGCATACAATCACTTTCCAGCAGGGGTTGTTGATCAGTGATTAGGAACAGGGACTTTGGATGATTAGCCCGCACCGAACCCAAAAGGGAGCTGAGGCCACTTTCACTCATACCAACTGAGATCAGCTAAGTCAGCACAAACTCGGGATCAAACCTTGGATCTCCCTGGTCTTTATGGCTCAGCTACCCTCAAACTTAATAAACTCAGCCATTGGTGGAGCTTCAATTATCCCTGTGGATGCAAGTACTAATGATGGAACAATTTTGTTAATTTAAGTGATCTGCAGAAACTAGCTGTCTAACAGTAAATTTTGAAATGATGCCATTTGTACTCATTTAAGTCATATTATTATCTCTTTCCCCTTAGTTTAGTTTTTATTCTACGTCTGATGCCCGATCTTGCCTTTTTACCTCAATGTAGTTTCCTGAGATGAGCAGAGTCAACTTCTCAATGGTGCCATTTGAAATGTTTGCCTTTTGCGGACAGAAAATCGAGAGGGGCACTAATCTGAATTCTTGATATGGGCCCCTGATGAGTGAGGTTCTGCTTGAGGAATACTGAAGACAAAAACTTACCCCCTAATGACTATTGTAGATTTTCTACAGCAGTCAACTTGTCTTTGCTCTGCCTGTAGGCAATGGTAAAAATTTTGCTCATGTCATTGTCATCTCTGGTGATCTGGTAGACAGCATTAATTTTATTAAAAATTTCCTTCCAGTGCTTGGGGGTGGGTTGTGGTCCCAAAAAATTATTTCATTTTCATAACATCCTCCATTAGAATATTTACCTTGTTGTCTAAGAAGCACTATTTGGGCAGAACTTTCAACTTTGACGGGATGTAAAATGGGTGGTGGCGAATCGGCTGCATTTGAGTTCAGTGGAAAAGAAAATCGGATGGGCAGCTGATGCACTATCGCCCATTTCATGCCCCGTCGAAGTTGAAAGTTCAGCCCTATATCTTGTCTATCAGTCATTGTGCAGTGTCTTGTACAGATTTCCCAGGACATTCACTTTGGTGCACTTTTACTTTACCATTTGTTTCATGAATAACATTAGTATTAAACTAGTGAGAAACAATTGTGAAAGTCAGCATATGAGCTCCTCAATGTCTTCATGGGTAAATTCACTATAGTACTAAGCCATCCAGAATACAAGGTTCATTTCCCAGTATTTGTTGAGTTAGTTGACTGCAGCTGTGGCAGTAGTTTGGGCACTACAATTGGCTTCAGTGCGATTTGGGTTATGGAGCAGCCATGCTTCCCATTCCTGTTGGTATCCAGTAACCTCTACTGAAAAGTCTGCCTGTCATTAGTCACAGCTATGATGCCCCATGGTTAAATATTCTGCCAAAACTCATTGTCTCGGCTCACACTAGGGTGAGATATGAGAGGGCTGCTGATGCCATGGAACTGTAATCTAGTTAGACTCAGGGCCTTCAAGAGAGGAAGGGAGAAAATTGAGGGAAAAGGTCATTACACATGCAATTTACATTGAAGCATAAAAAACACAATAGCACTGACAATCACATCCAATTTTACATCCACATCCTTTTACTAACTGGAATACTCCATTCACTGTAATGGTTAAATATTAGAAAATGCCCCATCACAACAAGTTTTCATACATGAATAATAGTTTAAATGATAGAACAGTATGACTTTGATGTCTGATGGAATCATCAGTAGAGTACGCAGTCTGACAGTCTTGTTTGTGATGCATTTTACTGTCATTTCCATTAGATAATCATTCACTCATAAAAATGTTTTTATTCTATATAGGGCTTTTACTGTGGACATGTGAGTGCTATAATCAATAACTGGATGAAAAAAATTAATTCATTTAATGGATTTCTGGGTCAGTTGATTTAGGTCACAAGGTCAGCTGGAACTTCTAGCTGTCTTCATCATTTACATTCTAGTACTGTCGTACTAATTCTTACTTACACTTGAATAGAAATCCTAGGTCAGTGCCAGGAATGTGTGCTTCTTTAATGCTCCGGTAAAGGATTAGGCATTGGAAGGTACACGATGACTCAGAAGAGCTTTGTCACAATGGTGCAGCATGTGCGGTTTAATCACCGGTAAAGCAGCATGTAGCCCCTTCTTAGATGCTTCACAGCTCAGTGAGTAAATACAGACCGGGTGTCAGGGGAAAAAATAATGAATATGTAAAGATTTAATCCAGGCAAAGTCAAGGTCATGCTTGATCTGTGGTGTCAGATGTGCATACAGACAGTTTTATATGGGCCAAATTATGGTCAAAATCATTTAGGTAGGAGACTATCTCATCCCAGCCATTAATTTATAAAAAAAACTCTTGGCAGATTTTCTGCACTGCAAACCATATCACCCAAATTTTTATTGACCTCAGTAGGTTAAGGAAATTAATTCCATTTTGTCCAGTCAGATAGAAATAATCTTAAAATAAAATCTGCAGAACATTCTACTGTACATAACTTCAAAATATATATATGTCCTTTTATTTTTTTTTGGGTGGGAGGTTATACATTTCTAGCTGCTGACTTGCTTGGTTATTATTTCAAACCCCAAATCCCTGTCATTTACTGATAGTTGCTGATAGGGTTTCTAAGGTAGTGAAGGATTTAATTTGTGTATAAAAATATTGGGGAAGGTTTTTGTCTTCAGTGCTCCCAGCACTGGGAGGCATATCAGGAATTCAGACGTGCACCCCCTGCAGTTTTCCATTATTAGCTCTGTGCTAAGAATACTGCGACCACAAATTCACCCATTGCTTCTTCCTTCATCCTTATTCATCCTTAGGGCCCATCGGCCACCTCCTTTGTTGAGATAGCTAACAGTCACCAACACTTTGCTTCTTTAGTAGACATCTCTTGCACAAAACAGACAGAATTAATCTAGCTACACACATATGTATATCTGTATACATGTGTGTGTATAGGTAGATATAATATATAGTTTTACAACTAGCACACTTCTGTGTCTGTCACAATTTAGATTACACTTTAAAGTGTGACAGTTTGTTACAAATGAAAGCAATCTTCAAGAAAGTATTAAAAAAGAGGAAGTAATTTCCTGCTGTTTTACTGATATTGAGTAGGAGCCAGGGATTTACAAGCAGCTGCCAATCTACAGAAAAACGATTAAGCTCTAACTGACTTCAGATTGTACCTAACAGAAGTTAGCCTCAAGGTGACCTCACAATATTTTTATTTACAACAATCAGACCATGTGGTCTTAAAGCGTAGGTTGTTAAATTGTGGTCCCTAAACTCCAGGGGTTTTTGATAGCATCATATTTCTGCCCATCTGTTATTTGATTTCTGCGTTTTTCTGTATTGGTTGTTATACTAGAACATCATTTTGGCCAATGTTCCTCCCTAAAACAACACCACCATAAAAACTGGCCATTTAGTCATTTGCTGCTTCTGAGACCTTGCTGTATGGAAAATGTTTGCCTACATAACATCAGTGACCAAAATTTAAAAGTAATTAACTGGGAGTGCATAAAGTGCTTTAGGGTGTCCTGAGGATATAATGGGGTGTTATATAAATACAAGTTCTTTCTTTCTTTCTTTCTATCTTTCTACATTTCTTTCTTTCTTTCTGCAGTGGTGGGTAGCATGCCACGTGAGTAAGGCGGGATACTTTATTAACATGTTTAAATCAGGCTGCCACAGTGCTATTGGGAGCCTGATTTAAATCTAATAGTTGCCGGCTGTGTTTCTCAGGGCTCGGGAAACCTGGCAGTAAAAGGGAGGAGCGAACTGAAGGCTCAAAAAGGTAAGTGCCTTTTACAGCACCCATTGTGGGCCAAGACGAGCAGGAGTGCCCCCCCCCCAGCCCCTCAAGGAAGCCTTTTGCCTCCCCTCCAGTGATCGTGGCCTCTCCCTTCCCCGCTACGATCAACGATCTCCCCCTCACAAGCACCGATCTCTCACTCCCTCCCTCCAATTGCTGCTCTCTTCCCTCCCCCACACCCCCCATGCCAAGCTCCAACCTCTAGCTCTCTCCCTCCCAATTGCCTGGGACCGCAAGGGCCCCCGGATGTGACTTCATGCCACTGGTTTTCCAGCCTGGCAGCCAGCCAGCCTGCCAATTTGGCCAGCTGCCGGGGGGGGAAACAGAAGAAAAAAATTATAATGAGGTTAACTTCGTCAGGACATCCATGTCCCCGGCCTAGCCATGTTTTCTCTGCACTACCATACTCCCCTGTGTCCTTCCCACCTCCCCATAAATATTGGGGCCTGTGTGTCTGTGTAGGTGAGAGTGGGAGTGGGGTGAAGGTTGGAGATGATGGTGTGCAGAAGTTGCGCTATGCCAGGATAGGACTGGCCCAATGCATCATCTGGTCTTTACACATCTTTTATATCTGCACATAGATGGGCTAATGTCAAGCTGGCTGATGGAGAAGGATTGTCTTTTATATCCTTCGACACGTATCTGAGTATGACCATGTAATTGTTTTGCTGTGTGTTTTACATTCTTAGACCTACCTATCACTGGTGGTCTCCTTTTATCTTTGTATATTTTATATAAGTAATTCATGTAAGATGTTTACTGCCTGGAGCAGTGCAAGACAATCTTATCACTCTCCAATTTTTCAGTTGATTGGGGAGAACATTCATGCTATTGTTATCGTACAAGTTTGTTATTGAAATTCCACTGGGACCGATGCAAGTTTGGTACCAAATTCATAGTATAGCACCATCAAACTGCAAACCAGCACCCCCACACCACTGCCAAGTCGTTCATCTGCAGTACTGGTGTGACTGCAAATTCATTCTGTGTCAGCTCCGGTGTAAGACAATGAGCCATTTTTTTAAAACTGTGAAATTTAGATAAAGGTGTTGTGTCAGCCAGTCACCATGGCCTTTTGAAGCTTCTTTGATTGCCTTTGGGGATCAGGGAAGAATTTCCCAGGTTTTTTTTCCAAAATAGGTCTAAGCTTTATTTCTCTGTTTTCGTGCACTCATGTTGTAGGAAATCTCCAAAATTAAAAAAAAATTAGAAGAGAAGAATGTCTAACCTTGGAAGTAGTGATTAAGTGATGCTGAGCTTGAATTTTAGAAGCCTGGAACGTGCAGAAGGTAGGAAAGACTGAGGAGGGTAAGGGATTACTAATTAGTACTAGAGGGCCTGGTTTAACTTTGGGTGGGGCTGAAAATGGGCAGTTGTGGATCAGCCGTCTGTTCTACAACAGCCCGATTTTCCTTTCAAGGAAATATATACAGTAATATATATATATAATATATAAGGGTCAAGCTGTTCTCCCTTCTGCTATCCACACTGGTGCAAATAGTAATATTAAGGGCAATTGGTAATATCTTGGCACAACTTCTTGCAGTGGTGTGAGGAGGATGTGGTCAATTTAAATATGGTCTACTACACTTTTGAGTCTCCTAATGTGAAGATGCATTTGGGACTCTTGTTCTGCCGTTGATCTTTCCTGATTTCCAGGGAAGGTCTGTGCAGGCTCGCAATGGCAAAAGCACATTGCTGCCCTGTACAGGTGGGCTTGGAGTTCAAAGGCTAGAATCAAGACGGTGGGACAGACGCAAATGCTGCCCATAGCAGATGTTTAGCTTGGCCAGCACTGGTACTTGGCCATCAGAAGCAGTAAGGAAAGACACTCTCTGAAGAGAGATTCAGTGCCCCCAAAAACGCTGGCGTCAGTTCATTTACTCTACCCTTGGTGAAGGCGGCATTCGGTTTAAAGGATCCCTACTTAGAAGTGGAATATTGTTTTAAAAAATTTGTAGCAAGTAATGTAAATGCCACTTAGAAACAAATGCTTTCATTCACATTCACCTCCACATTCAAGATTATTTTGTTGGCACTTCTGAGTCAAGTCCTGCACACCACCAGCAGAAGAATAACTTAATGTTGTTGTGCTTAAAGCAGCACATTGGCAAAGATCTCCCCAATGGTACAACCAATACAGTGAAACCTGTTCAAACGGACACCCCCAAAAAACAGACACCTGCAAAAAATGGACACATATTGACAGTCCCAAATAACTAGATACAAGCTGCACCTTGAAATTACGAATTACGGACAGCCTTCAATGCACCAAGTCTGCTTACAACTTAAAACACAGGACACATAATTCAGTGTGAGGTAGCAGCAAATAGCTTTTGTGTAATGGCCATCTCTTTCTGAAATCGCGGAGGGGAGGGGGCCAAAATTGCAGGGGATGCTGAAATCGCAGGGTGGTGCCCTGAAATCATGAGGGGTTCGATAGTTGGGGGAGAGGAAGATTGGGGGATCAGGGAGAGATGGTGACTGGGGAATGGGTGCTCCGGTGGTAAAGATGACTGGGGGATGGGGGCTCGGGGGGAAAGGGTGTCTTGGCAATAGGAGTTTGAGAGAATGATTTCCCATTTTCTCTTGGTTTCCCTTCTTCTCCTGCTCATGGGTGGCCTCCTGGTTCTTGGAACTTCTCACACAACAGCTGCTGGCATGAAACCACAAATAAAGATTCTCACCTAATACCTTTATAAGGTAAATCCAATAACATTTGTAGAAATCATGTGATCAGACATCACGTGATTCGATGTCATGTGATCTGATGTCACGTGATCCGACATCTCATGGTCAGATGTCATGTGATCAGAACATCCCGTGATCATGCCTCCAACCAGAGTTGGCAACCCTACTCCACCAGTACGTCAGGTATTGGTGGGCTGTTAACAGCCCCCCACCCAAACATTAGCAGCTGCAGCACACGGAGGGAGGGGATCCCAGACAGAGGTCTGCAAGATATTAATTCTCCCCCCACCCAATTTGGCTGGGATCTCCCAGGCACCCTGGCACTATAGCAGCCACCTCGCCCTGTGCAAGCTGCCAATGTAGCAGATCCCAGGATCAGGACGTTCCTCCCTCAATGGAAAAGGACCCCAGGATGGCAATGAGCTGGGAAACCCAAAGAACAGAAAATGAACTGAAATCACATCCTGCTGGCAGGGCTCCAGAATTAGGCACAATCCCAAGGTGAGGGTGAAAAAAAGAAGGAACGCTGCAGGAGATACAGCCAATCCCAGGATATTTGGCTCATCCGGTTTACTGTACGTACAATGACCATTTTGAAAATAAGAACAGCTGCAAATAAAGGACACCCTGATGCAAGTTCCTTAGATGTCCCTAATTTACAGGTTTCACTGTAAATCTTGCACCATTACAAATAAGCCAATTAAATTACACCGTGCTGCCAAGTGTGGTGGTAATTTAGCATATTGGCACACCAACACCATTGAATACTGCATAATCAAACAGAAGGACATGGCCTGTACCCATGCTTTCCCCCATATGCTGAGTTCCCAATTTAAGCCGTGCAACCATGTGAAGGCACCCAGTGGAGGCCAGGGATTTGTATGCAGCCTGTGCCAGTCATGTGCACCTCTTAGGGACTGGTTGTAAAGAGCTTTTGGCAAAATCCAGGGAGCAGGTTTGCAATCTCTCTTCCTGGTCATGGGTGGCACATGGTCTGGGAAGCAGTGGTTAAAATAGGCCTTGGCACTCTAGAATGGCATTCTGGTTCTTAATGTGAGTCCCTGGTAATCTTTAGTTACCTCTGGAGTCCCTGATGATCTGCTGCCGCCTGCACCAATCCCCTTTGTGCTCCAGTTGCCACATGTCAGCTCTGAGTGATGGGCCCCAAGGCTCATCCAAGTTTAAGGTCTCCTTAGAGTAATACAGCACAAATATTTTTAAAGGAACTGCATAATGATACAGCAGACGAGAGCTCAAATAATTTATTTACCATTAAGGAATCTTTAATAGAAGTATAACTTGAAGAATGAACATGTAATTGGCAAATGAATTTCAATCTAGATAAGTGTGAGGTGGTGCATTTTGGTAGGAAGAATAAGGAGGCCGCATACTGCTTGGATAATAAGAGTCTATACGGGATGGAGGAGCAAAGGGATCTAGATATACAGATACACAAGTCATTAAAAGTAGCGATGCAGGTTAATAAGACCATAAAAAAAAAAGCAAATCAAGCACTAAGGTTCATTTCTGGGGAGATAGAATTGAAAAGCAAAGCAGTTATATCAAACTTAGTTAGGCCACACTTGGAGTATTGTGTGCAGTTCTGGTCTCCATATTATAAAAAGGATATAGAGGCATTGCAAAAAAGATTCACAAGGATGACACCAGAACTGAGAGGGTATCCTTATCAGGAAAGACTGAACAGGCTGAGGCTCTTTTCTCTGGAAAAGAGAAGGCTGAGGGGTGACCTGATAGAGGTCTTTAAGATAATGATAGGGTTTGATAGGGTAGACGTGGAGAAAATGTTTCCACTTGTGGGGGAGACCAAAACTAGAGGTCATAAATATAAAATAGAAACAGAAAATGCTGGAAAAGCTCAGCAAGTGAGGCAGCATCTGTGGAGAAAGGACCAGAGTTAACGATTCAGGTCGAAGAACTTTCATCAGAACTGGATGATGTTAAAGAGTTAAAGTTTTTGAGCAAGTACAGAGCCAGGGAAAGGTTGGGAGGGGAGGAAAGAACAAAAGGGAAGGTCTGTGATAAGAGTAGAGGGCAAGGGTGATTAAATGACAAAAGGGATGATGGTGCAAGGCAAGGAGGTTGGTAATGGGACAGGTTAAGAAACAAAAGATCGGTCTAGAGAAGCTGCAAATGGCAACAGGAGTACCCTAACCAGCAGGTGCAGTCAAACAAAAAAAATTAAAAATGGGAGCAGTGGTTATGATCTGAAGTTATTGAAATCAATTCTGAGTCCAGAAGGTTGTAAAGTGCCTAAACGAAGGATGAGGTGCTGTTCCTCGAGCTTCTGTCGAGCTTCACTGGAACAGTGTAGGAGGCCAAGGATAGAGAGGTCAGAGTGGGAGTGGGAAGGGGAATTAAAATGGCAAGTGACCGGCAAGTTAGGGTCACGCTTGCGGACAGAGCGGAGGTGTTCAGCAAAGCGATCACCCAGTCTGCGTTTGGTCTCCCCAATGTAGAGGAGACCGCATTGTGAGCAGCGAATACAGTAAACTAAATTGAAAGAAGTACAAGTAAACCGCTGTTTCACCTGGAAGGAGTGTTTGGTGCTCTGGAGGGTGAGAAGGGAGGAGGTGAAGGGGCAGGTGTTGCATCTCCTGCACGTGCACAGGAAGGTGCCATTGAGAGGAAGGCGAGTGTCAGGGGTGATGGAAGAGTGGGCCAGGGTGTCGCGGAGGGAATGGTCCCTTCAGAATGCTTAAAGGGGAGGGGAGGGGAATATATGTTTGGTGGTGGGATTGCGCTGGAGGTGGTGGAAATGGCGGAGGATGATATGTTGAATGTGAAGGCTGGTCGGGTGGAAGGTGAGGACAATGGAGATCCTAACTCTGTTTGTTTCTCCACAGAAGCTGCCTCACTTGCTGAGCTTTGCCAGCATTTTCTGTTTTTATTTCAGATTTCCAGCATCCGCAGTATTTTGCTTTTGGTCATAAATATAAAATAGTCGCTAATAAATCCAATAGACAATTCAGGAGAAACTTCTTTACCCAAAGAGTGGTAAGAATGTGGAATGTGCTACCACAAGGAGTAGTTGAGGCAAATAGCATAGATGCTTTTAAGGGAAGCTGGATAAGCAAATGAGGGAGAAAGGGATAGCAGGCTATCCTGATAGGGTTAGATGAAATAGGGAGGAAGGAGGCTCATGTGGAGCATAAATGCCGGCATAGACCAGTTGGGCTGAATGGCCTGATTCCGTGCTGTAGTTTTGATGTAACTTGATGTATAACATTTTGAAAGTAAGATGCATTAAAACATTTTAAACAATAACAACAGATGATCTATTTCCAGGGAACAAAGTTTAATTTTTTTTCCCCAGCAATAGCTATCTGCTATTATTCAGTGAAAGAAGACTTGATACAAAAAATAGATTTTTTTTTAACGCAATTTATGTGTGTAAAAATGGAACATTTTTGTCTGCGATGTTTTATTTATTGGATTCTTTCTTGTTGGTCACAGCACATGCAGGGTTAAAATTGATTACTGTGAGCTGTTTCTGCAAGTCGTATAGAAGATGCATTACAATCTGGCTGATAATCACACCTCAGGATGAGGCAGAGATGTGTGTAGTTCAGGAAGGCTTTGGTGTAATTGCTGCCATCTTACTTCGATAAAATAACAGGTCATTCAAAGATCAATGAGTCATGTCATCCCATTGAATTAAAACATTCTATGTACTTGACAACAGTTGACTATCTAATGTCAGTGAACTTCTTATTCACTTGCTCCCAAGTCTGGAATGCGGTACTAACTCACTGAGGGTAATTTTGACTTTGGATGATAGCGTAAAACATGTGATATCGGCTCCGCCACCCATTATACATCTCTCCTGAAATGAAATTCAAGAGAGGTGTATAATAGTTGCCGAGCTGAAAGCACATGTTTTACACCATCGTCCAAAGTCAAAATTACCCCGAGTGAGTTATCTGCACCCGTGCAGCTTGTACCTGTTCTTTAACAGGAGAGTGGTCAAAGAGACTAACCCTCCTTTGCTGCACCTCCCGCAGAAGGACCTTTTTTACATTTACTCTCAGGGTGTGGGTGATGCTGGCAAGGCCACATTTATTGCCCATCCCTAGTGCCTGAGAAGGTGGTGGTGGGCCTTCTCCTTGAATCACTATGGTCCTTGTCATAATGGGGCTCCCATAACGGAGTTAGATAGGGAATTCTAGTCTACTGAGCCAGTGATGATGAAGGAACGGCGATTATATCCCCAAGTTAGAATGGTGTGTGACTTGGAGGGAAAGTTGTGGGTGATTCTGTCGCTATGACATGGCTCTCTGGAGGGGCCCATATGCACCCTTGTGCAGACACTATGGGGTAGAAATTAGTCTTGCACAGTCGTGCAAAAAGTGCGATAGCAATTCAGCAGCCTGATTGACTTCTAGGGGAAAGAAAATCGAGTGGTGTGTAAAACAGGCTGCTGATTCACTATCACCAGTCTTGCACGACCGCCAAGATGAATTTCTACCCTTATCCCTCCATTTTTATCAGCATACCAGCCACTGGTGATGCACTGGGTCCCCATTCAGGGCCAGGAGTGAGAATTCCTGGCTGAGGGAGTCCCTGCCACGTCCCGTCATTTGCCTTGTAAGAGGAGGACAGGAGTTCCGCCTCTTACAAGTCAATGTAGCAGCTGACAGAAATGGCAGAGACCCGATATAACTCGGTTTCCCTTATTTCCTTAGGGGCTCCACCAGTCTCCCATATATTATGGAAGGAGACCTATATAAGCCCTGTGAAATTTCGGGGCCACTGTTCTATTGTCTTGCACCTCAGGCAGACAGTATAAGTGGTGTGTGACAGTACAAACTGCATTCAGCTCCTGCAGTATCTGTTTGTATAGCACCCATTTCCATCCAGTGTGTGCTCTAAGTAATATATGTCAGTAGGCTATGTCCTCGGAAATGTAATCAATGTTGGTGCTGGTTGGTTTTTAATGCAGCTAGTGGATAATTAACAGGAACTGGAGTCTCTATAATTCTCATTGCTGCAATTAACTGATTTGCGGGTCTGTGGAGCTTTGTCAACACTATCTGCATGTGAGTCTGCTCCTCCTCCTCCTCCTCCTCCTCTCTCCCCCTTCTGCCACGAGTGCACTTTAAGGGTTATTCTCAAATTCGAAAAGGAGTTTTCCTTTTAAAATCTAAATGATACCAATAATTATTAATTTTAATTTTAACATCCTATTAGGGGCTTTCTCCTGCTAATTTCTGTCCATTTAAAAAAATATTTGCAGTTTGTGTTTAAACAGTGACGGTATCACTAGAAGGACCTGACTGGAATAAACGATTGTGTCCTCGGCATGAGAGAATGAATTAACATACAGACAGTCAAAATGACAAGCATGTTGAAGAACCCTGCATTAACGTCTGTATCAAGTAAAATTAATTCAGCTCCTTCACATTGTGTGGCTCAATAACTACTCCCAAGCCTTTTCCATCAGCATACACTATTTATACAATAATAATCAAAAAACTAACAATAGTATCATAAAAATGGAAGGTTATTACTGTTAGGAATGATTATTGTTAACCATTTTGCTTTTAAAAAGAATGGTAACAATGAGACTTCCTCTTTTAAAAAAAAAGTTATATTTTTTTCTTCAGTTCTCTTCCCTCCTCCCCTTCTCCAAAAGGCGATGACTCGAGCTGAAACATAATAAGTTGCCCACTCTCCAGATCCTTACCATTGAATCATAGAATGATACAGCACAAAAGGAGGGCTTTCAGCCCATCATGCCTATGCCAGCTCTCTGGTAGAGCTATCCATTTAGTCTTACTCCCCTGCTCTTTCCCCATAGCCCTGTAAATTTTCCCCTTCAAGTATTTATCCAATTCCCATTTGAAAATTATTATTGAATCTGCTTCCACCACCCTTTCAGGCAGTGCATTCCAGATCATTACAACTCGCTGCGTAAAAATGTTTTTTTTCATGTCATCTCTGGTTCTTTTGTCAATCACTTTAAATCTGTGTCCTTTGGTTACTGACCCTTCTGCACTTGAAACAGTTTCTCCTTATTTACTCTATCAAAACCATCCATGATTTTGAACACCTCTATCAAGCCTCCTCTTAACCTTCTCTGCTCAAAGGAGAACAATCCCAGCTTCTCCAGACTCTCCACATAACTGAAGTCCCTCATTTCTGGTACCATTCTAGTAAATCTCTTCTGCACCCTCTCTAAGGCCTTAACATGCTTCCTAAAGTGTGATGCCCAGAATTGGACACAGTACTCCAGCTGAGGCCTAACCAGTGTTTTATAAAGATTTAGCGTAACATCCTTGCTTTTGTACTCTATGCCTCCATTTATAAAGCCAAGGATCCCAAATACTTTTTGAACAGCCTTCTCAGCTTCTTCTGCCACCTTCAAAGATTTGTGTATATGCACCCCCAGGTCTCTCTGTTCCTACACCCCTCCCCCCTTAAAATTGGCCCATTTAGTTTATATTTGCATCTCCTCATTCTTCCCACCAAAATGCATCACTTCACACTTCTCTGCGTTAAATTTCACCTGCCATGTTTCTGCCCATTTCACCAGTCTGTCTATGTCCTCCTGAAGCCTATTAATATCCTCCTCACTGTTTACTACATTTCTGAGTTTCGTGTCATCTGCAAACTTTAAAATTGTGCCCTGTAGTGATCAGGTACGGTTTTACTGGCTGATTTTTACTTCCCTTGAGGCTCTATTGCCATCGCCATCGCCATTGCCATCCTAACTCGGCATATAATGGGGCTCCATCCTGGGACTGTCCTGAGCTATCACTGAATTCCACATTAAGTAGCACATATACCAACTGAGACATCGGAGAGTCATGAGAGGATAAATGTGAAATGACACAGAAAAATATCCAAAGCAAGGAAGAAATTTGCAAATCTATGGTTGGCGTGTTCCCAACAAAAATTACCCTATAAAGTAATTTTGAAAATCCATGAAAGCTTTCTAAATAGAAACAGGACAGCAAACCACCATCAAGGGTGTTAGAAGGCTCTATGCACGTGTAGTGCTGAGGAAAGAAATAACTTGCATTTATATAACGCCTTTCGTGACCTCAGGACCTCCTAAAGCACTTTACAGCCAATAAAGTACTTTTGAAGTGTAGTCACTGTTGTAATGCAAGAAATGCAGCAGTCAATTTGCACACAGCAAGGTCCAACAAACAGCAATGTGATAATGACCAGATAATCTGTTTTAGTGATGTTGATTGAGGGATAAATATTGGCCAGGACATCGGGGAGAATTCTTCTGCTCTTCTTTGAAATAGTGCCATGGGATCTTTTAAGTCCACCTGAGAGGGCACACGGGGCTTCGGTTTAACATCTCATCTGAAAGACGAAACCTCCAACAGTGCAGCATTCCCTCAGTACTGCGCTGTAGCGTCAGCCTGGATTTTGTGCTTAAGTCCCCAGATTGGGAATTGAATCCACAACCTTCTGACTCAGAGCTGATATTGACCTGAGCAAGAGAGTTTTCTGAAGATGAGGTCAAACGCATTCTAACCATCATGCCGAACCCTGTCAGTACAAGATTTCCAATTGGTTCCTGAACAGACAGAAAGATGTTAAGGACGGCAAATGCAACCAAGTCTTGTCCAACACTTTGGAAAAAAAACTGCGTGAGAATCTGGAGCGATTGATGAAGACTTGTGCACATAGAGGTCTGCGACTTTTCTGGTGTGTCCGTGTGCGTGGCCAGCCCACAAAGACCACAGGCAGGAGGGGATGCACAGTAGGTGTGTCCAAGAAGTAAATATTTCAACTGCTGTCAAATTGTCAATAAATGTTCAGTTAAACAGAAGAAAAAAATTGATAAAAATGCACAGTACACCGAAATCTACCAGAAACTTTGCCTGTATTAAATTTTATATGGAATGGAATCCTGATGTATGCACTAAAGTCAAAGTGGACAGAAAGTGCGCACATAACCCGATTTATGCTGGTTTTATATTAAAGCGATTTCACTGCCAGCCTTGACTTTGGTGGCAGCTCTGGAGGAGACAAGAAACTTCTCAGGATGTGGTTCTCCGAGGCTTCCTCTGGGGGCAGCAAATGTAAGTGGCTGCCAACCCTGGCACTGGGTGTCATTTTTTTCTGAACTCTCGGCCTTCCCACACAGTAAGGAGGTCTGGGCATCGCATCATTGGGATGTACACACCTTCCCTGAGTCATAAGTTGCAATTGCAACATTTCAATGCTTGCACATGCACCATTATTTTTCCGATGTTTTGAAATTTGCCTTGCAATGTCAAATCTTCGAAATCACCTTCATCTTTACAGGGACACCTTGATTTCTAAGCAGTCGGCAGCATTTTTACAATGCATCGGTTTATCCCATTGCTTAGTTGGCTGTTGTATTTTATATCAAACAGAGCAAATGGAGGCTTTTCAACAACCTAAAGCTTCTGGCGGCCTTGGAACCCCCCCCCCCCCCCCCCACTGCCGGGAACATTTTGCTACGCCTCACGTCTTCACCTTCATAATGTTTTCCTTAGGTTGGAAGCTCTGAAATGTAACCAAGTAGACTTCGAAACACTGGAAGGCTCAGCATACTACAGAACCCCTGCAGTAGAAGTAGTTCTACAGCATAAAGGAGCACTGTAGGTTATGGAACTATCTAACCCAGTCCAAAGCAACTGTATAAGAGAGTGCATAAATCAGAACTTTGCCAGATATTAGTTTGCTTGCATCAGGATTAGGTGTGTGCAGATTTAATTTTGTTTTCATGTGAGAAACATTTAGCACTGGCCATTTCAAAGAAGAAATCCTTCTGTTTTCTTGACAATTTTCTCCATCAATTTTTCCCTCCTCCTCCCATCTTTTCCTCCTCCTCTCCTGAAGTCCCATTCACACGTCACCCCTGTGCTCGCTGACCTACATTGACTCCCAGTCCACATAAGCCTCATATTTTAAATTCTCATCCTTGTGTTCAAATCCCTCCATGGCCTCACCCCTCCCTATCTCCACAACCTCCTACAACCCTACAACCCTCCGAGATCTCTGTGATCCTTCAATTCTGGGGGTCTCTTGTGTATCCCCAACTTCCTTTGCCCCACCATTGGCGGCTGTGCCTTCAGCTGTATAGGCCCTAAGCTCTAGAATACCCTTCCTAATCCTCTGCGCCTCTCCACCTCTCCACCTTTAAGATGCTCCCTAAAACCTACCTCTTTAATCAAGCTTTTGGTCACCTGTCGTAATGCCTCCTTCTTTGGCTCGGTGTCAATTTTTTTGTCTGATTCCGCTCTTGTAAAGTGCCTTAGGACATCTTGCTACGTTAAAGGCGCCGTATAAATGCAGGTTGTTGTTGTTGAAGGTGCTGAGTACGTGGTGGAATACAATTACAGGGTTGCCCTCTGCAGCCTTGCCTAAGAGGCCATTATCTGGGGGAGGGAACCTAGACAATGAATGTTGACTGGCTATTCTTCTAAAGGGGGCATCACAGCAGAGCCTGGTCTTGTCCCCATCTGGATTCCACATACAAACATTTCTGGCAGGATCTTGCTATGTTCCCCTGCTTGATCCAGGGGCGCTTGGGTCAATTGTACATCCACTACTGCTGCCCCGGCTGAGATCAGCTAACTCAGCACAAACCAGGGATTAAATCTCAGACCTTCCTGGTCTATACGGGTGCTCACTGGGTGACCGAGCCATTGGGGGAGCTGTCCAATAGGGAAATTCAAGAGCTTGTTACAGTTTTTATTATTTGACCATATGCAGCCTGCAAAAGAAGAAAGAACTGTTTTGTTGTGACTGCACAACAACAGGCAAATGCTTATGAATTCTTACATGAAGGTGCAGTCCTCTAATTATAGACTTTCAAAGAACAGAACACTGAAGCAGATGTCCAGTACAAAAGTGCATTTGATATCAAGACTTGGAATGCAGTTGAATCAAATGTAAATGAAATGGAACTAAACCCTTTGAGCAGCAATACTGAGATCTGCCAAACAGTAGATCTTTGCAATAAGTCAATTTACCACTGAATAAAAAGACACACTGTAATCTCATCAAGCTCTCAAACAAGCATAGTCTCTGGTCTCTCTCCAGCAGAACTGTTTTTTTTTCCCTCTGCCCAGTTATATGTAGCACCATGTCAACTTCTCCCTTGTCCTGACCTGCAGGTGTACTGCATCTTGCTGTGACATTAAGAAGGATGAATGTGCATATCTGCAGGGAGGTGAGATTGGTGGGATTGTTGTGGGGTTTTCTTTTTGTGTGTGACCATCCCACATTGTAAGTCAAGTCATTCAAAGTAAAATTTGGTTCCTCCTTTAATCTATAACTTTTATGTGTGTGGGAGGAATAAATTATTTTTTTTGTTCTGTGATAACCTAATTATTGTGGAACTTACTTGTCTTTTGTTCTTATACAAGAAGTAATTTCATTCTGGGCCTTACTTTCTACCCCTTTCAGTTCTGACTCGATACTTTGTCTCTCAAGACACTTACTTTGGCTCAGTGTGTCCTGGAAGAGTGGTCTTCAAACAGACACCTCCAACCATCGTGTACTACTTTACCTGGTATTGCTGCTCCATCGAGCACTATCAGAAACAAGAGACCTATGGGCCTGGAGTTTCCTCCGTATTTACATCCAGATACATCCGTAATCTGGGCGCAAACAAACGGTATGGCGTAAAAGATCGCGGTATTTTGGGTGTAAGTGAATTATGTGTGTAACTGCAATACGCCCCCAAGTCTCCTTGATCTTTCACGACCGTCCATCAAACTCTCTGTCCAAGTGAATCTCCGCCCACAAAACTGGCCACGTCCCCAACTCTCAAATGTGAGTATCCTCCAATTGTGCTTGTTCACAGAGGTCTCAACATTGCGACCAGATTTTCATGCATAGCAGGAAATAAAGTCATTTTTCTGTTCTTTTAATTGCAATTTTTTGAGTGTTTTTTCTAATTCATCCTTACTGAAACCTGCTTTGTATTTTCTGTTTTTCTGAATGCACTTTCATGGAATAAATATAAGCCACATTAAAAATGGAAAAGCTTCCCCGATTGCAGCTTCCTAAATATACTGTACCTAATGATTGTTAAATTAGTTGAAACTTAAATTTTTCAGGTCAAAGAAGAAATATCCTGGTGTGGGTTCCACATTTCCTTGGGCCCCAATTGTTTATGTTGATTTCCACTGATTTATGCCCATTTACGCTCATTTTAAGTTTGGTGAATTCTAATGAGATTAGGAGGATACTTGGGCATAATTTGGCATCTTCAAAATGGGTACAATTTTGGGCGCATTTTCGGGTCTAACATTTCGGGTTGCGCCGAAGGAGAAAACTCCAGGCCAAGATTGCAAAAAGGGAGAGAATCTGGATTTGTAGTTTTACATTTTAATTACATGTTAAAACATGTAATTAATGAGTCCCACAAAATGGAGGTTGACTGTGGGAGTACTATGTGTCTGTCATTGATTGCACTCCCTGAACTCCATGGGGACAGAATAAAAATCTACTTTTTCTTTGTCTTTGTAAATGAACTCCAGAGGTTTTTAAAAAAAAATCTAGTTTAGTTCAATGGTACAAACTGGTTGCCAATGTGCAAAGTTTAAGTAAAACAGCCTGAAAAGCCATACCAAGGCAAATAACATTGAATACTTACTCACATTATGTTTAAACTATTGCTAAATTATTTTCTGAAGCTATTTTTAACATGTAGGACTACAACGTACTCCAATCAACAAAAAATTCGTAATCATCACAATACTGATTGGGATGAACAGAAATTTGATTATAAAGTAGCACAATCAAGATAAATGTTTGAAGTATGTACCTGCCTGAAAGGCACCCCATAGAAAAGATGAATTTCTAGCCAAAAAAAGTCAAACAGCAACAGACTCAAATTTCTGCAGAAGGTATCATCACAATGCTAAGTTTTCTCCTTCCACCTCCTGGTCTTCTGTTCCCTCTCTCCACCTCCTGGTCTTCTGTTGCCCTCTCTCCACCTCCTGGTCTTCTGTTCCCTCTCTCCACCTCCTGGTCTTCTGTTGCCCTCTCTCCACCTCCTGGTCTTCTGTTGCCCTCTCTCCACCTCCTGGTCTTCTGTTGCCCTCTCTCCACCTCCTGGTCTTTTCCTGGCCTCAGTCTTCCCTTACTTTCTCACTTTGTGCTCTGAATTTTCCCCTAATCTCTCACTTTATGCAAAACCCTTCTCTCTAAATTCAATTTTCTCCCCAACCACACCTTACCAAAAAACAAATCTTTAAGATGCAGCCACCATGACTCAGGCTGAGAGGATAGCTTTTGATAACAGTATTGTTTTAAATGTTGTGAATTCTGAAGTACTGGATTATCATTTGCTCTAAAGAATAAAATGGCAGAGATTAATGTCACAAAGCTGTAACTCCATTTCCAGTTCATTCATGAAGAGATGCTTGTGCTGCCACAAGCATTGGATTCAATTTAAGAAGTCCACTCCCCACTTCGAACCAACATCTACCTTTACCTCCAGTTGTGCGGCACTTCCAGGCGGGTCCGTGCCCCCTCCCAGGCTTAACTTCAATCCAGCAAACACCCTCAAACTAAGCCTCAGCATCAGCCTCCATCTGGACCTTCCTTACCCACATCTGCCCTGCCCGCCAAACATACAGTAAACCTCATCCACCTGCACGTTCCCCTCTAAGTCACACACCATCCCAACTTGGAAATATATCGCCGTTCCTTCATCGTCACTGGGTCAAAATCCTGGAACTCCCTTCCTAACAGCACTGTGGGAGAACCGTCACCACACGGACTGCAGCGGTTCAAGAAGGCGGCTCACCACCACCTTCTCAAGGGCAATTAGGGATGGGCAATAAATGCTGGTCTTGTCAGCAATGCCCACATCCCATGAATGAATAAAAAAACCCATCAGCAATGCTTGGGAGATCTGCTAGTTTTTTAAAATTATATAACAGGAGGGTATAACTCAGTGAGTAATTATTTATCAATGGCAGGACTTACTGTGCCCTATAAAGACAATGGGCCAGATTTTACTAGTGTAGGACATCTCGCAATGTGCCCTGTTAGACTTGTTCGTACATGTTTAGGTTTTACTATTTTTTGCCTACAAAGTTGCTGGAAGTGCAAGCTAATAACGGTGCGATGAGGGCAGTGGGGTATCTGGGACCTTGGTGAACAGGGCAAGCAACAGTGTATCTCCATAACCAATGAGATTTAAGGATTGAGAAATAAACAGAGGAAGTACTGAGAAGGAGGGTAAATTAGAGTGGGTGAATTTAATGTCAAATCAGGTACAGATAGAGAAATAATGGGGAGGAAAGAAAGAAAGAGAGAAAAAAGAGGCACATAGGAAAAGTAAGAAAAAATGATTTGAAATTTGACATTTTTAAAATCTCCAACAACAATTCACTTTCTGGGCAAGAACGGTTGTTAAAAGGGTACTTAAGATGTTAATTAAAAGACTTAACTTTCTGTAGTGAGTTTAATGGGCAATTAATGTGCAAATGCAGCAACTTCATGAAACTCATGGGGAGGTTAAGCGTGAGATGCTGTTTTCGCGAAGCTAATGGCGGAGTGGTGCAAATCATCCAGCAATTTGTGACATTTTACAATTTCCGGGGTATCTCTTCCTCACCACAAGTTGCTGGACGAATTGTGCGTTAATAATGGCATGTGTCGTTCACACGCCGTTATTTTTTCAGCAAAATCTGGCCCTCTGTTAATGTAAAGAAGCAGAACTGATGACTCTCTGATTTTGATCCAGCTTCTTCCCTGAAAATATTGTAAACTCATACAAGGTAATGAATTGAAAACCAGATCGTGACCTTCAGTTTTGATTTCTACAAGAGTAATATGCATTTTATTCCATCACTTTTCCATTACCTTATCTAATTTCACTTAAGAAAAGGGGTCATAACAGGTTGCTCGGTAACAAATTGTGTAGCTCTTGACTCCTAGCCAAAAGGTTACAAAATCTTCCCAGGACTGCCTGTCACTCAAACTTGCTTCACCTATTCAGGTGCTTTTCATCAGTTGAGATGAATCTGGGTTATTCATCCAGTTCCTTTGAACAAACCAGCATTATCAGACAGCCTGCTCCCCGGGCAGACAACAAGCTTCCAGGCCTCCAGCGACACCATGCTGAAATGGAATGTCCCCTGCTGTATGAGAATGGTGTGGGGTGATTCTTCTCTTGATTTTCCCTCCTCCTCCTCTGTGGGGAAACACCTGGACTTCTCACATTGCCTTCCCTAGTAATATAGTTGAGATTTAGAACTCAGTATAAGAGAAATCTTAGGCAGAACCATCATCTTAACATTTCATGAAGAAGTAACACCAATAAGCTAGACTTGGAGAGTTGGGTTGTGGGGGTGGGGGGGGAGTATTGCCGAGCAATAAATCAGGCAGATAATGGGTGCGATGTATGCAGTGCCCACCCGGAGGGGGCTTCAACGATTTTGGTTTGGGGTTTTCATATGTGGTTGGCTAGCTGCCAACACGCAATGTGCTCCCCAATGGGCAGTTCACCAATCTGGAGGCGGGAAATTGGGCAGGGCGGCCGAATATGAAGGGCCTTCAGCAGCATCTTAAAGGGGGGAAGTGCGAGGGTGAAAGAAGCAACACTTTAGAGCAGCAGCAAACATTTTTGCAGAACCTACAGCAGCAAGGAAATTAAGGGGTAGAATTTCCACAGAGGTTCTCCCACTCTCTTGTCTTAACTTCAGTGGAAGATCAGCAGGAATCCCGGAGAAACAATGTAAGTGGCTGTTTATATCTATTCTCCAGGTTTCTGCTGATATTCATGCGAAGTTACGGCAGGAGATTGGGAGAACATTGTGGATATTTCAGGTGCAAATGTGTCTTTAAGGCTTAAAACTCATAAGTGACTGAAATTTAAGTGTGTCCAAACCTGCATCCAGCTCTCCCTGAGTGCAGCTGAGGATCCCTTTCATGGACACGCAAAATGGCCGCCTTCCAATTTGTAACGCCCATATTTGGTGGGCGGGAGCCAAAACTGGCAGTAATTAGGCAGCAGAGGTGATAGTGTGATCAGGGGGGTGTAGCTTTGTCAACCAATCAATTAGCATATATTCATGAGGCTCCAACCTGCTTTCAACAGGACCTCTAGCTGACTGGATCGAAGTCACCCAAACATTTGCAGTCAGGGATGCAGCGGTAAGTCAGTGTTTCTGTTGCACATGCTATTTTGGTCCTGCTACTGCCTCATTTTTAAGTGTAATGGGGTGGCAGGGATATGAAAATCACTGCCACAGTTTCTACATTTTAGCCAACAGCAAGATTATGACACTTCACTGCGATAGAGTTACCATCACATGGAGATCAATGAGGATGAAGCAGGTTAGTATTGTTTTACAGTTAGTTTAGAGTTGTAAATTACATAGAATGTAACAATGAGATACACTTAGGGGGCGAATTGCCGTGAGGAGTTCGCCTGCTTGTCCGCCATAACTTCCACGGAAGAGCCATAGAAACCCCTGAAAAATCGAGTAAATCGAGTCTCCTGGGGTTTCTGCAGCTCTTCTACCAAAGTTATGGTGGTTAAGCAGATCATCTGCAGAAACTCACCCTCTTAATGTCGAACTGTGAGAGGCACAGATTTGATCGTAACACAGTGGGGTAAATTTTTGTCTTCACGGCCCGGCCAGTAATCGCCCGCTTGTTATAGAACCCGTTCGCTTTTCATTCCATTAATTTCAATGGAATAATATTTGGACAGGTTCTATGAAGGCAGACAATCTGTTCCACCAGATTATTGCTCATGCCGTGGTGACAAAAATTTACCCCAATGGCTTTATCTTGAGATTTCCTTATTATATCTGACAAGTCTTATAAAACAATATAACAATGAGATCAAGTGCGCACGTTATAAAGAGACCATTCTTTCCCTAAGCCCCTCCACCTCTCCACCTCCTGCTCCTCCTTTAAGACTCTCTTTAAAACCTACCTCTTTGACCAAGCTTTTAGTCACCCCTCCTATTATCTCCTTCTTTGGCTTGGTGGTCCATTTTTATCTGATTATGCTTCTGCGAAGTATGTTGGGACATGTTTCTATATTAAAGGCGCTCTATAAATACAAGTTGTTATTTTTCTTCTCTCAGCTAAAAATGATACGTTATGTTTGAATTGTACCTCATGCTACCTCATGTAAGGCAAGTTATACAAGTAATGTAAAGAGGTCTGTGGTCCACAATGAGATTGTCTTATCCATGTGACTCAAGAAAGAGGATGCACTGGTGAGCAGCTCACGAGGGAAGAAAGATGGAAAGAACAGAGAACAACAACAACTTGCATTTATATAACACCTTTAATGTAGTAAATCATTCCAAGGCACTTTGCAGGAGTGTTCTCAGACAAAATTTGACACCGAGCCAAAGGCGGAGACATTAGAACACATGACCAAAAGCTAGATCAAAGAGGTAGGTTTTAAGCCTTAAAGGAGGAGAGAAGTAGAGAGGCAAAGAGGGTTAGGGAGGGAATTCCAAAGCTTATGGCCTAGACTGCCGAAGGAATGGCCGCCAATGGCGGGGCGAAAGAAATCGGGGATGTACAAGAGGCCAGAATTGGAGGAACGAAGAGTTCTCAGAGGGTTGTAGGGTTAGAGGAGGTTACAGAGATAGGGAGAGACGAGGCCATGGAGAGATTTGAACACAAGGATGAGAATTTTAAATTTGAGGTGTTGCTGGACCGGGAGCCAATGTCGAAGAAAAAAATCCAAAAATAAACATGGATGTTTCCCTGTAAATAGTAATTCAAAGCACATACCAGTACTGGCCTCTATCCATTATATTTTTGCATGACTTTGTGTCAGGAAATTGTCTGTAATGTAAAGTGACAGTAAATGTAAAATGTAACTAAAGGACCAGTTCCTTTCCTGCACAAAACAATTTAACAAGACAGGTTTTCAGGACTCAGATGAATTGATTTTTCACACGGTGAATGTGAATTACAGTAACTTAGTTACCAGGACAGACTGCTTTCAAGCTGACTTGTTATCTTTGCATCCAGTCTGATCATATCATGAGTCTTTGACAGATGGCAATGTAACCTCAGATATCACAACAAACTTTTTTATATATTGTATACCAAATAAACTAACTGTAAAATAATACTAACCCGATTCATTCTCATTGATCTTAAAGAATTCTGTGCCCCTCCCACTGCCCCTCATCCCAACTGAGCTCAGCTAACTCAGACAAAACAAGGGATATAACCTCGAAAAACAACAAGGGCTTGAATTACCATCACGACCTGCAAGAACAAAGCTTCAAATTTTATAAAGTAAATGGGTTAATGCTTCTGCTAAAATAGTAGAGACGAATGCATTAAGTGTTTGCACACTAGTATCCCACAATTCCAGGACCGTAGTGATTTCTTACCACCCCCTATAATTTTCTATTTACCATTTTATTTGTCACAGCAACAAATGGCAGGTCACCACAATTAAATCATCTGGTTTGACAAGAAGTGATATTGTGCTGTAAGGTTTCACAAGCAACAACATCAACAACAATTTGCATTTATATAGCACCTTTAACGTAGTAAAATGTCCCAAGTCATTTCACAGGGGCGTAATCAAACAAAATCAATCTTAAAGGAGGAGAGAGGTAAAGAGGCGGAGAAGTTTAGGAAGGGAATTCCAGAACTGAGGGCCTAGGCAGCTGAAGACATGGCCGCCAATGGCGCAGCGATTAAAATCGAAGATGCGCAAGAGGCAAGGATTGGAGGAGCACAGAGATCTCGGAGGGTTGTAGGGCTGCATGAGATTACAGAGATAGGGAGAGGTAAGTCCATGGAGGGGATGAGAATATTGAAATCAAGATGTTACCGGACCGGGAGCCAATGTAGTTCAGCGAGCACAGGGATGATGGGTGAACGGGACTTAGTGCGAGTTAGGATACAGGCAGCAGAGTTATGGATGAGCTCAAGTTTATGGAGGGTAGAAGATGGGAGGCCAGCCAGGAGAGCATTGTAATAGTCATGTCTAGAGGTAACAAATGCATGGACGAGGGTTTCAGCAGCAGATGAGCTGAGGCAGGGGCGGAGACATGCAATGTTACAGAGGTGGAAGTAGGCGGTCTTGGTGACGGAGATGATATGGGGTCAGAAGCTCATCTCAGGGTCAAATAGGATGCCAAGGTTGTGAATGATCTGTTTCAGCCTCAGACAGTGGCCAGAGAGGGGGATGGAGTCAGTGGCTAGGGAACAGTGTTTGTGGTAGGGACTGAAGACAATGGCTTTGGTCTTCCCAATATTTAGTTGGAGGAAATTTCTGCTTATCCAGTACTGGATGTCGGACAAGCAGCGTGACAAATTAGACAGAGTGGAGGGGTCAAGAGAGGTGGTTGTGAGGTGGGTGTCGTCAGCGTACACGTGGAACCTCATGTTGTGTTTTCGGATGATGTCACCGAGGGGCAGCATGTAGATGAGAAATAGGAGGGGGCCAAGGATAGGGGGGACTCCAGGGGTGCGGGAGCAGGAAGAGAAACCGTTGCTGGTGATTATCTGCCTACTACTGGATAGATAGGAATGGAACCAGGAGAGGTCAGTCCCACCCAGCTGGACGACAGAGGAGCGGCTTTGGAGGAGGATGGTATGATCAACCATGTCAAAGACTGTAGACAGGTCAAGAAGGATGAGGAGGGATAGTTTACCACGGTCACAGTCACAAAGAATGTCATTTGTGACTTTAATAAGGGCTGTTTCAGTGCTGTGGCAGGGGCAGAATCATGATTGGAGGGGTTCAAACATGAAGTTGAAGGAAAGATGGGCACGGATTTGAGACACAACAACACGTTCAAGGACTTTGGAGAGGAAAGGGAGGTTGGAGATGGGGCTGTAGTTTGCAAGGACAGAGGGGTCGAGGGTGGTTATTTTGAGGAGTGGGGTGATGACTGCAGATTTGAAAAGGAGGGAGATAGTATCTGAGGAGAGGAAACCGTTAAAAATATCATTTAACATGGGGGCCAGGAAGGGAAGTTGGGTGGCTAGCAGTTTGGTGGGAATAGGGTCAAGATTTATCTTGCTTACTGGTATGGTAGAATATCAAACTTTCTATTATTATAAAATATTTATTTCACTGTCCGACACAGCGAACCACAATAGCTTCTCCATATTGTAAACCTCAAAGTATAGACTACAGTGTATCCTACACTTGAAAGGGATTCACACCACTCACTTGAGCTTGCAATACTCATCAGTTAATCAGCCGCATCATTGCATTTGCACCTCGTTGGTGAATATCCTATACAATTGAAACCTAAGAGCAAAATAATTGCGACTGTTTCAGTTCCTTCCAATATGTGAAACAGGACTAATCGAATCAAATTAACAACTGTATTGCTGAGTGTGGAAAAAGGAGGAGATAGTGTGGGAAGAGAATTTCTCATCCCAAACTCGAGCCTGGGAAGATGAACTCATTACTTATTATCAGTGGAATTTCTAGGAGTAACTGAATAAATTCTGATGAGCAGGAGTCTTTGGACTGACCCTTTCTTCTTTAATAGCAAATAGTTGTTTCTTTCATCAATTGAGAGGAGCTAATTATGTGTAGGAGGATAACTGCATGGAAGGCAGATGCCTGTGAAGCAAGACGGAGCTGACCATCTTATCTTTTGCTAATGATTTGCCTTGGCCTCTTGTTTCTCATCTTCTTTATAAGGAACCTGTTTTTCTTATTTTATGAAGTTTTTCTTTCATTAGCAAATGTTCTGAATGATTGCATTATCTCTGGGAAACCAGCATTTAGGAATACGCTGCCAATTGCTTATCAGTAATAACTGATGAAGGGCACTCCATCAGAGAGGCAGGTAGGAATGTAGAACATATAACAACTTGCTGCAATGGGACTCTCAGATTTTATTACTCACAAATACCCTGAATTGTTGCCAGCTTTTATGAATCAGTTCTTATAAAGTGTATTACAGCCATGTAAAAAAGGTCTTTAGTGAACAGTTCACTTTGTTCTGAGGACAGACATAGGGAACACAGCTTATTCTTTGTGAATAAGGGGAAATTTGTTCAATTGTTCTAAAAGCCATGAGAGAGTAAATGAAGCAAAAGTTATTACATTAAATTCTTTTAGCTGCACCTTGTTTTAAGATTTAAGACACGATTTCAAAATGAAGATTCCTTTATTCTCCCTCCAATTTTGTTCACTTCTCAAGGCACTGACTCATCCTAGGATAGCGTTTCATAAGTGCCACAAAATTTCCAGTACCTCACCCAAAGGGCAATTCTTTGTGTGTAAGCCTAGAAAGTGATTGTTGGCAGGCAGAGTCAATGGGCAGTGCGCACATTGTTTTTTCTCCCTTACTAGCTTAGAAACATGGAGACCAATCGTAGTACCCTTACAATTCACCGAATGAGATCAGCTAGCTCATCGCAGACAGGAGATTGAAGTTAGGAATTCCGGTTCTGCACTGTTCAGTTTCACTGGGCAGAAATTAAAATTCTCTCAAAATAAAGTCGTTGGGAAAATATTTTCCCATGAGGGAGAAAATTAGGATTCGATGCCCAAAATTAGGTTTAAGGGTGAACTGGATTCTTGAAAAGTTATGTCTCATACAGCTAAAAATCTTACATTTAGCACATTTAACCGAAGGAAAAAAATGGGCCATCTATACAAAATGCATGCTGGTGTGTAATGAGTATGGTAATATCCCAATATTAGGAGTAATCCAACGCTCTTCTGGCCAGCATCACATTTTCCAGCCCCTATAAACTTCAGCTCATCCAAACTTCTGCTGCCCATATCCTATCCTGCACCTTGCCCCAGTTACCCATCCTTGCTGACCTACATTGGCTTCCTATTCCCCCAAAGCCTTCAATTTAAAATTCTCATTCCTGTGTTTAAATACCTTCACGGTTTTGCCATCCCTATCTCTGTAACCTCCTTCAGCCCTACAAACCACCACCCTAAACTGTCCATTCCTCTGACTCTGGCCTTTTGTGCATCTCCCCCTAATTTCGCTCCCCCCATTTGGCAGCTGTCTAGGCCCCATTCTGTGAAATTCCCTCCCTAAGCTCATCCACCTCTCCATCTCCTTTCCCTCCTTTAAGGCCTTCCATAAAACCTATCACCCCTCCAAATATCTCCTTCTTCATTTCAGCATACATTTCTGTCTGATTACACCTCTGTGAAGCATTTTGGGATGTTTTACTACATTAAAGGCATTATAGAAAGGTAAGTTCTTGTTGTTTTATGAATTCATGCTCTGGCATTGAGCTTTGCCTGCAGGGAACGCAAATTAGGAATTTTGGTGTGGAGATATGGGCCCAGCAGGATTCCAGCCGCTAATAACCTTTGATATGAATTTTGCAACAATATTGGTGCCAAGATAGTTTGGCTGGAGATGCAGAGAACCTCTGACAAGTAGACATTTAAGGGGTAAATATAATGAAACCGTGCTCCGAGTGGAGAGCCTCACCCACTGGGAGCACATATCTTGAATTTGGGCACATGCCACCTATGATTTCCTGTCCATTAATTGT
Source organism: Heptranchias perlo (assembly GCF_035084215.1). Taxonomy (NCBI): domain Eukaryota; kingdom Metazoa; phylum Chordata; class Chondrichthyes; order Hexanchiformes; family Hexanchidae; genus Heptranchias; species Heptranchias perlo. The sequence continues at coordinate 50,073,935 of NC_090326.1, read as the reverse complement.
AATGGATGGTAAATCATAGGGCGCACCGGCCTAAATTCCTAGTATGTGCCTTTAGCGGGCAAGGAACCCTACCAAGAACACAATTTAGGACTATGGCTTTAAATTGGAATAAAATGGGGATATTAGTACTATTCTACAAATTTATGAATGGTATGGAAGTGAAAACAGCTTGGCTATATAGTTTGACATTATTCCAATAATATACTTTACTAATGTACTGATCTTATTGGGTGGTGGTGATTGAATGGCTCAGTCTGGGCAAATGCTGTGTCTGCTCAGAGTGTGTGAAGGGTCACAGAAGCTCTTCCCTTTTTAATGTTACTAATTTGTAAAAAAAAAATACTCTCAGGAATTGTGTTTGCAGTTATCTTTTAAGAGAGATTTGTCTGAAGAGGGAACAGTCTTATCAGACTGTGCTCAGACGTCTGAATCTCATGGATTGTAATTGTGTACTTTTGTTATTACAGAAGAAAAATCAATAAACAATTATTCATAAAATGGGGAAAAGTGCTTAGTAAAATGTTTTGTTCTCATAAGGAAGAAGAGCCAATTGACCTGTCACGTTTCAGGATTTTTTTGACCATTTTTCAACAGGGAAGATTTGGGAAAAGAGTTGATTTTACATATTGTGGGTTTAAAGCAAAATGTATTCACAAAGTTATACAGTGGCTGTAATTAATAAGTAATTGAATCCCACAATTATTTTCTGACTTCAGGCTAGGCTATGCCCATAAAAAGTGGGTGCAGTGGGGCTTTAACCAGCAATTCCTGCTTGGTAGGGCTTTTTAAAAGAAGGTAATTTTTAAAAAAATATTTGGAGTTTTTTTGCACTTTCAGATACTTTTGGCTTCATTTGTTCCTTCCATTATTTGGTTTTATTGGGCTTCACATGTTTGCTTATTTTTTACCCTGTCAATCTATTCATTATCCTGCTGACTTTGATGTGGCACCTTACAAAGAAGTGTGGATGGGTATTCCCTTGGGGGTTCTGAAAGCATTGTATTTTGGGATGAGAAAGACAATTTCAGAAGTAGCTGATAAACACAGGTACAAATGACCTTGGAGGCATTTTGACCACGCATGTCACCATTCCAGGACCTACACCTCGACATGTCAGAGGGGTACTATTTTCAACAACCCAGCTTCACAGGACAGGCTGCTGCAGAGTGGTGCCATATTCTGTCCACTGATCTGCACACAACATCTGGATCCAGGGCAGTTCTTTCCACAGCATGAAGCATTCATAATATTACATCCTTCCAAGGCACCCTAAGAGACATCTAATGGTCTGCAGTACACCCATGTAGCAGAGAAGTGATAATCAGTAAGTTGGCAAGGGGCAACACTTTCATCTCGTTCCTTGTGGAAAGGAGGCATCAACTGGACAGGACGCATCATTTTCATTGGATAGCACAGCTTCTTCAGGTGCAAAGAGGCACACATGGAATTCATCGTGAAGAGAAAGCATTTGCATTCGATTAACATCCACGTGGTATCTGGCCACAGAACTCTCATCATGCACATTAATGGCTTTTATGCAGGGAGACACCAGCAATCCACAATGGTCACATTTCTGGAAGAAGAAGAAACACGGTCAGGGGAGGGAATGGGAGGATGTCTCTTAGGAGACCATTGATACGCTCTGTATCCATGGCTGCTGACTCCACTGAAAAATCCCCCTAACAGCAGAGTGGAGCCTGAGCATCTGTTTGGTGTCCCACATCTGCCACCTCCACCTGTGAAGTGCGCTGTGTAGCATTGTCACGATGACAGATTGTGTGAAACAGGACAATGGTTGCATGCAGTACTTCAAATAGCACCTGCCGGAGGCTCTGGATGTTCCCATCTTAGGATTGTATCATCCTTGACAGGCCCCATAAGAAATGTCTACAACAGTGAGAAGCAAACCTACTGATATCACCACATCTTTTCCTCATTTACAGCCAGGAGCAAAGGTGATTGCATAGACTCAGTTAGCAACCTCCCTCCGAGCAGCTGGCACAAGTCAGTGCTTTTACTAAAGGGCGGTCTTCAACCCCAAATAGGGCCACTTTCGTTTGGTGCAGAATGACTTCCAACATTTCAGCAGGACAGGGAACAGTGCTGTCCACATGGCCGTACTATGCGATTGTGATCCACTTTCCAATCCTCAACATAACTTGCCCATAAATGGCGAACCGCAGCTGTTGCCTCGCTGCTTTCCCAACCCCTAGCCAAGTGTGCTGCAGGCCCACCTCTCTGGGCAAGCTTTTCCTGGGCCTGTTGCCTATTCAAAATAGAAAGAGGCACTGCCATTGGAAAATTGGGCCAGGCCAGCCCTCTGTGTTGCAGGCACAGGTGGACCTGTGAATTGGGTCAGCACAACCCAATTTTTGTCAAGCTCAGGAAATCAGGGTGCTCAGTGCATGCCTGTGCTATGTAAATCAGACCTGGCAGGAAGATCAGGTCTTGAGGTAATCTTCACAATGAAGCACACTTCCAGTGCCCCCGGACTGCACCTGGTCAGAAATATCCAACCTTTTCAATTAATTTATAGATATCTAATTTGAATGTATGACCATAAGACCATAAGAGATAGGAGCAGGAGTAGGCCATTCGGCCCCTCGAGCCTGCTTCGCCATTCAATGAGATCATGGCTGATCTGATTTTTACCTCAACTCCACTTTCCCGCCTTTTCCCCATATCCTTTGACTCCCTTGCTGATCAAAAATTTGTCTAACTCAGCCTTGAATGTATTCAATGACTCAGCCTCCACAGCTTTATGGGGTAAAGAATTCCAAAGATTCACGACCCGCTGGGAGAAGAAATTCCTCCTAATTTCCGTCTTAAACGGTCGACCCCTTATTCTGAGACTATGCCCCCTAGTTTTGAGATGGGTAACATCCTCTCAGCATCGACCCTATCGAGTCCCCTCAGGATCTTGTATGTTTCAATAAGATCTCCTCTCATTCTTCTAAGCTCCAATGAATATAGACCCAACCTGTTCAATCTTTCCTCATAAGGCAACCCTTCCATTACCCGGAATCAACCTAGTGAACCTTGTCTGAACTGCCTCCAATGCATAAGGGCACCAGAACTGTACGCAGTATTTCAGGTTTGGTCTCACCAGCACCCTGTACAGTTGTAGCATGACTTCCCTGCTTTTATACTCCATCCTCCTAGAAATAAAGGCCAATATTCCATTTGCCTTCCGGATTACCTACTGCACCTATATGTTGACTTTTTGTATTTCATGTACGAGGACACCCAGATCCCTCTGTACTGCAGCTTTTTGTAGTATTTCTCCATTCAAATAATATTTTGCTTTTTTATTTTTCCTCCCAAAGTGGATGACTTCACATTTTCCCACATTATATTCCTTCTGCCAAATTTTTGCCCATTCACTTAACCTGTCAATATCCCTTTGCAGACCTTTGTGTCCTCATCGCAACTTGCTTTTCCATCTATCTTTGTATCATCAGCAAATTTAGCCGCAAGACACTCTGTTCCTTCATCCAAGTCATTGATAAATATTGTAAATAGTTGAGGCCCCAGCACTGAGCCCTGCGGCACCCCACTAGTTACAGATTGGCATTTTGAAAATGACTCTTTTATCCCAACTCTTTGTTTTCTGTTAGTTAGCCAATCATCTATCCATGCCAGTATATTACCCCCAACACCATGAGCTCTTATCTTGTGCAGTAATCTTTTATGTGGCACCTTATCGAATACCTTTTGGAAATCCAAATATACTGCATCCATTGGTTCCCCTTTATCCACCCTGCCCGTTACTTCCCCAAAGAACTCTAATAAATTTGTCAGACACAATTTCCCCTTCATAAAACCATGTTGACTCTCCTTGATTGTATTATGAGTCTCCAAATGTCCTGCTACTACTTCCTTAATAATGGATTCTAGCATTTTCCCAATGACAGATGTTAGGCTAACTGGTCTATAGTTACCTGCTTTCTGTCTCACTCCTTTCTCGAATACGGGTGTTACATTTGTGGTTTTCCGATTTGCCGGGACCTTTCCATAATCTAATGAATTCTGGAAGATTACAACCACTATCTCTGTAGCCACTTCCTTTAAGACCCTTGGATGCAAGCCATCAGGACCAGGGGACTTGTCAGCCTTTAGACCCATTAGTTTACCTAGTACTTTTTCTCTAGTGATAATGATTGTTCTTAGTTCCTCCCTCCCCTTTGCCCCTTGATTTTCTACTATTATTGGTATGTTATTAATCACATGTGATCCATTACCTCCTGAGACCTTTTCTTCTGTAGACTACTCACTTCTGGTCTCACACATGGTGATATTGAAAGAAATAGTCAAATTAGAAATATAATCGATATATATTGAGCAATTGTGTAAGTATTGGTAAACGTGAAGTCAGATACAAAATATCTGTTCAATTCCTCTGCCATTTCCTTGTTTTCCATTATTATTTCCCCAGTCTCATCCTCTAAGGGACCAATGTTTACTTTAGCTACCCTCTTCCTTTTTATATACTTGTAGAAGCTTTTACTGTCAGTTTTTATATTTCTTGCTAGTTTACTCTCATAATTTATTTTCTCCCTCTTTTTATTATTCTTTTAGTCATCCTTTGCTGGTTTTTAAAGTTTTCCCAATCTTCGGGCTTACCAGTAATCCTTGCCATGTTGTATGCTTTTTCTTTTAACCTGATACCATCCTTTACTTCCTTTGTTAGCCATGGTTGGTTCAGCCTTTTTGTGGAATCTTTCCTCCTAACAGGGATATATTTTTGTTGCGAGTCATAAAATATCTTTTTAAATGTTTGCCACTACTTATCCACCATCGTACCATCTAATCTGTTTACCCAGTCCACTTTAGCCAATTCCACCCTCATTCCTTTATAATTGCCCTTATTTAAGTTTAATACAATAGTTTCAGACCCAAGATCCTCGCTCTCAAACTGGATATGAAATTCTATCATGTTATGATCACTGCTTCCCAAAGGATCCTTTACTTTGAGATCATTAATTAATCCTGTTTCGTTACCCATTACCAGATCCAAAATAGCCTGTTCCCTGGTTGGTTTCCCAACGTATTGGTCTAAGAAACAGTCCCGAATGCACTCTATGAACTCCTCCTCAGGGCTATTTTTGCCAATTTGATTTGTCCAATCTATGTGAAAGTTAAAATCGCCCATGATTATTGCATCATGATTCAGGGTTCATTTTGATGGAGAGGAATTTTAACCCCCAAGAACGGGTGGGTAGTTAAAATAATTGAATTTTCCAGTGTGACCGCAACCCAGATCCAACTTCCATGTTTAACGGAGGCCGTTTGGATGCGTGTGAGTAACCTACTCGCTCCAGTCGGGTCCCTAATTAGTGCAGGCAGGTATTTCTCAGAGCAAATAACGTCCTTGTGAAATGTTAATTAGGTCTTTTTAAATTGATTTTCACAGGCCTTTAAATTTAACATCTTCAGCACGGGTTTCTAGGGGCTCATGAATCTCGCCAGTGAAACAGAGGCGAGAAGGGCCAGATTGATGAGGTAAGTGCCTATATTGCACTGCTTGTGGGCCAGGAGGAACGGGAGTGTTTCCTCCAGGCCCAACAAGCTTACCTGCTGCGATCGGGCCCCCGTGATCAGCCAACTCCGCCCCCCCCCCCCCCCCCCACCGTGTCCGAGACCCCCTGATGTTCGACAAACGCCCCCCCCACCCCCCACCGTTGTCCGACAACCTCTCCCAACCCGATGTCCAACCCTAACCCCTACCCCTAACTGTACAAATATAATTATAAACATTTACCCACCTTCCAGCCCTCCAGCATCTCCTTGTAGCAATCGCCCTCCTGGCAAACGCTCCCCGGTTGCTTTTCCACCCGACAGGCAGCCAACCTGTCAACCAGTCTGGCTATCGGGCAAGAAACCTTTTGAAAAAATTTTAATTCATTAGGACCTGCAGGAAACCCTTCCACAAAATCACCCCCCACCCCTGCTCTCTTCCCGGCTCCAAGTTAATATTGGTGCCATGGTAATAAATATAACAAATTGGTGGTAGGTGGTGTTGAGGTTTTTGAACAATGGGGATGTTAAAGACTGCACATTATGAATACTGGCTGTGCTACCACTTCATCAAGTGATTTGATGTAGCCATCAGTTTCTTGAAATGGGAAAGTGTTCCTTTTCCCATCATTAATATTGGTCAATTTGATGCACAAATCTTCATCAAAACTTCACCAGAAAAGGAATTTAGAATTAACATAATAATTCATAGATGAATTCTAAAGTGTATCAGCCTACTAAATAAATTAGGTCATATCTAAGATGTTACCCCTCAGTGGGCAGTCCAACAAGGGAATAGTGGAACTGTTCCCTTTTCAATGGAAGCAGCAAAGGAATAAATATCTGGAGAAAATCTCAGTCCCAGAGATTTAAGAGGTAGCTAAAATAAGCAATGGGGAGACACCACTCAAAATCAAAGAGTTAGAGCATGAAAACCATTTGCTCTTACCTCAGTGATAACGGGCACAGTTAAAATTATTTTTTTCATAACATTTAATTATGTGACTAGATTTACATTAATGGTACCCCTTCAGGTTCAGGAGGTACTGCAAGAGGAAGCTTAACATAGAATTTTAACTGCCATAGGGTTTCCGGCAGGTGGGTCTCACATCCGATCCTCTTCTCACTTGACTTTACCTGGTGGGAAAGCAGCAGCAGCTTCCTCGCTCAGATCGAAGTTAAAATCGCAGCTAGAACACAATGACGTCATCAGACCCCCATCTGCATATTTAAAGAATGACCCCACCGGCTTCAGGTCGGTGCCTTTGCTGCCTGTTCAGAAGAGCAGGTTAAAATTGAAGATGGAGGGGTCCAGGCGGGACATCGGCGGGCAAGTCACCCTCTCAGTTTTAATGCCTACCCAATTTCCGCCTGGCAGGTAGGGATAAAATTGATACCTAAGAATTAGTTGAGATAAATTGATGGGTAGAGGCAGGGGTGGGTGGCAGATTGATGTTACCAGGAGTATCACCAAACAATTTAGATAAAGGCTGAAATAAATAAGAAAGGGACAAAATGTGAGTACCATAGCTGCAGATGGAGTAGATTATTGTTAGGTCAGTCCTCTGGATCATTTGGTATACATCAAGGTGACTAAAACAAATCCACCAAACTCAACTGATATTAATTTAGGAAATGGTGTAGCAAATAAGCTGGACTTAAACATTATTAAAACTTACTGACATATCCCATATTAATAAGGTTTAAAACAATATGAAGAGTGAAGGATCGGTTTTGAAGGTATGATTGTAGAACCTGGAAATCTTAAAAAATTGCCCTAAATTTCCATGAGGGTTCTCCCAATCTCCTGTCCTAACTTCACGTTTACCAATACTTACACAATTGCTCAATATATATTGATTATATTTCTAATTTGACTATTTCTTTCAATATCACCATGTGTAAGACCAGAAGTGAGTAGTCTACAGAAGAAAAGGTCTCAGGAGGTAATGGATCACATGTGATTCCCCCAAACCAGGAGCAGCAATAATTGTCATTCAGGAGAGTGAACATGTTCCATCAAGTGAGGAAAGCATTGGAAAAGGGGATTGGTACATATACAGGAGAGGCTCAATCAAATCAAAGTGTGGCATCTGCCTACCTTTATATCCCTGTGTCAGAAATCACAAGCCATGCACAATTTTGATAATGCAGATAGGATAACAGAAGCAATGTACACATTCATATTTGTAAACAATTTTACAACACCAAGTTATAGTCCAGCAATTTTATTTTAAATTCACAAGCTTTCGGAGGCTTCCTCCTTCCTCAGGTAAATGTTCAGGAGCTCCTTGAAGCCTACGCATTTATACATATAGAACAACACCATGTATTGTTCTATATGTATAAATGCGTAGGCTTCAAGGAGCTCCTGAACATTTACCTGAGGAAGGAGGAAGCCTCCGAAAGCTTGTGAATTTAAAATAAAATTGCTGGACTATAACTTGGTGTTGTAAAATTGTTTACAATTGTCAACCCCAGTCCATCACCGGCATCTCCACATCATCACATTCATATTGGAAGCACTCAGTCATCCAGAAATTCAGGGAGAGAGTAATGGGCAATATCATTTGAAACAAAAAAAATTAACATCTCCATCAGATAATCTTAGGAATCTTTCAGTAGAGCTCCAGTTCACTAAGGATAAAAAGAAACTAATTATATAGCTGCTTCATCTGGCAAACTGAATACTTCTGCAATCCTGGAAGGGCACGGATATGTAGTGCTGAGCAGCAAACAGCCAAACTATAAAAGATAACAACTAAAACAGCAACAACTCACATTTATAAAGTACCTTTAATGGAGGAAAATATCCCAAGGGGTTTCAAAAAGGAATAAAGAAAAATGTGGACACCAAGACTCAGAATGGAAATATTAGATGGGGTGACCAATATTTTAGTCAAAGAGGTGAGGTTTAAGGAGGGTGTTAAAGTAGAAGGGGGAGTTGCAGAATTAGGCGGGTTTAGGAAGAGAATATAAGAGCGTGAGCCTAGGAAGTTGAAGGCACGGCTGCCATTAATGTGGAAGAGGATGGAGGATGCACAAAAGACCAGAGTTGGAGGAATGAAATATTCAGAAGATGATTTGTAGCACTGGGCGAGCTTATAGAGGTAGTAGTTTTGTATATAGAATTTAGTAGTTTAGTGGGAATGGGTTCAAGAGAGAAGGAGGTGGGGATCATGGATGAGGGGAGCTTGGAGAGGGCATGGGAGGAGATGGGAGAGAAACTAGAGAGCAATGGCTTCAGGGCTAGTGGAGATGGGGGCTTGGGGGTGGTTTGGCTTGGTGAGCAAGGTGAAGGGGGGGGAACAACAAAGGCAGCTGAATAGATGGCCTTTATCTTGGTGATATCCATGAGATCCTTGCAATTATTGTTGGAGGTGAGGGTGCAAGGGGCAGGGGAGAGGGGTTTTAAGGAGGCAGTTGGTAGTTGAGAAAAGAAGCTGGGGGTTATCTTTGCTCTCCTGGATAATACTAGAGTAGTGGGTGGTATTGGCAGAGGAGAATAAGGTCCAATAGTGCTTCATGTGATCCAGCCAGATCTGATGAATGGCTATACAAGTTGTGCACCAGATATGCTCAAGTCAGTGCCCCATGGATTTGAGGAAGTGATGATGGGGGCTGTACCAGAGAGAATGAATGGGATGGGAAACAGTAAAGCTTTACTGGAGTCAAGGCCATCAAAGGTGAGGGAGTGGTTGAGAAAATCAACAGCTTCAGAGGTATTGTGGTGAATAGAGGACCAAAGGATAGGTGGTTGGGAGTTGTAAGTGCAGTTATAAGCAAATTGGGAAAGAATTTTCTCCAGGGCCTGATGCAGAAAGAAGTGATGTTGGGAGGAGATAGAGGATGTGAGTGGTGAGGGATACACGGAAGCGGTCGGAGGTGGCCATTTCAGTGATTGAGACCACAAGATGAGGGAAGCCATGGCAGACGTCAAGGTTGAGACAGTGACCATTAATATGGATAGGAGAGCTTATATGAAGGGAGAAATTTAAGGAGGACAAGACGCAGTGAATTAAGAAGAGTGAGGGCAAGGGGAACTGAGATGGAGATTACAATCACCGAGGATGAGGAGTGACTTAATGCACATAATATAAAAATAATGTATTTAAACAACAGAGTGCAAAAGATCATTCTGATACGGAAAACAACAATTGATATGGACCAATGCAAGGTAATGAGACCTGGGAAGGGTAATAAACTGTGGGAATATAAGGGATGATGTTATGAAATCCGTCTTGGGAAGGAGCCTCATTGACCGTACTTGCGAATTGAGAAGATGCGGGTGTGCCACCAACAATTTTTCAACATTTTAATGGATGGAAAATCATGGGGAACATACCCACAAATTCTCAATATGTGGTCACAGAGGGCAAACCCCACCCCCCCCCCCACCCCCCGCCACACACCCGAATCGAAAGCACAATTTCATAAAATCAGCACTATAAACTAAATGGATCTGGGTCGCTGCACACAGGAAGCAAGAAGGATCTGGTGGTAGTGGTGGATAACTCACTAAAACCAGCAGCACAGTGGGCGGCAGCAGTCAAGAAAGCTAATCGGATCTTGGCATGTATAGCCAGAAAAATAATAGGGCTGAATTCCTGATTGGCCAGTTCAGCGAGAAGCAGCGTTTGCAGGAAAAAGCTGGTCAGGAAATTGTGTGCACGTAGCCGCTGACTTTCTGTGTTATGGCAGATTTGGGATGTAGCCCTGCGGTTTCGAAACCAGCACTCCCTATAAGCACCATTTTTCTTCAGGATAACCAACTCTCGTAAGTTTGTTAAAAGTATTGGTGTGGCCACATTTGGAGGTCTCTGTACAGTTATAGCACTGCAGACAGTGTAGAATATGGCAATGAAACTGATACCTGACTTAAGGCATTTAAGCTATAACAAGAGGTCGAAGTGCCTTGGATTGTTTACACCACAGAAGAGAAAATTCAGCAGAGATATTGGGCCAGAACTCACACAGAGCGGCATGGCAACACTCGCTGCAGCTCCTGCAAAATAAATTAACAAATGTTTTTACTGCGAACTCTGTGGCATTGACTTACTTGATTTTGAACTTTTAAAAAGTTGTGCGCTATCAACTCAGCCTCTGAGCAGGGTAAGTCGATGCGTTTGGAACTGTCTGTGAGAATAGAAGACACCCCCACAAAATCTGTCAGGAAGAGAAGTCACGCCCACAAGTAGGCAAGCAGACTTCATTCATTTAAAGTTAGTATTCTGGAAGTCATTGTAAATAAAAAAATATTATACAAAGCCAAAGAAATAATTGAATTAAATTAGAGTCACAAGGGAAAAGTTTTTTTTTTAATTAATTTTTTAATTTTTAATTTTTTTTTAATGACCAAAACTATTAAAATAAGGAGTAATATGAGACTCCACATTTTTAAAATTTAATTTTTAGTTGTTTCACAGTCATTAAGACTAACCGCGCTTTTGAAACTTAATTTAGACCTGGTATTTTTAAGCATACCTCTCGGTGACATAATTAGTTACTTTCCAGGCGAATGCGCAAGTTTGCGATATTTCAGTGATTTCAATGACTGCAGCGTGTGATGGCCCTTTAATTCGCAGCTGTCAAATCACCAGCGAACCAATAGGAGCAAGTTCACGACTTCCACATTTTAGTGTGCATGTGCAAACGCGGGAATTTGCTCCTTCGAGTCGCCACTAAAAACTGAGAGTGCTGTTGAGCTCCTCCGTTATTTCGGGAGCAGGTTCTGCCTCATTATTCAAGGCTTGGGAGGGTTTTTTAGAAATCAACAAAGGATGACCAAGAAATTGATAAAGAGGGAGAAAATTGAATATGAGAGTAAACTAGCAAAAAATATAAAAACAGATTGTAAGAGCTTCTATAAGTATGTAAAAAGGAAGAGAGTAGCAAAAGTGAACGTGGGACCCTTAGAGGCTGAGACAGGAGAAATTATAATGGGGAATATGGAAATGGCAGACGCATTAAACAAATATTTTGTATCTTGTCTTCACAGTAGAAGACACAAAAAACATATTGGAAAGAGAGAGGAACTAAGGGTCTAATGAGAGTGAGGAACCTCAAGTAATTAAGATTGGTAAAGAAAAAGTACTACAGAAATTAATGGGACTAAAAGCCAACAAATCCCCTGGACCTGATGGCTTATATCCTAGGGTTTTAAAAGAGGTGGCTGCAGAGATAGTGGATGCATTGGTTTTGATCTTTCAGAATTCCCTAGATTCTAGAACATTCCCCATGGATTGGAAGGTAGCAAATGTAACCCGGCTGTTCAAGAAAGGAGGGAGAGAGAAAACAGGGAACTATAGGCCAGTTTGTAGCGGGTGGTGGTGTGTGTCAGCTTCACCTCTGACTTCTGAGCAGTCCGAATCGCTCCCACTCCCTGGGTTCTAGACCTTGGACTTATTTGGGGGTTGTGACAAAGTGCAGCAGACAACTGGTTTTGGTGCAAGAAACTTTGACCTTTATTCAAGAGAGGAAATACAACACAACAATCTTAACACGCTAATAAAATGGGGAACACTTCAGTACACATGAGAGAAATTACAGTAGAAAGATACCTCACCCCTCCTAATCCCACTTCACTAGCTAGGTTGGACTCTAAAGGGCCAGAGATAATGCTCACCAAATGAAACCTTGACAGTAATTCACCCAGAGGTAAGTCAGAAATAGATCGTAGAGTGGAAACTTTGCGGATCTTCGGTTTTCTCCCGAGTTGGTTTTCTTTGGTCGCGGTGGCTCAATATTACCCGGTTGGTTGGTGGTAATATTCGGTTGGTTGTTTTGTAAGGCCCTTGTTGCCGCGAGGTGTCTGATGGTCACTGGGGCTGTTGCTCTGGTTTCTTCTTGTGTGTTGGCCTGCTTCTAGAGCTGCTGACCTTCCCTGTCGAACTGCCTTCCCCTCCCCTTGTTGTTTGCTGGAAACTGCTCTTCTTTCCAGACACAGGCAGAACCAAGACAAGCAGCCCACCAGAGCCAGCAAGCCAGAGAGAGAGAGAGAGCTTTCGCCTTGTGGCTGTCTCTCTTACCATGGTCTATTTAAACAGTTCTTACAAAGCCCTTAAGAATCTTTGATGGCTTTTTGATGGTCCCAATCATATTGCAAATTGCTTCTCCCAATGTGTCATTGTTAATTCTGATTTTGAGCTTGTCACATAAGGCTTCCTTTTGTATCCAACGTCCTAGGTGTTGATGGTTTTGCTTTAAAACAAAGGCATGGCCCCACCATGTCTGGAAAAGTTGCCTCTTTCAATGGGAGTGATTGTCGACCCCCTGCGGTCGGTTTTGCATTAAAACAGAGACATGTCTGAAGCTCCACGGTGTGTGTGTGTTGTTGATTTCGTCTGGTGACCTTTCACCTATCCTTCCATTTTAGGATTATAGTCAAGTTTTCCCATACTCAGGGTTTTTTTTAGGGTTTTTCTCCGAGTTTTGGGGGATCTGTGAATTTTGAGAATCTTACACGAGATTGATTCCTGGGATGATAGGGTTGTCCTATGAGGAGAGATTGTGCAGAATGGGCCTATATTCTCTGGAGTTTAGAAGAATGAGAGGTGATCTCATTGAAACATATAAAATTCTTAGAGGCCTTGACAGGGTAGATGCTGAGAAGCTGTTTCCCCTGGCTGGAGAGTCTAGAACCAGGGGTCACAGGGCAGGATTTTAAAAGGGAAAAACGGCTGGGTTGGGGGCAGGGGGGCAGTGGGGCAATCAAAATCGATGTTTTAGGAAGCGGGCAGACTTCCCAGCTGGATCCTGTCCATTTTTGAATGAGACTCAGGCAAATCAGTCACCAGGAAGTCCCATCCGCACATAAATCCCGCGGGCTGATAATTAAAGGGGCAATGTACCTCATTGAGGTACGTAAGGTAGTTTATATTTTGTGTATTGGACACTTAAAATGATTTGATCGTTACCTGGCCGGCTTTCCCATGGCATCAGGTTCACGCCTGGTGAAACGGATCAATGAAAAATAGACTAAATAAATTAAATAAAATTACATTTTCCATTGTAAAAAAGTTAATAAACATACCTTAAAAACGATGTTGCCTGGACACCCCCACCTGATCCCAATTCTGATGTCTCCCCTCTGATCCCGATATCCGATGTCTCCCTTCCAATCTTTTTCCACCCACCCACCCCCTTCTCTATCACAACAGCCGATGAGGTCTCTCACTCTCGCTTTCTCCCCCCCCCCCCCCACTCTCGGATGTGCAGCTCCTGTCAGCAGCCAACCTGTCAATCAGGCTGGCTGCCAGGCACAAAACCTAAAAGAGGCATTGATTGGCCTCATTAGGGTCACGATCGCGACCCGCCTACTTCCCCTTCGGGTTTTGCACCCGCAAATCCATCCCCTCCCCCCCCCCCCCCCTTCCCCACACTCTTCCCACTGGCATCATGCCCATTTAGGACAGAGATGAGGATGCTCAGTCGTTGAGTATATTCAAGATAGAAATCGATAGATTTTTGGACACTAAGGCAATAAAGGGATATGAGGATAGGGTGGGAAAGTGGAGTTGAGGTAGAAGATCAGCCATGATCTTATTGAATGGCGGAGCAGGCTCGAGGGGCCGGATGGCCCACTCCTGCTCCTGTTTCTTATGTCCTTATTCTTATGTTCAAGGAAGAAGTAAAATGAACATTGATAATATTTCAAGATTACAATAAACTCCAGAACCAAGGGACACAGATCAAGCTTAGGTCAGGAAAGGTGCGTAGGCAGTCTAGATTTAATTACTTTACATGGTGGGTGGTGAATGTGTGAAACAGATTGCCTAGGAGAAGGCAGCCAGTGTAGAAAAGTTTAAGGGAGGATTGAATAGATATTTAAAGGGGGTGGGCAATTGAGGAGCACTAGTTTTGGGACCAGCCAGATGGCGTGCAGCATCTTGTCCAATAGTGTACTGTCCAATGTTCCTATATAAAATGTGCAAGGGTTGTGAAGGGAAAAAGGGAGAAAATTGGATAAGGGAAAAGTCAGTCAACAATGAGCAAGTTTCGTTTCAAATCAGCATTAAGTTTAAATAGCAGTTAGATATATTAGAAATCTGCAAATATTGACTATTTGTAATATAGACATAAATGTAATGAAAGTGTGAAATTCAAAGTGCTGTTAAATAACTGGCCTGGAAATTCCATGGGAGTTCTCCTGATCTTCTGCCATAGCTTTGGCGGGAGGCCAGCGGAACTTCCAGAGGAATGGCGTAAACGGATGTTTTCTGCAAAGGATTAGAGAGCCACATAGCCAAGTCCTCACCAGTCTACCTGTCACATCTGTCCATGAAAGTATTGGTAGGAGTGACCACCGCACAGTCCCGTCTTCACACTGAGGACACCATCCAACCTGTTATGTGGCACTACCACCGTGCTAAATGGGATAGATTCAGAACAGATCTAGCAGCTCAAAACTTGGCATCCATGAGGCGTTGTGGGCCATCAGCAGCAGCAGAATTGTGTTCCAGCACAATCTGTAACCTCATGGCCCGGCATATCCCTCACTCTACCATTACACCATTACCAACAAGCCAGGCGATCAACCCTGGTTCAATGAAGAGTGTAGAAGAGCACGCCTGGAGCAGCAGCAGGCGTACCTAAAAAAAAATGATGTGCCAACCTGCTGAAGCTACAACATAGGACTACATGCATGCTGAACAGCAGAAGCAACATGTTATAGATAGAGCTAAGCGATTCCACAACCAACAGATCAGATCAAAGCTCTGCAGTCCTGCCACATCCAGTCGTGAATGGTGGTGGACAATTAAACAACTAACGGGAGGAGGACGCTCCGTGAACATCCCATTCCTCAATGATGGCAGAGTCCAGCACGTGAGCGCAAAAGACAAGGCTGAAGCGTTTGCAATCATCTTCAGCCAGAAGCCAAGTGGATGATCCATCTCAGCCTCCTCCCGATTTCCCCACCATCACAGAAGCCAGTCTTCAGCCAATTCAATTTGCTCCATATGATATCAAGAAATGGCCGAGTGCATTGCATGCAGCAAAGGCTATGGACCCCGACAACATCCCAGCTGTAGTGCTGAAGATTTGTGCTCCAGAACTAGCTGCGCCTCTAGCCAAGCTGTTCCAGTACAGCTACAACACTGACATCTACCCGACAATATGGAAACTTGCCCAGGTATGTCCTGTCCACAAAAAGCAGGACAAATCCAATCCGGCCAATTACCGCCCCATCAGTCTACTCTCAATCATCAGCAAAGTGATGGAAGGTGTCGTCGACAGTGCTATCAAGCGGCACTTACTCACCAATAACCTGCTCACCGATGCTCAGTTTGGGTTTCGCCAGGACCACTCGGCTCCAGACCTCATTACAGTCTTGGACAAAAGAGCAGGCGTGCTAAACTGGGCTGTATAGTGCCCGTTGCTCCAGTGCTACACGGCCTCTCCGACGTCCAAGATGGCATCTTAGATGCGCACGCACGTTTCCTGCCTGACGTGCGCCAGACGCCATCTTGGTATAGGAGTTAGCGCAGGCGCAGATAACGAACGCTGGAATCATGTAAAGTAAGGAGATAACGGCTTCAAACAGTGTGCAACACTGATTTAAAGTGATATACACCGTTTTGGGACTTAACACTCAACTCAAAGCACAGTCTTAACCCCAAGCATCTGAACATGTCTTAGAGTGCCTGGAGGACCCTCCACCAGCGCTATTTAAAGGGACCAGGCAGGATTTACAGGTTAGTGGCTGGATTATTGCTTCTGGCTGGCGAGACATTTGCAACTGTTTTTGGAGGTCTCCTAGACTTCAATACTAGGACGCGGTGACATAGCCTAATATTTAGTACCAGGACGTGCAGGAGTGGAGTTAGGAAATGCTTCTACACACATAGGGTGGGAGATGTTTGGAACACTCTTCTGCAGACGGCAGTTGATGCTAGCTCAATTGTGAATTTAAATCTGAGATTGATAGATTTCTGTGAACCAAGGGTATTAAGGGATATGGGGCTAAGACGGGTATATGGAGTTAGGTCACAGGTCCACCATGATCTCATTGAATGGCAGAACAGGCTCCAGGGCCGAAATGCCACTGCCACTTGCTGCCTCTTGATATGCGCCACCTTCTCCTGCAAGAAAGGGACGTGTGACTGGGTGATATGCCTGTCATGATTGAATAGCTGCCAGTGTGTGTAGCCTGTGAGTTGTGGGTGAGCAGCTTAAAACAGTGGTAATGTGTAAGGGTGAGAGGAAGCATCTGATTAGAAGAGTTGAGTACTGATGGAAAGAGTTTGTTGGTATGTGGATGATGGGGGGTGTAGTGCGTGGTGCAGTTGGTAGGAGACGCCACTTGACAGTTGAGCTCACTCACCTTGACCACTCATGTCAAAGCATTGAACTTCTTCCTGCACTGCATCCATGTTCATGATGCTGTGCGCCTGGCATTGACTTCGTCCCCCGCTGCCTCCCACTGCCTTTTGAGTATATGTCTGGAGGGCCTCTTGTCCACCCCCACTGTGGATGTAGGATATCCCTCCTTCTGTCCACCTCTTGCATAAAGGTCTCTAGTGCATCAGCAGAGAACCTAGGTGCATGCACTCTCGCAGCCCTGGTACCAACTCAGATCGGCAGATTGGTGAGGTCTGGCATGTGGATTGGAGGATGTGGGATTTAGTAGTGCGCAACCTTTATTCAACGTTTTAATGTAACTCATCAGTGTGTAAACATAGGGAAGGAATCTGCATCTGTGTTTTACGTGTGCAATGTCTGATCTCCGTTCACACTCCATGCAGACAGTAGACTGTTATTTTCAGCAAATAACATATACCATCTGCCTTGAAGACATTTCTAAGAAACATCCTCCCTTTAAGAGATTGAGCTCCCTCTGGTGGTGGAAAATGCAAATTCCATTGATTCCACGTGCAAGGCCTGGAAAAGAAGGCTGATTTCAGGTAAGTCCTCGGGTGGGTCCAAACTTGTGACTTGCTTGCGTAGGGTCCATCGGGCGCAGGGTACTAGCGCATCGCGCAACCCCCGCCCAAAACGGACCCTTATACAACTTTTCCCCCCAGAATTCCAGAGGTGAGGTGAGAGTGACTGCCCTTGACATCAAGGCAGCATTTGACCAAGTGTGGCACCAAGGAGCCCCAGTAAAATTGAAGTCAATGGGAATCAGGGGGAAAATTCTCCAGTGGCTGGAGTCATACCGAGCACAAAGGAAGATGGTAGTGGTTGTTGGAGGCCAATCATCTCAGCCCCAGGGCATTGGTGCAGGAGTTCCTCAGGGCATTGTCCTAGGCCCAACCATCTTCAGCTGCTTCATCAATGACTTTCCCTCCATCATAAGGTCATAAATGGGGATGTTCGCTGATGATTGCACAGTGTTCAGTTCCATTCGCAACCTCTCAAATAATGAAGCAGTCCGTTCCCACATGCAGCAAGACCTGGACAACATCCAGGCTTGGGCTGATAAGTGGCAAGTAACATTCATGCCAGACAAGTGCCAGGCAATGACCATCTCCAACAAGAGAGAGTCTAACCACCTCCCCTTGACATTCAATGGCATTACCATTGCTGCATCCCCCACCATCAACATCCTGGGGGTCACCATTGACCAGAAACTTAACTGGACCAGCCACATAATTACTGTGGCTACAAGAGCGGTCAGAGACTGGGTATTATGCGGCGAGTGACTCACCTCCTGACTCCCCAAAGCCTTTCCACCATCTACAAGGCACAAGTCAGGAGTGTGATGGAATACTCTCCACTTGCCTGGATGAGTGCAACTCCAACAACACTCAAGAAGCTCGACACCATCCAGGACAAAGCAGCCCACTTGAGCACCCCATCCGCACCCTAAACGTTCACTCCCTTCACCACCGGTGCACCATCCACAGGATGCACTGCAGCGACTCGCCAAGGCTTCTTCGACAGCACCTCCCAAACCCAAGACCTCTACCACCTAGAAGGACTAGGGCAGCAGGCACATGGGAACAATACCACCTGCACGTTCCCCTCCAAGTCACAAACCATCCCGACTTGGAAATATATCGCCGTTCCTTCATCGTCGCTGGGTCAAAATCCTGGAACTCCCTACCTAACAGCACTGTGGGAGAACCTTCACCACACGGACTGCAGTGGTTGAAGAAGGCAGCTCACCATCACCTTCTCAATGGCAATTAAGAATGGGCAATAAATGCTGGCCTTGCCAGCGACGCCTACATCCCATGAATGAATAAAAAAAAGTTTGCCGATGCCCCAAAGTTAGGAAGCATTGTAAGCAATGTAGATAGAAGCATAAAATTACAGAGAGATATTAATAGATTTAGTGAATGGGCAAAACTGTGGCAAATGGAGGCAAGTGTGAAGTCATCCACTTTGGACCTAAAAAGGAGAGATCAGAGTACTTTCTAAATGGTGAAAAGCTCAAAATGGTGGAGTCCAAAGAGACTTAAGGGTCCATGTACATAGATCATTAAAATATCATGGACAGGTACAAAAAATAATCAAAGAGGCTAACGGAATGCTGGTCTTTCTATCTAGAGGACTAGAAAACAAGGGGGTAGAAGTTATGCTGCAGCTATACAAAGCCCTGGTTAGACCACACCTGGAGTATTGTGTTCGGTTCTGGGCACCACACTTTAGGAAGGATATATTTGCCTTGGAGGGAATGCAGTGTAGATTTACTGGACTGATGCCTGGATTCCAGGGGTTAAATTATGAGGAGAGATTACACGAACTAAGATTGTATTCCCTGGAATTTAGAAGATTAAGCGGTGATATGATTGAAGTTTTCAAGATATTAAGGGGGACTGATAGGGTGGATAGAGATACTATTTCGGCTGGTTCGGGAGTCTAGGCTTATGGGACATAGCCTAAAAATTAGAGCCAAGATTCTCAGGAGTGAAGTTAGGAAACATTTCTACCGCAAAGGGTGGTAGAAGTTTGGAACTCTCTTCCGCAAATGGCAGTTGATTAATTTTAAATCTGAGATTGATAGATTTTTGTTTACCAAAGGTATTGAGGGATATGGGGCTTAGGCTAAGGTGGAGTTAGGTCACAGGTCAGCCATAATCTCATTGAATGGCAGAACAGGCTTGAGGGGCTAAATGGCCTACTCCTGTTCCCATGTTCCCATGTTCTGTGAGGGTTCTGCTGGTCTCCCCCCGAAGTTACAGTGGAAAATCAGTAGAAACCCTATGGAATTTCAGGGGCTGTTTTATTTCAGTACAAAATGCAGCATCAATACATAATGGATAAATAATTGATCCTGGATGTTTGATTGGTTTGCTTTCCTCTTACAGGGGGATATAGACAGGCTGGGTGAGTGGGCGAAGATTTGGCAGATGCAATACAATATTGGAAAATGTGAGGTTATGCACTTTGGCAGGAAAAATCAGAGAGCAAGTTATTATCTTAATGGCGAGAAACTGGAAAGTACTGCAGTACAAAGGGATCTGGGGGTCCTAGTGCAAGAAAATCAAAAAGTTAGTATGCAGGTGCAGCAGGTGATCAAGAAGGCCAACGGAATGTTGGCTTTTATTGCTAGGGGGATAGAATATAAAAACAGGGAGGTATTGCTGCAGTTATATAAGGTATTGGTGAGACCGCACCTGGAATACTGCATACAGTTTTGGTGTCCATACTTAAGAAAAGACATACTTGCTCTCGAGGCAGTACAAAGAAGGTTCACTCGGTTAATCCCGGGGATGAGGGGGCGGACATATGAGGAGAGGTTGAGTAGATTGGGACTCTACTCATTGGAGTTCAGAAGAATGAGAGGCGATCTTATTGAAACATATAAGATTGTGAAGGGGCTTGATCGGGTGGATGCGGTAAGGATGTTCCCAAGGATGGGTGAAACTAGAACCAGGGGGCATAATCTTAGAATAAGGGGCTGCTCTTTCAAAACTGAGATGAGGAGAAACTTCTTCACTCAGAGGGTAGTAGGTCTGTGGAATTTGGTGCCCCAGGAAGCTGTGGAAGCTACATCATTAAGTAAATTTAAAACAGAAATAGACAGTTTCCTAGAAGTAAAGGGAATTAGGGGTTACGGGGAGCAGCAGGAAATTGGACATGAATTTAGATTTGAGGTTAGGATCAGATCAGCCATGATCTTATTGAATGGCGGAGCAGGCTCAAGGGGCCGATTGGCCTACTCCTGCTCCTATTTCTTATGTTCTTATGTTCTCTGTACATCACTGCCCTTAAAGTTTGCTGTTATAACCACAACACATAATAGTTGTAATAGCTGTTAATTACATTCCAAATGAAAAGTCTGTTGAATCAGTTGGTCCTTATATATTGACATATTACATGGAACATCAATAGTATTAAACGTTTTGTATCTTTAAGAGTGCATGATTGTCAGAGCATGTGATTGTAGAACTGTTGTAGAGACTATGAGGGTGAATTTCTGCGGGGGTTCTCCCGCTTATGCATCGTAACTCTGATGGAAGAGCCACTGAAGCAGCATATGCAGCATTTTTTCTGGGGTTTCTGCGGCTCTTCCACTGTCGTTATGGCAAACAAGTGAGAAAACCCCAGTGGAAATTCACCCCCACCCCCACCATATGAATGTGGACTGCCTCCAGTGGATTGTATGTTGTTCTGAAATTGATTCTTAGATCTGACTTTACCATGCTAACCACATGGTATACTTGAACACATGGACCACTCATATCCAAAGAATTATTATTCCAGCGTAACAAACAACTCAGCCATATTGCTGTCTTTACTTCTGCTCACCTACGCTTTGCTCCCCCGCTTGTCAGTGCTCTACTTCCTGGCTAGCTACACTCTGCTCACTCCCCAATCCACCTGTACATCATTCTAACCTGCCTGTGCTCCGTTCAGTCCTTGGCACCACCTCTGTTTCCAGGCTCGCATCCCTTTCCCAAGTGATCTAATCCCAGGCTTCCACTGTCTGACGAGCCTTGACCCTTGCCTGCCACTTAGTCCCTAACTGCAACCTGTAATTACCTGCTACTTGTTCAGAGGACTCCAGTCCTGAGCCTGCAAGCAACACCCACTAGATATAGCAGTTCCATATTATAATCCTGGACCTCTTTGTATCATTGGAATCATGATGATTACAGAATGAGAACCAAATTTCCCAGGAACACCTCCAACAACCCATTGCATCTTGTACCAAACCTTCTAAAGCCGAGATTTTTTTGAAGACTCTGGGGCTGGTTTTCACTTTTGATGGGGGTAAACGGGTGATTGCAGATTGGCTACCCATTATATATCCAGCCTGATTTTCCTTATCACTGAAGTCAATGGAAAGGAAAATCAGGGCGGGGTGTCTAACAAGCTGCCAATCCAATATCGCTAGTTTTCCATCCCCGTCGAAAGTGAAAATTACCCCACTAATCCAAGTAGGCTTCAGTCATTAACCCATTTTGTGCTTCCCATAGATCTGTTCATTTCCCCTGCCCCAATGCATTACCAAATTTGAATCAACTACTAAACAGTTCTTATACAAACAAAAACTTTTTTCTGTTGGTAATGCAGTTTAAGTTGTAAAATTATGCAGCAATCTGTACATTGCTGTAGTGCATAGCAGTGGGCAAGAACATAAAACCTCAATGTACATCAGTGATGCCACACTTCATGGGGCAGATTTGCATGTTTTTGCCTCTGGGTGTATTGGATCGCCCTGGTGCAGTGCATAGAGGAAAGTCTGGAGGGCTGGATCACACGCTCGTAACAGAGTCCACCGGCTCTTCTATCCATTTATTTAAATGAATGGAAATTGGAGGGGCCTCATTACCCTCCTCCCACCATTTTTCCTCTGTGCACAGTGCCCATTTGATTCAATATACCCAAACGCAATGACAGGAAAATATGCCTGCATATCTCCAAAATGGCGATGACATTCTAAGAATGGTGGATGAATCGGCCTGCCACTCAGTTGGTAGCACTCACGCCTCTGAAGTAGAAAGTTGTGGGTTCAAGTCCCACTCCAGAGACTTCAGCGCAAAATCCAGGCTGACATTACTGTGCAGTACTGAGGGAGTGCTGCACTGTCGGAGGTGTCATCTTTCGGATGAGATGTTAAACTGAGGCCCCGTCTGCCCTCTCAGGTGAATGCAAAAGATCCCATGGTATTATTTCAAAGAAGAGCAGGGGAGTTATCCTCGGCATCCTGGCCAACATTTATTCCTCAACCAACATCACTAAAACAGATTATCTGGTCATTATCATATTGTTGTTTTTTGGAGCTTGCTGTGCACAAATTAGCTGCCACAGTTCCTACATTATAACAGTGACTACACTTCAAAAAGCGCCTCGTTGGCTCTAAAGCACTTTGGGACGTCCTGAGTTTGTGAAAGGCACTATAGAAATGAAGTCTTTCTTTCTTTCAATTGCTACAATTTCTATGGTGGTCGTGCTCCCACAATGTAGGTAGGGAATTCCAGGATTTTGATCCAATGGTAATGAAAGAGCAACAATATATATCCAAGCCAGGATGGTGTGCAACTTGGAGGGGATAATGGTCCCATGACAATGTTCTTGTCCTTCTCGGTAGCAGTTACAAGGATGGGAGGTGCTGTTGAAGTAAATTGCTAAACATTTAAAGGTTTCAGTTACCCAGAATACTATTATTCAGCCTTATGACGGGTAATTTAAATCCAATCTCTCTCCACCATATTCACAATAATACACAAGAACATAGATCAAGGAATTAAGGTACTAGTTTTATGGCTGGCCCACATGCACATGAACATTAAAGATGAATACAATACCAACAATAAGTTAAGTCCTTCAAATGCTGCCAATAAGGCACATGTCTAGTTCGAGACTCTATTTCTTTTGCAGCAATTGGGCAGAGTCTTTGTACAATCATCTTGAGCATTTATAAGGCAGGCTAAATCCATCATATTTGGATGAAAGAGCAAGAATTGACTGACTGGAAAACTACTGAAGAGATTTAAAGGAGATATTGCCATTATGCCTTCTACTTCATATTGATTTTTACATAGCATCCAAGGCAGCTCAGAACTAGGAGTGAAATCTGAAATCAGTTCTGAATATGAGGTGAATTAAATCGGTTCAAACAGGTTTGGCTACTGACGGAATATCTGGATGAATAGCCAAGAGACTGTTTAAAACTCAGTTATCTGTACCCATAGAAAGGAATTTCATAGGCATGTATTAGCTCTATACATCTACCTAATAAACAGCTTATAACTTGAGCAATGGCTACTGTAGTCAGTTTGGCTCTGAGAAGCTTGGCCTGGCATTGAGTTGCTAGTGCATGGTATCTTGTATTGCCTTCTTTACAGATGGGTGCTCTAGCAAAACTTTCTTGCTTCTCCTATTACCTCTGTTTCCATTTGGTGCTGCCACTAGCATTTACCACGTTACTGGTGATGCTTGTGTTAATATTGTATATGCTAAAATTAAATGCAATATAGTCATACAAACCCTGAACATCCATGGGATTTCTCCCAATATTCTGCTGCAATGACTCTCCTTAAAACCCACCTCTATGACCAATCTTTTGGTCATCCCTCCTAATAGCTCCTTCTTTGGTTTGGCATCCATTTTTATATGAGTACGCTTCTGTGAAGCACCTTGGAACATTTTTCTACGCTCAATGTGCTATATAATCGCAAGTTATTACTGAGATCAGTGGAACTCCAGAGAAACAGTGTAAACAGCAGAAAATGTATGTTTATACCATTTCTGTGGGGTTCTAGCAGTCATCCACCAAAGTTATGGCAAGAGACCGGGAGAACCCCCACAGAAATTCGGGGCCACATTCTTCTAACAAATATGGGGACCAAAATAACTCCTTTTCTAATATTAGTTTTTAAAAAAAAAGTAGATGTGAGTAAAAAGTGGTGGAATGCAGATACAAAGCACTATCTGACCACAGAGGTAATTTTGTGAGGCACCCATTTCAGTACAGAGCTTTGCTCGATGCGACAGCAGTTTGCAGAATCAGCCCTATAGCTTCATAGGGCCATCTCCAATGCTTGCTTGCATCTAGCGAGATCCCACAGCGAGAGAAACGCCTCACAAAATGGCCCTTGTGTGATTGTGCTTAGTGCTATTCTGATCATTCTTACCCTTCCAAAAGTGGAACAAAAGAACATGAAGTGGATTAAAAATGATGAAACAAAGCTATTATTTTCTTATTAAGGCCTTGTGAAAGTCATTAATGATGAATTTGTGCAGCACTCCCCCACTTCACAATGCTGGTTGTGCATATGCTCTTTTACTAGATACTCCCCTAGTTGGTGGCTGCTAGCTGTATAGTCAAATGGCTAGCTTCAGGGAATACAGAAGGCCCACCTCTATATCTGGTGAACTCTAAAGGAATTGCATCACTGCAAAAAGTATCTTTACTGGACTCATCATTGGCTTGTTCCTTTCTGAAATGGTACCTCTGTCACTTGTGCAGTGCTATGTAAAAGCACAAAATTGTTCCTAAAATGAGTGTCAGCCATGCATGCCACCAGGTACAGGGAATTTCCTTATCACGCGCATGGATCTGTAGGCATCTGTGAAGTCACAGAATCCTTCCCTCATGGTTGCCTATAACTGTTCACCAAATGAGTTGTAGATGGCCTTGACTGCACCTTGTAGTTTGGACCACAAAGTCTCTAAAGAAGCAGTCATGTTAGTTTTGTCTCACTTCGATCCAGGTCCTTCTAGTTGGCACAGTATTACCATCTTGACGAAGTAACCCATGCATAGTTTCTTAAATTATATTTAGCTCTCTATAAAAAAATTTTAGAAGAAATGAGTAGTAGCTGAACAAATTCCATCATCGTACAAAATGTTTAATCTCTATAATAATTTAAGTATAAATGGTAAATACTTACCAGTTATGGTTAATTGAGGTCACTACACCAGAAAATCATGTTGTTAGTGTAAGGTATACTGCATCTTGCTCATTAGTATCCATGCATTATGCGCTTGAAACCAATTTAAAAAGACAACACAATGGTGCACACAGGTCTGAAAATATATGTGCAGCTCTTTAATGGGATCTATAATGAAACTTTAAGCAACAAAGTAAATAAATTAAAAAGCAATGCCTAATGGTTATAGCTGGAAAGATAATCTAGAGAATTATCGTGTAGATCTCCATTTTTTTATTAAAGTATAATTTAAATTAAATAACCTGATAGGACCCACTCATGGTGATAATTACATCAACAACATAGAAAAGACAGCACAGGACAGCTACTATATTGTACAAGCCGTGGCTCATATTTCATTTAGAGATATAAAATAATGAAAAATGTAATCATTTGGATTGCTTTACCAGAGGAAACTGAAGTTAATCTATTGAAAAAACCCCAGGACAACTTGAAACATTTTACAAATGCCATCAGAAAAAAAGTGTACTGTATCTTCAGTACATTGTTAGGACTTTAAGAAAAAAATAACATTGGAACTATTGTTAAAAACTAGTTCCAGCGGTTGAGTACTTTGACCCCCAATGCAAAGGTCATGGAGGAATTTTAAACCCTGCGCCCGTTGGAAACTAGGTGAGGGGCAGTTAAAATAAGGGCAGCAACTTAACCCCAGGATCCCGCTGCCTTCCCACAGGATTGAATTTTAACCTGCTGTTTTCAGCAGGACACCCGCCGAAAGGCAGGGGGTCCTGCTTTAAATATGCAGATCAGGCCATAATGTTGTCAGCAGAGCCCAGTTGTAATTGCTGGGAGCTGTGATGTTGTTTTAAATTTTTTAGGTTTCCTGTTCGGTCAGAAGGAGCAGGAATGCTCTTCCAGGCCCCACAAAGAAGCCTTGGGCCTCCCTTGTGTCGGGATTCCTCCCCTCCTCCCCCCCGACCATGACCGCTTGCCGACCCTCCTCCAATCAATCTACCTTAGTTCCGGGGATCATTCCCGTGGGTCCCCGGTGGCAGGCTCCTACCTCCCATAATTCCGCTCCTGCCCGCTAGCCTGGCAGTGGGCTCGGTTGGCGGGCCGACAAGCTACATGTACATGAGGCCTGGCATTTAAAATCATCCGGGCTTCACACCAATGAGGGTGTTGGGATGTGTCGTCTGCCACAGATCCCTCCCCACTGCACCAATTCTGCCCCGAGTTAAAATCGACCCCCATATTTCTGAGTCCCAAGAGTGCATGTCATTTGGATTCCTTTATCTCAGTTTGGTAAGTTCATTGATTCTTAGCAAAGTCACTATAGGTAGTACCATGTTGAAACATGATATTGCATCTCATTCATGGTGATGATGCGGGTTCATTGAACTTGGCCGGTGTTCTGTGCTGATTAGAGTGTCATGCATGCCAACCTTAGAAAAGTCCATGGTACAGGCTGCGGCACTTTCCTAGTTGAATGGAAAAATGAATAGGGACTGGTATCCCTGAGGACAAAATATTTTAAAGGGATAATCTCTAAAACAACCCGATCTTATAGTAGTTAAAACACTCCACAACATTCTAGGCACAGGTTTGACTTCCGTAGCAGTTCAAATGTTGGCTCGACACCAACCCCATGTTGGTCACTGTTCTCTAGCAGTTGTTACATTCTTTTGAGTCTGTGGTTTCTTCTGGTAGAATGCGAGTAGGGTCAATATAATGGTTGGTCCCAAATTAATGATCACATGCATAGTTTGATAAACAGGAAAACCACAATCCTGGACTGTCACTGAAATTGGTTCTGTTATGAGACCATATTTTATATTATCTGTCCTTAGAGCAGAGAAGGTTAAGGGGAGATTTAATAGAGGTGCTCAAAATTATGAAGGGTTTTGATAGGGTAAATAAGGAGAAACTGTTTCCATTGGCAGGAGGACATAGATTTAATATAATTGGCAGAAGAACCAGAGGAGAGGTGAGAGTGACCACTCGGCTCCAGACCTCATTACAGCCTTGGTCCAAACATGGACAAAAGAGCTGAATTCCAGAGGTGAGGTGAGAGTGACTGCCCTTGACATCAAGGCAGCATTTGACCGAGTGTGGCACCAAGGAGCCCTAGTAAAATTGAAGTCAATGGGAATCAGGGGGAAAACTCTCCAGTGGCTGGAGTCATACCTAGCACAAAGGAAGATGGTAGTGGTTGTTGGAGGCCAATCATCTCAGCCCCAGGGCATTGCTGCAGGAGTTCCTCAGGGCAGTGTCCTAGGCCCAACCATCTTCAGCTGCTTCATCAATGACCTTCCCTCCATCATAAGGTCAGAAATGGGGATGTTCGCTGATGACTGCACAGTGTTCAGTTCCATTCGCAACCCCTCAGATAATGAAGCAGTCCGAGCCTGCATGCAGCAAGACCTGGACAACATCCAGGCTTGGGCTCATAAGTGGCAAGTAACATTCGCGCCAGATAAGTGCCAGGCAATGACCATCTCCAACAAGAGAGAGTCTAACCACCTCCCCTTGACATTCAACGGCATTACCATCGCCGAATCCCCCACCATCAACATCCTGGGGGTCACCATTGACCAGAAACTTAACTGGACCAGCCATATAAATACTGTGGCTACGAGAGCAGGTCAGAGGCTGGGTATTCTGCGGCGAGTGACTCACCTCCTGACTCCCCAAAGCCTTTCCACCATCTACAAGGCACAAGTCAGGAGTGTGATGGAATACTCTCCATTTGCCTGGATGAGTGCAGCTCCAACAACACTCAAGAAGCTCGACACCATCCAAGATAAAGCAGCCCGCTTGATTGGCACCCCATCCACCACCCTAAACATTCACTCCCTTCACCACCGGCGCACTGTGGCTGCAGTGTGCACCATCCACAGGATGCACTGCAGCAACTCGCCAAGGCTTCTTCGACAGCACCTCCCAAACCCGCGACCTCTACCACCTAGAAGGACAAGGGCAGCTGGCGCATGGGAACAACACCACCTGCACGTTCCCCTCCAAGTCACACACCATCCCGACTTGGAAATATATCGCCGTTCCTTCATTGTCGCTGGGTCAAAATCCTGGAACTCCCTTCCTAACAGCACAGTGGGAGAACCGTCACCACACGGACTGCAGCGGTTCAAGAAGGCGGCTCACCATCACCTTCTCGAGGGCAATTAGGGATGGGCAATAAATGCCGGCCTTGCCAGCGACGCCCACATCCCGTGAACGAATAAAAAAAAAGGTGTTTTTTTCACGCAGCGAGTTGTTATGATCTGGAATGCACGACATGAAAGGGTGGTGGAAGTAGATTCAATAGTAACTTTCCAAAGGGAAGTGGATATATACTTGAAAAGGAAATATTTGCAGGGCTATGCGGAAAGAGTAGGTGTGTGGGACTAATTGGATAGCACTTTCACAGAGCCAGCATAAGCACGATGGGCTGAATGGCCTCCTTCTGTGCTGTATGATTCTATGACACAGTGGGCCTAAAATTCCTTATTCAATAGTTTTAGTGAAGATGTCAAAGCAGGATTTCCTGTTTTGAGCTCGCATCAACTTTTTAACCAAAATTGTTAAGAGACGAACTTTCTATCAGACTACCTAACTACAAACTAAACAACTGTACACATTCTACCTAGCTACTCACAGTCCGAACTAACCCATCCATACACACTATACCTGTTCAGGCTTTACCTACTTTTACCCTAATTAATCTTTACACAATGTAATAAACTATGCAAATTATAAATTGAATATTTAAATATAACCAACCTCATTTGTTTTCAAACCATAGGAACATGACAATCTGGAAATCAAAGGAACATTATGCAGTTAAAGCACCTACTTTATACTGCCCAAAGCATAGATTAGAGTCCTGAAGCAAGCTTTAATCCCAGCCTCAAACGACTTGTACCTAACTTGGAATTCCCTTAGAGGACATATTTATCCATCTCTGCTGGGTTGTCTGAGGCAGCAAAAGATGAGGTACAGTAAAAAGCACCTGGTCCACACAATTTAAGGTTTAGATTGCAGGTTGCATTTTAAAAATTTGCTTTTCACCACTCTGAGCATTGGATCCACTCTCAGTAGATATTTAAAAATGACCCTATGAAAGCATTAATGTCACCTTAAATCATTGATTGGGATGAACTTGTCTTCTTTAGTGAATTATTTACTAATTTATTCCCATTTATCAATTCGTGGATCACCCATTTTATCGATGTTTTTTATCATTATTTGTTCATAGCTTCCAAGATATCAATGAAGTGTGGAAATCTTACTGCCTAATTTTACTATAAATCAGATGACATAAATCTTTTAATACCTGAAGCCACAAATGAATAGACTAATCCATATATACTCATCCAATGGTAATCAATATATCTCATCTATCTGTCCTATTGTTTGTGGAATCTAGAAGTAAAATTGGTCAAGACTAAACCAGACCAGGCTAACTACCTGCTTTTTGGATGCTTTTCGTGACATTTACAAAGAATGTAACATTTATTTTTGGTTTGAACTTAGATAAGCAGGGTGGACAGAGAGTATGTGCTCCATAAACTGGCAGAAACTTTATCTGTGTGGATTTCTCAATTGCTTAATTTTAAGACTCTTAAACATGATTGGCCAGATTTTCCTGTGAATTTGCACCCAAGGACATGCACATGGTAAAGCCAATTTCCAGCATAAAAGGTGAAGGAAATCCAGGTGTAAGTGTGTTACACATCTGGATGGCTAACATATTTGGAAACCAATTGATGGCCTGGAATTTCCTGTTGGGATGTAATCGGTCAATCACATTGAATTTTACACCAGTTGTTGTGCCCAATTTCCTGGTGGCAATTTAGACCAAAATTTCCTGCTATTAGCATATGGCAGAACGTAAAACTCATCGTAAACAAGTGGAAAATAGCGTAAACAATCAGGACACAAGGAAAGTGCAGAACTCACACCATATATTCCTTCTTTAAGAATAAAAATTAAAGTTTGAAGCCATCTAACCATGATTCATACACATTATGCACAGCATGTTTAAGAAAATACAATCGTGGAGGCGTTCTAATTTTTAATGCAACTCATACTGTGTCATAAAAAAGCATTCAAAGAAACAGAAAATACAGTACAGGTCTCAGTGAGGTAAATCATTAAAAATCACTTAAAAAAATTGCCATAAAACACCAGAAATATGACTGTTTCTTACTGCGCTTAAAATTTTGGGCATAATTTTACATCTATTCGAACCAGAGTAATCACAGGAAATTCGTGTTTCACAGGAAAATCGTATCTACTGTTTCTTATCATGGGGACGGAGCCATTACAATGAGCCATGATGAGTCCGGGCACAGGACATGATGAACGGGCATAAAAGATTAAGGAAATTCGGGTGTAACATAAATAGATGCGGAACACACTTACACCTGGATTTCCTTCAACTTTTATGCAGGAAATTGGTTTTACCATGTGCATGTCCTTGGGCGCAAATTCACAGGAAATTTGGCCAATCATGTTTAAGAGTCTTAAAGTTAAGCAATTGAAAAATCCACACAGATAAAGTTTCTGCCAGTTTATGGAGCACATACTCTTTGCCCACCCTACTTATCTAAGTTCATATTCCACTCACTTAAATTCAGACAGCTTAGGTCTCAGGTTAGCAGAACTTGGGATCTCAGAGAGTGCGCAGAATGCAACTGTAATTTAACCAGCTAAAACCACACAGCTGACCAGGTAAGATTCCTGCTGCTTATCCAGCCAGGGCCACCCTTTCCATTAGGGCATTGGCTTGCAGGACTATCTGAAACCGAATGGGACGAATCCTAGTATCTACCGACAGGTTTAACCATCCAGGTCCCATTGATAAGCCAGGCTGGCAGGTTAATCAATGACAATGCCCTGGAGTTCTGTGGACATAACCAGCTCATGTATCTGACCACTCATTGTGTCATACAGAGTTGACTCAGTCCCAATCTTCCATTGCCAGACATGTAGGCTTGACTCCAATGAGATCCCACTTGCCTCCTCCCGCCCCCCCCCCCCCCACCAAAGAAAGTACTTACTACTTGGTCATTAGGCAACTGACAGGTGGGTGGGGGGGGCGGGGGGGGGGGGGTGTTGAGCCCTGGAAAGAAGAACAACAAGTACCAGCAACTGCTCATTAGCAGCATGGTGAGCAGTACCAGTCACCATAACATATAGATACTTTGTCACCATCCTCCTGCCCATAGCATGGACAAAGACAATACTCCAATAAATCGTGGTTCCACCAGTTGGAGGTGCAGATCTTCAGTAGCAATTGCTTACATCACTGTACTCCAGTCATGCTAGGCACTGAGCACTCAGATATGCGGGATGAATTTCCTCTGGCTTTCTCCCACCGGAAGTTTCGCAGAAACCCTATTCGTGCGCCTAAACAGGACTTCGCCAAATTTCTGCCAAAGTTACAGCAGCAGAGTTAGAGGAGCTCCAAGGAAATTCATCCCCTGGTCTCCAGCTAATGCCTTCCAGCAATCATCATCCTACGTCTCAGATTTTCCTCTTCAGCTATATGATGGACATCCTGTACAGGACAACTTGTGATGTGCCAGTCATATTGATGCTCTAAATGTCAAATTCCAATGTCACTTGCCAGGTTTATCGTCACCAGCTGCTTAATGTAGGGACATCTTTAAGTGGCTTTGGCAAAAAAAAGTGCCTGCCATAAGGCTGACCACACATCAAGCAGCCGTTGTTGTAGGCCTGAGCCCTTGCTCCCTATAAACATTTAGCCTTTTGCCACAAAACCACCTCACCGTTCAGTCCTGGATCTTGCACGTGGGCATAAGGGGTTCTGAACCATGGAGGAGAATTGTTTGCCACATGTCTCCAATGCCACAAACTTAATCTGCATTGGGACTTTCCTGTTATTGGAGAAGCACGAGAAAGGCCAAAGTGCCCTTCTTCCCTTCTGCATGACCCTGAAGAATTAGAATCCAAATTAAAGTTGGAAGCCACAGGCTCCACACATACCAATAGGAATCAACAATTGGGATAGATCCCCATTGCATCTTTCCATCAATACTTTTGAGATTCCCTTCGGACCCATGCAAATCTACAAAGTCTCACTTGCGGGCAACCACCATCGCATCCCAAATTGCATAATAGAATAAAGAGAAGAACTGTTATCTGAAGTTAAGTATGGGACTATTGATTAGAATACTTTCTAGTAACTAATATGTAAGCCTCTGATTTTTGGCTGAATCTGAGTAAGCACCATAATTATCCACTTCCCAAAAGATGGATTCCAAAATTAGAATGAAATCCAAAAAAAACAAAGAAATATCAATGTTAAATTATCATTTTTTGTGATACACACAGGAAATATTCCAGGCAGAGATTCCACATGGAGATAAAAAGGTGACACTGGTCAAAACTTCAAACATTAGACAATAAATTTGGTGACAGGATTAGTTATCAAAAAATGGGTGTTGCTGTATACACAGAGTCAGATATAGAGAACACTTCATCTTCTCTCCATACTGACACACAACATCAATGTAGAGTGCATCTTCAGTTACCTGCACCTGGTACTAATGGTTGACTGAATTTCCATTCGGGATGAAGCACTAAGGACGCAGCTAAAGACGCATGTAAGCTCCTTTTAGTATGTAACTTAATAAACAGAGTTGTAAGCTTTTATTATTTACCTAAAGTATCTTATTTGTTCCTTCCAAAATTGATTTCCTGTTTAAACTTGATTGAACTTCTCTGTTTATAAATATTATGATTTATTTTTGACTCAAATTCTCCATCCCCACCCTGCGCCTCCCCCCCCCCCCCCAGTATAGACAAGATCCATTCTTTAACACTAGACCAGTATGTGGCTAATGCATGTTCTGCCAGACTTCATTATGGTTAGATTGTTTGGGCATAGTAATGGAGAGACTTGGAAATTGGTGGGATTTTGTTGCACGTACGCATCCTGAAATTTAGGGATGCGGGGTGATGGTTAAATTGTTGAAGCCTTGGGGGAACCAGGGTTCTGTCTGTGCATATCTTTGCATCTACATAATCCTTTCTGTATTTATCCATATATGTGTATATATCAACATACATGTATGTATATGTATCTGTGTGGACCACAGAGATAGCAATTATGAACTCTGTGAAATACAGGGTAGGTCCTGAGTGTGCTTTATTGAATTGATATGTTGGTAGTAATTGTGATTTCATGTATGTGTAAGGCCCATGTCTCAAGTGCAGCAGCTGAGAGTTCTGACGAAAGGTCTTTGACCTGAAACGTTAACTCTGCTTCTTTCTCCACAGATGCTGCCTCACTTGCTGAGCTCCTCCAGCATTTTCTGTTTTTATTTCAGATTTCCAGAATCTGCAGTATTTTGCTTTTGATTTAGTTATAATGATCCTTTTGCAGGTGTGAAAGAACAGTTGGAATCTGTTGCCACGCTGAGATGTTTTGTTTATTTTTAAATGAATTCTGTGGCATTACCTGCCGCTATCAAATCTCCAGTGTGAGATACATAATTACCAAAATTCATTTTCATAGGTGCAAAAAATTGGATCCAGCTGTGAGCGAAGAAATTTCCAAGCAGAAGTGTGATATATTTTTGGTCCTTCCATAAGAAACAAACTTTGTAAAGATGGTTCATGAAAAATCAATACAGTTTAAAACATTGAACTGGCCCATCTGATCACATCACAAGGAACAAGTTATGAACTCATCTTTCCTTGTAGTGAGACTGCTTCCTGTTGCACTCGATGGGTGTTGATGATTGAAAGAAGTCAGCAGCTGCTATGTACTTGAACTCCTAACTGAAAGATGAAATGAAACAGTAATAATGAGGCAGTGAAGAAAGATCAGAAAGTGGACGCATGAGAACATGGCATCAAGCAATAATAAAGCAGCGTCTCAGTCAGCCCAAGTGTTAGCAGAACTTAGTTAAACACTAATGTGTATGGCACAAGTGTGCTGCGGCTGCATCTACGATGTAGCTGCTAATGTCCTTTAATCATATGGGAGGAGGGCAGATTTCCTCTGGTCACTATCAGATAGACATAGGAAATCTCCCCATTATGTTTTCTATGATCACTATTTTTAGCAAAATTGAGAATGTGTTTTCTTAAAATACATTTATGAATTTGCTAGAAATAGTGAACATAGGAAATCTTCCAAATAGGATTACAATGTCGCTAACATATAATCACCCGAGGCAATCTTCTCTTATGTCAAAATATTTACTTTTTCCCTGTTTCAGAGAGTTATTCATTTTTTTAATGATCTAACTGGACTTCATCATGTAAGTCAAATATTGCAACTGTTATCAGTTTCTGTCATTGGCACACACACACACAGGCAAAAGCTGTCTCTCACACACACACACACACACACACATGCACTGGCAGAAACACACACACACACATTAGGTAGATACACCTAGGCATGTGTACATGCGCAAAAGTAAGACTAACATAGACACAGACAAATGCACACACAAAAATTCATACATACAGACAAATAAAACCAAACACATACATGTAGATGTAGAGACATACATAGATACAAGATAGAACCGCTGTCCTTCTGGGCTTCAATAAAATTATTGAAAATGGTATTTTACTGTTCCTTAGAAGTTTTTGAAACAATATTAATAGCTGACCCAAAAATACATAGACAGGGGTTTGAAATTACAGGCACTTTCAGAATGAGAGTTATGATGAATATTCAGACTAGATATAAATAACACCTGGAATTGGAGTTCTGATTACCATATGGCTATAAAACTATTGTATCTTTCAATAAATCCTCAGCACTGTATAATGCTGCTGACTTGTATCAATATTTTGTATATATTTGGATTATTCTCTTTGATTGCTATAGCCATGAAATGTTGATGAAGTACATATTGAAATGATCAAATATACCCATTGAGCAATTCAAAATGATATCATGCGGTAAGTGTGGGAGGAAGGAGGTTATATTGTACCTATGGTTCCCAAAGCTCTCCACCGCTGGAGTTTTGCTCGTGTCGTTTCTGGGTTTGTTGCAGACTAATTGATAGAGATAGATTGCGATGATTAGTCAACAACTCCATTATCGTTGTATCATGCAACTACCAGGATAGTAGAAGGCAAACTAGATGGACCGTGGTCTTTTTTTGTCTTGCAATTCCTATGTTCCTATATCAAAATGCACAGTTTAGTCACACCAGTGCACAGTGGCATGAGGCAGGGATGATGCAGCTTTCAGTCCTGCTCTGACCAGTTCCTCATCTGAGCTTGTGTTGAGTAGGGAGACCCTGAGTAAAGTCAGTGGTGTCTCACTGGAAGGAGAAGAAAGGGGAGAAAAATCAGATGGGCAGACCCTGGCATTTTCTAGCTATGAACACATTGGCAGTGCCCTGGAAGCAGGCTATGTCCTCTCAGCTGCAATAAGATCTGGTTAGGTGGGAATTAAAAATTACACGCAAAAAGGAAGATTAATGAAATAAACATTTAAAAATTTAAAACAAAACGCTATCAGTAAAAACTATCTAAAATGAACTGCAAAAAATATTTTAACGTTCTCTTTATAACACAGAAGATTCTAGAAACCCACTTATCCTTTTCAATATGCTAATCGTTCCCAATTGTTTACGTCCTTCTGCAACTGTTGGTGATTAACCCATTTACTTTTTAAATGTTGCAATGTTTCTTTACAATGCAGTAGCAGTGCTGTCTCACAGAGTTATAAACAAAAGGCAGTTACTGAGGGAAAGGTGGGCGGCATGTACAGTACCTCAAATCACATTATACAGCGTACGCATAAAAAGTGGCTGAAGGTTATTCAGTAGAGAACTGAAGAATTTACAATGCAATCTGTTTCTTGGTATAAAGAGAAAATCTAATTATCTTTGGGAGAAACTTGACATTCATTAATGCCCTGTACAGAATTATTCATGGCTAAACTTATTTTTTTGTCTTATTGTTTCATGGCTATGTGATCCAACACCATGGGCCGGATTTTGCTGTGAGTGGCTAGATTTACACTTGCCCATGGACTTGCTATGTTACTCTAAGTTAGAGATCCATTCAGCACAACGTCCTCTACAGGGCATCTGGGACCTGTGTGAATGGGACAAGCAACTGTGTATCTCCTTAATCAATCAGATTGAAGAATCGTTAATGAGCAGCGCAGAGTCTAAACCAGGAAGTGTAAGTTAGCATAGTGAATTCAATGTCAAATCAGGTACAGAAACCAAAATAAAAAGAGGGAAATAAAGATTGAATTAAAAGAGAGAGATAAAAGATACAGAAAGAAAAAGAAAAAAAATGTTATTTAATTTTCTTTTAAATCTCCAACAATAATTAAAAGCTGAAGTAATGAGACTCCGCACTTGTAAAAGTTAATTTTCTGTGCCAGAGAGGTTGTTTGGCAGTAATTAAGACTTACCACGTCGTTAAAAGGGTGCTTAGACTGAAATGCACAATCCCTAACTTTTTGTGGTGAGTATCTATGATGTCAGTACAGGAACTTCACGCTGTTCAATACAGGGGAGCCAGACGGCGAGATGTCATTTTCACGCAACTTATAGAGGGGCAGCGCATTTCGGACAGCAACTTCTGGATTTTCGCTTTTAACTGTACATGTGCGGTCACCGGAAGTTGCTGTCCGATTTGCACATAAATAACGATTATTTTCACAGCAAAATCCGGCTCAATATACTTTGAACTGAGGCAGGCCCAAAAATTGAGTTTAGTTTATCATATTCAATTTAACCTATCACATGGAAGTTTTTAATGGTTAATTTGGCCAGAAAAATGGCAACAAGCCTTTTTTTAACAAAAGATGATTTTACCTGAGGCTATTTTGCATTTAGAGTTGGTGATGATGGTGAGTTATGTTGTAGTTGATGTTCAATGTCTAGTATATATAAATGCAAGCTGTTGTTGTTGTACCAGTCTGGCATCGAAGAGTTGTTGGTGACCTTCTGCGCTCTTCTTTCTTCCCTTCAGCTCTTAAAGAGCATGCACTCCCATTGTGAGCTGTAGCTTCTGCCTTTTGAAGCATGTCCTTCTAAGTCAGAGAGGAACATTCAGATCCAAAGGGTTTTTTCAAATTAAGAAGGCCATGTTCCAGATAATCCAAACCTGAATTAGGTAATAATTTTATTTTACTGTAACCTACCAGGCTATGGACCAAGAGCTGGAAAGTGGGATTAGGCTGTATAGCTCTTTCTCAGCCGGCACAGAGACAATGGGCCAAAAGGCCTCCTTATGTGCCGTAAATTTCTAAATTTCTATTATTCTAAGTCAAAATAGCAATAAAAATTATTGTTCATCCTTTTCTCATTCCTAATGTAAGAAACCCATTAAAAGAAAAGTTAGCACATTGACATAAGAAGATAAGAAATAGGAGTAGGAGTAGGCCATATGGCCCCTCGAGCCTGCTTCGCCATTTAATCAGATCATGGCTGATCTTCAACCTCAACTCCACTTTCCCGCCCTATCCACATATCCCTTGATTCTCCTAGAGTCCAAAAATCTATCTATCTCAGCCTTGAATATACTCAACAATTTAGCATCCACAGCCCTCTAGGGTAGAGAATTCCAATGACTCACACCTACTGAGTGAAGAAGTGCCTTCTCATCTCAGTCTTAAATGGTCGACCCCTTATCCTGTGACTACGCCCTCTAGTTCTAGACTCTCCAGCCAGGGGAAACAACCACTCAGCATCTACCCTGTCAAGCCCCCTCAGAATCTTGTCTGTTTCAATGAGATCACCTCTCATTCTTCTAAATTCCAGTGAGCATAGGCCCATTCTACTCAAACTCTCCTCAAAGGACAGCTCTCTCATCCCAGGAATTAATCTAGTGAACCTTCATTGCACCACCTCTAAAACAAGTATATCCTTCCTTAGATAAGGAGAACAAAACTATATGCAGTACTCCAGGTGAGGTCTCTCCAAAGCCCTGTACAACTGTAGTAAGACTTCCTTACTCTTGTACTCCAAACCTCTTGCAATAAAGGCCAACATGCCATTTGCTTTCCTAATTGCTTGCTGTACCTGCATACTAACTTTTTGTGTTAAATGAACCAGGACACCCAAGTCTCTCTGGACACCCACATTTAATAGTTTCTCACCATTTAAAAAATATTCTGTTTTTCTATTCTTCCTACCAAAGTAAATGAGCTCACATTTCCCCACATTATACTCCATCTGCCACCTCTTGCCCACTCACGCAGCCCGTCTATGTCCCTCTGCAGGCTCTTTGGTCCTCTTCATAGCTTACTTTCCCACCTAGCTTCATATCATCAGCAAACTTGGATACACTACACTTGGTCCCTTCATCCAAGTCATTAATATAGATTGCAAACAGCTGTTTTGGCATATTATCTGCCAACATGGTGTTACGTATGAAAAGAATAATGCAGTATCAGAATGAAAGCATGCTAAATAGGGAATTCTCTTTAAACTTGAGCTCATCCAAAACTCTGTTGCCTGTATCCTAACTCGCACCAAGTTCTGTTATCCCATCATCCCTGAGCTTGCTGACCTACATTGGCTCCCAGTCTGGCAAAGCCTCAATTTTAAAATTCGTGAAAATCCAGTGGAGTAATTCATTTGACAGGGCTAGAACAGTGTCATTTCAATTTTACAAATAAGATGTAGGCTCAGGATTTAGAAAATTGGGCTTTTAATGAAGGACCCCAGTTCGTGTTAGAATTTAAGGGAGTCAAATTGGACCTCGTTGCACCCATTTAAAAATGGGTGCAAAGAGGTCCAATTTAGGGAGTCAACCTCCCACACCTGAACAGTGTTAGAAACATGTCCGATGCCATATTGCTTCGGGCACTGTAGATCGTCCTTTGTGGCCACCTAAAACAGACCTTGAATATGCTAATAAGGACCTAGCACATATTTTAGGACCCAAACCAGAAATTGGTTTGCCCTGAATGCAGCAGGCATCAGGATCACCTGGTCTGCATGTGGCCTTAAAGGGGCCTCTGGAGCCCACCAACAAAAAGATAAGTATTTTAAAAATATTTACCTGAATATTATAGGTGCCCCTCCCGGCTCCATATTAAAACAACGGGTTGCTGCGGCAACTGTTCACCCCCTCCCCCTTCCCCCACCATCTGATTGCCTCCTCCCCACGCTCAGGTTCACTTTAGGTCCTCAGCTGGTGTTCCAGCCAGCCTAGCTTGCTGCATTCCCGCAATTGGCACCTGTAGCTCGCTGGTACTGTACTAATGAGGCCGGCAGACCGATTTGCCATGGACCTGCTGCTGGCCTCACTAGGCGCATGGCGCGATCCAATTTCTAGGCCAAAATCTGTTTACTCTTGCTGGCATTTACATTGTGATATAATTGTTGAACCACTGGCAACAGCCAAGGATGATACACAGCACCAATTGCGCAGCCAGCATCTGAGAAATACCACCTGGAGCCTCAATAGAAATAAGATGAAAACGTGCTTGTCTTCTCAGTGCTACATCTGAATGGATCCTTTCAAAATTCACATTTCTTATTGAGTAGGAACATCACCAAATAAATGCAAATCTAATATCTAATGATCATTGTTAATATCATCACCAAGGGCTAGTTGTTGGATTCTTTTTTCTGGCTTGCATGAGAAAAATAGACAGCAAGTGGCCTTTAGAAAACTTCCTTTTAGACTTGAGATTTGCTTGCAAATAAGCCTTACACAATGAATCATTGACAAGATCTTCACTAATTGCCATTATCATATCACTTAGCACATGTTGTATTGATTGAACTAAGTGAATCCGATCATAACTATTGCTCTGTGTGTTCACCTTACTGTGGAATGGAGCAGCTTAATGATTTGAACCAAGTCTCGCCTCATCTGGTATCAACTCAGTTCGCTGATGGAGAGATTGAAGAAATGCACATGCAAAAGACACAGATATCTGATTCAGGTAACAAGGGTTTCCATTGTT
Organism: Heptranchias perlo; assembly: GCF_035084215.1. NCBI lineage: Eukaryota > Metazoa > Chordata > Chondrichthyes > Hexanchiformes > Hexanchidae > Heptranchias > Heptranchias perlo. Next base: position 50,033,687 of record NC_090326.1, on the reverse strand, counting down.
GCATTCTGGGTCATGCGTATGTGCAAGTAGATAAGAGGGCGATGTCAATCAATCCTAATTAAAGTAAGACACTCAAGCCGCATATGCGAGTGACTAATGCCACAGAACCCGATAAAATATCTTCAGTAGACCCTAATTCGGAACGGCCATGAAGTGGACCAGTTTACAGCCTTTGTAAAAACTAAAAAAAAATCTGCCATATGCAGCCACTTTATATAGCCATATTCATTTAACTTTCCCTGTAGCATCCTCACACAATTTCCCACCGCTACCCTTTTGGCAAGCTCTCAACAATTGGCCCAATAAAGGCCAGGAGCTTGCCGAATAATTAATTAGAGCCAACCCCAGGAAATTCCTTGAGGTTAGCCCAACTTGAAATTGGTGGACATTGAGGTTGCTATTTAGTTAGATTGCCATTTTTTTTGAATAACAGAAAATCTACCCTGCCATCTCTATTGGGAATAGTCAGTTGCAATGTTGAGGTAAATAGCTTATGATGCTATTGATGATAGATGCTTTTATCTTCACTGGGCTTTATAGTTGCAGACTCAGGACAGTGAACTGCTCTCCTGCCTTTACATTTAATGCAGGTGTGCTGTGTGACACAGAGAGCCAGAGTGGAAACATGTGAGACTGGTTCCCCACATTTAGTGTGCTGTGACAGATTGTCATATCACATTCCAAGCGTAAACAATACAGATTTTACAATTTGCAGGTTAAATCAAGTACAGTTCAATGAACACATTGTACATAATTACAGTTCATGACACTCTGGGGTGTCCCATTGCATTATACTCAATACAGATTATTAATTACAGATTCATTACAGGTACATTACAGCAATTTGAATTTTACATTCTGCCCGGGGTGGGGGGGGGTTTCCCTGATTGCAGCCCCTCGGTATACAGTGGCGGGAAGGCTCTAAATGGTTGCCTTTCCCCACAGATCCTTTGCGGCGGCCGCACCTAGCTTCAGTGCATCCCTGAGCACATAGTCCTGGACCTTGGAATGTGCCAGTCTGCAACACTCGGTCGAGGACAGCTCCGTGCACTGGAAGACCAGCAGGTTTCAGGCAGACCAAAGGCGTCTTTCACCGAGTAAATAGTCTTCCAGCAGCAGTTGATGTCTGTCTCGGTGTGCGTCCCCTGGAACAGCCCGTAGAGCACAGAGTCCTGTGTTACGGAACTGCTCGGGACGAACCTGGACAGATGCAAAGGCGCATTCCAGAAGGAGATGGGTGACGGTTTTGTCTGCACCGCAGCCTCCTCGGGGACAGTGTGCGGTGGCGCTGAAGGTCCAGGAGTGCATGAAGGATCTGACAGGAAGGGCCCTTCTCACTACCAGCCAAGCTATGTCTTGGTACTTGTTTGAAAGTTCTGGCGATGAGGCGTTCTGCCAAATGACATTGACAGTCTGCTCGGGGAACCAACTGACAGGATCCACCATCTCCTTTTCCCGCAGGGTCTCGAGGACGTTACGTGCGGACCACTTACTGATCGCCTTGTGGTCAAAAGTGTTTTTTTAGTGTGCTGTGACAGATAGTCTTAGTCAGCTGGCAAATTTACTGGTGCACATTTTTGTGGGTCTGTGATACCACTGGTTCCCTTATGGTCTTGCTACTCTTCGGAGTGCAGCCGATGACAGGAGAACAGTGCACCTGCAGTGATCTGCATAATATTAAATTATCCAAGGTCTTCAAAGTCTAAGGGGTTAAAGCAGTACAGAGACTTGTTTTTATAGAGGCTATAGCAAGTGGACTGCATTACGATAGGTTTGAAACACAGCCCGGTCCAGTGTTTTAGCTGTGAACAGACATCCGGTTAGTGGCTTCTAGTGCCATAACCCACTGTGATGTTAATGAGACGAGAGAGAAGGCTGCTGTGATTTGCAGTAATTACAGAGGTAACGGCTTGTCTCTTCCTGGGCTCTCACTCCATGTTGTCTTTTCTTTGATCACCAGCTTTGTGTCACAGAATACAGATGTTAATTAAACATTGCAGTGGCTTTTTATGTTGCTCCAGCAAGGGGTAGGATTAACAGTAAACATGTCCAAACTCAGCGGCGACAGCCTCATTACCAACCTTCTTAATACTCACTTAATGGCTTTCTCTTATGAAGCGATTGTAAATGTGCTCCGTTAATTCGATGAGATGACCTATGCATATTTTATGATAGAATTTCTTTCTGAAATTGGTGTCTGGTGAGATTGCTGTAACACTTTCACCTGTCAGCTAAAGAAAAGGGAGATGGGCAGACTTAACAAACAACTTCTACCAGGATCCAACTTGACTCCGTTCTTGGCTGGCTGTTCGACAAATAATATGATAACTGATAAAACTGAATAATTGCATCTATAAATCCCCATTCAACATAGGTGAGTCGTTGTGTACTCGAAATGATATAGTGCTAATGCACTTATGAAGCCTGTAGTAAGAAAGAAGGAAACAAAAATACAATTGGCAGCCTGTTACTGTGACAGCAGCTAAGATGAATGAGTTCATAAATACAGTACATAATGTGATATTTTTCAGTAAAGAATATTTTGAGTGTCGGTTTATGAACCACAGGGTTTTTTTTGCATGAGCTATTTTTCAACTTTAATTTCTATGAAAATAACGCTTGAAAAAAAATCGTTCTTCATTGCCATTCCTACAAAAAGATAATTTCTTCCAAATATTTTGGTCAGATTTGTTTCTTTGTGCTCATAGTATGGTGATAAGAATAGGATGGTTTTCTTAAAATTGATTGTGTGTACGCATCTTCCTTTTTTGAGTGAACATTTTTCCACACTGAAGACCAAAAAATGAACATTTTTAGGGGAATTTTGTAATCATCAACATGACAGACATCAGTGTTGGAAATGGAACACTTTTCCACTTATATGACCACCTGAAACGAGGTTAGATTTAGCATAATCTCTGTCTCTACTATTCCCTGACAATGGGAGTCATTTTCACCTTTACCACCTGGGTGGTAATCTGATGGAGCAGGATCAAAATCGGGCAGGTTCTACAATGGGTGGATGATCTATTCCACCAGATTATTGCCCAGGCGGTGAAGGCGAAAATTACCAGTAAAGTGCTTATTCCTCACCATTAGAACAGCACCACCTACTGTCCCAGGGCATCATTTCCATTACCCACACCAACTTTCATTGGCCCGTCTTTGTGACGCTGGCGATTGGGTGCCAATTAGCATGGATTTATGGAAACATTTTAATTCATTTTAATTGAGATCCTTAAAGCAGTGAGACAGAGGGAAGACTTTCATCCCACCAATCCAGTCTACATTCAAACGCATGTCCCTGTGGTCAGAGGATAATGTTCCCACCCATCCCTGCTTCCATATTTTTTTTGCTGTAGTCTGCCAGACTGTCGCACTGCTTTGTAAACAATGAGGTGGAAATTTGATCTAACTTCCAAATCCATATGAATCCACAGCTGTTTGACCCATTACCATTCTTGTTCCAGCAGTTTCAAACTATCGTAGAGCATGACATCAAAGGCCCTTTTTTGCTAAAGAATTGTTTAAAATTCTTTTTTTCACATTTCCTGCATTCCATTTAGTCTTGGTCAGGATGACTATTTTCCTCAAAAATCTCTAAGTGAAGACATCCACAGCTTACCCATCATGTTTAAATTCTATGGTGGCACAGTCAAGTTACAGTTAAGTCAATAACTTGCTTCTTATAAAAGATTCACTTATCAAGAACTCACAGTGAAATATTAGTAAAGATTTTCTATTGCGCACCTTCAATAGTAATGAAAGATTTTCTGAACTGTAAACAGTTTCTCGCTGTTATTATTTTTAACTTGCTGTCATTTGACAGATTGCTGAATGAACAGAAACAGTACAATATGTTCTGCAGAAGATGATGACTGTGTGTAATGTGGGCTTCAGTGTCAAATATGGCAAACTGTATAATTTGGGAAAAGTAGTATTCCTTTAAAGAGGTATTGCTAGCCTATGAAATTGTTGAAAAGCTTTTACATTGGTTTATAAGCACACAATTGTGTAATATCATGCATGTCCTAAAATTGGCAAAGTGTCTTGAAAATGAAATCATCACATTTGCACATGATGTTGCTGAGGGAAGCCAAGAAAGATAATGACTCTTGGCTTTTTTAGACTCTTTTCAATCTCCAAAATGATGACAGTCTCATTTTAGAAGATTTAACAGTAAGATTATTCAGCTGTCAGCAGTAAACATAATAAAGGTAGACAGGAAATGTAAAGCAGCTTCTATTGGCAGGGAAGGTATATAATTCAGTTTGTTTCAGTAATTCTATGCCATGCTAGCTCTCCTCTACAATGTCATCATTCCACTGAATAAACCAAAATGCAAGCCTACCAAGAGCAGCATTCACCAATTAAATTCTTTCAGGGCCAAGAATAATTTTAAGAGTGTAGAGAGCAGGAATAAGGGAGTAAGTACTAATAAGGGAGAAAGAACTCAGTCCTGCACTGTCATTCCCATTTACTGCTCCCTGTTATGTCTTTTGATGTATCTTGCTCAGTAATACATTTAAATTCCAATCCACTGTCATGATGTTGGGATGGAAGTAGTGAGAGTCCAATTTCTGTTTTACTATTTAGACGCAGCTACAGGTGTTCAAAATTTGAGCATTTGCTAAAATAGATTAGAAAATTCAATCCAATCCCAATGTAGATGACTAGTGTGCAAGTCTCTCTACGGGCCAACATGATAGACACATTTCTCCTTCCCCACAATACCACAACAAAAATGTTGCATACACATTCACTTCTATGTTCCAGGAATTGATTTTCTTTAAAGTAATAGGCCAAATCACACCCAAATTGAGAAAAATTCAAGTATTCACCAGTTAACCCCACATTTTCCTATATGGTTCTGTTCCTGGTTCAGAAATTGCATAAACACCAACTGTTGGAATTTCAAGCTCACAGTCAGCATATTAACCCACGTGTCACTTGTTATCATTCATGACAAAAATAAGCCATTTTCCATTGAGATTCAAGGTTGTCAGTAAAAACAAATCAGATAAGTTAGAGAGCAGACTGGGGACTATCAGAACTAATCAACCAATTGTTACTTTTTCCCATCATTAATTGCACATGAACTTGTGGAGAAAACATTTTCAAATGAGCTGATGGTTTCTGAGAGTTGCAAGTACAAAGATGTTGCAAAGGACGACCAAAAAATTGATAAAAAGGGAGAAAATAGAATATGAAAGCAAACTTGCAAGAAATATAAAAATGGATTGTAAGAGCTTCTACAAGTATGCAAAAAAGAAGAGAGTATCAAAAGTAAACGATAGTCTTCTAGAGGGTGAGACAGGAGAAATTATAATGGGGAATCAGGAAATGGCAGATGCGTTAAACAAATATTTTATATCTGTCTTCACAGTAGAAGACACAAAAAGCATACCAGAAATAGTGGAGAACCAAAGGGCTAATGAGAGTGAGGAACGTAAAATAATTATTATCAGTAGAGAAAAAGTACTTGAGAAACTAATGGGACTAAAAGCTAATAAATCCCCTGGACATGATGGCCTACATCCGAGGGTTCTAAAAGAGATGGCTGCGGAGATAGTGGATGCATTGGTTATGATCTTCTAAAATTCCCTAGATTCTAGAACGGTCCCAGTGGTTTGGAAGGTTGCAAATGTAACCCTGCTATTCAAGAAAGGAGGGAGAGATAAAACAGGGAACTACAGGCCAATTAGCCTGACATCAGGCATCAGGAAAATGCTGGAATCCATTATTAAGGAAGTGGTAAGAGGGCACTTAGAACATCATAATATGATTAGGTAGAGTCAACAAGGTTTTATGAAAGGGAAATCGTGTTTGACAAATTCATTAGAGTTTTTTGAGGATGTAACTAGCAGGGTAAATAAAGGGGAACCAGTGGATATATTTGGATTTTCAAAAGGCATTCGATAAGGTGCCACATAAAAGGTTGTTACACAAGATAAGGGCTCATGGGGTTGGGGGTAACATAATAGCATGGATAGAGGATTGGTTAATGGACAGATAACAGAGAGTAGGGATAAACGGGTCATTTTCAGGTTGGCAGGATGTATCTAGTCAGGTACCACAAGGATCGGTGCTTGGGCCTCAGCTATTTATAATCTGTATTAATGACTTGGATGAAGGAACCGAATGTAATGTATCCAAGTTTGCTGACGATACAAAGCTAGGTGGGGAACTAAGCTGTGAGGAGGACACAAAGAGTCTGCAAAGGATATTGACAGGTTAAGTGGGTGGGCAAGAAGGTGGCAGATGGAGTATAATGTGGGGAAATGCAAGGTTATTCACTTTGGTAGGAACAATAGAAAAACAGAATATTTTTTAAATGGTGAGAAACTATTAAATATTGGTGTCCATGGAGACTTGGGCATCCTGGTACAAGAAACGCAAAAAGTTAGCATGCAGGTACAGCAGGCAATTAGGAAAGCAAATGGCATGTTGGCCTTTATTGCAAGGAGTACAAGAGTAAGGAAGTCTTACTACAATAGTAGTAGAGCTTTGGTGAGACCTCACCTGGAGTACTGTATACAGTTTTGGTCTCCTTATCTAAGGAAGGATGTACTTGCCTTAGAGGTGGTGCAACAAAAGTTCACCAGATTAATTCCTGGATGAGAGTGTTGTCCTATGAGGAGATGTTGAGTAGAATGGGCTTATACTCTCTGGAGTTTAGAAGAATGAGAGGTGATCTCATTGAAACATATAAGATTATGAGGAGGCTTGACAGGGTAGATGCTCAGAGATTGTTTCCCCTGGCTAGAGAGTCTAGAACTAGGGGGCATAGTCGCACGATAAAGGGTCGGCCATTCAAGACTGAGATGAGGAGGAATTTTTTCATGCAGAGGGTTGTGAATCTTTGGAATTCTCTGCCACAGAGGGCTGTGGATGCTGAGTCATTAATATATTCACGGCTGAGATAGATAGATTTTTGGACTCTAGGGGAATTAAGGGATATGGAGATGGGGCAGGAAAGTGGAGTTGAGGTTGAACATCAGCCATGATCTGATTGAATGGTGCAGCAGGCTTTAGGAGCCATATGGCCTACTCCTACTCCTATTTCTTATTTTCTTATGTTCTTATGTTCATTTAAGGACTATCTCAGGGATGGTGCACTCTGAGAGTAATTCCCATGTATGTCACAAGCGTGCCTCAATGAATTGGGTGAATAGATTTGAGCACCCAATACACAAGGTGATGAATTCAGCAACATAATGTTTTGTACTTTTTAGAGTGTGCATGAGCCTCATTATACCGAATTGTACTAATTTATGAGTAAATTAATTCCGTGCCAAATGAGATAATAAAAATGAAGTAAATAAATACTTTGGCCTAAAAATTCAATCGCGATCTGGGCAGAAAACAGGTGTAAAGAATTCTAATTTGCGAGGCCATCCTCCAGCACCCTAATAATGTCAGAAACTCTTCTGACACCATATTGGATTGGACGGTGTGGAGGCATCCTTGGCAGACACCTAAAACAGGCTTTGCGCTCTGGAATTAGCTAATAAGGGGTTCAATGTCTGTTTTAGGACCCAAACAGGAAATTGTTTCACATTGATCATCCAGGATTACCAGGTCTACATGCGGCCTAACCTTTTAGGGAGCGCTGGAGGCCACCACCAAAAAGATAAGTTTAAAATAAATATTTACCTGAATATGCTGCCGGCCACCACTCGCTCCCCCCCTTTCCATTTGCCTCCTGCCCCCTCTTGGATTCACTTTAGCTCCACAAGGTGTGGTTGAAGCAGATAGCATTGACGCTTTTAAGGGGAGGCTTGATGCATACACGAGGAAGAAGGGAATAGAGAGATACGGGAACAGGATGCAAAGAGGTAATTAGAGTGTGAGGAGGCTCATGTGGAGTATAAACCAGTTGACATGGACCAGTTAAACTGAATGGCCTGTTTGCTTGTTGTATGTTCGATGTAATTCTATGTAAAATGCACCGTCTTTTTCAGCTGGTCACTCTTTAGCACTGTTCACCTGTCTAAATTGACTGCTGCTGAGATTTCTTGCTCTGGCCTTAAGGAGTATGTTTCTTAAGTTGTGAGCAATACCTCACTATAGCATTGTGAATTCCCATGTTATTGACTTTTCAAATCGCTCTTTCTATATTATGTTTGGTGCATTACTTTCTGCTGCTGTTTGCTGCTGCATTTTTTCCATTCATGGCTCCTATTGCAGATACCTTCTGCTATAGCACTGTTGCTGAAAGCAGCTGCTTCATTAGCAGGAATCACAACATTCAGCAAAGGAATTCCATTGGGCCTTCCAATGGCAGTGATGGATTTGGAGGAGGAACAGCAGTTCAGGCAAAGGAAACAAAGGCAGGTGTGATTGCACCTGAGGATTTTGGCACCCACTTGCCCTCAATCCAAGACCTAAATCTTCACACCTAGGCACACCTGCTTGGGAACGTCTGAGGAGACCTGCCTTTGCTATCTACACAAGAGTAATGGAGTTATGCCATCTGTTAGAGCCCAACTACCAGACATGATCTATCAAAAGAACAGCCCTACCCATTGCTTTGAAGATTAACACAGCATTAAACTGTTATGTCGCAGATCTTTCAAAGCCACGACTGGTGACGTTAGGCAGCGGTCAGGCCTGGAAAGGAGGCAACAGCATGAGAGAGCAAAGCATTATTACTGGGTGGCAGGCTTTTGAAAAATACACACATGTAGTCATCAGGGTTCCTAGTAACAATCCCATAGCATATATAAATAGGAAAGGCTTACAGCCCATCAATATGCTGATGGTGTTGGGCCAAAGAACAGAATAATTCAAGTTAGTGCATGATACCATGACAACAGCCACAATGTCTGCATTTTGTGGCGATCCACCGTGCCGCCACTATTTGAAAGAGCAGGCAGACTGGGTGGCTGGCTGGCAGGGGATTAAAGCTGCACAGTGGAGCCCTAACTAATGACACTATTCAAAAACTCCTGAAAAGAAGCAGAATGCAGATACAATGAAGCTCTTGCCTCCACTCAAATTCTGATGGAACATACAATTGACCTGCTGAAGCAGAGATTTTAAGGTCTGGACACATTGAGTCATACTGCAGTACAGGCTTCACAAGGTATCAAAGATTAGAAATGCCGTTTTTTATTATTCGTTCATGGGATGTGGGCGACGCTGGCGAGGCCAGCATTTATTACCCATCCATAATTGCCCTTGAGAAGCTGGTGGTGAACCGCCTTCTTGAACCGCTGCAATCCGTGTGGTGACGGTTCTCCCACAGTGCTGTTCGGAAGGGAGTTCCAGGATTTTGACCCAGCGACGATGAAGGAACGGCGATATATTTCCAAGTCGGGATGGTGTGTGACTTGGAGGGGAACGTGCAGGTGGTGGTGTTCCCATGTGCCTGCTGCTCTTGTTCTTCTAGGTGGTAGAGGTCACGGGTTTGGGAGGTGCTGTCGAAGAAGCCTTGGCGAGTTGCTGCAGTGCATCCTGTGGATGGTACACACTGCAGCCATGGTGCGCCGGTGGTGACCGGAGTGAATGTTTAGGGTGGTGGATGGGGTGCCAATCAAGCGGGCTGCTTTGTCCTGGATGGTGTTGAGCTTCTTGAGTGTTGTTGGAGCTGCACTCATCCAAGCAAGTGGAGAGTATTCCATCACACTCCTGACTTGTGCCTTGTAGATGGTGGAAAGACTTTGGGGAGTCAGGAGGTGAGTCACTCACTGCAGAATATCCAGCCTCTGACCTGCTCTTGTAGCCACAGTATTTATATGGCTGGTCCAGTTAAGTTTCTGGTCAATGGTGACCCTCAGGATGTTGATGGTGGGGGATTCGGCGATGGTAATGCTGTTGAATGTCAATGGGAGGTGGTTAGACTCTCTCTTGTTGGACACGGCATAATTTTGCTGACCAGAAAGGGGAATCCATTCAGCCAAAAGATCAGGAAGGGTGGCCTGAAATGTTGGCAGAGGATGAAGAGGAAGAGGAGTATGAAGAAATGATTGAGGGTTACATTGCAGCCAAAAAGATTGATTGACTGGACTTTTACTCAAGTTCTGCCTGAAGTATTAGAGACATGGAGGATTTGATAATCAAGATGCAAGAGATCGTGTCAGTGCGTTCCATAATCCATTGCTAATGTTGAACCATTTTCAGGCACAGTACTTGTGCTGTGAATATTACAATCATTGATTCAACTTGAGGTATCAAGGAGGTAGAATTTTTTTACTTCTACCACTGGGTGAAAAACGAGCAGTCGTAAATCGGCTGCCTGATTTTCGTTTCCATTGACATCACCTTCCATTCAGAGCCAGAAGGAATGGCCTGCCAGATCATCCCTTCTGAGTGCCTAGGATCAGAGATTTCCCAAAACAATGGGCGTGAGATGTTTAGCAATTGCAGAAACAAGTTAACAAATTACTTATTCTGTCTTTGGGGAAACAACATCAATGGTTAGCTCATTAGCATTTAACCACATTTCATCTCTTTTTTTTAAAAACTCACGTGAAAACACTTTGCTTTAAAAACTCAGTATTTAAAAATATTTTTTCCCCAAATCCTTTCTGTGGAAAAAGAGTCATGAAAATCACAAAATGTGACACTTACATAGGAGTGGTCCCCTCTGCTATAAATATGACTACCCTCCTCTGTTACACTTCTTCCAGTAGAACATCCAACATTTCATCATCAAATGTTCAAATACAGCCAGTCAATGCAATTAATGTTCTGTCCACTCACCCTTGATAAACTTCCATTCCTGCTGGACCACACAGGTACAATAAACACCAATATTTTAATGGAACTGCAGCCCTTTAAGAGCTACCGCTCTCCTCTTCTTCTGTTCCTTTCGTTCTTAGAAAGATACAGAGAGAATATGATAGTTATTTAAATGAGCTTCACACAAACAAGGCATCACAGTCACACAGAAATCCTGGCTCCATTTTTTTCCAGGTTTGTGGAATCAGATTATTAAGTGTTTGTCTCTGAAAAAGTTTACATAACACAAATAAACTGCTTAAATAATACTATTAAAAATGTTTAATTTTTCTTCTACGGCATGCTAGTTTTATCTCGAATGAACGTATACTTTTTCAAGACTAGTCACAGCCCCACGTTTTTAAGATAAGAGGGGTGAATTTCTGCCATGGTTCTCCAGCTTGTCTGCTGTAACTTTTTTTATTATTCGTTCATGGGATGTGGGCGTCACTGGCAAGGCCAGCATTTATTGCCCATCCTTAATTGCCCTTGAGAAGGTGGCGGTGAGCCGCCTTCTTGAACTGCTGCAGTCCGCATGATGAAGGTTCTCCCACAGTGCTGTTAAGTAGGGAGTTCCAGGATTTTGACCTAGCAATGATAAAGGAATGGCGATATATTTCCAAGTTGGGATGGTGTGTGACTTGGAGGGGAACATGCAGGTGGTGATGTTCCCATGCGCCTGCTGCCCTTGTCCTTCTAGGTGTTAGAGGTTGCGGGTTTGGAAGGTGCTGTTGAAGAAGCATTGGCAAGTTGCTGCAGTGCATTTTGTCGATGGCACATACTGCAGTCAGGGTGCGCCGGTGTTGGAAGGAGTGAATGTATAAGATGGTGGATGGGATGCCAATCAAGCAGGCTGTTTTGTCCTGGATGGTGTCGAGCTTCTTGAGTGTTGTTGGAGCTGCACTCATCCAGGCAAGTGGACACTCCTGACTTGTGCCTTGTAGATGGTGGAAAGGCTTTGGGGAGTCAGGAGGTGAGTCATTCACTGCAGAATACCTAGCCTCTGACCTGCTCTTGTAGCTACGGTATTTATGTGGCTGGTCCAGTTAAGTTTCTGGTCAATGGTGGTCCCGAGGATGTTGATGGTGGGGGAATCTGCGATGGTAATGTCTTTGAATGTCAAGGGGAGGTGATTTGACTCTCTCTTGTTGGAGATGGTCATTGCCTGGCACTTGTGTGGCGCAAATGTTACTTGCCATTTATCAGCCCAAGCCTAGATGTTGTCCAGGTCTTGCTGCATGCGGGCATGGACTGCTTCATTAGATGAAGATTTGCGAATGGAACTGAACACTGTGCAATCATCAGCGAACATCCCCACTTCTGACCGTATGATGGAGAGAAACTCATTGATGAAGCAGCTGAAGATGGATGGGCCTAGGACACTGCCCTGAGGAACTCCTGCAACAATGTCCTGGGGCTGAGATGATTGGCCTCCAACAACAACTACCATCTTCCTTTGTGCTAGGTATGACTCCAGCCATTGGAGAGTTCTCCCCCTAATTCCCATTGACTTCAATTTTACTCGGACTCCTTGATGCCACACTTGGTCAAATGCTGAGTTGTCAAATGCTGGGCTTTGGTTGAAAGCCACGGCAAACCCGGTAAAATGGCGCGAGTGGTGTTTATGCTGTTTTCCAGGGTTTCCGCGGCTCTCCTGTCGAGGTGATGGCTGATGAGCGGGAAAACCCCCATGGAAGTTCACCCCCATGTAATATGTTCTCTGGTATCAATGCACTAACTAGCATCATTTGAGCATTCCTGTCACCGTATTTGAAGGACTGCTAGGCTTTGGAAATAAATTAGAGAGTGGGGTTGGAATGGTTGATAAAAATGTACTAAGACTCCCATATTTAGGATTTTACTACTGTATACTACTATGATATGTGATGTGGACTGTTAACGTGTTTGTGGATGATGTGTAGCACCCGATTTATGTTCTGTAACTTTGAAAGCTGTTTTCAGTTAATTCACAGAGTCACGGTGAAGGTGCCTTTATTACTGTGCAGAGACTTGAGCCTGCACTGTCTGTATAAGAATAATCAACATCTACAGGGGAAATACAAAGAGTGGCATTAATAATCAATAAGAATATAATAGATTGCAGACCCCAGGCTAAAGGCAGTCAGTCAGTCAGATGCACCTGAAAGCACAAAATTCAGCTGCTGTGCCTGTTCTGGCAAATCACGTTTTTGTGCAATTAAACGATTGCACTGTGTAATGATGTTTATTCTCAGTACAAGAAAATAAACCTTTTTGACAGTGTAACTCAGAAGACATCATTTTAAAGGGCTTAATGCCTCGATTAAGATAGCGACAGAGAAATGTCATACAAAAGCACTAAGTGTTCGTCTGCTACATTGTCAACGTAATTTCTAGCCTAATGTATTTTAAGTTTTTAAAAGCAAAAAGGGCAGAAATTCCATAGCACTTTTGTGCCTGCAGAAGTGCGATGGTGTCGAACTTCTGCTCGCCGCTGATCAAATCCCAAAACCTTCTGGAATTGATTGCCATTTGCCTTCTTCAATTAAGGGCCCAAAATAGACCAACAATAGGATCTCTGCCTGCACACAGCAGATATAGGCTCTACTAGGCCTATCAGGAAGGCTTGGGCAGAATCCCTGTGGAAGCCTCAGAACACTACGTGACATGCCCCAAGCTGCCTGTGCAATTTAGTGGGGATGGGCAGAATAAGCACCCCGTCCCCAAGCATTATTTCTCAGGATTATGTTGAGGGACAGAAACGTAGTGGATCCAGGTTTCATCCAAAACTTTAACCTTTGTGTACATTTGTTGGTAAAATATTAAGACAAAGGCAGAGGGTGCGAGTGTTTTTTGAACGTTATGAGTGCTTTACTTCTATGGCTACTGAATGGTGATAGATGTTTGCTAAGTAAATATACACATGTGAAGTACATTTACCTGCATTTAATGAGTATATGTAAGGCATTTTCTACATGCATATGGCTAAAATGGTATTGCAGTCGTCACACCTTTGGCCGGCTAGCAATTTCTATTGTACAACACTGATTAAAGTTAAAGTCCCTTTTTTCCCCCCTGATTTATACCTGGGAGAAAAGTATACCCTGGGTGCAAAGCAAAGGAAAATTGGCCCCATTGTCTGTACCTGCAGCTTAAAACAAGCCCATGACTGTCCTTCTGCACTTTCAGACTAACTGTTTGTTTTCATGTGTCATAAGTGCCTGTGTTCAGGTCTATATTTGAACTGATAGCTTTTTGAGGCCTGCATCAGCTTTCTTTGAAGTTGATGATCAGCTTTCACTAGTGTCCTAGATTGTCATGTATGAATTTCGCTTGGATTTTACTCCTCTGCAACTTTAGATTCTATCAGCCAAGATTTTGAAGTTTCAAAATAAAAAAAATGACTTTCACCCATAATTTATAACCAAAAGAGGAAGGAGAAATATGTATTTCCCACTTGGTTCTTTGCCTGTCTTCCAATTTTTCACATCCTTGTGGGCCTCCTTATACTCGTTGAAGCACATTACAGTGGTTTAGATTGAGTGTAATCAGTGTCTGAAGCTGCGGCTGGAGTGTTGCAAATACAGTTGGGGAGTCTTGCTGAATTGTAAGAGCCTCACAAAATATTTTATGCTTTGAAACAGGATTTCTTTAAACTGCAAATAAAAGGGTAGAAATTACAGTCATCACTGTTTTCGTACAAATGTTGAATGCGCTCATGCTGATTTCCTCTCTGCACTATTTTACCACAATTGTAAGGAATCTTACAACACCAGGTTATAGTCCAACAATTTTATTTTAAAATCACAAGCTTTCGGAGATTATCCCCTTCGTCAGGTAAGTGAATAAGAGGTTCTCAAATCGCATATCTTATATTAGGCTGGGACACCATCACACCAATCAAAAGGTGTCGTTGGTGTTCAGACAGGTTAGCCACGGAAAACAGTAGGTCCCGGTATGCTGAATACACGTTGTGTCAAATTACACAGACAGAGAGAAAGAGACCCAAAAGGCAGAGAGAGAGAGAGAGAATATTAAAAACAGATAACTTCTTTTTCCCCTTGCTGGTGGGGTTACGTGTAGCGTGACATGAACCCAAGATCCCGGTTGAGGCCATCCTCATGGGTGCGGAACTTGGCTATCAATTTCTGCTTGACGATTTTGCGTTGTCGTGTGTCTCGAAGGCCGCCTTGGAGAACGCTTACCCGAAGATCGGTGGCTGAATGTCCTTGAATGCTAAAGTGTTCCCTGACTGGGAGGGAACCCTCCTGTCTGGCAATTGTTGCGCGGTGTCCGTTCATCCGTTGTCGCAGTGTCTGCATGGTCTCGCCAATGTACTATGCTCCGGGGCATCCTTTCCTGCAACGTATGAGGTAGACAATGTTGGCCGAGTCACAGGAGTATGAACCATGTACCTGGTGGGTAGTGTCCTCTCGTGTGATGGTGGTTCATGCCTTTTGGGTCTCTTTCTCTCTGTCTGTGTAATTTGACACAATGTGTATTCAGCATACTGGGACCTACTGTTTTCCGTGGCTAACCGATATGTGTGCTTTAAGTGTCTCTGCAAGAACAATGCTGACTGTAATTGCTATCCTAAAAATACATGATCTGAAAATCTCGATACCACATCCTATTTAATTGCTGAATTGATGGCCCGGAATTTCCTGCAATGGTGATATTGGTGAAGAACGGCATAAATTAAACCATTTAGCATGCCAATCCTCCAATGACAAACATGCGCCAAAATTTGCTGGAAGACTGATTACAATGCAAACATACAAAAATTATGAGCAGGAAAGGACCAGCAGGTCCATCACATCTGTTCAATACTCATGATATCTGGAGCCCCCCCCAAGCCAAGTAATCTCCTGGGAGAGGCAAAAAAAAATGAGGGAAAAAAAATCTGGAAAATTTCTCTTCAAACACCTCAAGCGATTAAAACCAGTCCAGGAGATCACATTGACTATGCATATGTAAACTGTTAAACCTTTTATATGATGTGGTCTCTGCCACAGCCAAGCACTGGTCCAGCTCCATTTTGAAGGCGTGTAGAGAGTTAGCATGCACTGCACGAGCTGGTAATGCATTCCAGAGGCTTTTCTGCAAAAAGAAGAACCTCTTAACATCTACCCTACTCCTACTCTTGCATAGTTTAAATGCATGACCCCCGCTCCTTCCCAATCTGTGAAACTGAAATAATTCAACAAAACATACGCAATCCAACCCTTTCATTATTTTATATGCCTCTACCGGGTTGTGTCTAAGTCCACACTGCTCTAAAGTAAATAGACCCAGATCTTAAAGCTTATCTGAGGTTCTTTAAGCTAGGAATCATCTTATAACTCTCCTCTGAACCTCTCTCCAAGGGCATTATATCATCCACCATGTGAGGGGACCAGAACTAGATGCAGTACTGTAGATGCAGTCTAACCAAGGACCTGTATGAGGGAAGAATGGTGTCCTTTGACTTGTACTGGATGGTTCTATTAATACAACCCAATACCCTGTTTCCTTTACACTGAAATGAGCTTAGCGGCAAATCAGAAGCAGCACAGCCAATGACTTCTATCTGCAGGGAGATAGAGACAAGCGTTCCTCACCAAATGCACTTTGGTGCCAGGAGTCTGTACTTATTTTAGAGAGTAGAGGGTCTCCCTGCTATTAACAAGTGAAGCTGCCACCGTGGGAGCTGAAAAATGCAAATGTTTAATTAGTTATATCTGGTATGTCCCAATTCGAAAGCAAGAACCAAGATCTATTGTGAATCAGCAATGGTGGTACACAGTGGAGCATTGCCCAAGTTAAATGCCACATTACACATTTAGTTTTCAGCATTTATTATACCAATGCTATTAAAGTGACATTTCATTGGACTTATTCCACCTATGCCCCATGTGGATATAAACAATAGCAGACAAATGCACATTTATATATATACAGGTTCTGGATGGTTCATTTTGTTGTGTGTGCACTACGACTTCAAGCCGGATTTGATAGTTCATGTGCTGCAGTATATTTCATTAGAATTTAATTTTAAAAAAGTATGCAGCTATCCTAAAATCAATCCATAACAAATAACGTGAGATAATCTGCAAATGTAATAAAATTATCCTACATAAATAACTTTACATGCTTACAAATAGGCATTAAATCTGGAGCTGTAATCTGTCCATTTTGGATGTCACGGAGCGGCTGCAGGGCATTCTGGAGGGGGAGGGTGAACAGCCAGTAGTCGTGGTCCATATTAGTACCAACGACATAGGTAAAAAAAGGGATGGGGTCCTGCAAGGTGAATTTAAGGAGTTAGGAGATAAATTAAAAAGCAGGACTTCAAAGGTAGTGATCTCAGGATTACTACTGGTGCCACGTGCTAGTGAGTATAGGAACAGGAGAATAGACAGGATGAATGCGTGGCTGCAGGGATGGTGTAGGAGGGAGGGATTTCGATTCCTGGGACATTGGGACCAGTTCTGGGGAAGGTGGGACCTGTACAAGCGTGACGGGTTACACCCGAGCAGGACCGGGACCAATGTCCTCGCGAGGGTGTTTGCTAGTGCTGTTGGGGAAGGTTTAAACTAGAGTGGCAGGTGGATGGGAACCTGAGCGGGGAGTCAGAAGGGAATAAAGTTGAGAGCAGCAAGAGAGGGGAAGACCCAGGGGAAATCTACAATACAAATAGTACAAACAGTTGTTCAAGAACAAGTGAAAGGGAAAAGCGTAGAGCAGCAGAAAGAAAGTGTACTTTAGGCACGACAGATAAAATAAAAACTAGAAGGTGTAAGGCGATTAACCCAGCATCAAAGCTGTGGCAGGGGGTTGGGAACCTGAGCAGGGAGACAGAGGAAAGCATGTCAGGAAGGGACAGAAGGTATGGAGTAAAAGGTAAAGTGTTAAAAAAGGAAAAAGCAGGAACTCAGTGTCACAAAACATATTTGAAAGTTCTTTATCTGAATGCGCGTAGCATTCATAACAAAATGGACGAGTTAACGGCACAAATAACTGCGTATGGGTATGATCTTGTGGCCATTACAGAAACATAGCTGCAGGGTGACAACGACTGGGAATTAAATATGCCAGGGTATTTAACAATCAGGAAGGACAGGCAGGAAGGAAGGGGAGGTGGGGTGGCTATGTTAATAAAGGAAGGAATCACTGTAATACAGAGAAATGATATTGGGACAAAGGATCAGGATAATGAAACAGTTTGGGTAGAGATAAGGAATAATAAGGGGAAAAAAACACTCGTGGGCGTAGTATATAGGCCTCCTAATAGTTGCAACTCTGCTGGAAGAAGTATTAATCAGGAAATAGTTGGGGCATGTAATAAGGAAACAGCTATAATTATGGGGGATTTTAACTATCCTATTAACTGGACAAATCAAATTGGGCAGGGCAGCCTTGGGGAAGAGTTTATTGAGTGTATTAGGGATGGATTTCTTGAGCAGTATGTAACTGATCCTACAAGGGGGCGAGCAACCTTGGACCTGGTCCTGTGTAATGAGCCAGGATTAATGAATAATGTCCTAGTTAAGGATTCCCTTGGAATGAGTGACCATAACATGGTTACATTCCATATCCAATTAAAGGGTGAGAAGGTTGGTTCTCAAACAAGCGTACTGAGCTTGAATAAAGGAGATTATGATGGTATGAGAGCGGAATTGATTAAAGTGGACTGGGAAAATAGATTATAGGGTAAGACGGTACATGAGCAGTGGTGTTCATTTAAGGAGTTATTTTACAACTTTCAAAAAAAAAAATTCCACTGAGGAAAAAAGGGTGTTAAAGAAATGACAGCCATCCGTGGCTAAGTAAAGAAATTAAGGATAGTATCCGACTAAAAACAAGGACATATAAGGTAGCCAAACTTAGTGGGAGGATAGAAGATTGGGAAGTCTTCAAAAGACAGCAAAAAGTAACTAAAGGATTGATTAAGAAAGGGAAGATAGATTATGAAAATAAATTAGCAAAAAATATAAAAACAGATAGCAAGAGTTTCTATAGATATATAAAAAGAAAAAGGGTGGCTAAGGCAAACGTAGGTCCCTTAGAGGATGAGATTGGGAAATTAATGGTGGGAAACATGGAGATGGCAAAAATGCTGAACAAATATTTTATTTCAGTCTTTACGGTAGAGGACACTAAGAATATCCCAACACTGGACAAATAGGGGGCTCTAGGGGGGGAGGAGCTAAATACGATTAAAATCACTAAGGAATTGGTACTCAGTAAATTAATGGGACTCAAGTCGGATAAATCCCCTGGACCTGATGGCTTACATCCTAGGATCTTGAGGGAAGTGGCAGTAGGGATTGTGGATGCTTTGGTAATAATTTTCCAAAATTCTCTGGACTCGGCAAAGGTCCCAGCAGATTGGAAAATTGCTAATGTAACACCCTTATTTAAAAAGGGTAGTAGGCAGAAGGCTGGAAATTATAGACCAGTTAGCCTAACATCTGTGGTGGGTAAAATTTTGGAGTCTATTATTAAGGAGACAGTAGCAGAACATTTGGATAAACATAATTTAATAGGACAAAGTCAGCACGGCTTTATGAAGGGGAAGTCATGTCTGACAAATTTGCTTGAGTTCTTTGAGGACATAACGTACAGGGTGGATAAAGGGGAACTAGTGGACGTAGTGTATTTAGACTTCCAGAAGGCATTCGACAAGGTGCCACATAAAAGATTATTGCTCAAGATAAAGAATCACTGGATTGGGGGTAATATTCTGGCATGGGTGGAGGATTGGTTATCTAACAGGAAGCAGAGAGTTGGGATAAATGGTTCATTCTCGGACTGGCAACCAGTAGCCAGTGGTGTTCCGCAGGGGTCGGTGCTGGGTCCCCATATCTTTACAATCTATATTAACGATTTGGAGGAGGGGACCGAGTGTAACATATCAAAGTTTGCAGATGATACAAAGATGGGAGGGAAAGTAGAGAGTGAGGAGGACATAAAAAACCTACGAGGGGATATAGACAGGCTGGGTGAGTGGGCGGAGATTTGGCAGATGCAATACAATATTGGAAAATGTGAGGTTATGCACTTTGGCAGGAAAAGTCAGAGAGCAAGTTATTATCTTAATGGCGAGAAACTGGAAAGTACTGCAGTACAAAGGGATCTGGGGGTCCTAGTGCAAGAAAATCAAAAAGTTAGTTTGCAGGTGCAGCAGGTGATCAAGAAGGCCAATGGAATGTTGGCTTTTATTGCTAGGGGGATAGAATATAAAAACAGGGAGGTATTGCTGCAGTTATATAAGGTATTGGTGAGACCGCACCTGGAATACTGCATACAGTTTTGGTGTCCATACTTAAGAAAAGACATACTTGCTCTCGAGGCAGTACAAAGAAGGTTCACTCGGTTAATCCCGGGGATGAGGGCGTGGACATATGAGGAGAGGTTGAGTAGATTGGGACTCTGCTCATTGGAGTTCAGAAGAATGAGAGGCGATCTTATTGAAACATATAAGATTGTGAAGGGGCTTGATCGGCTGGATGCGGTAAGGATGTTCCCAAGGATGGGTGAAACTGGAACTAGGGGGCATAATCTTAGAATAAGGGGCTGCTCTTTCAAAACTGAGATGAGGAGAAACTTCTTCACTCAGAGGGTAGTAGGTCTGTGGAATTTGCTGCCCCAGGAAGCTGTGGAAGCTACATCATTAAATAAATTTAAAACAGAAATAGACAGTTTCCTAGAAGTAAAGGGAATTAGGGGTTACGGGGAGCAGGCAGGAAATTGGACATGAATTTAGATTTGAGGTTAGGATCAGATCAGCCATGATCTTATTGAATGGCGGAGCAGGTTCGAGGGGCCGATTGGCCTGCTCCTGCTCCTATTTCTTATATTCTTATGTTCTTATTTTGACATCAGAACCATACTCAATAAATTCCTATAATGCGCCTACATTACTTCATACATTGTCATTGTTTGTGGGCTAAAACCAATTAATAAATAAATCAGTGAATGGGGGACATGTATTTCATTTAGTCAAGTTGGTCCTGGATGAATGGAATAAATGGTAAAGAAAATGTTACAAAAGGTATGCCAGTAAGTGTGTTATTGCTAGCAGTAGCACTTTGCCCACTAATGGAAGTATTGGACCAGGATTCGTTGTCAAAATAATGGTGAGGCTATGGTGCTCGCTGTTATTTATGCACAAATTTCAAGCGAGGGTCAGATACCTGGTTAAATGCCAATATCCAAAAGTTGCTGTCCGAGTTGCGCACTCCGCCATTGGCTTTGCGAAAATGGCATCTGGCTGTCTGCCTCACCATTGAAATGCATTGAATGGTGTGAAGATGCTGTTTTTGTGTGGTGTTTACGAACTAAACTCGCCACAGAGAGTTAAGTCTTCTCCATTTCAGTCTAAGTTTCGTTTTAACGATGTGATAAGGGTTAATTACTACCAGTCAACCTCTCTGGCACTGAAAATTAACTATTACAAGTGCGGAGTCACATTCCTTCAGGTTTTAATTGTGGATGATTTTAAAAATGTCAAATTTTAAATTTAAGTTTTTTTTTTCCTTTTCCTTTCTGTTTCTTTTTCTCTCTCTCTTAATCCAATCTTTCTCTCCCTCTTTTTATTTCTCTTTCTGTACCTGATTTGACATTGAATTCACCCACTCTAATTTACACTTCCTTCTCAGTCCTTGCGCTGTTAATTTCACAATCCTTCAATCTGATTGGTTAAGGAACCCCCTTCTACCAATGGATTGAAATGCCTTTTGAGTCTTTTCAAGGCTCTTGAGTTTTTGTTGCCCAATTCTAACATTTTCCCATAATCACTTTTGTTTGCATGCACTTTTCCACTCCTGCCACCAGCATGTCTTGTAGCCATCCAATTCCGCACCTGAAGCCATGCTAATGAGATGTCCTCAGAAAATTGGGTGCAAAGAGAACACTTACATTTAAGTCTGACTAAAACAGTGTTGTGCAATATATTAGCCACGAGCCAAATATGGATAATTGGGAATCCAGATGTGGCTTAATTGCATTTCTAATTAGTAAATAAAAATGTTTAATAGACACCTTTGGGAATGTGACCTCAATACTCGTATTCGCACTGTGTATGTGTGCATATTTTAATCTTTTTGTGCATTTTATTACTAACAATGAGAAAAAATTTGTTCACTGAGGGCTGTAAATCTTAGGAATTCTCTACCCCAGAGAGCTGTGGATGCACATTCATTGAGTATATTCAAGACTGAGATCAATGGATATGGGGATAGGGCAGGAAAGTGGAGTTGAGGTAGAAGATCAGCTATGACCTTATTGAATGGCGGAGCAAACTTGAGGGGCCGTACGGCCTACTCCTGCTCCTATTTCCTATGTCCTTAAGTTCTTAGGAGATACACAGTTGTTTGCTCTGTTTATTCAGGTCCCAGATGCCCTGTTTCCCTCGCTGTGACATTATCACCATGCACTTTCAGCAACTTGCAATGCAAAAATTTGTAAACCGAAACGTGCAAGGGCAAATCTAACTAATGGCAGCTGCTGCTAGGTGCCCTACTACAGCAAATTATGGCCCAATATTAGCACTGGAACAACAATGTTAGCATGCATTGTTTCAAAGTTAATTCTTTAGAATTCTTTAGAAAGGTTTATTCTTTAGAATTGTAAAAGCCAAAGAACCTTTGGTTCTGAGATGGTGCAAGCATTCAGAAATCAACCAGAACTAATAGAGTTTGTAACTGTTAATTAAGTAATTTACTTTTAACATTATCACTGGGATAAATTTATGTTAAAAACAATCCGAAGTTTTAAAAAATATCGGCGCATTTTGTGCAAACATATGATTCCTGTGATTATACCAAACATACTGAGCCCACCTGCGCCATTCTGCAACAGTCTAAGTGTCAGCAGCGATTACAATAGCAATAATTCAACAAATTCGCAATCGCCGTTAATGTTTATGTGGAGCTGAGCTATGATAATTATCTGTTCAACTGTTTCGAAAAGGGAAACGGTAGTGCAATGTAAGAATCCCATGAAATAATGGGGTGGCTTAAGTAATGTCATGAGCCACTTATGCCATCATTTCCTGAGACTTTGGTGCCATAAAACAGGCCTTACAACATAGATGTGCATTAAAACGGTGCGAGTCTCTCGGAAATTCTGGGCCAATATTTAAATCTGAACAGATGCAACAGAAACAGTACAATAGGGCTTACTTTTTACAATGTGCTTCCAACTATGGTGGAATTTGACAATCAGTTGGGTATATTTTGTGTACTGAGATAATCATGGAACATCTTAGGCCAGAATTATAGTGCACTCTTTGTGAGCTCAAACCGGTGTGAAATAGCCTCCTTGAGGAGGCCTCGTATCTCTGTGATTTAGTGCATTAGGTAGTTTTCTGAGTTATACTGCTACTTTCATATTGATGCACACCCAATACTGCTTTGTATAGCTATACATGAGGCAGTTTAATTGCAGCCTTATACTTAGATCAGGATTTTGTCACTTTAAGTGCTGCTTGAGTATCCAGTATTCTATGTGAAAGTGAACAAGATGTCAATTTGGAACATTGAGAAATGATCTTGGATCAGATTGTGTTTACCTGGAGTTGATTATATTAATGTTATACTACAGGCACTATCTTGGTTGCTGGGGAGGAAGAACAGGCAGAACAATCACTTTTATCAGATTCACTTCAGATTCAAGCAACACAATAATATTTTCACAATGCAATAAAGTATTTTAATACAATTTGTTCAATTCAGAAGAAAAGTTTGTCAAACTTTTTGTTAAAACAGAGCTCTCTTTTAGACCACTTTTATATTGCTCTGCCAATTTCTGCTGTGCTCAATCTACCCGCTTATACTGCGGTGTGAATTTGGCGATCCTGGGAAATTGATAATGTGCAAATCTCCTGTATGCTCAGTTAGTGCAACACCACATTTGCACCTTTGCCAGTTTAACCTTGAGCTTTCCCTTGTATTGAAAGAACGTGTGTAAGTACAGACAGGCTGAACGATCAGCCTGCTTGCAGCCTGACCCCGCAATGAGGGACGGATCCGCTAAGCTGCCAACAGATGCCGTTTATATTTCCACCAGCACCAGTTCCAGGCAAATAAAAATCCCGTTTCAGGAGGGTTCACTGCCTCTGACAGCAAGAGCATCAGTTTATTTATAATACAGAGTTACTGCCAACAATGCACTTCCCATCAGAGGCAATCCTGTAGTATAAAGGATCATAAAACAATAAGAACATCTACAGATTATGAATGTTCACGATGAAATATCAAGACTCTTTTAATCAAGCAACACATTCTCTAGGTCAACTCAAGGCTTTGAGTCTGGCCTAATATTTCCAGCAGAACTAGCAGAAGTCTGGCCTAATACTTTCAGACATATAAAACACTCCTCCCTTTACTTAGCTTGTCAACATTACTTTTTCTCCAAAAACAGGCCAGTTAGCCTGACATCAGTTGCTGGAAAAAGCGGGAATCCATTATTAAGGAAGTGGTAACAGGGCACTTAGAACATCATAATATTATTAGGCAGGGTCAACATGGTTTTATGAAAGGGAAATCGTGTTTGACAAACCTATTAAAGTTTTTTGAGGATGTAACTAGCAGGATAGGTAAAGGGTAACCAATGGATGTCGCATATTTGGATTTTCAAAATGCATTCGATAAGGTGCCACATAAAAGGTTGTTACACAAGACAAGGGTTCATGGGGTTGGGGGTAACATATTAGCATGGATAGAGGATTGGTTTACGGACAGAAAATAGAGAGTAGGAATAAACGGGTCACTTTCAGGCTGGCAGGCTGTAACGAGTGGGGTGTCGCAAGGATCGGTGCTTGGGCCTCAGCTATATGACTTAGATGAAGGGACTGAGTGTAATGTATCCAACTAATTTTGCTGATGATACAAAGCTAGGTGGGAAAGTAAGCTGTGCGGAGGACACAAATGGCCTGATATTAGGAGGGAGGCGGGTTGGCAGCGGGAGGTCGACTGGGCGCGTGGGTAACCTGGCCAGTGAAATCGAGATGCTCCGCACGTGATCGCAGCCTAATTGAAGGCACTTGCACGTGTATCCAGGTTTCCCGTTCTAGATCTGTGCAAAGGGCACACTGCACGCCCGCATCACAGGCTGTCAGCAGAAGGAGCCCTATTTAAAGGCACAGTCCTCCAATGCTCCTCCCGCAGCAAACAACCAAATTGGCAGCATGGAGCAGCCCAGAGGCAAGGCTGCTCCAAAGTTCTCAGGCTCCTCACTCCAGGTGCTGCTCGATGGGGTTAGGAGGAGGAGGGAAATGTTTTTCCCAGCGGACGGGAGGAAGTATCCTGCCTCTGTCACCAAGAAGGTCTGGCTCGAGGTGGCAGAGGAAGTCACCAGCAGCAGTAACATCTCCCGAACCTGGGTCCAGTGCAGGAAGCGCTTTAATGACTTAACTAGGTCAGCCAAAATAAGTATACTTACGCGTTCTCCCACACTCCGTCTTCCTCATCACCTCCACCACCACACAACTCCTTCTGCACTGCCACCACAACGCTCTCGCATCACTCCTCACATCCACTCAACCATCACCCTCACCTTGCCTGCACTTACTCACCGCCCCAGTTCCCATTCAAACACTACCACGCAACCCAATCCTCATACAATCTCATGGCCATGTCTCACACGCACCCTCCCATACATCTCCTTCACGGTCACCTCCACCCACACCAATGCATGCAGCGGGTCACTATGCAACCATCACTCAATCACGCCTCTCTGTATTTTGCCTTGATAAGAGAAGAGATGCCAGATGGCCCAGGAGAGGGATGAGGGTGAAAGGGGACATGGAAGTGGGGACGCCACTCAAAGCGTTTCCACGTCTCACCCGTTGCCCCCCTCTCAACCAGTACCTGCATTGCTGCCTCCTCTCCAGGTTCTCGAGTCTGCCCTTGCACAGGTGCAGGTGGAGCAGTCTTTGGAGGGGTCCTCATGGGCACCGAAACCCAGGGTGCGTCCGTGCAAAGCATCTAATCGGTCAAGGCATGAACAAGAGCAACCTGCCACTACCTCTGCCCCAGCCACAGGGGAAGCACCACATAGGAGTAGTAGGAAGCGTAAGGCAAAGGTTTTGTGAGCACAAAGGGGACGCACAAGGGTGTTTGACGATTTGTCATGTTTTTTATTTATATTAGTTTTCTTTCACATTCACAATAAATCTTATTATTGTCACCACTACTGCCACATCTTGCCCATTCTTGACTGGCTTGTGCAATAAGTCCCTTTCATGAGGTTCACCATAAACACCCACACGTGATGCCACCCATTGGGTGACTCTACAGTGGGTGTAGGTGTAGTTGCACCACTGTTTTGTGCAGGGGGTGGGGGAGGGGCCTGGTGTGGCCGCTGTTCTGTCCAGGTGATGAGGACTGGACTCTTCACACAGTCTGATGTTAGGAGAATTGTTCACATATCAGTGACTCCCTGGCCTCACGAGCAGCCAGGTGAGCTGCTGTTCTGCCCATGGGTTGCTCCTCCTCCTTGTCCTCCTCGGCCGCGTCCTCCTCCTCAATGTGGGTGGCAGATGTGGATGAGGCCTCCTCCAGCGGCATCCCTCTCTGTTGTGCCATGTTGTGCAGGGTACAACAGACGACTATAATGTGTCCCACTCTGTGTGGTGCGTATTGAAGCGCTCCCCCAGAATGATCAAGGCACCTGAAGCGCATCTTGAGCAGCCCCACAACATGCTCAAATTGTAGACCTGGTAGAGATGTGGCTGTCATTATATTGACGCTGTGGCTCAGTGGTGGGGTTCCTCAGAGGTGTCATAAGCCACGTGTGCAGGGGATATCTCTTGTCCCCGAGGAGCCAGCCCTTGCGGGCGTTGGGTGAATGGAAGAGGGGCGGGACATTGGACTCCCTGAGGATGAAGGAATCGTGGCAGCTGCCAGGCTATCTGGCGCACAAGTGAAGTAATCTCTTGTGGTGGTCACAGATGAGCTGAGTGTTGATGGAGTGATAGCTCTTCCTGTTGATGAACAGTCCTGCCTCGTGTGGCGGTGCTCGTATTGCTACATGGGTGCAATCGATTACACCCTGCATCCGTGGGAAGCCAGCCACAGCGTGGAATCCCACTGCCCTCTCCATCTGGCTGGGGAAGTTGATATAGTGCAAAGCCCTGCAGAACAAGCCTTCGGTGTCCTGCCTTCTGCACTTGTGTGAAGACGACTGAGAGACCCCAGTGATGTCCCCGGTGGCACCCTGGAAGGATCCGGAGGCGAAGAAGTTGAAGGCAGTGGTGACTTTGACAGCGACAGGTAAGAAGATGCTGAACGGTCCATCTGGGAGCAGCTTGTCATTAAAGAGGCTACAGATGTCCGCAACTACCTGGCACTGACTCTGAGCCTCCGTATGCACTGGTCCTCAGAGAGGTCCAGGAAGCTGAGCCTTGGTCTGTGGACCCTGTGGCGAGGGTAGTGCCTTCTGCAATGCAACGCTCTCTGCGGTTGCCCTCCCTCCTGCTGTGCAGGTGGATGTGTCACAGCAATGTGTTGTGGAGCTCCACGTGTCAGAGGTGGACGGCGGGCCGGCGAAGCTGGTGATGCTGTTCGTCCTCCGAGGAGGCAGCTATGGCGGCCCCCATCCGGAAGATATACGTTTGAGGGGGTCCGCAAAGTAGGTAAATGTGTCTGCACACTGGAGTTGAGGTTCCAAATTGGTGATTTTTTGTGTTAGGAGGAGGGTGGTGCAGGCCAAACTTCGTCCAAAGTGACAGAGTGGCCTCCTACAATGAGTGAGGGTCTCCCTCTCCCCCCCACCTGTCAAATGGACCTTTGCAGCTCCCACAGGCTGGTGGCTGCAACACTTCTATTTCAACTGGGAGTGTTTCCCCCAGTATGGGAAACACGCTCAGTTGAGATGAAAATCCCACCCCTCCTTAAATATCCTCCGAATCAGGTCTGCTAACGACCTGAAGTATCGAAATAATTGGTTTAATTGGGATCCCGCCGGCTTTAATTGTTGGTGGGAGTCCTGCATGCGGGGGCTGCGCGCGCATTGGGGAACCCGGAAGTGGGCGGGTTAGAGCCAGGCTGCGCACCCGCCCCAGGAATCCTCAATTTTCGGAGCCTCCCCCGCCACGAAAACAACTGCTCGGACATCTGAAAATCGACTCCAAAGAGTCTGCAAAGGGATATAGACAGGTTAAGTGAATGGGCAAGAAGGTGGCAGATGGAGTGTAATGTGGGGAAATGTGAGGTTATTCACTTTGGTAGGAAGAATAGAAAAACAGAATATTTTTAAATGGTGAGAAACTATTAAATGTTGCTGTTCAGAGAGACGTGGGTGTCCTCGTACAAGAAACACAAAAAGTTAGCATGCAAGTTCAGCAAGCAATTAGGAAAACAAATGACATTTTGGCCTTTATTGCAAACAGGTTGGAGTACAAGAGTAAGGAAGTCTTACTACAGTTGTACAGAGCTTTGGTGAGACCTCACCTGGAGTACTGTGCACAGTTTTGTTCTCGTTATCTAAGGAAGGATATACTTGCCTTAGAGACAGTGCAGCGAAGGTTCACTAGATTAATTCCTGGGATGAGAGGGTTTTCTTATGAGGAGAGGTTGAGTAGAATGGGCCTGTACTCTCTGGAGTTTAGAAGAATGAAAGGTGATCTCATTGAAGCATATAAGATTCTGAGGAGGCTTGACAGGGTAGATGCTGAGAGGTTGTTTCCCATGGCTGGAGAGTCTAGAACTAGGGGACATAGTCGCAGGATAAGAGGTCGGACATTTAAAACAGAGATGAGGAGGAATTTCTTCACTCGGAGGGTTGTGAATCTTTGAAATTCTCTACCCCAGAGGGCTTTGGATACTGAGTCGTTGAGTATATTCAAGACTGAGATGGATAGATTTCTGGACTCTAGGGGAATCAAGGGGTTATGGGGATTGGGCAGAAAAGTGGAGTTGAGGTTGAAGATCAGCCATGATCTGATTGAATGGTGGAGCAGGCTCGAGGGGCAATGTGGCTTACTTCTGCTCCTATTTCTTATGTTCTTATGTTCTTATAAATCAAGCTGATGTATCTGACCAGGAAATGTACAACTTTTCAGCTCTATCTCTTTAGATTATGCCTAAATAACAATCAATAATTGTACTAGCCTAACTTTGATGTCTGATCAATGGCCTCTTTCAGATATTTTAAAGTGGGAGACACTCCTTAGTCACTGCATTAAAAATCTCACTCACAGCCTGCTCTGGGTGCAATGAAAATGCATGCCCACAGTTTGGAGGTGTGCACAGGGTTGACCTTGCACCATTGCCATCTTGTGACCTGCATATTCTCGTGCACAGAGATCAGGTCTATTCTGAGATGAGCCTTAACCTGACCTCCAGACTACAATACGTTCAATGGCAGTTACAAGTATGTTGAATTGGAAACCATCTCAAAGCAAGTCCACCTGAGAGGTTGGTTTAATGTTGGGTCCAGTTCAAATCACTTCTACTGTGAAATGTAAGCAGCTTCGCCGCTGATTGTGCTCAATTAGCCTGACCAAATTAATTTTGTTTTTGAGCCTTTCTGTTTTGTTAACATGATAAAAGGTAATGATCCAAACTGCATTTTAATCAATAATGGGTAAATGAGCCCAATACTTAACCATCTTACACTGCACTGCTTTGATTTGTTAAAGGCAAATTGTGTTTGACTAACTTGATTGAGTTCTTTGATGAAGTAACGGAGAGGGTGGTTGAGGTTGTGCATATAGACTTTCAAAAGGTGTTTAATAAAGTACCACATAATAGACTTGTTAGCAAAATTTAAGCCAATGGGATTAAAGGGACAGTGGCAACATGGATAAAAAATTGGCTATGGGACAGAATGCAGAGAGTAGTGGTGAACGGTTGTTGTTCAGACTGGAGGGAAGTATAAAGTGGTGTCCCCCAGGCGTCGGTATTAGGACCACTGCTCTTTTTGCTATATATTAATGACCTGGACTTGGGTATATAGAGTATAATTTCATAGATTGCAGATAACATGAAACTCAGAAATGTAGTAAACAATGAGGAGGATAGCAGCAGATTTCAGGAGAACATAGACAGATTGGTGAAATGGGTAGATACATGGCAGATGACAATACAGAGAAGTGTTAAGTGATGCATTTTGGAAGGAAGAATAAGGGGAGCTAATATAAACTAAATGGTACAATTTTAAAGGAGGTGCAGGAACAGAGAGACCTGGGGTGCACATGCACAAATCTTTGAAGGTGGCAGGACAAGTTGAGGGATCCTTGGCTTTATAAATAGAGGCATAAAGCAAGGAAGCTATGCTAAGCCTTTATAAATCACTAGTTAGGCCTCAGATGGAGTATTGGGCATGATTTTAATAAGGCGGCGGGATGGCAGCGGGGGGAGGGGGAAAGGGGTTCAATAGGCGCACGGCAAATCTTACCGTTCCCCACGCGATCGTGACTTAATTGGTGGCCCTTAACGTGACTTCCAGGTTTGCCATCTGAAAGCTGTGCAGTGGGCGGACTGCGCACCCGCATGACAGGCTGTCAGTTGGAGCGTCTGGATTTAAAGGGCCATTGCACTAATGGCTTTTGCTGGAGCAAGGAGCAAGCACACAGAATGGAAAGCAGAGGGCAAGCCAGCTCCAAGACTCAGTGACGCCTCACTTGAGGTGCTGCTAGCTGGGGTGAGGAGGAGGAGGGAACTATTTTACCAGGCCAACAGGAGGAAGTGCCTTGCCTCTGCCACCAAGAATGCCTCACTCGAGGTGGCAGAGGAGGTCACCAGCAGCAGCAACATCTGCCGCACATGGATCCAGTGCATGAAGCGCTTCAATGACCTAACTAAGTCAGTAAAAGTGAGTACACTTCCTGATTCTCCTGCATTCTGTGGTGCACATCAGCCACCCCCGCAACTAATTCTGCACTGCCAAGATTACACCATCACATCACTCCACACACCTAAGGCACATCCTCAACTTATCTTCACTACCTGAGCACTTCCTCACTTCCCCATTTGTGAACCCACCATTACCACTCACCCCAATCCTGATCCAATGCGATGTTTCTGTCTGATACTCACACTCTGATGTACCTCTTTCAATGGTCAGCCTCACCCAAACCAATGCATTCATTGGCTGACCACTACACCATCACTCACTCACATGTCTGCACTTTCTCCCCTTCTAGGAGAAGAAAGCACAAAATGCATGTGAGAGGGCGAGGACTGGAGGGGGGGCCACAACAAACAGTAGTCCTCACAGAGGCGGAGGAGGAGGCCCTGGAGATCAGCCACACCCTTGATTGCCTATCCGTCGGGCACCCCAACGTCTGTTGACACAACTTTAACATTTATCACACACAACATGAATGATGTTAACAATGATTGGCATGTTGAACACCTCAGTACGCTCATCGCAACATTACACATCTGTCCCACCGGTTTTAATTGCTACCGGGACTTCCGGGTTCAGGAAAGGCGCGTGGACCCAGATGGGTCTGGGTCGTACGCCTTTATCGGTGGGTTGGAGCCGGGATTCCTTCCCGCTCCAGAAATGCCCAATTTTATTTGCCCCCCTGCCCCTAACCCGCCCAGACTTCAAAGTTAAAATCGTGCCCATTGTGTCCAATTCTGGGCACCACAGATGTCAAGGCCTTGGAGGAGGTGCAGAGGAGATTTATTAGAATGTTACCAGGGATGAGGGACTTCAGTTATGTGGAGAGACTAAAGAAGCTGGGGTTGTTCTCCTTAGAGCAGAGAAGGATAATGGGAGATTCAATAGAGGTGTTCAAAGTTGTGAGGGGTTTTGATAGAGTAGATAGGGAGAAACTGTTTCCACTGGCAGGAGGGTCGGTAACCAGAGGACACAGATTTAAAGTATTTGGCAAAAGAACCAGAGGGGAGATGAGGAGAATTTTTTTTAACGCAGCGTATTGTTACGATCTAGAATGCACTGCCTGAAAGGATGGTGGAAGCAGATTCAATAATAACTTTCAAAAGGGAATTGGATAAACACTTGAAGGGGAAAGATTTGGAGCACTATGGGGAAAGAGCAGGGGAGTGGGACTAGTTGAATAGCTCTTTCACAGAGCCGGCATTGGCACAATGGGCCGAATGGCTGTATGGCTGTGCTATATGATTCTATGGGGGGAGTTTTAACCCCCAAGGACAGGAGGTTAGGGGCGGTGGGAAGATAACATTTTTTAACGAATGCGTGTTTGGATGTGTGCGAGTAACCTGCTTGCTGGGTCCAGGAAACTCGTCAGTGAAACGGAGGCAAGATTGAGCAGCACTTAAAGGAAATGTTTAAACTTCTGATTCCCCGATATGAATAAAGGCTCAGTGCTTTCAGCTGCTTTCTCAATTCCCTCTGGCATACGTTTTGCTGAGAGTTCTTTTGGTGAGAGATGTGATGCAGAACTTTGGAGGCTTTCAAACAGACAATATCAGGATGGGAGGGTTGCCATGGCTGCTTTCGATAGGACATCGGATGAGGAAGACAATCACCATCCACAGCAGCAACAGCGTTCTGTGGTGCAGTCTGCTGCTGCACAAGAGAGAGGAGAACAGAGTGAAGAACAGCAGAGAGGAGAACAGAGTGAAGAACAGCAGGGAGGAGAACAGAGTGGAGAACAGCAGAGAGGAGAACAGAGTGAAGAACAGCAGAGAGGAGAACAGAGTGAAGAACAGCAGAGAGGAAAACAGAGTGGAGAACAGCAGAGAGGAGAACAGAGTGAAGAACAGCAGAGTGAAGAACAGCAGAGAGGAGAACAGAGTGAAGAACAGCAGAGAGGAGAACAGAGTGAAGAACAGCAGAGAGGAGAACAGAGTGAAGAACAGCAGGGAGGAGAACAGAGTGAAGAACAGCAGTGAGGAGAACAGAGTGAAGAACAGCAGAGAGGAGAACAGAATGAAGAACAGCAGAGAGGAGAACAGAGTGAAGAACAGCAGTGAGGAGAACAGAATGGAGAACAGCAGAGAGGAGAACAGAGTGAAGAACAGCAGAGAGGAGAACAGAGTGAAGAACAGCAGAGAGGAGAACAGAGTGAAGAACAGCAGAGAGGAGAACAGAGTGAAGAACAGCAGTGAGGAAAACAGAGTGAAGAACAGCAGAGAGGAGAACAGAATGGAGAACAGCAGAGAGGAGAACAGAGTGAAGAACAGCAGTGAGGAGAACAGTGAAGAACAGCAGTGAGGAGAACAGAAGAGAGGAGAACAGAGTGAAGAACAGCAGGGAGGAGAACAGAGTGAAGAACAGCAGGGAGGGGAGCAGGGTGGAGAACAGCAGAGAGGAGAACAGAGTGAAGAACAGCAGGGAGGAGAACAGTGAAGAACAGCAGTGAGGAGAACAGAGTGAAGAACAGCAGAGAGGAGAACAGAATGAAGAACAGCAGAGAGGAGAACAGAGTGAAGAACAGCAGTGAGGAGAACAGAATGGAGAACAGCAGAGAGGAGAACAGAGTGAAGAACAGCAGAGAGGAGAACAGAGTGAAGAACAGCAGAGAGGAGAACAGAGTGAAGAACAGCAGTGAGGAAAACAGAGTGAAGAACAGCAGAGAGGAGAACAGAATGGAGAACAGCAGAGAGGAGAACAGAGTGAAGAACAGCAGTGAGGAGAACAGAGTGAAGAACAGCAGTGAGGAGAACAGAAGAGAGGAGAACAGAGTGAAGAACAGCAGGGAGGAGAACAGAGTGAAGAACAGCAGGGAGGAGAACAGAGTGAAGAACAGCAGGGAGGGGAGCAGGGTGGAGAACAGCAGGGAGGAGAACAGCAAGGAGGGGAGCAGGGTGGAGAACAGCAGGGAGGGGAGCAGGGTGGAGAACAGCAGGGAGGGGAGCAGGGTGGAGAACAGCAAGGAGGGGAGCAGGGTGGAGAACAGCAAGGAGGGGAGCAGGGTGGAGAACAGCAGGGAGGGGAGCAGGGTGGAGAACAGCAGGGAGGGGAGCAGGGTGGAGAACAGCAAGGAGGGGAGCAGGGTGGAGAACAGCAAGGAGGGGAGCAGGGTGGAGAACAGCAGGGAGGGGAGCAGGGTGGAGAACAGCAGGGAGGGGAGCAGGGTGGAGAACAGCAAGGAGGGGAGCAGGGTGGAGAACAGCAGGGAGGGGAGCAGGGTGGAGAACAGCAAGGAGGGGAGCAGGGTGGAGAACAGCAGAGAGGGGAGCAGGGTGGAGAACAGCAGAGAGGGGAGCAGGGTGGAGAACAGCAGGGAGGGGAGCAGGGTGGAGAACAGCAGGGAGGGGAGCAGGGTGGAGAACAGCAGGGAGGGGAGCAGGGTGGAGAACAGCAAGGAGGGGAGCAGGGTAGAGAACAGCAAAGAGGAGCGCAACAGAGGGGCTGAGGTCGCGGGAGGCACTACCCACGTGAGAGGGTGTACAGACAGAGGGTCAGCTTCCTTGACCTATCTGAAGAGCAGTGCTTCCACAGGCTCAGATTGACCTGGCAGGTGGCCGCATATATCTGCAGCCTCTTAGAAGGAGAGCCGTTCCCTGCTGGACCTGGTGGTCACGCATTGCCAGTTGCTGTCAAAGTCAACACTGCCCACAATTTCTTTGCCTCTGGCGCCACTAGAGACACATCGAGGGTCTGTCAGTTGGCTGCGTATAAATACATAAGGCAAGTCATGGATGGGTTGTTTTCCAGGGCGTCTACTTATGTCAACTTCCCCAGTGATGACAATAGCCAGAATGAGCGAGCAGTCAGATTCGCGTCTCTGGCTGGCTTCCCACGAGTACATGGTGCCATCGATTGCACATGGGCAATCCGAGGACCACCAGACCAATCAAGAGTTTTTATCAACTACAACCACAAGAAAAGGGTCATGCAGGTCTGCGCCAGATTCCTGGGAGCTGCCATGATGCTTTTATACTGCGGCAGTCCAACATCCCAGACCTCTTTGTACCAGGAAACAGACTTAAGGACTGGTTCATAGGAGACAAAGGATCCCCCCTTCAAACTTGGCTCATGACACCTCTGTGGAACACCACCAATGAGGCGCAAGAGCGCTACAACGAGAGCCACACGACCACCAGATGTGTCATCGAGCAAGCTATTGGCACGTTGAAGATGTGCTTCAGGTGCCTAGATAGGTCTGGAGGCACCCTTAAGTACTCGCCAACGAAGGTCTCCAGAATGATTGTGGAGTGCTGCATCCTGCACAACATTGCGCAGCAGAGAGGATTAGAGGTGGAGGACGACCAAGGGGCTCGTCAATCATCTTCTGATGACGAGACCATTGAAGAAGTGGAGGAGGAGGATGAGGATCAATATGAAGATGGGTCACCCATCGCCAGACCAGTGATAAATTGCTGCTCGGATGCCCTAATAGCTTGAAGGTTCAGTAAGTCAGTGAGACTGGAAAAAATTAACAATTAAATCCTGTGCCACCCTCCTCCCCACCCCTCCCTTTGCACAAAACAGTCCTTCAACCAAGCATACACCCATTGCACATCCCCCAATCGGTCCAGTCATATATTCACATTCGTCATGAAACAACTGAAAGGGCGAGTTGGCACTTGGCACGCAATAATGGGCAAGACAAGGAAGTGATGCAAATCATTAATTTTTATGTGCCATTATAAAAAAAGGAAACTTTACAACATAACATTTTGTCAAACACCCATGTACATACCCTTGGTGAATTACAATTGCTTTCTCTTACACTTCCTACTGCTTCTACATGGTGCATCCACTGTGGCTTAAGCAGAGGTAGTGTCAGGCTGCTCCGATTCCTGCTGTGACTGCTGAGATGCTTTTGGCCTACAACCTCTGGGTTTTGGAGCCTGTGAGGATTCCGCCAAAGACTGCTCCACCTGCACCTGTGCAGCGGCAGACTCGGCCACTGGGAGAGGAGGCAGTGTGTCTGGTACTGGCTGAGGGTGGGGGGAAGTGAGGCGGCAGTGGCAATGGGTGAGAATTGTGAGCGTTTTCAGTGGAGTTCCCACTTCCGTGTCCCCTTTCGCCATCATCCCTCTCCTGGGCCAGCGTCACATCATTCCCACCACTCTGGGGAGCAGCTTGGTGCAGATCAGTGATACGTTGTAAGGCCACAGATAAAGTATCTGTCATCCTGTTTAAGGTGGCAGATATCTCCTGCATGGCCGTGGTCATGGCCTGCATAGGCTCATTGGAGAGCCATGCTTGAAGCTCCACAGAGGCTGCCACTCTCTCCATGACTGACCTTCTCGCGGTTACCTAAGACACCAGTCCACTACTGTTGAAGCTGGATTCCTCTATTCTCTCCACTGTTGTCCAGCTGACCAGAGCTTGGAGAAGAGTGCATCCCCCGACGCAGATCTCTACAGCTGACCCTGCCACCAGTGTCTGCTTGTGGTCACTTGTGAATTGTGAATCACCAGGTGAAAACCCAACTAACTGTCTAACTGGACCCACCGAAGTGCGAGTATTTGTGTTGGTGCATGTCTGTCCTATGACGGTGCACTCTCAGAAGAAATTAACTCCTTTGAGGAATCATCAACAGTCATGTCCACAGCCTGTTTCTCTACGCGTGAGGCCCTGGAAGACAGAAGAAACGGATATGAATTAGTCCCAGCAAAGTAACAATCTTGCCAATCAGCATACTCAGGCTTCTCATAGATCAGTCATTGATGAAATAAAGTCACCAAGTGTGTCAGAGATATTTTTAATTCTGTCACCAGGCATCTCCAAGTTCCCAGTCTCCCCATCTCCGATTGCCAGGGACGCAGATGTGCCACTTATCTCCATGGCCTCCTCCTCTGCATCTGTGAGCAGTACAATTAGTGGTGGGCCACCTCCAATCCTCTCCCTTGCGTTTTGTACTCTCCTCCTACAAGGGGCAAAAAAACAGACCCGTGGGTGACTGAAGGTCACGTATTCACCCGATAGATGCAGTGTATTCGATGAGGGTGACTATCAGACAGATGCATCACATTGCATAAGGATTGGGGTGAGTGGCAGCAGGGGATGGATGAATGGGGAGGTGAGGAAGTGCATAAAAAGTGAACTATGGGTGCTCTTGAAACTTAAGTGGGTGTGAGGAGTGCTGTGATGGAGTACGCTTGACAAGACAGTGAGAGGGGATTGTTGTACACAACAGGATGTATGTGAATCAGCAACTGTACTCACTTTTCCTCACTTGGTTAGGTCATTAAATCGCTTCCTGCTCTGTATCCAAGAATGGGATACAATGCTGCTGCTGCTCACCTCCTCAGCCATCAACAACCACGCCTTCTTGGTGAGAGCAACAGGTTTTTTCCTCCCATTTCTGGGTAAAATTATTTCTATTCTCCTCCTTTTGACTGCGCCCATCAGTAACTCAAGGGAAGCAATGTTAAATCTTGGTGCTGCCCGACCTTGTCCTGCATCCATTCCTTCCAAAACTTCCGAGCTCCTCCAAATTCCATTTTTGCATTGGCCTTTTAAATATTGAAGTTTAGGTCACGTCATGTGAGTATGCATCACTTCCACTGTTGCCTCTTGGAATAAAATTATAATTAGGCAGCCAAGTTGAAATCGGACATTTCGACCTTTCTTTTGGTTTCCCCCACGCAATTCCCCACCCCCTCTCGGAACCCGCCTCTGCATTAATATCGGGCCCTATGATTCTATGAAATAGAAATGGTTATTATTGTTAGTATTATTATGGGTAGATGTACCGTGTTATCAAAACAGCTATTTAAAAAAAGAAACTCAGAGAGACTGGATGGCTGAGTGTTTTTTTTCACTGTTCATTAGGGGTTTGACTCCTGAGTAGACTGACAAGTCTCCTCTCTCTGTTGTTGGTAACAGTCCGATTTTAAAATTCTCATCCTTGTTTTCAAATCACTCCATGGCCTCGCTCCTCCCTATCTCTGTAACTTCCTCCAACCCTGCAACTCTCTGAGATTTCTACTCTCCTCCAATTCTGGCCTCTTGCACATCCCCGATTTTAATCGCTCCACCATTGGTGGCTGTACCTTTAGCTGCCTAGGCCCTAAGCTCTGGAACTCGCTCCCTAAACCTCTTCACCTCGCTACCTCTCTCTCTTCCTTTTTGATGCTCCTTCAAACCTACCTCTCTGACCAAGCTTTTGCTCACCTGTCCTAATATTGCCTTACGTGGCTCTGTGTCAAATTTTGTTTGATAACGCTCTTGTGAAGCGCCTTAGTACTTTATACTACATTAAAGGTGCTGTATAAATGCGAGTTGTTGTTGTTGTTGTTGTTGTTGTATATAAAATGACCTTCGATAATCTAGTTCATAGTGGGCGATTGCCCGCAGAATTAAAGTCTGATTAATGTCTGGTTGTGACCCTTAATTTGGCAATGTTGGTCATAGACACTCAGAATGGCTAGTGTGGGAAGTATCATACTGGTGCACTACAGGTGCTTTTTTGAGGTGGAGGTGGAGGCACATTGTTGAGGCAATGTAGATGAAGCATTACTCTGTATCTAGTCTGCACTATACCTGATCTTGAAGTACTTGATAATGTAATATACTGGTCAATATGGGAAAGTGTTCCGTTCCTTAACATTCAATAATCTTTGATGTATACAAGCAGTTTGGGAAAATAAAGAACCTTTAATAAATGACTGCACACAATCATTGACTGATCCTACCATTTAATAATTTAACATCTAACTTGATGCAGTGAAGCAAGTATAAGAGTTAGGTGTTGGGAACCTGATGGCAATCTTGAATTAAGAATACTCTATTAAAATTACTTTGAAAGAACACTTCTTACACTGAATTTGTACCCGTACTTTGTAATCATTGCATGTTTCGTCAGACAAGGCATTCAGTCAGTGAAGTTACTGTAAAAGAAATCTCCTGGCTCTCCAAGTGGCTCAGTTGGCGACCATACTGTTCATTATGGAACTAAGCTACACTGATCAAGAGGGCCCATGTTTGATCCCTGGTCTGTTAGGTAATCTTTGCAGTGGCTGCCGATATGAGACATAAAACTTTGAGTTCATGAGGGGGGAAATCTGCCAGAGTTCCTGCTGCTGATCACTTTCCTGTGGCATGAAAGTGTGCATGTGTGGACATCTGCTGAGGACAGGAGATGGTTCAGCTGTGCTGGCCCCTCATGCCGAAATAATACACCAACATTCACTGTGGGAGCTTAGCTTCAAGAATGGCCGCTTGAGGGAGGCTTTTGGAGAGCGGCCAGTACTGGTGGAACTATGCCCTAGCATGAGTGAGCACCTACACAACAGAAGAGAAGATTAGAGGGAAAAGGATCTCCTGCATTTACTAGTGAGTTTGATTTTCTTTTAATACCTAGCAGCAACCAGAGCTAGAGCCAAAATATCAGCTAGGGTTTCCCTTGGCTCACCCTGGTATATTTGACACAAAAATGATTAGCTATCTAACATATACTGGTGTCTCAGGATGAGATTTGGCAGTGGATCAGCATTGTTCAGTGTGCTGAGCAGTCAGAAACCGATAATTGGGAACTATTTATGCATGAATCAAAATTTTGTATTTAACCTGTGTTATGTTTGGAACAGGAATTTTATACAGTAGGGAGGAAAAAAAATAGTTTGGTTTACTCTTGGCTCAGAACTATTCTTGATTCAGATAGGTATTTATCCAGAGTCAATCGCGTTCTTATTAATTATCTACCAAATGGTTTATAAACCTGCCAATGTGTCATCCAAAAAGAGTGACAATCACTAATTTTTGTTTTAAAAAAACAGGACTTGTTTTGATGCACATTAGTCTTAAACACAGTATATTTCCCCAGTGTATAAGTTAAAGAATTTTTTTTCATTAAATTAGGGTGTGTATAATTACATTTTAGTAAAAGAATGAGTTTTCAAGCTGTATAACTCTGACTGATCACAAATGTCAGTCCTAATATTTCCCTGATGTCAACTACTCTGACATTTCAAATTATAAACATTCACATCTCAGCTGAAA
This sequence comes from Heptranchias perlo, assembly GCF_035084215.1. Taxonomy (NCBI): domain Eukaryota; kingdom Metazoa; phylum Chordata; class Chondrichthyes; order Hexanchiformes; family Hexanchidae; genus Heptranchias; species Heptranchias perlo. The sequence goes on along the minus strand of NC_090326.1, from coordinate 49,994,156 downwards.
TAAAATGCAAGTGTCTATCTGTTTAAAATTAAGATTGTAGAAAATAAGGAGCATCTTAGATTTGCATCAATTATGGATTTTCAAAGGAGGAAAAATAGCCACCGCAATGTAGGTGCAGCAAGCTCTTGAGAAAATGGATAGCTAGACAGATACAAGGGAGTTGATTTAAACCTCGAGTGGGTTGGGGTGGACGAAGCAAGTGTGAAATGCACTCACTGGCCTAAGTTTGTAGCCCAGGGTATTTTAACTCCTGGCTTCATCTAGATGCCACCAGTCAGCTGCCCATCTGAAATAGGCAGAAAGTGGCTGCTGGCCAGTGGGCGGGAGAGGAAGTTTGGGACGCCAAAGGTCACTGGCCGGCACCTTTGGAAGACTCGCCGGCAAACAGGTGAGTCACGAGGAGGGGCTTTCGGGAGTCTGGGGCAAGAGAGGCCATGACTTTCCTTGTGGGGTCTGGAGGCGTACTCCTGCTCCTCCTGGCCCGACAAAGGAAAGTTTTACGCTTACCTTAAAGGGCCGCTTCTGTCTACAGACCAGTTGGAGACTTGTTTCATCCTGGCATGGCTTCTTCGCTCAAACCCTAGTTAAAATACAATCGGGGTCCTAGTAACGTAATAGGATGCTGATTTGCATAAATCTGTGAGGCCCCCACGTGCTTTAGGGGGCACTTCATCTGCCTGCAAAGTCCTGCAGGTTAAAATACAAAATGGCGCATATCAGATGGGACCTGAGCAGGTAAGGGACATGCTCGATTTTAATTGTTCGCTTTTCGCCAGGCAGGAAGGGTTAAAATTCACCCCAGAGGGAGAAAGGTCCACGTGAGGTCTGCTTGTTATCTTTAGGAGTAATGATCCTGAGGGACTGAACTGTGAGAAAGAGCAGTTGTGGCTCCTCCCACCCCTAGGGAAGGAGAGGAGGCAGTTCAGTATATAAGGTGAAAACCAAAAGGTTCTGGAGAGGGAGAGGGGCAGAAGGTGAAGTGCTGTTGTAGTTGCTAACTCATATCACTGTTACCAGTTACCTATTTGGTATGGAAGAAGGTGAAGACCCTGTTATCCAGTGCTCAAATAGGTCTTCACCCTGTAAAAGGTTTCCTCATGGCCTCATTCTTGAGTTAGGGTGCTGAATACAATTGGATGAATCAAAAACTGTTTACTGAGACACAAATAAGCAAATTATCAATCAGCGTAAGCAGACAACATGGTACAAGGAAAGCAATCTCAATGGTAAATATAGTTAGACTTCTGTCAGCTGGGTCCTCTCTGTGTACAGGTGAACAACCCAACTTGTATCAAATAAACACTTCAGTTCATCCACTGTTGCATCTCAATTTACAGGCAGGATAAAGCTGCACATTAAATGACACATTCCAACTTGAAATAGTGGCAGAGAATTACACCAATGGTAATCAGGAAAGATATTTACACAAAGGCTTCCTGGAAAAACTCATTTGCATACCCACTGGAGTATGGCACAAATCCCATGTAAAATGGGCGTAAGCTGCTGGACTGCATGGAAAATAAAGTGCAACCTTTAAAAAGGCAGTTCAGCCTGCTCACCTCAGCAACAGACTGGGGAACAACAAGGTAAGGAGCAGTGCTTGGCTCACTCACTTGACTCGTGGATAACTTCACTGCATGTCTTGTTAAACTTGTTCTCATACTTTCCAAGAATGTTTACAGCAGGATCTGCTGGAACAAAGCAGCCAAATGAGGCAATAGGGCATGGCACCCAGGCACAGAAGAACACCAAATTTTTCTGACTTAGACTTCCAAGCCCTCCTCAAGGAAATTCAATTAATGAGGCACAGACTCTTTGACGTTCATAAGTATACCATCCAGGAATGTCACTCGCGCCTGAGATGGCACCAGCACTGAGTGCCAACTCTCAACTCCAGAACTGCCGACAAGTGACACAAGAATCACAGAATCATAGAAGCATAGAAAGGTTACAGCATGGAAGGAGGCCATTCGGCCCATTGAGTCTGTGCCGGCTCTATGTAAGAGCAATCCAGCTAGTCCCACTCCCCTGCCCTATCTCTGTAGCCCTGTAAGTTTTTTTCCTTTCAAATACTTATCCAGTTTCCTTTTGAAAGCCACGATTGAAACTGCCTTCACCACCCCCTCGGGCAGTGCATTCCAGATCCTAACCACCCTCTGCGTAAAAAAGTTTTTCCTCATGTCACCTTTTGTTCTTTTGCCAATCACCTTAAATCTATGTCCTCTGGTTCTTGACCCTTCTGCCAATGGGAACAGGTTCTCTCTATTTAGTCTGTCCAGACCCTTCATGATTTTGAATACCTCTTTCAAATCTGCTCTTAACTTTCTGTGTTCCAAGGAGAACAACCCCAGCTTCTCCAGTCTATTCACGTAACTAAAGTCCCTCGTCCCTGGAATTATTCTAGTAAATCTCCTCTGCACCCTCTCTAAGGCCTTCACATCTTTCCTAAAGTGCGGTGCCCAGAACTGGACACAATACTTCAGTTATGGTCAAACCAGTGTTTTATAAAGGATCATCATGACTTCCTTGCTTTTGTACTCTATGCCTCTATTTATAAAACCCAATATCCCGCATGCTTTTTTAACCGCTTTCTCAACCTGCCCTGCCACTTCCAACGATTTGTGCATGTGTACCCCCAGATCTCTCTGTTCATGTACCACTTTTAGAATTGTGCCCTCTAGTTTACATTGCCTCTCCTCGTTCTTCCTACTGAAATGTATCACTTCGCCTTTTTCTGCGTTAAATTTCATCTGCCATGTGTCAGCCCATTTCAACAACCTGTCCACATCCTCCTGAAGTCTATCACTATCCTCCTCATTGTTCACTACACTTCCAAGTTTTGTGTCATCTGCAAATTTGGAAATTGTGCTCTGTACACCCAAGTCCAAGTCATTAATATATATCAAGAAAAGCAGTGGTCCTAGTACCGACCCCTGGGGAACACTACTGTACACCTCCTTCCAGTCCGTAAAACAACTTTTCACCACTACTCTCTGCTTCCTGTTGCTTAGCCAATTTTGTACCCATGATGCTATTGCCCCCTTTATTCTATGGGCTTCAATCTTGATGACAAGCCTATTATGCGGCACTACATCAAACGCTTTTTGAAATTCCATATATGCCACATCAACCACGTTGCCCTCACTGACCTTCTCTGTTACCTCATCAAAAAACTCTAGCAAGTTCAATGACCTCACCAAGACAAAGTAACACACCAAGCATTCCCTTCTTTGACCGCCCTGGGCACAAACAGGCCCTTCAACCTGTCAAAGCAACACTTACACAACAAATCCTTCACACTGCACTCTGATTGAGGGGCGGGGATGGTGGGGATACAAACTTGGGGTCTTCCTCCACTTTAACAGGCTGATCCCCCCCACATCTCTTACTTCAGCTCGCCCATGTCACTTGGCACACACACCTCAACTGTTAGCCATCCCTTCATTTACTCTATATTCTTGCAAGAGATATTGGCACACAATGCCCACCAGAGGCAAGAGGTACTCTTTTTTAAACCCCTCATGCCTTACGAGAAGAAGGCCATGGAACTCATGGGGGGGGGGCATTCTGTTCTTGCCGTGGGAGATGGCAAAGTCAGTGGCATGTTGCTGACAACAGCTTAGCGACTGAACACATACACTGTAGTCCTGGTATCCTTGTGAAGCACCACAGAGATACAACCTTCCACCCAATTCTCTGTATCCTTATTCCCAAGGAGGTGATGCTCACCCATTCCTAGCTTCTACCTTCCTTTCCTGCAGATCCTCCACAGCAACAGGGAGCATAGAAGAAAAATGAGGATGATGAGGAGGAGGATGATGATGAGGAGGGAAATTATGGTAGATGAACACCCACCGTGTGAGCCTGCCACCTGTTCCTCAGTCCCAAACCCCTCCAACTTACCACCTAAGCCACCTCCCAGTGGAAGCTGAGGAGAAGGCTGTCTATGGCTTCAGAGTTGTGGGACCCAAAACTCATGGCTACTTGCCTAAAAAGAAAGATGTTCGGGGAACATCGTACCAACGTGAAGGCTCTGATTTCAGTCTGTGAGGATGTGTGGCAACTGACTCTCGAGTCTATAGATCTCCTTTGTGGCAACATTCATCGCAATGTGTGGCAGCTTCACTGGAATCTGAAGAAGATTCCCACCTAAGAAGCAGCCAGGGAGCAGTTGGTACCTCCATCTCCACAGAAGCACAGATTGCAACTCTGGCGCCAATAGGGGAGAGAATAGGGAGCAGCTTGCACACCAGCTCCTAGAAAATGGGAGCTGCAATGTATGCTACTGTCTCTCAGAGCTATCTATCAGATAATACTGCCATCTCTCAGGACAGCAGCACATGCCAGGCTTCTAACCTTGCCGCTCAGAGCACTATGCCAGTTTAATGTGGGAGGCAACACCCAGGCTGCCCAAGCACAAGCTTCAGAGGTGCAGCCAACAGTGCCTCTCTGCTCGGAGCAAGCTGCCATGAGTGGAGGGCCACCTCAATCCCATGACCATTTTGTGGAGCAGCCAATCAATTCCCACAATACTGGCCCTCCAGTTACACCTGGGGGAAGCATTAGACTAACATCAGCCTTGGCAAAGTGTTGGCGCTCTCACCTTTGAGTCATAAGGTCATGGGTTCAAGCCCCACTCCAGAGACTGGAGCACATAATCAAAGCTAACATTTCAGTGCAGTACTGGAGGAGTGCTGCACTGTCGGAGGTTTCGTCTTTCAGGTGAGGTATTAAACCAAGGCCACTTCTGCCTCTCAGGTGGACGTAAAAGATCCCAAGGCACTATTTGAAGAAGAGATGGGGAGTTTTCCCAGTGTCCTGGGGAGTATTTATCTGTAAACCAATGTAACTAAATTATTATATCATTGAAGTTTGTGGGACCTTGCTTTGTGCAAATTGGCTGCCTACATTCTCCTACATAACAACAGCGACTACACGTCAAAAAGTACTTCATTGACTGTGAAGTGCTTTGAGATATCCTGAGGTTGTGAAAGGCGTTATATAAACTCAAGTTCCTTCCTAGGTGAAAGAAAGGCACGTGTAGGCACCAAGGAGAAACACGGTGTTAGGAAAGGATAGGTTGACTTGGAGTCACTTTGGACACCCCCCCACCCCGCCCCGACCTGTCCAGGCAGCGAAAGTATGCCTTTAAGATACCGGTGGTCCTCTTGATGACCAATCTAATAGAGGTATGTGCCTCATTGTAGCACTCCTCTGCTGCTGTTCAGACCAATCTTACTGGGTTCATTATCCATGGGAACAGTGGGTATCCTTTGTCACCCAGGAGCTATCCACTTACCTGAGTTTCTTCCCTGAAGAGGTCAAGGAGGACAGAATCTCGAAGGATGAATACACCGTGATAGCCTCCAGCGTATCAAATGCTGACATGGAGGATCCTCTGCAAGTCACACACAATCTGTAAATGGAGGATGTGGAAGCCCTTCCTGTTGAGGTGGTGTTCTGTGGAAGCACCCAAAGCAACGTGGGTATCATCAATTGCCACCTGGACCTTAGTGAACCCGTAAAATTGAATGGCCCTGTCTTGCTGCCGACTTGTGTGATGCCAAAGGTGAGGAGTTCACCAGCTATCCTGTAAAGTGCGTCAATGACCTGACAAACACAAGCCTGTACTGCAACATAGTGTGCTGAGAGTTCGGTACGTGTGGGAGTTGAAGGGTTAATCTCTTTAAGGGTTAATCTCTTTAAATCTAGTGCATATTGCTTCAACTGTTTAAGGTCAATTTAAAAGTTTAAATTTCTAAGTTTCTGTCTGGCTTCAGCAGAGAGCTGCTGTAGCAAGTTAATTGGTTAGCTAGATTCAATTGGTACCTGAAGGTGGGGCAGGCCTGACTCATCTGAGTCTCAACTGTAGAAATACAGGGGCCTGTCAGTGCGGACAGCACGGTGTGAGGACAACACAGTGTGCTGAGAGTTCGGTACGTGTGGGAGTTTGGTAAAGTGGGGGAAGGAGGTGCTGCTTTGCCTTGCTTTTCCTGCAGAGCGGTAGTGGACCTGAGAGTGGTGAGCGGCGGGAGAGAGCGAGACCAGAGCGGGGATAAAAACAGCGCGGAGAGAGCGAGAGTCCAGTCGGTGAGCGGCGGTAAAGAGCGAGACCAGAGCGGAGATATAAACAGCGCGGAGAGAGCGAGAGTCCAGTCGGTGAGCGGCGGGAGAGAGCGAGACCAGAGCGGGGATAAAAACAGCGCGGAGAGAGCGAGAGTCCAGTCGGTGAGCGGCGGTAAAGAGCGAGACCAGAGCGGAGATATAAACAGCGCGGAGAGAGCGAGAGTCCAGTCGGTGAGCGGCGGGAGAGAGCGAGACCAGAGCGGGGATATAAACAGCGCGGAGAGAGCGAGACCAGAGCTTACTCTGAGAGCGAGACTCTGAGACCAGCGGCAGAGTTCGGGGTGACGTCACCAGTCAGAAAGTGACGCGGCACAGGGGAGGCAGCTGATTGGTGAGTAGGTTCAGGTGAGTATTTCTACCATTTTACTGTAAGTAAAGTAATAAGAAAGGGAAGATCTGCAGGTTTTATAGCAGATAGTGTTTTTTTTTTAGTGAACCTAGGTCCCTAGTATAGTTAACATTTTCTAATTTCAACGTAATTTAAAAGGGGTAACTAAGCTAAGGCAAGTCATGGCAGCAGACCTCGCACCCGTGATATGCTCCTCCTGCAAGATGTGGGAAGTCATGGACACTACCAGTGTCCCTGCCGACCATGTGTGCGGGAAGTGTGTTCACCTGCAGCTACTGACCGATCGTATCTCGGAGCTGGAGCTGCGGGTGGACTCACTGTGGAGCATCCGCGATGCAGAGAAACTCGTGGATAGCACGTTTAGCGAGTTGGTCACACCGCAGGTAAAGGGTATACAGGCAGGAAGTGAATGGGTGACCACCAGGAAGAGTAAGAGATGCAGGCAGGTAGTGCAGGGGTCCCCTGTGGCCATCCCCCTCTCAAACAGATATGCCACTTTGGATGCTGTTGGGGGGGATGACTTATCAGGGGAAGGCAGCAGCAGCCAACTTCCTGGCACCACGGGTAGCTCTGCTGCACAGGCTGGGAGGAAAAAGAGTGGCAGAGCTATAGTGATAGGGGACTCAATTGTAAGGGGAATAGACAGGCGTTTCTGCGGCCGCAACCGAGACTCCAGGATGGTGTGTTGCCTCCCTGGTGCAAGGATCAAGGATGTCTCGGAGCGGCTACAGAACATTTTGGAGGGGGAGGGCGAACAGCCAGCTGTCGTGGTGCACATAGGCACCAACGATATAGGTAAAAAAGGGGATGAGGTCCTAAAAGCAGAATATAGGGAGTTAGGAGGTAAATTAAAAAATAGGACCTCAAAGGTAGTAATCTCAGGATTGCTGCCAGTGCCACGTGCTAGTCAGAGTAGAAATAGGAGGATATTTCAAATGAATACGTGGCTAGAGGAATGGTGCAAGGGGGAGGGATTCAAATTCCTGGGACACTGGAAACGGTTCTGGGGGAGGTGGGACCAGTACAAACCGAATGGTCTGCACCTGGGCAGGGCCGGGACCGCTGTCCTAGGAGGAGTGTTTGCTAGTGCTGTTGGGGAGGGTTTAAACTAAAGTGGCAGGGGGTTGGGAACCTGAGCAGGGAGAGAGAGGAAAGCGTAACAGGAAGGGACAGAAGGTATGGAGTAATAGGTAAAGTGTTAAAAAAGGAAAAAGCAGGAACTAAGCGTCACAAAACAGATTTGAAAGTTCTTTATCTGAATGCACGTAGCATTCGTAATAAAATGGACGAGTTAACGGCACAAATAACTACGTATGGGTATGATCTTGTGGCCATTACAGAAACATGGCTGCAGGGTGACAACGACTGGGAATTAAATATGCCAGGGTATTTAACAATCAGGAAGGACAGGCAGGAAGGAAGGGGAGGTGGGGTGGCTATGTTAATAAAGGAAGGAATCACTGTAATACAGAGAAATGATATTGGGACAAAGCATCAAGATAATGAAACAGTTTGGGTGGAGATAAGGAATAATAAGGGAAAAAAAACATTAGTGGGCGTAGTATATAGGCCTCCTAATAGTTGCAACTCTGCTGGAAGAAGTATTAATCAGGAGATAGTCGGGGCATGTAATAAGGGAACAGCCATAATTATGGGGGATTTTAATTATCATATTAACTGGACAAATCAAATTGGGCAGAGCAGCCTTGAGGACGAGTTCATTGAGTGCATCAGGGATGGATTTCTTGAGCAGTATGTAACTGATCCTACAAGGGGGCAGGCAACCTTGGACCTAGTCCTGTGTAATGAGTCAGGATTAATTAATAATGTCCTAGTTAAGGATCCCCTTGGAACGAGCGACCACAACATGGTTGAATTCCATATCCAATTAGAGGGTGAGAAGGTTGATTCTCAAACAAGCGTACTGAGCTTGAATAAAGGAGACTATGATGGTATGAGAGCGGAATTGATTAAAGTGGACTGGGAAAATAGATTAAAGGGTAAGACGGTACATGAGCAGTGGTGTTCATTTAGGGAGTTATTTTACAACTTTCAAAATAAATATATTCCACTGAGGAAAAAAGGGTGTAAAAGAAATGACAGCCATCCGTGGCTAAGTAAAGAAATCAAGGATAGTATCCGACTAAAAACAAGGACATATAAGGTAGCCAAACTTAGTGGGAGGATAGAAGATTGGGAATTCTTCAAAAGACAGCAAAAAGTAACTAAAGGATTGATTAAGAAAGGGAAGTTAGATTATGAAAAGAAATTAGCAAAAAATATAAAAACAGATAGCAAGAGTTTCTATAGTTATATAAAAAGAAAAAGGGTGGCTAAGGCAAACATAGGTCCCTTAGAGGATGAGACCGGGAAATTAATGGTGGGAAACATGGAGATGGCAAAAATGCTGAACAAATATTTTGTTTCAGTCTTTACAGTAGAGGACACTAAGAATATCCCAACACTGGACAAACAGGGGACTCTCGGGGGGGAGGAGCTAAATACGATTAAAATCACTCAGGAGATGGTACTCAGTAAAATAATGGGACTTAAGGCGGATAAATCCCCTGGACCTGATGGCTTCCATCCTAGGGTCTTGAGGGAAGTGGCAGTAGGCATTGTGGATGCTTTGGTGATAGTTTTCCAAAATTCCCTGGACTCAGGAGAGGTCCCGGCAGATTGGAAAACTGCTAATGTAACACCGTTATTTAAAAAGGGTAGTAGGCAGAAGGCTGGAAATTATAGGCCAGTTAGCTTAACATCTGTGGTGGGTAAAATTTTGGAGTCTATTATTAAGGAGACAGTAACGGAACATTTAGATAAGCATAATTTAATAGGACAAAGTCAGCATGGCTTTATGAAGGGGAAGTCATGTCTGACAAATTTGCTTGAGTTCTTCGAGGATATAACGTATAGGGTGGATAAAGGGGAACCAGTGGACATAGTGTATTTAGACTTCCAGAAGGCATTCGACAAGGTGCCACATAAAAGATTATTACTTAAGATAAAAAATCACGGGATTGGGGGTAATATTCTGGCATGGGTGGAGGATTGGTTATCGAACAGGAAGCAGAGAGTTGGGATAAATGGTTCATTTTCGGACTGGCAACCAGTAACCAGTGGTGTTCCACAGGGGTCGGTGCTGGGTCCCCAACTCTTTACAATCTATATTAACAATTTGGAGGAGGGGACCGAGTGCAACATATCAAAATTTGCAGATGATACAAAGATGGGAGGGAAAGTAGAGAGTGAGGAGGACATAAAAAACCTGCAAGGGGATATAGACAGGCTGGGTGAGTGGGCGGAGATTTGGCAGATGCAATATAATATTGGAAAATGTGAGGTTATGCACTTTGGCAGGAAAAATCAGAGAGCAAGTTATTTTCTTAATGGCGAGAGACTGGAAAGTACTGCAGTACAAAGGGATCTGGGGGTCCTAGTGCAAGAAAATCAAAAAGTTGGTATGCAGGTGCAGCAGGTGATCAAGAAAGCCAACGGAATGTTGGCTTTTATTGCTAGGGGGATAGAATATAAAAACAAGGAGGTATTGCTGAGTTATATAAGGTATTGGTGAGACCGCACCTGGAATACTGCATACAGTTTTGGTCTCCATACTTAAGAAAAGACATACTTGCTCTCGAGGCAGTACAAAGAAGGTTCACTCGGTTAATCCCGGGGATGAGGGGGCGGACATATGAGGAGAGGTTGAGTAGATTGGGACTCTACTCATTGGAGTTCAGAAGAATGAGAGGTGATCTTATTGAAACATATAAGATTGTGAAGGGTCTTGATCGGGTGGATGCAGTAAGGATGTTCCCAAAGATGGGTGAAACTAGAACTAGGGGGCATAATCTTAGAATAAGGGGCTGCTCTTTCAAAACTGAGATGAGGAGAAACTTCTTCACTCAGAGGGTGGTAGGTCTGTGGAATTTGCTGCCCCAGGAAGCTGTGGAAGCTACATCATTAGATAAATTTAAAACAGAAATAGACAGTTTCCTGGAAGTAAAGTGAATTAGGGGTTATGGGGAGCGGGCAGGAAATTGGACATGAAGCTGAGTTCGGATCGGTCAATGCCCTGTGGGTGGCGGAGAGGGCCCAGGGGCTATGTGGCCGGGTCCTGCTCCGACTTCTTGTGTTCTTTAGATTTGTGGTTGGGATCAGATCAGCCATGATCTTATTGAATGGCGGAGCAGGCTCGAGGGGCCGATTGGCCTACTCCTGCTCCAATTTCTTATGTTCTTATGTTCTTATGTAAATGAGCCAGTGCTGTAAAAATGGAGTGCAGTGGTGACTTCCATAACCACAGTGCGGGCAGATGAGCATGGCTGCAGGTCCTCATGCAGTAGATGAGAGAGCTGCCCTATGACCTATTAGATGACGCTCACGTATACACAACTCCTCAGTAAGGTTCTCATGACCTGTGCTGTCTGTATATTCTTTGGGAGAGAGTAATATCTGGGGGGTGCTGCATCCTTCTTACCTTCTGCCTGACTCTCCATTGCTCCATCCTGAACTGCTCCTCCTTGATAATGCCATGCAAGGCTATGCCCATAGAGAACGCCATACCTGCTGTTGAGAAGCCGCCACTGCGGTAAGGTGTGAGGGAGGCCAAAAATATGCCGGTGGTCTGACTCTGTTAGAAGCAGTGAGAGGTGTGTATATGCAAAAGGGCAAAAAAATCAAAGTAAAAAATGTTTCCCAACTGCAGAAATCACTAGACAAACTTTCCAGACTCTTCAGGCTCAGAAATTCCTCTCAGCTGATCCTGACAGCAGCTGCCCCTTAGAAATCCCAGTTACCCAGTCTACATTGTGAGTGTAAAAGCAAGAAACTGGGAGCTGCAGCACCATAAGCCCTCATTAATATATATTGAGATGAGAACACTCGGGACCCAACATGCGGATCACAGGAAGGGGCAGACAGCACAAGGGAACTCGGGGGAAGCAATTTATTGATGGATAAAGGGGGAAACAGCATCAGCCCAATTTTCCTGCCACAAAAAATGTTGTGCTTTGCTTATACACCACTGATATGCCAAAAACGACAAGAAATTTGATCCCCTATGTCTCAGGTTTCAATCCATTGCATCGTCTTTGTATTTGATTGCAGGGAGACCTGGAAAGGTCTCAAGCTCCAGTTAGTTACGCTCATTGGTTTGTTGCAACTGTCTCCGGACAGTCCCTTGAAAGATAATTTCATCCTATTTATTCCAAAATGTCATCACCATGGCAATGGAAAGCAAGGGAAACTCAAGAGTGGAGTACTACATTACTCTTTCATGTGACCTTCCCAAAGAACTCCTTTCTAGTTGTAAATCTTTTTGATTCAACTTTGAAGGAGGTATTAGATATTTTAGCAGCATCTTTATAGGATATTAGTAAATCTGAAACACCTGTCTTTGAAACTTTAAAAGTTTCTATTTTTTGGTAACATTCTTTGTGTACTAGGCTAACACTTCACTGTGGTACTGAGGGAATAGTACATTATTGGAGGTGTTGTCCTTCAGACAAATTATGAAAATGAGACCTCATCGGCCTATTTTGGGGGGTATAAAAGATCCCAAGGTGCTATTTGAAGAAGAGAAAGGAGTCCTCATGATGTCCTGGTCAACATTCTTCCTCAACCAGCACCACCTAACACAGATCCACTGATTATTCATCTCATTTCTGTTTGAGAGATCTTGCTGTGTGCAAAATGGCTGCCATGTTTGCTTACATAGCCACACTTCAAAGTTCAAGAAGTGTTCTGGGACATCCTGAGAGATGTGATCAGGCAGTATATCATTTCAAGTATGCTCTTTCTTTTCTTTCTTTACTAGCACAGTCCCAGTTGAGGCTTTGGCTGACTGGTTAGATTTGTAATTACATTTGGTTTTATTGCATTTTTGCCACCATGTTGTATCATTTCTTTCATTATGATGTCTTAATAACATCTATGTCGTAACACCTTCTGAAGTCACAGAACATCATAAAGAAGCCCAATTGCTGTTTAATTAAGCAATAACTTCCATTTGTCCGAGTATATGAGACAATAAACAGCTCCTGCATTGATTAAATTCTGAGACTGTCGGCTGCAAAGCATTTAATCAAAGCATAGGCATCATTTGTTGCTGAGGACATGCAAGGCAAATTGAAGTTATCATTAGAACTTATCATTATAATACAAATAGTTTGGTAAGAATTAAGAAGATAGATAGATACAGATAATTGGGAGAGGAGGATGAGACTGTAATTCAAGCAAATGATTCTGATGACGACATAAACTTTAGAGTTCCCTCTGAACCCGACATTGAATTAAGCCTTTGAAAGGGTGATACAACTCACTAAGTATTTGAATACAAATGCTTAGAATCATGGAAGTGGATGAATGTAGGTTTGACTCCTGCTCCACTCAGTCCCTGATCTGAGCCATGCTAAATGGGGAGGTACCAACTGGCATCTTCCTACAGAGAAAGGGAAATTCAGAGAGCAGAGACATGTTTGGGCAGTCCCTAATATTTATTTATGTCTACTGGAGCCATTGATTTTATAATTATTGAGTTTGATAAGAGTAAGAGAGAAATTGAGGTAAATCAGGGAGTAGTGATTAAGTGACCCTAAACTTTCTTTTATAAATAGAAAGCCTTTCGATTGTAGAAAGAAGAGAAGATTGAGGGACATAAGGAGTTCCAAAGTTTTGAGGTCATGGAAAAGAATGAGTTACAGTAGGATACTTGAGATAGGAGTCTTTGGTTGGATTCTCCTCTGAAATACCACTTGAAATGGAGCAGGATAGCAGTGGAGGATGAGGCAAAATCAGCAGTGAGGCCTAGCGCTACGTCATTGCCATGACCCTAATTTTGCTCCCCCTGCCCGGCCTGCACTGCCAATAACTATCCTTTCCCTGCCAGCCACAGGCAAATGCTGGGACAGTAGCGGGGGGGGGGGGGGGGGGGGGGCAGCGCTGGGTGCCGGGCCTATTTCCCTCCTTTACACCCCAGTTACTGCTGCTTTCAAAGACCACCATGTGCATGGTAGCAGTGGGGCCTGGTGTAGCAATGGTAGTGACCCCAAAGTCAGGGAATTGAGGAAAAGGGCTTGGTACTGACTTTCGCTTCTCAGTCAGAAGGTCATGGGTTCAAGCCTCACTCCAGGACTTGAACACATAATCTAGTGCAGTATTGAGGGAGTGCTGCACTATTGGTGCGGCGTCTTTTGGATGAGATGTTAAATCGAGGCCCTCTCAAGTGAATGCAAAATATCCAATGGCAGTATTCAAAGAAGAATAGGGAAATTCTCCCAGTATCCAGTCCAACATTTATCCCTCAACCAATACAAAAACAGATTATCTGGCCATTTAGTTCCTAGCTGTTTGTGGGACTTTGCTGTGCTCAAATTGGCTATTACATTTCCTTAATTACAACAGTGACTATACTTCAAAAGTACTTCATTGGCTGTGAAGCCTTTTGGGACATCCTGAGGACATAAAAGGCACCATATAAATGCAAGTTCTTTCATCTAGTAGAATGCTCCTGTCCCTCCATATAGGCCCCAGTCACTTACCTGTGCAGGTTACGGTCTCTGCCAAGGCCTTCAAGATTGCAACTTATTTGATCTTCAGGACTGTTCTGCTCTGTTAAATCCTCAGTCACTTCTTTCAGTTCCATTGTAGCACCACTTGGGCTTTGTGGCTGGGTACTGATGTACTCCCATTCGGTTGCAGGATTCCAATTGAGAGTCGCCTGTGCATAGGCAATGATCCCTGATCCAGGGATATGGGTCAGGGTTGAAGTGGGAGTGATGAGCGGAAGTCCTGCTCCACCACTATTCTGCCCCACTGCTTGTCCACCCCAAAGGGGAGAATCCAGCCTTTGATTTCAATAGAGTGGAGATACAGGAAGGAGGAAGGGTATGTAGGACAGTGTATTTGTATCTTGGAGGCAATGTTAGAGGAAAGTCCAAAGGAGCACTGGCCATAGTATTATGGGGCTCTCATCATGTACACCTACCACTTGTTCACCACTAACCTGGAAGATTGGCCAATTTGCAGTGGATAAAGGGAAATGGTAACAGAGGGACATTTTGTGTGTGTGCATATCAGTGCTGTCACTTTTTAAATGGGTAGTCAATCTGAAGCAGTAATAACCTGAACTGGGTGAAACTTGTTGAATTAAACCAAAATGACCCAATTCAGATCACACTGTTCTCTTTTTTTAACCTGGCTCAGTACTTGACCGAATTAAACTTCACTGGTTTAACACTGTATGTGTGATTTCTTTTTTTAAAATCTAATATTAGTAGTCAGTTCCTGTTGAGTGAAATATTAGGAAAAAAAAGTTTATTTTCACAATTAATTGTCGGTGTAATTTTCAACCTACCGCTGGAGTGTAAAACTGATATTGTGGGTTGGGGCCCGTTATAGAAATCAATGGAAAAGAAAATCGGGCAGTTTCTATAATTGACGTCCAACCAACAACTCCAAGTGGAAAATTATCCTTTTTTGTTTTAATGAGAAGCTTTGTGAAAATGTAAACATACTGTTATAATTTGACTTGTAACTTGGTATATTGTAAAACTGTTTGTTAAAATAACACAAGTCGTGCAACACATTATGCTGAACGCAACTGGGAAAATTATTCACTTGGCAGGAGGAACTAACAGCTACTGTTAATGAACTAAAAGATTGAATAAAATAGGCATACATAAGAATGAGATTGTCAGTTTCTAAACACTTAGCAGAAATACTGAATTCTCAGTGAATTGCTCATGATTCTAAATGTTATGCAGGGAAATACGTGTAAATTTATTAGGCGTGTTTCAGTCACCATTTGTTGCACCATTTTATGGAGAGTTCTGCTTATAAACCTCTGTCTCTTTCATGATGTCAAAGCAAGGCAAAAAGGTAGATTTTACAAATGTGTGCTCTGGAAATGCATATCTGGAATTTGGGCAGAAAATCTCACAAGGCTCACTGGGGGTAATTTGAAATCAATGGGATAAAAATAGGGTGAGTTCGACAATGGGCAGGTGATCCGCTCTGTGAAGTCACCGCCTTGGCAGTGAAGTTGATAATGACTGTCATTGACTTGGCAAATTCCCAATAGTGAAGCTCCGCACTGGGAGTACAAATCTGTAAAATCTCTCCCAAAATATCTGCTACGAGACTTCTTCGAAATCTCAGTTTTGAAGAATAAAATGGGGCAACAAAAAATATAACTGAAAGACACTGGGAAGTGTACAGATATCTCATTTTATAACATTTAGAATTATAGGACAACTCAGTCAAATGCAGTTATGTCGAGCTGTGGCAATAGTTTATGAAAATCCATTGGTCTGGCTGTTGAGGAGATCACACAGAGCTGTATACTCCAAGAAATAACAAAAGAAAAATCCGGAAAGGGATAGGGCCACTACAGGGATACACACGATAAACTCACAGGTAGTGATAGCGAAATGGCAGAAATATTAAATAATTACTTTGCCTCAGTATTTACCAGGAAGTTTAACATGGTGGGCTTGACATTAGAAGAAGAGATCAAAAAAGATATAAAGACATTTAAGATAGAAAGAGGGGGAGATAATTGATAAACTAATCCAACTTAGAGAGGATAAAACCCTTGGTTCGGATGGATTGCATCCATGCATATTAAAAGAAGTAAGGGAAGAGATAGCAGAGGCACTATTACATATATGTAAAACTTCAATAGAAAAGGGAATATTGCCAGAGGACTGGTGGACAGCTGATGTGATTCCTATATTTAAAAAGGGAGATAGAACCACTCCAGGGAACTATAGACCAATTAGCTTAACGTTGGTGGTCGGAAAGGTAATGGAAAATTAATGGAACCCTTACTCAAAGATGTAATAGAAAAACGTCTAGAAACTGAAAATATAATAAAGAATAGGCAGCATGGATTTCAAAAGGGAAGGTCAGTCTTGACCAATCTTATTGAATTCTTTGAAGAAGTAACAGAAAGGGTAGACAAGGGTAATGTAGTAGATGTAATATATTTGGATTTTCAAAAGGCCTTCAATAAGATACCACATAGTAAATTCAGGTCAGAACATGTGGAGTCAGGGACATGTAGCAGAATGTAGCTGGCTACAAAACAGGAAACAGAGAGAAGGGGTTAAAGGTAGTTCCTATTCCTATGTTCCTATGTTCCTAAGGGGTTAAAGGTAGTTACTCAGGCTGGCAAAAGGTGGGAAGTGGTGTTCCACAGGGTGCTGGGAACCACTGTTCGCCATTTACATAAACAATTTGGACTCCAGAATCGGAAGTACAATTTCAAAATTTGCAGATGACACCAAATTGGAAGGTCATGTGGAGCATAAAAGCCGACAAGGACCTATTGGGCCACATGGCCTGTTTCTGTGCTGTACATTCTATGTAATTCTATGTAAATGAATATTTATTTTGTGGTTGGTACAGTGGCACATCTTGTTTTGAGCCCCAGTATGGCTTTCCATAGAGTGGATATAGACATGAATGTGTCCGTGATTCATCATTTTTCAATATAGATAATTGTGAAGTGGTACATTTTGATAGGAGGAGTAAGGAGGCCACATACTGCTTGGAAAGTGGGAAGCCTGTACTTTTACACGCTGACGTTAAACCTGGAAATAAAGCCAGGTTGCGGTCGCGAACCAAAAAACAACTATTTTCAACTCCCACGCGGCCCCAACCCACCCGTTCTTGAGGTTTAAAACCACCCCCATGATAGTGGCTCTGCACTGGAGTAAAGATTGGAGAGGTGGTTGAAGCAGCACTCAGTCCATTATCCTAGTATGGATGTGGTAAAATCACCAACTATAGTCACATTAGCAATGAATAATCTATTATTGAACACAAGCTAAACAAATATCATCATATCTATAAAAAAACATCATTTTAAAAAATGCAGCGAGTTGATGCAATTAAATATGACAGCCTCTGTTTGTTTCCTTAGTTTGCATTTAAGTGTAGATTTTTGCCATTTGCTGAGTCGGAGTTCAAATCACTTACACAGAAATGCGCCTCCCTCCGCATATCAAGTGCCTTTTGAGAACATGGTCATCAACAGTGCACTACGCAACTGGAATAATTGATCAAAATAGGGCTGGTATTTACGCCATGCGACAGGTACCACCGCAGAGGTCCCTCTCCAATGTCTGAATTTAAAATTACATCAAGTTTCTCTTATGTTCTGATGTGCAGATCTATTTCTTTAATCTCCACAAGTTTGTGGTCCTGTTTAAAAAAAACATTTTTACCATCTAGATTTCTTCTCTCCTCTCCTGGAAACAGTGACTCATGCTGGAGGTTCGTTTTCACCAATGCCGGTGCCCTCTGATGTCTCGCCCAGCTGACCGTTCTTCTGCCATGACCTCAAGAGGTGAGTGTTGGCAGAATATTCAATGATGAAAGGTATCAAAATTGACTCTCTCCCCACCTGGTATCCGCACATCCACATTTCCCAGCAGGCTACAATGTATAGTGTTCATGAGCAAGAACCCTGGGTTCTTTGCCCCAGCCTAGTTGTAATGCCCAACTATTGGTGCTACTAAGATCAGCCAACTCAGCACAGACCAAGGTTTACACGGCTGAGGCTCCCACACCAGCAGTGTTTTTGCCAAACAGTACGGACACCAGCACATGCATGGAATGTGCAGAATTCTTCTGCCAACGTAACTCACTATCTGAGCACAGGGAAGCTACGCTCACATTGAATTTTTAAAAAAATCTTAATTATGATTCAGCTTTGTTTCCCTGTCGCACAATGCAACTCAGTAGGTGACAGACAAGAAGTGTGCAAGACTGGCCTGGGCTGATTTTTTTTCCCTCTCCCATGATGAATTGGAGCCAGAAAAAAAATGTCCCATCATTCCGTGTCATGCAGTATTAGAGCACTACTTTTAAAATCACAGTCTTGTTAAAGTAAAAATTATTTTTGAATCGTCCTTAACAATTTTGCACCAAACAAGAAATAAATACCTTCTGATAGTTTGTCAAAAACAGTGCAACATTTTATTTTGTATAATGCTTAAAATCATGCCTTGAAAGTTATTTAGGGATAATTTATTTATTCAAACATAATTTCTGAAGCTGTATGTATGACATGGCAATATTAAAATAAACTCTGTATCATATAGTTATAAAAATGGGGTGCATCTCATCTGAGCAATCTCATTGGTCAAAATCAACTATGTCATCTTTCAAATCTTAATGGCATTTAAGATATTGGCCAACCGTGATTATATGTTTACTATCTGTATTGCTTTCTAGCAATCGAATTGATTACAACTAATCACATGATTGACCTGATTATTGATTACAACTAATCACATGATTGGCCTAATTATTGATGACAACTAATCACATGATTGGCCTGATTATTGATTACAACTAATCACATGATTGGCCTAATTATTGATGACAACTAATCACATGATTGGCCTGATTATTGATTACAACTAATCACATGATTGGCCTGATTATTGATGACAACTAATCACATGATTGGCCTGATTATTGATTACAACTAATCACATGATTGACCTGATTATTGATGACAACTAATCACATGATTGACCTGATTATTGATGACAACTAATCACATGATTAGCCTGATTATTGATTACAACTAATCACATGATTGGCCTAATTATTGATGACAACTAATCACATGATTGGCCTGATTATTGATTACAACTAATCACATGATTGGCCTGATTATTGATGACAACTAATCACATGATTGGCCTGATTATTGATTACAACTAATCACATGATTGACCTGATTATTGATGACAACTAATCACATGATTGACCTGATTATTGATGACAACTAATCACATGATTGACCTGATTATTGATTGACAGAGCTGTGGCCCAATGCCAACAAAGGCAGATGAGGTGGGAATGGGGATTCAGTGGGTTTCTATTTCTATAGTTATAACTTATTGTTGGATGGTAACCAATGGCTATTTCTGGGGTAATTAGTCTGTGCAACTGAAACAGTTTGGTGCATGTGATCAGTTGTCGATCCCTGATAACCACGTGACCATGGCAACAAATGACTTCACAATGGCCACGTGACCATGGCAACAAATGACTTCACAATGGCCACGTGACCATGGCAACAAATGACTTCACAATGGCCACGTGACCATGGCAACAAATGACTTCACAATGAGAAATGATATCTAGAGCAGTTGAAGTTTCAACAAATTTTTGTAATCTTTAAAAACATGTTAAGTAAAGAAAGTGAAATGTGAATTGAAAGGGGAGGGTTCAATATTTCCTTACCACTTACCGAAAAATATGTAGTACAGGCAGGAAAGAAAAAGAGTAACAAAAGATCTAACTAAATAACTATGTACATAATATAGTTCTTATACTTAAAACATTGATCTGTGATCAATGCCATGAGAGATCATCGAGTATTTTCTTTAATTATAACCAAAGAGAACCCCCATCTTGAGAAACCGTGCCACAAATAGCAGAAACATTTCTGTGATAAATCACCAGTCTGCTAAATAGCTGATCTCAGCTGGGAGGTGGTGGTGGAACTACAATTGGCATCATTTAAGAAATTATTAATTTTAATTTTCCTGATTGCTAGCCAGTGACACTTGCTGAAATATGCATTTGTGTGAGCATCAGCTGAAGACTGGATTGGGCCTGGCTCTACTGCCTACCACTGCTCACAGTGTACATTTATACATGAAGAAAGATCAGGAGGTTTTGATGCTGGAGGGTTATTGCCCCCCTCCCCCAGCATGAAGCAAGAGTCATGTTTTCAGGGAAAGAAGGGATAAAATTGAAAAAAAAACAAATCCAGGCCTGATTTAATATATCAGACAAAGTAACTAATCTAGTCTTGTGTGCTTTTGTCTTATCCATGCCTCTTCACAGCCTAATTTTCATGGCCTTTGTATATCATTCAAGTTTTTTCACATCTTTCCAGCTATTTAAAAAAAAATCCATTCTCAGACTCATGAACCCACCAGCAACTCCTCATTGTATTGAGTATTTTTGACTGTCAACCATTGCCTGATGTTATCCCCTCCCTCCTTTGTTTTGACCCATTTTATAAAGGGTTAATCGACCTTCCCTTTCGAGTTCTGACAAAGGGTTTAAACCTGAAACATTAACCTGTCTTTTTTATTTCCAGTTGTTGAATGACATAGCTGTGTATTTGCAGCATTTTCTGCTTTTTTGTTTTGTTTCTTGTCTGATTTATTTCCAAAATTATAGTGGGGATCCCCAATAATTATTCCTGCACCAGGCGCTATGACAGGTGGGACTAGCAAAGATCAGAGTGGACTGATTTCTTATTGAGATAGTGGGAGTAATTTTAACCCCAAAGAACGGATGGGTTGGGGTCAGGTGGGAGGTTTTTAAAACACGACCGCAACCTGGCTCCAACACGCCCACCTCTGGGTTTTTTGTTGATTCTAAATCCTGAAACAAATTTAACCTCACCTACATGGGTTTCGCGTGGCTTCTCAACCTCGCCAGTGAAATGGAGGCAAGAGTCATGCAGAAGTTGATTTGGCCCTTTAAACCTTTGATTGACGCACCTTAATAAAAGCTCAGTGATTGCAGCTGGTCTCTCAGTTCTCCCAGGCAAACATTTGGCTAAGCAGTTCTTCTTATGTTGAGAATGTGAGTTCTTTGTTGAAACAGCTTTAGGAAGACTTTGAAGCCTTTCAAACTGACAAGATCAGAATGGGGGGCACAATAGATGTATTCGAGAGGACATCTGAGGAGGAGGAAAATGAACGAACACGGCAGCCACGTCGTGCTGTGTTGGGATCTGCTGGTGCACAAGACAGAGGTGTGCAACAAGGAGCTGGAGAGGGGCCGAATTCGCAGGAGGCACTACCCATGTGAGAGTGTCTACAGGCAGAGGCTGAGCTTCGTGGACCTCTCTGAGGAGCAGTGCCTCTGCAGGGTGAGATTGAGTCGGCAGGTGGTCGCAGACATCTGCAGCCTCCTTGAGGAAGGGCTGCTCCCTGCTGAACCTGATGGCCACGCATTGCCCGTCGCAGTAAAGTAATGACTGCCCTCAATTTCTTTGCCTCTGGGTCCTTCCGGGGCACCACCGGTGACATCAGGAGGATGTCTCAATTGTCTGCACGTAAATGTATAAGGCAGGTGACGGATGATGGGTTGTTTGCCAGGGTGTCCAATTACATGAGCTTCCCCTGCGATGACATCAGCCAGAATGAGTGGGCAGTTGGTTTCCCCTCTCTGACTGGCTTCTCACTGGTGCAGGCCACAATCGATTGCACACACGTGGCAATCCGAGGACGACCACATGAGTCAGGAGTCTTCATAAACCGAAAAGGCTATCACTTCATCAATGCATAGTTGGTGTGCGACCACAGGAAGAGATTTATACAGGTGTGTACCAGCTTCCTTGACACCTGTCGTGATTCATTCATTTTGCGCCAGTCCAACATTCCCGACCTCTTCCAGACAGGAGACAGACTAATGGGCAGACTCCTTGGAGACAAGGGATACCCCCTGCAAACGTGGCTCATGGCACCTGTGAAGAACCCCACCAATGAGGCACAGCAGCGGTACAACCACAGCCACACGACCACCAAGTGTGTCATTGAGCAAGCCATTAGCATGTTGAAGATGTGCTTCAGGTGCCTGGATAGGTCTGGAGGTGCCCTTCAGTATTCGCCAGTGAGGATCTCCAAAATAATCGTGGTGTGCTGCGTCCTGCACAACATAGCGCAGAAGAGAGGGTTACAGGTGAAGGAGGACAAAGGCGCTTATCCATCATCTGTTGGTGGCCACATTGAAAAGGAAGAGGAGGAGGAAAATGAAGATGGGGCACCCATCGCCTGACCACCGCGCGCATTGCTGCCCATGATGCCAGGGATGCCCTCATCCGTAATAGGTTCTCATAATGAGAGTTGCAAAATAAAGAAATTGAGATACTCAGGCCGCCCGTCAAAACCACCACCATCAACCGTGCCCCCCCACCCCCACTTTGCACAAAACAATCCTTCAACCACGCATACACCCATTGCACATTCACCCAATGGGTAAAGTCATGTATTAGTAGTCATGATGAAGCAAATGAAAGGGCGACTTAACATTCGGGACACAATAATGGCCAAGACGTGGAAGTGGTGATAATCAATAAATTTTATGTACCAATATAAGAAAAAAGGAAAATTATCAACATAACATTTCTTCAAACACCCTTGTGCATACCCTTGGTGAAGTAAAATTGCTTAGTCTTTCTCTTTCTACCGCTTCTATGTGGTGCATTCCTTGTGGCTTCAGCAGATGTAGTGTCAGGTTGCTCAGGCCCCTGCCCTGACTGCTGAGATGCTCTTGGCTTATGACCTCTGGGTTTTGGAGCTTGTGAGTGCCCCACCAAAGACTGGTCCACCTGCACCTGTGCAGGGGCAGACTCGGCCATCGGGAGATGAGGGATTGCGGGTCAGATTGGGGCATTGTGGGTACTGGTTGGGGGGGGGGGGGAGCAACAGATGAGATGTGGGCGCACTTTGAGTGGAGTTCCCACTTTCATGTCCTCTTTCACCATCATCCCTCTCCCAGGCCAGTGCCACATCACTCCCACCACTCTGCTGGAAAGAAGCTTGTGCAGAACTGTGATGTGCGGTCAGGCCATAGATAAGGTATCTGTCATCCTATTTAAGGCGGCAGACATGTTGGCATCCAGAGTCTGCATGGCCGTTGTCACGGTCTGCATAGACTCATTTGAGAGCCATGCTTAAAGCTCAATGGAGGTGCCCACTCTCTTCATTGCAGACATTCTCTCACAACAATCCACCAGTGTTGGAGTTGGACTCCTCCATTCTCACTGCATCCAACAATACTTCCGGCGAAGCATTAGTAAACCTGGGTACTGCCTTTACTCTCTTGGAAGCCATTTGTGTTTTTCTTCCCTTCTCCTCCAAATTCATTTTTGCTTTGTCCCTTTAAATAGTGGACTTCAGATCATGTCATGCGGGTGCTCAGTACGGCCGCTGTGCAGGTTGGAGACGTGAAACCCGGAAGTAAAACTAAGTGCCTTCTATTTAGTTGCGATCGCAGATTCCGATGTGCTCACTTTACTTCCGGGTTTCCCACACGATTATCTACCCATCTGCTGAGTTCCTGGCTCCAGGTAAAAATCATGTCCAATGAATGAGTTAAACAACTGAATACAATCTGGTACAGTAATAAGTTGTGACTAAAACAAAGTTGAAATTATAAATGGAGAACTGAAGTAATCGATAGAAGTGTGTATGTGTCTCCCCCACGGTTGTGTGTTTTCACTTCAAAACCATAATACCTATTGAATAAATGTAATTATAGTCTAGGGATGGCAATAATTAGTTCCCCATAAACCCAAGTATTTGTCAATTATTGTTTCTCAAGTATGAGTCAGTGGTTTTGTTATAGATTCACCAAGCACATTTTTTTTGATTAGAATCAGTCACATATTTATTGACTTTGTGTCAGAATGCAGCACTAGAAGAAGCAGTGTCCATTAGAGTGTGGTGGCATTAATGGAACCGACAGGACCATTCCTCGCATAGGCTAGTGCTCATCTCATCTGTTCTCCTTCCCCTGTACTGGCAGTTCCAATAATACAATCTGATTGTGAGGAATGTGCTGTATCGACTGCACCTTTAATCTTTTGTGTAATGCGATGCATTGCTTGGGCTCGTGTACTGCACAACTCTCTGTCACCTGATCTCGCCTGATCTCAACAGAATATTTACTAATATTGCTGAAATGATGAGGCCTGATTACAGAGTCTGAAGCCTTTAATGGCTGATGCGTGCACTATTGGAGAACAAATTATTTAAAGCATCAGAGTATTAAAGTGAAACATAGATGAAAGTGCACTCTGCACTGCACCGTTCGTGTGAAATGCTTACACTGAGAACCCAGACACAGTGTGGAAGAGAAAGATTTTTTGATATTTTCATAAACTTTGCTTGTTCTCCTTATGTAACCAATGGGAAGTCTAGCCAGTCCCATGTGGATAGAAAAGCAAAACAGGTTAGATTTTCCGATAGGTTACACCAGATTAGTAGATTTAAAGTGGGCATAATCAATCAGAAAAATGAACAAAGACCTATTATCAGAAGATAATTACAGATGAGGAAGGCCATTCAGCCCATCTTAATTCATCCATCCAGAGAGATCCTAACATTCCCCATTATGCCAGATTTGTGCCTTTTAATGCTCCATCCAATTTTCCAGGTTTTATACTGGTGCTAAAAGTAGCAACCAGCTTCCAATTGATTATGTTAAATTTAGTCCCCGATAATGTTATCAGGTATCTATGCGATGTATGTCAGTATAGCACATTAGTCATCTATGCTCCCATATTGAATGGGTGTCCACTTTTAGTGTGTGTTGTTCACTGAAGTGCACTTAAAGAGCCCTATGGGAAGATTTGTAGCATTTTGAGGTTATTGCTGGAACTTTTTTTTATGTCTTTTTGTTTCTTTCTGATTTCCAATTAGTTAGCCAGGAGGTTTTTGCTTAAGTGTTCTGGCACAGCCTTTGTTTTACACCCCGCCTGATTTTATGCTCCATTGTAGACCCCGTTCCCTCTGGGCGGGCGAGGTTAAAATTACCCCACGTTCCTTTTTTTTATCATATAATCCCCATGCTGGTTATCCTAAGATTCTCTTTTCCATCTGTAACTCTGTTTTTTTGAGATTATTTTACTCTAAAATACAAACCTAGTGATTTTTTGTGGAAAACAAAAGTATGGCATGATTTGTTTTGCTTTGTTGAAATAAAACTGCAGTGAGCAAGCTACAGCGGATTAAAGAAATTAGTTTGAGAACCGTGTGACAGAATTTATTTTGTTTTAATTTTGTTAGAAAGAGAATAATGTAAACATCAAAAGAAATTAAAAGGGTATACATACATGTACAGCCTTCAATAAATATACACAACTTGGCCTATACACATCAGTATATAATGTACACATTCATACACTGGGCAACAAATGCATATACTATAAATACCAATGCAAATTAGTGTAACATACTACATATTCATATTCATGCAAATAATATATAATTGCATACACTATAATGCATTTTATACAAATCAGTATATTGTACATAAAAATCAAAATATCGGGGTAGAATTTCCGTTTGTTTCCACCAGTAGTATCAGCGCAGTTCGGGCGGAATCGACCGAACCAGAGCATAAAAGCGGGGAATTTTAAACTTACGTTCATGTTTTCTGCAATCTTTTACACTGGTTCACAATTCAAATCGTGGGATCAGGCCCCACCACAAAACTGGCCATGTCCCCAGGTAGAGTTTGCGAGATTCCGCTGATTGTGCTGTTTCTGGAAAGTTCTTCAAATTGTGCTCATTTTCATAGGTGCACAGGCACTAGTCGGCACATTTTAAAAGTTTTTTCATATCAAAAAATATTTAATTTACTAGGAAACTAACTAGCGTACCCTAACGAAACTATTAAACGGTTCAGTATAGATTTTTAAAGTCATTTTCAGTGATTTTAAATCAGATTACTCACAGGTGAAGGACTGGACACCTTTATTAAAAACGTTTATTTTTGGTGATAAACCCATTTCCAGCTGTATTAATAAAACTGCACCAGGTCACCACTCTTAAATATATTAAGGAATACTTTTTAAAGGAAAGAAAAAAAATAAACGATTACTTTCTATTACGCTGCCCGATTGCACTGGTTCATGGAAGATTTTACATTTGTGCTAATGCAAATTAATTTTAGCAGAAACTTGAAACCAGCACAATTTCACGTGCATTTTTGCAATTTTTCGATTGCGCCCAAAACGGAAACTCTACCCTATTATGTATATTTATCATGTCCAATCAGCACATGAATATAAATTATATAAAACAATACACATGCAAGTCAGTGCATATACATATATTACATATATTCACACACAAATATGTGGGCACACATATAAACAAGAAGATGCAATAAACATATCAAGGTTAAATATTACCCAGTGGGGAGGGGGTGGTGTAAATGCCAGGATGTGCTCACCCAGGATCTCTGCTGCTGACTCCACCAAAGTTTGCAGGGTCAAGAGGAGGTCAGGAGGCGTTTTGTCAATGACAGGCACCTGTGCCACTTGGGGTGAATGCAGGTTAATCACCTTGCCCCAGAGGCTGATAACTGATGTGGAAATTTCTGGTCCCGCAGGGGAGTTGCTAGCTTTCAGCAGACCTTCAGGACACTTATTCCTAATGTCTGCATAGACTCATTGTATTGTCAGTCCTCCCTGCACATTTTCTATCCCCTGCAATATATCATAATCAACATTTGCACTGCCACTTTGCTTATGTGCCGGACAGAACTCACCTCTTCACTGTATATATCTTTTCGCTGTCAAATAAATGAAACAGTCCAACTCCTGTGCCCACATACTCCATTTCTTAAATTGTGATGTGTCTCTGATTCTAGTGCACCATGGTGCTTCCCATTCCTAGTAGTCTGTGCGTTGTGCTGGAGTATGCAACATGATGCTTCTTCTCTGTGCAACCCCTGTGGCTGAAGCCTGTGAAGTGGCTGACAGCTGAGTGACTGTAAAAAGCTCCTGGAATCATGGCCCTGAAATGGCTCTGCTTCAGTGCTGCTGCATTCCACAGGTGTGGGACACCCTCACTCTGCCCACTTTCTGGTACATGTGAAGTCATTGGGTTATTGGAGGGGGGAAGGGGTGGCAGGATAATGGATTGTGGATTGTGTGGATGTGTTGTCATCAGGAAAAACAATAGCATTATCCCTTGCCAAGAATGGCATGTCCCTGCTGTCAGACTCTGTCACTGTGCCAGCTGATCTGTGGGTGATCAAAAAAGAAAGACTTGCATTTATGTAGCGACTTTCACAACCTCAGGATGCCCCAATGCGCTTTACAGCCAATGAAGTAGTTTTGAAGTGTAGCCACTGTTGTTATGTAGGAAAGCAAACTCCATTGCAGCGTGATATTGCTGAAGCCCCTAATCACAGCACCCTCCATTCGGCCAAGCTGATCAGCTAATCTGGAGGAGGTCACATTGCAGCCAAGGTCTGCTAGGCAGCAGTCTAAGCATTCAGGAGAAATGCAAAGACTGGCACGATGGCCTCTGCCGTGTGAGTCTAAACTGCATATGTTTCTGGAGTTGCCTCTTGTTCGAAGGCTGAATGCACAGTTTCTAAGCCATGCATGAGCACCCTACAAATGTGGGTCATGGAATCATCTACAATAGCTCCATGGAAGCTCCTTGGCAAGACCCCTAATGTTTCCTATGATCTTTCATGATCTAAAAGCATCCTTTTAAAAGCTGGGCTTAGACATCAGAGTCCCTGCCCTTTTAAGCTGTGGATGAATATGAGATGGCTCTCTGGTCAAGTACTTTCTGCTTCTTTTTCACCGTCACCTGTTCTTGCTCCCTGATTCACCCTGTGTCCTGGATCCCGGGCAGAAATCTGGCCTGGTGCACACCCACAATGTGCAAATGAGGTGAACCCGATAATTAATTCAGCTTCAGCCATAGTCCAGTCAGGCAGCTTTCCAGTGTGCACTGTTCAACTTACGCTGGGAGGAGGGGAGAGATTTCAGCTCCAAGATGTGGCCTACAATGTTCCATGCTATCCAAATGAGCAGCCCAGAGGAGACAGCTTGGACAATCCTATTCTAGAGGAATGAGGTAGAATCACCTAAAAGAACTTTTATCATCCCTGTCTTTCCTAACGTTCTTAAGTTGTCATGTTTGTAACATCAGCTGTACAGAAGTTTTGTTAATAGCTGCAGTAATAACATCAGATTGACAGATTGCTAAGGAATGAGGCAACAGGTTGAATGAATAATAATTTGTTATCGATGAATAGCATAAACTGAAGAAAATCAATTTCGATAATTAACTGTAAGATAATCATTGGTAATATATTACTGCAGGGATGCCATCACAAGTCATTAATCACTTTTCAGGAGTATCATCTAGAATGGCACCTGTTCTCAACTGTCACCTGAAAAATCACAACTTGCGGGTGGTCCTTTTCTGTTAGGGCTGTTATAATAATAATAAGGCAATATATCACTTTAATGGAGTACAAAGAACTGTGCCAACAGAATGGTGGGGTGCGGTTTTAATTTTACCCCATGTTGTTGAGTTCCTCAATCCTCTCATGCCGCTGTGGGGAAGTACTACACGGAGGACATGGAGTAGGACAAATCAAAGAGAGAATGACCCACAGACTATTCATTCACCTCCTAGCATTGCAGCTCACAGAGTCAATTGCATGGGATGCTAGGAGGTGCAAGAATCCTTTTCCCTCTAAATTCATTCTTGGACTGAGGAAACACAATGTGTTGAGATCAGTGAGACTTAGGTTCATCTTCACAAAAAATAATGAAAATGATCTAAATGGATGGGTGCAGCATTAAATGTTTGAACAAAGATGTGCTGTTGGCATTACATGGAGGGCCATTAAACTCATCATATAACAAGCTCATTGCTGAAATTTTCATGATTTTACTGCTTAGATGGCAAAAAAGAAAAAGCAGCGCTATGAATTATTTATTTTTAAAAATGCACATTATTGAAACAGCACTTTGCAATGTTGCTCTATATGAATGTCAGCATGAAAAACCACAAGGTAGATTTGAACTGTAGTTTTGAACTCTTGGGTAGCCGACCAGCAGGGTGCATGAGCTGGCTACCCAATCCTACCAGTGGGAGGTCAGGTCCATTTTGAGGGCCAGGCCACATTACTATGCCTCCGACAAGCTGCGTGCCCCCAAATGGTATTCCACTGCTGCTCGGCAGCTCCGGCTGGGTGCAATATCGAGTGGCTCGGAGGCATACCCAGCCCTCAGCCAGCTGAGTCCCATGAGGGCGGGGGCAGTTGTGGAGGAGGGGGGGGCGATAGTGGCCCATATAATTCTTGAGAAGCCTGGAGGAGTATTCGTGCTCCTTCTAATCCCACAAAAATAATTATTTGCTTACATTTGCCACCCGGTTCAACTGGAGAGAGCATGTCTGACACGTGGTCTGCCCTGTTGTCCCTCTAAATTGCATTGGGGTCTTATGTACATGATTTGTATTCGGGAGAGCAGCTGGGCTGCCTAGTGGAAGGCCATAGTAAATATGACAGCAGAGCAGGAATGGGTCATTAAGTGGTGCACAGCGATTTTACCTCCGCTACTGCGCTGATTCCACCGAGTGGGCCAAGTTAAAATCATCCCTCAGGTACACAGGAGAAGATAGATAGTACTCTCAGTAGGAGATGAGATCTTTCACTATGAAGTGAGTAATTTGAGCATGCTGAGTAATTTTGGTGGATGACGAGTTATTTGGTAGACATTGAGTACTTTTGGTGGACAGTGAGTGACTTTGCTGGAGGGTGAGTAATTTTGGTGGATAATAAATAAATTCAGCGGACAGTGAATAATTTTGTAGAGACCTTCCAGTAGCAGTTGAGTGTTTTCACCGGCTGGTGAATAATTGAATGTGGCAGATGGATGCTATTTGTTAACTTGTAACAGGTTCCTTGTAGTGAAATCCTTAGTGGTTGGGATCCTGCATAGATGTAATAAAAATGAATCATTTTTGTCCATGGTTGATTAGATTACTGGTTTCTTTCTTGCTGGTCACAACAAGGGGAAGGACAAAGCTGAAATATATTTCAGGATGGCCTTGCTGGGGACATGCCTCATAGGTCATCCAAAGAGGTTTGGGACAGGTTATTCTGTTCCAGGACGGGGCAAGCCATTTAATTCAAATACAAGTATCCTTTTGAAATTTTTTAATTATATGTTTGATTGACAGCTCTATTTGGGTTTAAGAGGTAAATTTTTTTTCTGATCTTTCTTTCAAAGATTCTGAAAGATTTTCTTGGTTTGGCTGGATCCGAGTTGGCAGTCATTCTGAAACCATCAGAAATAGGGGCAAGCCAGAGACTCCATAGTAAGTCAGCAGCGCAGTGCCATGCCAAATTAATTAGAGAACTTATTTCAAGTTCAATTTCACATTTACATTGGGAATTAGTACAGGAGAGACAATTTTGTTGTTTTCTATATCCCGAGGAGGAATAATTAACTCCATTATTACTAGAAATCTATTTTTTTTCTTGGTACCATTCAATTATCTGCTAATTAGTCAGTAAATCTATAGCCTAAGTCAGGGTCTGATACAATGTACATTCTTCCATCTTCCAAAATCAAGTCATATAGCAGTACTTGATATAATCATGAAGCCAAAAATAATGTCCCTGGTTTTCTGTCCAACCCCTACAATTACCCAGATATTGAGCAAGTAAAGGCCCACTCTAGTTTGAAGGAGTAATGGGAGTGCTCTGTGACATTGATCAGGAGGAAAATATTCAGGGCTAAATCTTCTGAGGCCCCACACCACCAGCAGGCCCTCACCTGCAATGAGTGGCTTATCAGAAATCATGGTTTCATGAAGATGGTGGTACGGGATCCCAGAACATTTATTGTCAGATAGTTTCCTCTGGCTCAGTGGCACAGAGTATAACAGCCCAAAAACATAAAAGGCTTTTCCATAGAGTGTGGAGCAGAGAAATATAAATCAAGTAACAGTGATGTGTTCTGCTAATGTCAACAGGCGGGGATGAAAAGGGGAGGGGAATCCTTAGATTAAGAGGGGAAAAATAGAGTATGAGAGTAAATGAGCAGGGAACATAAAAACTGACTGTAAAAGCTTTTATAAATATGTCAACAAAAAAGATTAGTGAAGACAAATGTAGGTCCCTTACAGTCAGAAATGGGGGAAATTATAATGGGGAACAAAGAAATGGCAGAACAATTAAACACATACTTTGGTTCTGTCTTCACAAAGGAGGACACAAATAACCTGCCAGAAATGTTAGGGAACCAAGGGTCTAGTGAGAGGGAGGAATTGAAGGAAACCAGTATTAGTAAAAAAAAATAGTGCTAGGGAAATTAATGGGGCTAAAGGCTGACAAATCCCCAGGGCCTGATAATCTCCATCCCAGAGTACCAAAGGAAGTAGCCCTGGAAATAGTGGATGCATTGGTGATCATCTTCCAAAATTCTATAGACTCTGGAACAGTTCCTACAGATTGGAGGGTGGCAAATGTAACCCCACTATTTAAAAAAGGAGGGAGAGAAAAAACAGGGAATTATATACCAGTTAGCCTAACATCAGTAGTGGGGAAAATGCTAGAGTCTATTATAAAAGATGTGATAACAGAACACTTAGAGGGCACTAACGGAATTGGACAAAGTCAGCATGGGTTTAGGAAAGAGAAATCATGCTTAACAAATCTACTGGAGTTTTTTGAGGAGGTAACTAGTAGAATAGATAGGGGAGAACTAGTGGATGTGGTGTATTTGGATTTTCAGAAGGCTTTTGATAAGGTCCCACACAAGAGGTTAGTGTGCAAAATTAATGCACATGGGATTGGAGGGAATATACTGGCATGGATTGAGAATTGGTTGACAGACAGGAAACAGAGAGTAGGAATAAACGGATCTTTTTCCGGGTGGCAGGCAGTGACTAGTGGGGTACTGCAGAGATCAGTGCTTGGACCCCAGCTATTCACAATATATATTAATGATTTGGATGAGGGAACTAAACGTAACATTTCCAAGTTTGCAGACGACACAAAGCTGGGGTGGAATGTGAGCTGTGAGGAGGATGCAAAGAGGCTCCAATGTGATTTAGACAAGTTGGGTGAGTGGGCAAGAACATGGCAGATGCAGTATAACGTGGATAAATGTGAGGTTATCCACTTTGGTTGTACAAACAGAAAGGCAGATTATTATCTGAATGGTGATAGATTGGGAAAAGGTGAGGTGCAACGAGACCTGGGTGTCCTTGTATTCCAGTCGCTGAAAGTGAACATTCAGGTGCAGCAAGCAGTTAGGAAGGCGAATGGTATGTTGGCCTTCATTGCAAGAGGATTTGAGCACAGGAGCAGGGATGTCTTATTGCAGTTATACAGGGCCTTGGTGAGACCACATTTGGAGTATTGTGTGCAGTTTTGGTCTCCTTATCTAAGGAAGGATGTCCTTGCCATGGAGGGAGTGCAACGAAGGTTTACCAGACTGATTCCTGGGATGAGGAAAGATTGGGTCGACAAGGCCTATATTCACTAGAGTTTAGAAGAATAAGAGGTGATCTCATCGAAACATATAAAATTCTAACAGGACTAGACAGACTAGATGCAGGGAGGATGTTCACAATGGCTGGGGAGTCCAGAACCAGGGGTCACAGTCTCAGGATACGGGGTATGCCATTTAGAACCAATTTGAGGAGAGATTTCTTCACTCAGAGGATGGTGAACCTGTGGAATTCTCTATCACAGAAGGCAGTGGAGGCCAAGTCATTAGATGTATTCAAGAAGGAGATAGATATATTTCTTAATGCTAAAGGCATCAAGGGATATGGGGAAAAAGGGGGAACAGGGTACTGAGTTAGATGATCAGCCATGATTATTTTGAATGGTGGAGTAGGTCCGAAGGGCCGAATGGCCTACTCTTGCTCCTATTTTGTATGTTTCTATGTTTCTCACAAAACTTTTCTGCTAAACGCATTTCTTTTATGAAGTTCCCCTTTCACAGATTGACCAGGCATCTACATTTCCATCTTGACATAGCCCGTTGAGTGCTCTTTTTTATCAAAACAGCAAATCACAGTGGTCTCTGTATTAAGAAGATGAAGTAATTGTACTGCTGGCTACCAAGCTATTAAAAATTCTGAGCCTTCTGCCTGAATATGACTCAAAACATTTAGAAATTTTGATTAAAAATTCATCTCACATTTCAGACCACTGTCGAGATGATTTTTATGATCATACACTTCCGGTGGGGAGCCACACCTGCTGGGGCGCATATCGAGAAATCACGGTGCATATTACTCATAACTTTCTGTTGGAATGAACAGTATTCCCTCCCGGAAGCATGGGTTCATACAATCAGCCTGTGTGACAATGAGGGATGGGCGCTATTTGGAAGTGAAAACATTTGCACAGTCATTGTAATAAAAACGTTTTTTGTTAAAGATTTTAAAAAGCAGCGTAGACTTAGAGGTGACCTGATAGAGGTCTATAAAATAATTAAAGGGCTGGATAGCATCCCTTTGATAGATTATTCCAGTTTAACAGATTGGGAAGGATCGGGGACACGAGTTTAAACCATGGAAGAGTAGGAATAGACTGGATATTAGGCGGTTCTTCTTTTCCCAGAGAATTGTGAACCTCTGGAAATATATTGCTGGTTTGTGCAGTGGGTGCTGACTCTCTGCATGCATTTTAGTTATCACTTCTGACGTGACGTCTCCATTATGGTGGTTGTCAGGTGAGACATTCCTGTTCATGATAAAAACAGGGACAAAGGTTAAGGGGTAATTTTAACTTTTGTCATTGTTATAAAATGGGTGATATCGAATCGGCCGTCTACTGTACCTCCCGCCCAATTTTCCCTTCCATTTAATGGACGGCTAATTCGGTATCTGCCATTTTACACCATCGCCCAAAATTAAAATGACCCCCTTACTGTTTTATTGTCATTTGTTTAATTAAACAATGGGATCACTTTTTTGTCTTCAGTGCTCGTAGCTCAGAGCTTTGCGGCGGAGAGAAAATATTGGGAATTCAAATGTGTCTCTCCCACAATTTTCTGTCCATTCGTTTTATTGCTCCCAGCATGCTAACCTGTGTTGAAGGTTAAAATTTACCCCTATATGTTTTTATACATGTTTGTCTAATGAAGAAAGAGTTATGTGACCCAATGGTGGTTATGTAGCCATCAAATCCTGATGAACTTGTGGGGCGGGAGATGTGAAGCATCATGGTAGATCCATACCCATATATTGAAGCATTGATGCAGGATCTCCATTAATGTGGTTTCAGAACTGCTGCAACTTGAACCTCAGAGACTGAGGTTTACATTTGTGTCTAGGATTTTATTGTGATACCTAGTTTGGCTCACTTTCAGTCATTCCACATAGTGTAATACAATTACAAGACCCCATTTAACTCCTAAGATATCAAGGACTGAACATGAGGCAGTTTTATTTACAAATGGTTTTATTATGTTACTTCTATGTAGTCAAAGAACTTAATCATCACAAACAGAACAATAATTTAGCTTACAAGTTACAATAACACAAAGTTATCTCTTCAATTTTAACACAATATAACCTAGTTCAGCATAACAGTATCACAGCCTCAGTTGGGTGAACTTAATATAGCCTATCAATAGTGTTCAGATTATAGTATGTACTTTGCAAAGTTAGCCTTTATCAAATTATTTAGCAATTATGCTTCCTTCTTAGTCTATGGGTTGGATCAGGGATGTCCAAGGTTTTATAGCTGGGACTGAGATGAATGTGTTAAAGGCAGTGAGTGGGCCATATTTAATTTTGCAGAAATATGAGCCACAGTATGCAAAAAATACCAGGCCCCCAAATAAAAAAAAATTCAAGCCCCCATACAAAAAAAGCACCTTTTAGACACCACCACAGACAAAAATATGAGACTCCCACATACAAAAACCCAAGACCGCCACTACACACAAAAAGTACGAGACCTCCATACACAAAAACAAATTCAAACTCCCCTCTTCCTTCGCCCCATCTTCCTCCTCCTCATTCTCTCATCCCATCCTCCACCAAGTCTTGAAAACATGTACACCTCAGCTCTTTGAACTGCCTGGATCTGGAGGAATGGTAAAAGGTATACTCCCCAATGGTGCAAAAATCTAAATCCACCAATCAAGGAGCTGCCTTTTTTCAACCCTCCAGGCCCGGGAAATGTAAAGAACTGAAGTTGAGTTGAAGTCTAAGTTAGTTTTAGGCACAAGAGTCCAAAGATGAAAGGAAGGGGCTGTAGCTTTGTTAGCTGGATTTGGTTCACGTGCCACGTGTTGGACACCCGGCAAGATTTTCTGCCCACTGAAGATGATTGTGTGGAAGACCTGGCCCTATATCTTGCATAAGTTAATAGAAGAACATATTAGGGCTGGAAATCGACAGACCATTTAACTCATCCTTCCATAGAAAACTACGCTCCCCTGATCTTGACATTTGGTCGTGTAGCACCCGTTCTTTTGGCGCAACACGGGCAAATAAGCCTCAAAAATGGGGTCCGAGACACGTGCGCACACTTCCAACAGGAAGGGTGCAGGACGCCATCTTGGTAAAGGTGTTGCGCACGGTTGCAAGAAGGATGAAAAGTAGGCAGAATATGATGCAAATCAGTGTGCAATGCTGATTTGAAGGCAATACTGCTATTTTGGAACTCCACACTCCATCCGACGCATTGTCTTAACCTCACACAGCTGAACATGACTTAAACAGCATGAAGGAACCCCAACAGCGGTATTTAAAGGGATGATGAAGTAGTTACTGGTTAGTTGCTGCATCGTTACTTCTGGCTACTGGTGCATTTGTACGTGTTTTTGGAGGTTTCCTATCCTTGGATAAAGTGTCAAGACTCTACATGGAGTATGCTGGTTGGCTGACAGGCAACAGCAAGGGCACTGGTGGCACAGCAGGGGTGGGAGCAGGAATGCTGTCATCCTGAGAGAGGACGGCATTCCTGCTCCCACCCCTACTGCTCCGCCAGTGCACTTGCTGTTGCCTGTCAACCAGCCAGCCCACTCCATGTAGAGTCTTGAAACTTTAATTGCTGCCTCTTGTTATGCATCACCTTTTCCTGCAAGAAAGAGGAAAGTGTGTCCGTGAATGCCCTGCAGGATGTGTGGGTGATGTGGCTGTCTTGGTTGAATAGCTACCAGTGTGTGTGAACTGTGAGTTGTGGGTGTGAGGCCTGCAACAGTGCTAAATGTGTGAGGGTGAGATAAAGCTTATGATTTGAATGGTTAAGTACTGATTGATAGAGATTGTTGGCAGCTAGGTGATGGGGGTGTAGTGAACTGAGTAGTGGATGAGGCTAGTGGTGCAGTTGGACGATATGCCACTTGAAGCTTGAACTTACTCAACTTGACAACTCATGTTAAATCATTGAACTTGGTCCTGCGCTGCATCCACGTTCTTGCAGCTATGCTCTGGCATTTATCTCCTCCATTGCTTCCTCCCACTGCCTCTTAAGCATACGTCTGGAGGGCCTCCTACCCCCCTGCGGATACAGGGCACCCCTTATTCTCTCCAACTCTTGCACCAAGACCTCCAGGGAACCTTGGTGCACTTTTTATCCCAGGCACAGCCATTCTTCAAAGTATCACAGCACAGATTCAGCTTTGAAATGACTCCCATCACTTCTTGCAGCCACAATGCATCTCCCCTTCAAGAGGTGGAGGCTGCCTTTAAGAAGTGCGAGCCACTCGTGATATTGGGGCCCCCTGCTGATGTGTGCAGCCAATCAACAGCGCAGGGTATTGCCGGCTGCACGCAGCAATCATTTAAAACAGCAGGCAGCACAAATGTAACATGCTGCCTGCATTGCGACGACCGGGCACAGGTTAATCACGTACCGCACTCCCCACGCCCGTTTTCAGGAGTTATCCAATTTAACTCCCTAGAGTTTTGGTTTCCATTAACCTAGATCCATATATTTACCATTCTTTGCAGGAAAGAAGTACTGCCTGACTAAAGTTCTGAACTTGACTTTTATCAATTTGTGTCTATGTTCCCATTGTCTTGAGGCCCTAACTTGAAATAGTACTTAGCATTTCTATAGTATCGTATACTTCTAAAAGGTCTCTGTTACATTTTGGGATTTTTACACTTGATATTTTTCTTTGGCTCAATATTTCAGAGTACACCTGTAGGCAAACCTTTGCTCTCTATGACCCAGAATGTGCCTTTTCCTGTCCAGTAACTAGGTAATTTGTCGCGACCCCAGAGATTGAGCAGAAAACCCTCGTTACTGTATTTTGGCGACTGTTTATATCACGTTTCCTCGTGCAATTTTCCTCAACTTCAGAAGGCTATAAAATAAAAGCTTCACTAAACCGTGGATTGGACTATAAGCTATCTATCACTCTCTGATGGCTTCAGATGGGCTGCTCATTTTGAACAAGACAGGATGAGAAGTATTTCTCAAAGAATGACTAGAACAAATTAAATTTAAAAATGTGTCTCTTTAACATAGAGAAGTTGTCAGTCAGGTATGTATGTAAATAAAACCCCAGACAATACTTGCCTTTCCATTGAATAGTTTGGACCCTCTGTCAGACACAACAGGGTAAATGTTCAACCTGTCACCCGGGTGTAAAACTGTAAGGAATCTTACAACACCAGGTTATAGTCCAACAATTTTATTTTAAAATCATAAGCTTTCGGAGATTATCCCCTTCGTCAGGTGAGTGAATGAATAAGAGGTTCTCAAATCGCATATCTTGTATTAGGCTGGGACACCATCACACCAATCAAAAGGTGTCGTTGGTGTTCAGACAGGTTAGCCACGGAAAACCTGGTGTAAAAAAATGGGTGTAAAACTGTCATTGCGGATTGATTTCAATGGAAATGGCAATCTGGTGGTTTCTATAACCGGCGTACAATCCACAATGCCAGTTTTACACCCTGGCGGCAACATTTATATTCTGGGGTTATTGTATGAAAACAAGCTGGGCGATTTTCCGTGAGTGAGCCTTGTTATTTCACTTCATATGTATGTGACAGAAAGAAAGAAGCAATTATCATAATACATTACAGAGAGAAATGCTTCATTTGTCACTGTCTCCTGTACCCCCCTGTAATCTGCAACCTTCTTTTACCCTCACTTATCTTCCTCCCTTTTGTAACTTCAGCTGACATCTTATGTATTTATCTTGTTTTACTTATTTTAACTAT
The DNA here is from genome assembly GCF_035084215.1 of Heptranchias perlo. NCBI lineage: Eukaryota > Metazoa > Chordata > Chondrichthyes > Hexanchiformes > Hexanchidae > Heptranchias > Heptranchias perlo. The sequence continues at coordinate 49,955,930 of NC_090326.1, read as the reverse complement.
CACAAGCATTATTGAACTCCCATTTACAGGCTTCTCTCACCAGCAACACTTCCAGAATTCTGAATGAAAATCTTCTGGAAAACTGAAACATAAATCCCATGAACCTCATTCCTTTACAGTTCATCAAGCTTAGAAATTTTTCTTCCCTTCTCTTCTGAAAGTGCTGACTTAAGCTGAGGTACATTTCCACTGGTGCCGTACCTTTTGATCTTTCAAGCTTAGAAGTATAGTGGTAGATTTCCAACATACCAACTGGCCGTAAAACTAAAGTTGCGGATCATCCACCCATCAAAGCAACCGCGTCATTTTCATTCCCACCAAAATCAGTTTTACACCCACCAGAATCTGTCCCATAATCTCAGGCAATCTAACCCTTTAAAACTTTTACTAAAACTGTGCAAGCGTGTTTCAGCATTGTTACAGTATTTAAGTATGACACTGCCAATAAATTAAGCTCCAGAGTTCTGTTAAGAAGTATACATTCTATAGACTACAACAAAACACTTTGGGAGTCATTTTTTAATTCGCCGCCTGGGTAGTAGGCTGGAGGAGTAGATCGCCCACCAGTTATAGATCCCGCCCAATGTTTGTTGCATTGAAATCAATGAGTTGAAAATCAGGCGGATCCTACAACAGGCGGGCAGTTCGTTCCACAAGGTTACCTCCGATGCTATGAAACTGAAAATTTACCCCTATATTTTAACCCAAACCCCCACCCACTGGACATTCAATATGCCACTCATCTTTGGTATTTTATTTATTTTCTCCATGCCCCTTTGGTACCACTATTCTCAGTCAGAAGGGCGGACAAGAAATAGTTCAGATAAAACTACTTTCAGGCTATTGCCAAAGGCAGTTTATAAATTGGCTGCCAACTGGTGCCCCAGAGTGACTCACCAACTATTCCCTGCTTCACTGAAGGGAAGCGGCAATATTATGTTGCAATGTACCCATCGCAGACGTTAATGTAAGTATTTATTTATTCCTCAGTAGCCATTTTTCTTCCCTTCTCTTCTGAAGGTGCTGACTTAGGCTGAGGTACATTTCCACTAATGCCGTACACCATGGTCTTTCATTCAATTTACCATTCTGCGTGTCTGAGTCTAGACAGTGACTGTCAACAAGCTAATCAACCATGCACAGCATCACAGTCATGGCTGATACTGTCCTCGTCCAAAGTCCATTTTCCAACCGAGGTTACTGGATGGAAATCAGGAGTGAGAACTGTAGTAGATTCTTATCACCCTACTTCAGGGGTATTATAAATTGTGAGCTTGGCTTGGTTAGTTGCATTCTCACCTCTGAGTCAGAAGTTTGTGGGATCAAAGTGCAAACCAGGACTTAAGCACATAATCTATGCTTCAGTGTGGTACTAAGCGAGTGCGGCACAGAGTTTCCACCTTTCAGACGATACGTTAAGGCCACGTTTGGTATTTCAGATGCACGTGAAATATCCCATGGCAAAATTTGAAGCAGAACAAAGAGTTCTCCCAGTATCCTGGTCAACATTTTTGCCTCTAAAAACAGGTTATTTGATCATTCATTTCATTTACTGCTTGTGGGACCTTGAGCTTGTGTACGCTGCACTTCAAAAATAATCATTAATGTGAAGCACTTTGGGACATGTTGACGGTTTGATAAGATGCTGGTATTTTCTTTCTTTTTTTTCTTTTCTTATTTTCTTTTCTTCACTTTCTAATTGTAGTGTCCTTACTGCAACTCTGGCTGAGATTAGCTAATTCAACACAGATTCAGAATCAAACCTGGGACCACACTCGTCTGTATGGCTCAGTACCGCACTAGGTAACGCAATCACCATCTGAGCTAATGAGGCAGCTTACCATACAAATGTATAGCTGTAAACTGATTTTTCAAAAAATATGGAAACATTCTCCAAATGTAGCACTTTTACATCAAAATCAAAGCTGTAGAGATTTTTGTAGTTTATTCAAAGATTCCTCTGAATTTTGAAATGTTTTATTTCTCTATTCTAAAATAATTAATTCTTTGGTAAACAAATCTGTACAATTAGAGTGGTGCCAGGATGAATTGGTGGGTGTAGAAGTAATGCTGTAAGTCTGCGGGCAGTAAAAATTCACATTTTCCAACCCAATTTAATGCGGTAATCTGCTGGAGAATCTAAGCTTTAACCATAGGCTTCCCAGTGTGACATTCCATGTGTGAACCTAAGCACTTTGATTTGTATTGCATCCAAGCATACAATATGAGACAAATGAGTTGGAAGCACCATCTACCATGTTAGCACTGCATGGGACTTTGGGCTTTAGACTCCGTCAGCTTTTGTATTACAATAGACTAACAGCCATTGCAAATTGCCCCTTGTCTGGCTTGTCAATGTCCTTTTCAAGGCGTAGACATGAAGGAGAAAAGGACCATTATTGTCACTGGGGCAGAGCATTAACCAGAGTGTGTCCAATGTAATTGTGTAATAAATTAGCTAACTGTATGCACTCTACAATTATATTATTGGACAGGGATGTGGAAGTGGCAGTAATGGGAGGAGGATATATATGATACAGCTGAGTGTAAAAGACTCAGAATTAATGAGTGGCACAGGCACAAGTGGAATATGAGGGGTTTCTCATAACGAATAACCATAACTATAGGCATCTACTGGAACAATGTCTCTTAAATGAAATAGCTTTAAATGGGTTAACAAGTATGTCAAAATAATGCACCTAGCAATTTCATATGAATGCACCAACACAGTCATTACAAACACCACAGAGAGCAATTCCTCCTCCTTTGTTCCACATCGTTTTGTGTTGTGCGAGCAAAATCATTAGAAGTAACTTTGAAGCCTTAAATCTGTCAAAGTTCTTTCAGTTTGTACATAATAATAGTGCTGCGTATGGGTTCTTGACTTCCTCTTCCACTGTTCTTGCTTTGTTCATGAGATTTCAGCACATTATCAACCAAGTTTGCAAAGTGATGCTGCATTCAACATTTGGAAATCGTAGAGAGAGCTGCATGTGGACAGAACTGTTTAATTTTAAATTTATTCTTGGGATGTGTGTGACACTTATCTGCCCTGAGAAGGGGGTGATGAGCCTTCTTCTTTAGTAGCGATTGCTTATTCAACTGAGTACAAATATATAAATGTTGTTGTTGAGTGGCTTGCTAGGCCACTTCAGAGAGCATTAAGAGTCAACCACAGAGTGTGACTAGAGTCACATGTAGGCCAGACTGGGAATGGATGGCAAGTTCCCTTCCCTGAAGGAAATTAGTGAACCAGTTGGGTTGTTACAACAATCTGGCAGCTTTCATTGTCATTCTCCCTGGTGCCAGCCCACAAATTACCAGATTTATTAAATTCAATTTCACATCTTGCCTTGGTAGGATTGAACACATCTGGGATGCTGATGCAGTATCACCTTACTCAAATCTTAATGTCTTTTCACATGTCTGTATTACATTTTTATTTAATGTAGTGAGAGATGGAGAAAATAATGATCATGGATGCATAAATTGAATTTGTGCTCATTGGAGAAAAAAGATTGATAGAATAAATGACCCAGGTTTTCAGAATGAGAAGGGACATGGACGAAGTTAAATGTCAAGCAGGTTACTTAATTTAAACTATTACCATAAGCTATTAGAGGCCACAAGTACAAAATTAACAATCCTGAAGAGTGATTGGACATCAGGAGAATATTTTTAACAGAAGGGTATGTGGAACGGACTCCCAACAAAAACTTTACACTCTAACACTCTTTCCATATGAGACACTGACATACATGTACTTCTGCAATATCAGTTACTATATAAACTTCTTATGATGCAATTTTCTCCATAAATGCAGATTGGCTGACCACTTGTCAAATATTTCTGTTGTGTTCACATGCATGATCCTGACATCACTGCAGCTTGCCCTTCAAATTCCCCTCCTATTCCCACTTGAACGTCTCAGTCTTTGGCCTCCAACACTGCTCCAAATGAACTAAACTCAAACATCAGGCACAGCGTCTCCTTCCTGGGAACTCTGCTGCCCTTTGATCTGAAGAGTGACTTGAGCAATTTCAGGTTTCGTGTGCCTCCCCCATTTCCCTGTCAGTTTCTCCTTTTTGTATTCCTTCTGTTCATTTAACTATTGCCTTTCTAATCCCCTTTCACAGTCTGATTGAGATGACATTTGTACATCATTCAGCACTTTTTACCTCTCCATTTTTAAAAATCTATTTACAGGCTATTAAACCCATTAGTTGCTTCTTTGTAATAGTAATTAGTGCATCTATACTGTTTACCTGTTCTCTTTTTTATTGGTCAGTCCCATAAAAGGGCTCTCCAACCTTTTTTTTCCACTTCAGATGAATAGTCTTCACTTAAAATGTTAACCTGTCTTTTCTCTTTTCAGATATTGATCAACCTGCTGTATTTTCTATTTCTTTTCGGTTCATAGTTTGTTGATTGACTGAATTGAAAGCTACAAGGATGAATCTAGACAGAGATAACCAAATATTCTGCAGACGACTGTGATAGTGATGCTGCTGGGAGTAATAAACTCTCATCGGTGAAATTCAGCTGCTCAGGGTTCAACAATGTAGGCTATAATATCAGATCGATAACCTTGAGTTTTGTCAGATTACATTAGAAGGTAAGGGAGAAATTTCACCGAGATTAAACTCCTTGGAATTTTCACCTATAGTTATTCACCTGCCTCGTGAGATCAAATAAACTTTACACACTGAGGTAGATTTTCAATTTGCTGCCTAGGCATAAAACTGGTGTTGCGGATCAGCTGCCCGTCATAGAAACAGCCTGATTTTTACTTTCATTGAAAGGAAATGAAAATCGGATCATGTCTATAATGGGCGGGTGATCCGCAATAGCAGTTTTATGCCTGGGCAGCAAGTTAAAAATTTACCCCAGTATATAAAAGGAAACAGCTCAATGGGATGAATCACCTTTTTGTTCTATATTTTCTTACCTTCTTGTGGTAAAATGGCTTCTTAAATCTCATAATATTTGACACAACATAAAGGAAATTGGACAATGCTGAGCTGTAGCGTATATGGCTATACAGCTAATATTATGAATACGTGTTCTCAGCAGGAAGCCTCACCCACTGTGAGCAGACATGCATAAAATTGGCCCTAATAAATAAGTAAACTTTGCAGGATTTATCTTTGAGAATAAGAAAGCCACCACTATCCATCACTAAGGATACATTGTGACCATGTTGTATGAAGCATATTGTGAATAGTGGTAGTCGGGCTAATAACATTGGGCGTCAACCAAATGGGCACAAGAAGAGGAGAAATATCATTATATCACTGCTATGTACTGAAACAATAAGTTCTTGTTAAGAAGGAATCCAAACCAGGGGGCTGCAATTGTTAATTCATAAAATAAATTGTGCATGTACCAAATTTTAAAAAGGTCATTATTCTCTAAAGGTATTAATTGATATCAGTTAATATGCATTTGCTTAGCTGATGATTGTTTAAAGATTATTTACAAATGATAATTAAAACTAGTTATCAAATATTGGGCAGAGCCCGCCTGATCAGCTGGACTTACCACAACACAACTTCCATCAGTGACGTTCTCAACACTCAGCTGGACTCTGTTTCTTGAATGGTATATGGCTATCTTTTTGAACACTCATTTTATCATGTTACACTATTGATATAAATCTTTTACAGTCAGTATAGAAGAGACCTACAGAGATAACTAGAAACTGAGATGATTTCCTTTCAGCTCCTGGTTTTTAGTTTTACTTTGCTTTGGTAAAAGTCATGATCCACCATGCACACTGTTATTAAAAGAAAGGATACATTTCCATTTATATAACGCTTTCAAGTCCTTAGAGCTTCCCAAAGTGCTTTGCAGCCAATTATTGTTGTATAGTAAATGTTGTTGTGTAGGCAAAGACAGCAGCCAATTTGTGCACAGCAGAGTCCCACAAACAGCAAATGAGATAAATGACCAGATAATTTGTTTTTGGTGGTGTTGGTTGAAGGAAAGTTGACCAAGATACCTCCTTGCTCTTTCTTTGCTCTTCTTCAAATATTTCCACCTACGTCCACCTACCAAGCAGATGGGGCCTCAATTTAATGCCTCACCTGAAAGGCAGGAAATCAGTGTCAAGCGTACAACTGTCCATACTTTAGACCCAGTTAGGGACCATTTGTGTAACAAAGAGAACAAGAATAACTGAATTTAGAAGCCTAATGAACAAAGTCTACTATCACTTCCAAAATTCATTTTCATCGCTGCCTCTTAACAACCATAAATATTTGTGCGTCAATAGAAGATGTTCTTACGTATGAACTTTGCATCACTTTCGCTGGACTTGCAGTGTTAAGGTTTGAAATTTTAGTGGCACTAAAGGCTTGGATTTCTCATTGGGTGGATGATCAGAGCTAACCTGCTAATTTTGCTACAGTGGCTATTTTCTATTGTCGACAGTAGCCCATATTTTAAATGTGTAGTACTGAACCACTTCACTGCCAATGATAAGGAATCCTCCCAGTTGAAAGGTGATGACTGACCCAGCAGCTAACTATAGATCAGATGAGGAAACTTTAGAACAGCAACATTTCCCTTGAAATCCCATGGATGGAATCCCTCCACACAAAAGACACTTCCAATATTTATACAAGGAGAGGGGAATTAAAAAAATGTTGGTTCCTTGTGCCCTCGTCACCTTTGCTGATGTAAAAAAAATTAATTGAAAATTGAGCACTGGATAGTAGATCCAATGATATATTATTCCACCCTTAGTGTTTATGGGAAAATATTTCCTCTGTTCGCTGTTTGTAGTAAAATCATAAAAATGTGTTCTTTATTTGCGTTCACAATTTTGCTACCTACAGCAGAGAAGATCTTAGTGGTTAACCTGATAGACACCATATAAAAGTATTGTAAAACCTGGCAGTAAATATGCCACCCACTGGGAAATCATGTGAAGATGTTTGGACTCAAGTCATAACCTATATAATGAAGATTGAAAGAGACAATATTCTTTTTGATTTCCTATGAAAGATGGATTTTAAAATTGTACAGCTACAGCCATACATTCATCTACACAAATACATATATATTTTACCGCTCTCAAATAGAAATGAAGTCAAGTAAATTGCTCCTCTCCATCATTCCTTGGTTTAACTGCATAAGTCAAAGCCATTGCGTCCCTCCCCAAGTCAGCCAATAGATTAAAAAGAAGGCAACCTGTAACATGCAGGAGGGTGTTCCAGAAGATTGCAGGCTTGGGAAGTAAGGGTAGAACTAAGAAACTGTGATTTAACATTTCAATCACTGGATGCAACACAGAACATAGTTAAATAATAAGATTCATTCATGGCATAATGTACAGCTCCATTGAAGATTAATCATTTGGGGTCTTATTCAAGTTCATAACACCAAGGCCAGGGGATTGTCTATGGAGTGGTTTGAAGAGTAACAGCTCCCCCTGCCCTAGTATATTTAACAGATCCAATGTAGGAACACATCTATAGGGAGATGCAAATGGTAAAATAAACTGTCCAGTATATCTAAAATATTTTCTTCGATTCCCTCCTCTCCTAGGGTATGACTGCAATGGGCACTGGGCATCTGCCATCCTCCACTACCTTGCCCAAGTAACCATATCATATGTGAGCTTTGATAGTGATTATTGGCTGATTAAAGCTGAGCCTGATCCCATCCCACCCAGTGTGCATACATGCACTCTTCCAGTAAGGGTTGCTGGATAGTGACCAGGAATTCTATCCCATTTTCCCTTTCCTAACCCAGGGAGTCTGAGGCCATTCATAGCACCCCTATTGTCTCCTTGGCTGAGATCAGCCAACTCAGTACTGATAGGGATCAGGATATCCGGCACATTTGGGACAAAGAGACGTACATGATATGATCCTGACAGTAACAGACATAAGCACATAATGTGATGAAGATTTAAAAAGATTCATTTTAAAAGATTTAGAATCAAAACTGAGAGTTATACAAAAGTCACTCAAAAATGTCTAAAGGGAGTTTCAAAAAGGATGCAACAATATAGGAAATGAATTTTCAATAGCAGCTCAGTGGATCTAAATAAATTAGCTACATACAAAGTAAATAATGTATAAACTTGCATTTATATAGCACCTTATTATGTCAAAACCTCTCAAAGTGAATGCATTACTTTTGGAGTGCAGTGATTGTTATGTAACCAACAATCTGTTGTTTTGTATATGGCCTGTTCAAAATCTTTAAGCAATAATGGGAGTAGAGATGGGCCCGATGTTACCAGGGCTGCGGATTCTCGGCGGGGGGGCTATCGGGCGTGTGGGTAACGCGCCCGGTGAAATCAGTCAGCTCCCCGCGTGATCGTAGCCCAATTGGGTCCACTTACCTTGTCCTCTGGGTTCCCCACTGCTGATCTGCGCGTCGGGCGGGCTGCGCATGCGCAGTAAGATCTGTCAGCTGGAGGAGCTCTATTTAAAGGGGCAGTCCTCCACTGACAAATGCTGCAACGAATAGACAAAATTACAGCATGGAGCAGCCCAGGGGGAAGGCTGCTCCCAGTGTAATGATGCCTCACTCCAGGTATCAATACATGGGGTGAGGAGGAGGGGGAGGACAGAGATCTTCCCCCCGGCGGGCGGGAGGAAGCAGCCTGCCTCTGCCACCAGGAAGGCCTGGCTCGAGATGGCAGAGGAGGTCACCTGCACCACCAACATATCACCCACCTGCATACAGTGCAGGAGGCGCTCCAATGACTGCAGTAGGTCAGCCGAAGTGAGTACACTTACTCTTTCCCCTACACTCCGTCTGCCACATCACCGCCCCCACCCCACATCTCCGTCTGCACTGCCAACACTACTCTGTCACATCACCCCTCATACCCACTCAAACCTCATCCTCATCTTACCTGCACCTACTCACCTCGCCAGTACTCATCCCGCCACTGACACGCAACCCAATCATCACACAATCTCATGGCTCTATCTCATACTCACCCTCTCGTGCATCTCTTTCACGGTCAGCCTCACTCAACCTGCCACTACCTGTGCCGCACCCACAGGGCATGCATCACATATGTGCGGTAGGCAGCGTAAGGCAAACGTGTCGTGACCATGAAGGGGATGCACAAGGGTGTTTGAGGGTTTGTCATGGGTGTTACTTATATTGAATTTCTGACCAACTCACATTACATATTATATTGGCACCACTACTGCCATGTCTTCGCGAATCTTATCTGGTTTGTGCAATAATGCCCTTTCCTAAGGATCACAATGAAGACCCACAACTGATGCCACCCATTGTGTCACTGCAGAGTGGGTGTAGGTGTATTTGCAGGGCTCTTTTGTGCAGACGGCTGAGAGACCTCGGCGATGTCCCCGGTTGCACTCTGGAAGGATGCGGAGGAGACGTTGTTGAGGGCAGTGGTGACTTTGACAGCGACAGGTAAGAAGATGGTGCTCGGGCCAGCCAGGAGCAGCTTGGCATGAAGGAGGCTGCAGATGTCCACGACTACATGTCGAGTGACTCTGAGCCTCCATGTGCACTGCTGCTCAGAGAGGTCCAGGAAGCTGAGCCTCGGTCTGTGGACCCTGTGGCGAGGGTAGTGCCCTCTGCGACGCATCTCTCTCTGCGGTATCCCTCCCTCCTGCTGTACAGGTGGATGTGTCACAGCACTCTGTTGTGGAGCTCCACGTGTCAGAGGTGGATGGCGTGGATGGCGAGGCTGGTGAGGCTGGTGATGCTGTTCGCCCTCCGAGGAGGTCATGACTGCAGCTACGGCGGCCCCCATCCGGAAGATGTACATCTGAGGGGGTCTGCAAGGTAGGTACATGTCTCTGGACCCCGGGGTAAGTGTGCAAGTTGGTGACTTCGATTGTCAGGAGGAGGGTGGTGGAGGCCAAACTTTGTCCCAAGTGACAGAGTGGCCTCCTGCAATGAGTGAGGGTCTCCCCCCCCACCTGTCAAATGGACCTTTGCAGCTGCCACAGGCTGACAGCTGCAACACGTCCATTTCAACTGGGAGTGTTTTCCCCAGTGTGGGAAACAGTCCCAATTTGCTTTAAAATTCCACCCCTCCTCACATAATCCCTTAATCAGGTCAGTTAATGACCTGAAATACCTAAATAAATAGCTTCAAGTGGCATCCCGCTGGCTTTAATTGCCTGCGGGATTCCCACCAGCGGGGGCTGCGCGCGCACGCCAGCGCGTCCGTGGGGAACCCGGAAGTGGGCGGGTTGGAGTCAGGCTCCCGACCCACTCCGGAATTCTCCGATTTTCGGAGCCCCCCCCCGCCAGGAACGCACCCGATAGCGGGTGCTAAAATGACGCCCATTATGGAGAAGTAAGAAGTGTCAAGCATGTAAAATAAATAAACACTTCAAGTCATTCTTCACAAATAAAGACTGTGGACAGATTGCAGATCCATTCAAACTGGCTTGGAAAATCTCGAACAAACATATGTAGAGATCATGAAAGCATATTTTATGATGAGATTCCAAGCATTAATTGTCTGTTCACTGGCTGTACCAGATAACTACTATACTTTTGAATCTTTAATTATCAAAACAATCATTACTAATAATGCACTAGACAATTTTGATCCTATAGAGGCTATAAACCAAAGCATCATAAATATAACTATGAAGTATTACTTAGCGGCAAAATCTAATCCTGAAAATTCTGTCCAGGTGGATAACTTGGCCTAGAAATTTGATTGTGCCCAGAAACAGGAGGGGCAGGGGGTGGGCTGCACGCGCTCGCATGTTTGGGGGGGGGGGGGCGTGAGAAATCGGGTGTCTTTGATGCCATCTGAAGGCAGCCAGCACCTCTTAAAGGGGAGGTGCATTGAGGTTGCAGACAGCAGGAAAACTTTGAAAGGTGTGAAAGGGCTGCAAGAGGTCCAGAAAGGGCACCCAGGTTCTCTGATGCAGCATTGGTGGCCCTGGTCCAGGCGGTTGGCAGGAGGAGGGAGGTCCTCGTCCCCTGGGGGGCAGAAAGTCCTCCAGACAACATCTCCACCACCAGTGGATAGAGGTTGCTGAGGAGGTCAATGCAAGGAACTTAGCGCCAAGGACATGTCTACAAAGCCTAAAAAAGTTTAATGACCTAATCAAAGTTGTCAAAGTACGGACCTTGACTCTCATCTCAATTACTCCCTCCTCGCACCTGCAGCCTCACTACTCACAACACTCCCATCCCCTGCTTCCTAAGTCATGTCAGCCTTAGCTGAGTGGTAGCATTGTCACTGAGTTAGAAGATTGTCGGTTCAAGCCCCACTCTAGAGACTTGAGCACGTAATCTAGGCTAACACTTCGGTGCAGCACTGAGGGAGCACTGCACTGTCGGGGCTGCCATCTTTCAACTGAGACGTTAAAGCAAAGCTCCATCTGCCCTCTCAGTTGGACCATGGCACAATTCAAAGAAGAGCAGAGGAGTTCTCCCAGTGTCCTGTCCAACATTTATCCCTTAAACACCACCTAAAACAGATGGTCTGGCCATTTATTTCCTTTCTGTCTGTGGGACCTTGCTGTGTGCAAATGTCAGAGTAGCCACTCTTTATGTTAGACAGCATGGTCTTTTGCATGAAGCCCTGACACAAGTTGGAGATGGAGTTCTCCATGCCCTGAGCGATTGCAATCTAGCTTGTTGGCAGGCTGCCCAGTGCATCTTGCATTTCCTTGTGCAGGCCCATCTGCCTTCTGCAGCAGCCTGGGCCCACAAAGTCAACATTTGAGTCCTCTGCAGCAGAGCTAGTATGCAATCTCCCCCTCCAGCAAGGGGAAGTCCAACCCCCCCCCCCCCCCCCCCCCACCATAGCTCATACACACTTGTCCCCGGCAAAGACCCATCCTCTATCCTATCCTCTAAAGTACATGCGGTGCCTATCTCTGAGCTGGTGCTTGCTAGGTTCAGATTGAATGAGGGTGTATCTTCAGGAATGCTGTCCTCTGCATCTTGAAGTGGCACAGGGGTTTCCACATTTTCTGCACCTGAAATGAAAGAGAGGGACAAGGGTTCACTTGTGGAGTGAAGGGAGAGCAAAGAAAGTAGTGGCTGTTGAAATCATCTGCAGTTTCTCATGATGAGAGAGAAGTAAAAAGGGAAAAAGAGAATATGGTGTGAAGAAACCCTGTGTGACATCTCCTCTAGCGTTGCTAGTCACCATGGTCCTGCCTTTGCCCCTTCCCGTGATGGCCAGCACATTTTCCTCTATCGGGCACCATTGAATTTCTAGGCCACGCAGTCTGCACATTGGCTTAATTTATTGATTTTGGATGGCTCACTTCTGTCAGTCAACATAACAGCTTGAGTAGAAGCAAGTCCTTGGAAATGGGTCAGCTTCATATTCTATTTATGCCACATTTATAAATGCAGCCTACGGTACTATCAAATTTCCATATGAATCTCCTTGAGAATGGCCTCAAAATGGGTTAAAACTGTTACATATCCATTGCCTTCAATGAGCTCAACAAAACAGCATCTGTTGGAAGTGCCTCCAATTCATTTCCCTGGCCTGGTGGTGTTTGCCCCCAAGACATTCAACATTGTTGCCTTGCTGTGTTTGGAGCCGTATATTCTCAGCTGGCAGTGAAACGTCAGATTTGTTCCAGCAATTATTGCTGCTGACCAAACATGCGAGGAGCCCTGAAGTTACTGGACTGGAACAGTCTACTCCTGCTGTGACTATGGCTTAATGTACATTCACAAAACACAAACAAAAACGGCAGCCTCCAAACACAGCAGTAACCTGTAAAAAGAGTTGGGTTCAATTTGTCCTCTTCTTGACACTAGCATTGTTTTCATTGACATACCAGAGCCGGTTGCATTTCAGTGGAGAATTTTATTTTCCAGTCCATTGGTGCCCCTAAATCTGCAACTATATGGGGACCAAAGTGCACCACGTCACCGGCCATTTTGCAAAGTGGCTTCTGGGAGTTCATTTTACCTTTTAGATGTGTTTCCGTTTGTGTTTGTCTGGATGTCAGATGTACTTTTTTGTATTTCTCACTGCTGACGTTTTATCTGTGAACAAGACAGGTCTGAATGGTTCGCCCCACTCCCCAAACCATAAGGTGTCAGCCTCACAGTAACCCATTTTGTTGTTGGCTAAAGCTTGTCTATTGATTAACTCTAGTCTGCTAAGCATTAGAAAAACGAGTAAGGGAGGAAATTGAGCCCAAATTCAATTGTTTTTCTTAGTTCCGCCTAAGATGCAAACACTATTGGTGCCACATGTACTCTGGATGTCATTAACTTCAGCACCTCATTCAATTGAATGGACGGTCAGATTGAACCTCATTCTAATCATTTACTATCACTTTCAGATAAGTTTTATCAACTTACATTAACTAATTGGACTAAGATAGCCCATGAATAGCTCACCTCAAAAATGTTAATGCGTATTAAAGCTCTGATCAGCTATTGATGCTTTTGCTTATATCACAATAGGCCTGAAATTCCGCGAAGACCACTCTACTGCAGCAGAATGGCCAAGCGGAACCCCCATCCACCCTTGCAGTAGACTATGGACCCCATCTTAAATTGCAGGATGGAGTCATTTATAGTCAGGGTGGGCTGCCAGTGTCTGCAAGGGTATTTCAGTGGCGCTCGCCCCGATCTGGTCATGGATGGTGAAGCGGCCAACAACCGCTAAAGTCTGAGGTGTCTGGGCCACAGAGAAAATAAATTCTTCAGCTCCAAATGGAGCCATTTTACCTCCAGAATAAATTACCTTAAGCTGGGTAGGGTTGGCCTGTCAAAACGCTGCAAAGGAACTCACACCAACTCTAAGTTGGCATGAATTCCCCTGAGGTCTTTTAAGAGCATAAAGAAGAAAATTCCTGGGGTAGCCTGGGAACTCCCCTCGGCAAGCCTCCTTGACATGGGAGTAGAGTAGGTGAAAATCTGCCTCCCCATATAGGAAATGACTGGGGTGCGAAACTGGGGCACAATCCCAGCAGTTCACCAATCTTAATCCAGGCTGGAATTTTAGGACCAACGTTTATACCACTGTTTGTAACGATATTGCTCCATTTCAACATGTGTAAAGAATCTTACAACACCAGGTTATAGTCCAACAGTTTTATTTTATTTTGGACTATAACCTGGTGTTGTAAGATTCTTTACATTTGTCAACCCCAGTCCATCACCGGCATCTCCACATCATTTCAACATGAGTTTGGAATGGTTCTGAATTAAAGCAGTAAACCACCAGGAATTTACAATTTTCTCCAATAAAAAGCAATAGCTTGGAAATGCCTTTTGTAGGATTATAAATTTCACTTGTCCCTATATTTAGGGAAATCAACCTTATAACTGGCTTTAACCTTGAGCGGAGACAACAACCACAGAAATTGGTATCAAGATTACTCAGCACTTTATTCGAAAGCCAAACGATAATAAGCAACAGTTCAAAATAATACCTACAACTGTTCAGATCATGGGATGACTAGACCGTTGTCTGACGAGAGCTGGAGTGTCTACTAAAGTTACTCTTCCTTGTCTCCCTCACGATGCGTGTAGATCTCAACACTTTCAGTGGTTACACCACTGAGATGTCTTTTGCCTTTCCTGATGATAACATAGTTCATTTACCTTTTTATATAGTTTTGAGATGAGCCTGGTTAATACCAAATGAGGAGTTATGTCTTTCGCCTCTTGCTAGCTTCCTGCTACCATATAAGGAGTTCTTTTCTCCTTTCTGCCATTTTGCTGATATGCAGTGTTCCAAAGTTGTGACTTTTTTCTGTTCTATGTTTGTTGCCTTTTTTTAAGCAGTAGACAAAGTCTATGGTTTGCAGTTATCTCACACAACGTCTGTTAGCCGTAAAATCTAAAAGTTCATCACATTTTACGAATTGGCGATGTTAACTTTTCCCAAAATCCTGTACATTACACCTTGGCATTACATTTCAACAGCTGTACTAATCATGTGTTAGGGAGCAATAATATTGGGAGTGAAGAGCGGCATCCAGTAAACGCATAGCTTTCATACCTTAATGGAAGAGACACGTGGGCACTACACGTTAAGTGCTTTAAACTTGTTACGGTAATATTTACCAGGATAAGAGGGATTTAACCACAAAGTGTACTATATTCTAAGGCTCACATATTGCATGTGCTGTGCATTGCTATCCTTCATATAAAACAGATCATTTCCCTGTACCAACACCTGTGCTGCTACTTAGCTGAGTTATCAGCAGGCCCGGATGAAATGTATCCCAGGCTGTTAAAAGAAGCAAGGGTGGAAATAGCTGAGGCTCTGACCATCATTTTTCAATCCTCACTGGATACAGGCTTGGTGCCGGAGGATTGGAGGACTGCTAACGTTGTACCATTGTTTAAAAAGGGAGCGAGGGATAGACCGAGTAATTACAGGCCAGTCAGTCTAACCTCGGTGCTGGGCAAATTATTGGAATCAATTCTGAGGGACAGGATAAACTTAGAAAGGCACGGAGTAGTCAAGGACATCACTTCCTCTACATGGATTTGTTAAGGGATGGTTGTGTCTGACTAACATGATTGAATTTTTTGAGGAGGTAACAAGGAGGGTCGATGAAGGTAGTGCATTTGATGTAGTGCACATGGATTTTAGCAAAGCTTTTGACAAGGTCCCACATGGCAGACTGGTCAAAAAAGTACAAGCCCATGGGATCCAAGGGAGAGTGGCAAGTTGGATCCAAAATTGGCTCAGTGGCAGGAAGTAAAGGGTAATGGTCTAAGGGTGTTTTGTGACTGGAAGGCTGTTTCCAGTGGGGTTCCGCAGGGCTCAGTACTAGGTCCCTTGCTTTTTGTGATATATATTAATGATTTGGACTTAAATGTAGGGGGCATGATTAAGAAGTTTGCAGATGATACAAAAATTGGCCGTGTGGTTGATAGTGAGGAGGAAAGCTGTAGATTGCAGGAAGATATCAATGGACTGGTGAGGTGGGCAGAAAAGTGGCAAATGGAATTCATTCCAGAGAAGTGTGAGGTAATGCCTTTGGGGAGTGCAAACAAGGCAAGGGAATACACAATAAATGGGAGGATACTGAGAGGTGTAGAGGAAGTGATGGACCTTGGAGTGCATGTGCACAGATCCCTGAAGGTAGCAGGACAATAGATAAGGTGGTTAAGAAGACATATGAAACACTTTTCTTTATTAGCCGAGGTATAGAATATAACAGCAGGGAGGTTATGCTGGAACTGTATAAATCACTGGTTGGGCCACAGCTTGAGTACTGTGTACAGTTCTGGTCATCACATTACAGGAAGGATGTAATTGCACTAGAGAGGGTACAAAGGAGATTTACAATGATGTTGACAGGACTGGAGAATTTTTTTTATTATTCATTCATGAGATGACGGCGTCGCTGGCAAGGCCAGCATTTATTGCCCATCACTAATTGCCCTTGAGAAGGTGGTGGTGAGCCACCTTCTTGAACCATTGCAGTCGTGTGGTGAAGTTTCTCCCACAGTGCTGTTAGGTAGGGAGTTCCAGGAGTTTGACCCAGCGATGATAAGGGAACGGCGATATATTTCCAAGTCGGGATGGTGTGTGACTTGGAGGGGAACGTGCAGGTGGTGCTGTTCCCATGTGCCTGCTGCCCTTGTCCTTCTAGGTGGTTGAGGCGCTGTCGAATTGTAGCTATGAGGACAGAGTGGATAGGCTGGGGTTGTTCTCTTTGAAACAGAGGAGGCTGAGGGGTGATTTAATTGAGATGTACAAAATTATGAGGGGCCTAGATAGAGTGGATAGGAAGGACCTATTTCCCTTAGCAGAGTGGTCAATAACCAGGAGGCATAGATTTAACGTGATTGGTAGAACGATTGGAAGGGTGCTGATTAATTTTTTTTTTCACCCAGATGGTGGTGGGGGTCTGGAACTCACTGCCTGAAAGGGTGGTAGAGGCAGAAACCCTCAACTCATTTAAAAAGTACCTGGATGTGCACCTGAAGTGCCGTGACCTACAAGGCTACGGACCAAGTGCTGGAAAGTGAGATTAGGCTGGGTGACTCATTTTCGGCCAGTGCGGACACGCTGGGCCGAATGGCCTCCTTCCGTGCCGTAAATTTTCTATGATTCTATGATTCTACAATCTCCAGTATTTTATCTACACTGTTTTCTTAAATTTGTTCTTGGAATGCGGACAACATTGGTAAGGCTGCATTTTTATTGCCCATCCCCAGTTTCCCAGATGGCATTAAGAGTCACCCACATAGTGTGGGACTGGAGCTACATGTGGGGTGGTCCAGTAAGGGATGGCAACTCCCCTTCCTTACAGGGCATCAGTGAACCATTTGGGCTTTTACAACAATCCAGCAGTTGTCATGGTCATTTTCTGACCACAAATTACCAAATTTATTGGGGGTAATTTTCATCTTGGGCGGTGAAC
Source organism: Heptranchias perlo (assembly GCF_035084215.1). Classification (NCBI taxonomy): domain Eukaryota; kingdom Metazoa; phylum Chordata; class Chondrichthyes; order Hexanchiformes; family Hexanchidae; genus Heptranchias; species Heptranchias perlo. The sequence goes on along the minus strand of NC_090326.1, from coordinate 49,938,585 downwards.
TGGTGGATTGGATCACCCACCTGCTACAGAACTCACCCAATTTTTATTTGCATTGATTTCATTGTGGCATTAGCCAAGGGAAGCTTCGGGTTTTCACTGTTCTCCCACTCCCACGATACTCTCCCTTCCAATTATGTCAAAGGTGGCCTCCTCGAATGGGGTCTGGGCATTGAACGGCTTTGCATCCCCATCAGTATGGCAGCGCTCCCACCAGTTATAGGGTGTACGGTCAGCCAGTAGAAGAACAGTTTTGAGACGTTGCAAGTACATACAGCACTGATAATATCATGCAGCTGTCCAGTGTCAATGGCATTATCCTGATAGGTTGACCTACAAGCATTTCTTGTATGAAGCCCTGCTCCTGTCTCTCCATGCTTCCAAGCAGCAATCAAGACTTTCAATTTTTCAATATGCAGCTCTGTTTTAACTGTGTCCTCTGGCCCTTTAAGAGCTGTTGACTCTACAGGTAACCTGCCCATGTACCCGATGCATTCCCCACGCATCAGCCGATATGTGCAGGAAGCAAATGGTAATTATTAAAAATGATCTGACATTGCACAATTATGTGAGGTCAGTTCTCTATGGACCTTCACGCTACGTGCATGATGCATTGTGGTCCTGCCAGCGCGGTGACAGGATCAGTCAATCAGCCTAAGAAGAGATTCTTCAGTCTAACCCTATGTGAAATTAAACTGATTACAAGCAGGATGGATAGTAGTACCATCAGTAAACAGGATAATGAAAAATAATGTATAATTTTATAATTGTGTTGAATTTCTTTAACTGATTTATGTGCCTGCTGCCAGCCTGGGTCCTCTCCCAATCCAGATACAGGTCAGAGATAAGACATTCTCTTTAGGAGACAGTTCTGATTCTGAACTCTCTCTGTAAACCTCTAGATTATTTAGCTGACAAAAAAGAATAATTTTGATTACAGTCTAGAGCTGGTAAAAAAACTTCTAGATTGCAGTACAGGGCTAAAGAAAAGATTTTAGATTACCTTATAGAACTGCAGAAAGGATGTTAGATTAGGGTAAAGAGCTGAAGAAAAGATTTTGGATTACAGCACAGAGCTGAAGAAATGATTTTAGATTACAACACAAGGCTGAAGAGAGGACTTTGGAGATGATAAAATCACAAGGTTAAAATGTAAGCAGCAGTAAAGCATTTGCCTGAAACATTGGGCGAGAATTTGCTGTCAAAATAAAATGAGGCTAATGGCACTCGCTGTTATTTATATGCATATGGTACAGCAACTTCAGGCGAGGGGCAAACGCGTGGTCAAACTCAAAAGTTCCAACGCTGCTGTCCGAGATGAGCCGTTCCGCCTTCGCGAAAATGGTATCTCGCTGTCTGCCTCACCATTGAAATGCATTGAACAGCATGAGGTTCCCGTATTTGCACAATAGATACAAACTAAACTCGCTATAGAAAGTTAAGTCTTGTCCATTTCAGTCTAAGTACTCTTACAACGACTTGATAAGTGTTAATTTCCGCCAGTCAACCTCTCTGGCACTGAAAATTAACTATTACAAGTGTGGAGTCTCATTCCTTCAGGTTTTAATTGTTGTTGGAGATTTTTAAAATGTCAAATTTGAAATGTAATTTTTTTTTTAACTTTTCCTTTCTGTCTCTTTTTTCTCTCTCTCTTAATCCAATCTTTCTTTCCCTCTCTTTATTTCTCTTTCTGTACCTGATTTGCGATTGAATTCACCCACTCTAATTAACGCTTCCTTCTCAGTCCTTCCGCTGTTAATTTCACAATCCTTCAATCTGATTGTTTAAGGATATACACAGTTACTTGCCCTGTTCACTCAGGCCCCAGATGCCCTGTTTCCCTCGCTCCGATGTTATCAGCTCACATTTTCAGCAACTTGCCATGCGAAGAATTTAAAAACCTAAACGTGCAAGGGCAAGTGTAACAAACGGCAGTCAACGTTAGATCCCTGCCACAGCAAATGATGGCCTATTGTGCTGTCTTTGCCTCAGCCCAAGAATAATTATCCAACATAAAATGTGCTCTTCAAGGGAAAGGCTATTATCTAATATTCACGGTTCCATTAATAATATTGAGCCAAACTGCATGCTTTAGTATTAAAAATCCCTCCATGGCCTTTCCCCTCCCTAGCTCTGTAACCTTCTCCAGCCCTACAACCCTCTGAGATCTCTGAGCTAATGAAGACACATTCTCATGGGAACAGCATATTTTAGATCTTGTATTGTGTAATGAGACAGGGTTAATTAGTAATCTCACAGTAAAGGATCCTCTGGGGAAGGGTGATCATTATATGATAAAATTTCACGTTAAGTTTGAGAGTGACATAGTTAAATCTGAAACTAAAGTCTTAAACTTAAATAAAGTCAATTACATAGGTATGAAGGGCGAGTTGGCTAATTAAATTAAAGGGTAAGACAGTTGAAAAGCAATGGCAAACATTTAAAGAAATATTTCAACATTCTTAACAAATATACATTCCACTGAGAAATAAAAATTCCACGGGAAAAGTGATCCACCCATTGCTAATTAAAGAAGTTAAGAATAGTATTAGATTAAAAGAAGGGGCCTATAATGTCGCCAAGAAGAGTAGTAAGCCTGAGGATTGGGAGAGGTTTAGAAACCAGCAAAGGATGACCAAAAAATTGATAAAAAGGAAGAAAATAGAATATGAAAGTATCAAGAAATATAAAAACAGATTGTAAGAGCTTCTACAAGTAAAAAGGAAGAGAGTAGCAAAAGTAAACATTGGTCCCCTAGAGGCTGAGACAGGAGAAATTATAATGGGGAATCAGGAAATGGCAGATGCGTTAAACAAATATTTTGAACCTGTCTTCACAGTCGAAGACACGAAAAGCATACCAGAAATAGTGGTGAACCAAGGGGCTAATGAGAGAGGAACTTAAAGTAATTATTATCAGTAGAGAAAAGGTACTCCAGAAACTAATGGGACTAAAAGCCGATAAATCCCCTGGACTGATGGCCAACAATCGAGGGGTCTAAAAGAGTTGGCTGCAGAGATAGTGGAAGCGTTGGTTATGATCTTCCAAATTCCACAGATTCTAGAATGGTCCCAGTGGATTGGAAGATAGCAAATGTAACCCTGCTATTCAAGAAAGGAGGGACTACAGGGAACTACAGGCCAGTTAGCCTGACATCAGTTGTCAGGAAAATGCTGGAATCTATTGTTAAGGAAGTGGTAACAGGGCACTTAGAACATCATAATATTATTAGGCAAAGCCAACATGGTTTTAGGAAAGGGAAATCGTGTTTGACAAATTTATTACAGTTTTTTGAGGATGTAACCAGCAGGGTAGATAAAGGGGTACCAGTGTGTGTAGTATATTTGGATTTTCAAAAGGCATTCGATAAGGTGTCACATAAAAAGTTGTTACACAAGAGAAGAGCTCATGGGGTTGGGGGTAACATATTAACATGGATAGAGGATTGGTTAATGGACAGAAAACAGAGAGTTGGAATAAACGGGTCTTTCTCAGGTTGGCAGACTGTAACTAGTGGGGTGCCACAAAGATCGGTGCTTGGGCCTCAGCTATTTACAATCTATATTAATGACTTGGATGAAGGAACCGAGTGTAATGTATCCAAGTTTGCTGACAATACAAAGCCAAGTGGAAAAGTAAACTGTGAGGAGGACACAAGAAGACTGCAAAGGGATATGGACAGGTTAAGTGAGTGGGCAAGAAGGTGGCAGATGGAATATAATGTGGGGAAATGCGAGGATATTCACTTTGGTAGGAAGAATAGAAAAACAGAATATTTTTTAAATGGTGAGAAACTATTAAATGTTGGTATCCAGATAGACTTGGGTGTCCTGGTACAAGAAACACAAAAAGTTAGCATACAGGTACAGCAGGCAATTAGGAAGGCAAATGGCATGTTGGCCTTTATTGCACAGGGGTTGGAGTACAAGAGTAAGGAAGTCTTACTACATTTGTACAGGGCTTTGGTGAGACGTCACCTGGAATACTGCGTACAGTTTTGGTCTCCTTATCTAAGGAAGGATATACTTGTCTTAAAGGGGATGCAACAAAGGTTCACTAAATTAATTCCTGGGATGAGAGGGTTGTCCTATGAGGAGAGGTTAAGTAGAATGGGTCTATACTCTCTGGAGTTTAGAAGAATGAGAGGTGATCTCACTGAAACACATAAGATTCTGAGCGGGCTTGACAGGGTAGATGCTGAGAGATTGTTTCCCTGGTTGGAGAGTCTAGAACATAGTTCTAGAGTTGCAGGATAAGGAGTCGGCCATTTAAGACTGAGATGAGGAGGAATTTCTTCACTCAGAGAGTTGTGAATCTTTGGAATTCTCTATCCCAAAGGACTGTGGCTGCTGAGTTGTTGAGTTAATTCAAGGCTGAGATAGATGGATTTTTGGACTCTGGGGAATCAATGGATCTGGGGATCAGGCAGGAAAGTGGAATTGAGGTTAAAGTTCAGCCGTGATCTGCTTGAATGGTGGAGCAGGCTCGAGGGGCCATATGGCCTACTCCTGCTCCCATTTCTTATGTTCTTATGTACCCAGGTAGCTGTGCCTTGGTCTGTAGACTTGCTTGCAGCAAATGAAATTGGAGCCCACAGAAATCCAGAGATGAAAAATACAGGCAGCAAAAATATTTGTGCTTTTTGCATTACTTTTGTTGCAATTCTTTTTTCTTCCATTTTTGCCTTCACAAACTGAGGCAAAAATAGAAGAGGAATGCAACAAACATAATGACAGAAACACAAATGCAAGGGAGGAAACTGCAGCTTCAAACATGTCTTTATATCACAAATTCTTATAAGCCACAATATGCATTCCCAGCATTGCCCATTTTAATGGGCTCAATTGTGGCACACCCTATTCCCAGCGCCAAACCTGGGAAATAGTGCTTTCAGACTATTTACATTAATTGATATATTTTGGAACCCTTAATAAACTGTTTTCTAGTTTTGTCACTGTGTAGAAATTTCTCTTGGTCAGGAATTCACACTTTGAGCACATTGCGTGAGAACCATTTTTTCCTCAGTTTCCCAGCTCTTGCTCACCCAATCCACAACAGCTCTCCCAGCAATTCAGATCAGTAAATTGACCTTTATATGCCTACAGGATGGAAGGCACAGCCAATGTTGCTGTATGAATGCTCAATGTGGTTATATCAAATTCCTCTCTCCACTGTTTTGACAAAGGCGTTAACCTGTTTATTTTAAGCAACTTAATCCCTCCATTAAAATGAGAGAGAGAAGAATTTGATCCGTGTGTTAAATGTTTGTAATATAACATTGTGGACAGTAATTTATGACCTTATATTCTCCAGTGGTATAACGTGTGGGATACATTTATGTATCCTGATGGCTTCCATTGGCTCACACATTGGGCAGTGATAATTCGAATGGAGTTGAATATCACAAATATCTGAATCTCAGACAAAGATAAGACTTCCAAATATATTGATTGCTTATTCCTAGATTTTAATTGTCAGATCTGACAGAGTATTGTCAACCTTTTAATTAACATGAAGGGCAGTGACAGATCAAGAATTACATTTCCTTTTTGTTTTCATAAGTTAAATTTCTTCTGGCATGCAGCAAAATAATTTATTATATATTAAATTTGGTACTTAACACACACGTTTAATTAAAACTGGAAGGCTTACTCAAAAGTAAGGACAAGTAGAAAACAACAGACTGGGAGAGCTATAAGAAGCAACAAAGGGACACAAAGAAAGTAATAGGTGCAAAAAGGAAAATGAGAAAAAACTTACAAGGAATATAAATGCTCACAGCAAAAGTTTTTATAAATATATTAAGAGTAGTGAAGGGAAACGTGGGCCCATTAAAGACAAATGCAGGTGAGACTATAATTGATAATAAAAAATGGCAGACTTGTTAAATCAGTACTTTGTATCCATTTTCACAGCGGAGATAAAAGACAAAATATCAGCAATACAAAGGAACCGAAACATAAGTCAAGGGGAATAACTTAGTGGATTTAATATAGGTTAAAAAATGGTAATGGAGAAAATAATGGGACTTAAAATGGCCAGATCTCCAGAACGTGATGGTTTCCCTCCAGGGTATTAAAAGAAATAGGTGAGGAAATTGCAGATACCTTAGCCATAATTTTCCAAAGTTCACTAGATTCAGCAATCGTGCCTTTGAATTAGGAAATTGTAAATGTCACTCCATTATTTAAGAAGGGAGGAAAAGCGAAACCAGACAACTACAGTCCTGTTAGTTTAACATCAATTGTGGGCAGGTTACTGGAATCTGTCATCAGAGACAGAGGCCCTGATTTTAATAGTTAAAATGGAGTGGGGAACTTACCCACTCCTTTCCTGCTGACCGCTTGCAATTTTAAATTGTAGACGGCAAAGACATTGGGGCCTGATCTGTTATTTTACCTAGAGGCCTGAACGAGGGAGCAGGGCCAAGAGCTGAATCATGGGCCAGAAGAGGCCGAGGAAGGTAAGCTTAAAAATTTTTTTTAGTTTTCTTTTTGGGTCAGAAGGAGTGGGAGTGCGGCTCTGGGCCCCACAAGGAAACCCTGGGCATCCCTTGCATGGGAGTTCAGCCTCCCTCCCCCAATCGCCCCCTGACTCACCCCCCCCCCAATATACTTACATGACTGCTGGGGACCGGCAGTATATTGTTTCGTTGACAGTTAGAAAAGTGCTCACACCTGTGTTGTGAGGGAGAAAAACAGATAGTGAGAAAAAGAACAGTGGGGGGTGAAATTGGACTTGGGTGGTGGTGCACAATGGGCAGTAGGTAATCAGCAGACCATTTTACACTCCGCCAGGTTTGACTTCAACGGAAAAGAAAATCGGCAGAATGTAAAATGGGCTGCTTATTCGCTATCACCCATTTTAAACTACTGCCCAAGATGAATCCCCCTCCCCCTCCCCCCCACACTGCCCAAGATGAATCCCCCTCCCCCTCCACTGCCCAAGATGAATACCCCTCCCCCTCCACTGCCCAAGATGAATCCCCTCCCCCTCCACTGCCCAAGATGAATCCCCTCCCCTCCCACTGCCCAAGATGAATCCCCCTCCCCCCACAGCCCAAGATGAATCCCCTCCCCCTCCACTGTCCAAGATGAATCCCCTCCCCCTCCACTGCCCAAGATGAATCCCCTCCCCCCCACTGCCCAAGATGAATCCCCTCCCCCTCCACTGCCCAAGATGAATCCCCTGCCCCCCACAGCCCAAGATGAATCCCCTCCCCCTCCACTGCCCAAGATGAATCCCCCCTCCCCCCACTGCCCAAGATGAATCCCCTCCCCCTCCACTGCCCAAGATGAATCCCCTCCCCCCCACTGCCCAAGATGAATCCCCTCCCGCCCACTGCCCAAGATGAATCCCTCTCCCCTCCACTGCCCAAGATGAATCCCCTCCCCCACCACTGCCCAAGATGAATCCCCTCCCCCCCACTGCCCAAGATGAATCCCCTCCCCCCCACTGCCCAAGATGAATCCCTCTCCCCTCCACTGCCCAAGATGAATCCCCTCCCCCACCACTGCCCAAGATGAATCCCCCTCCCCCCCCACTGCCCAAGATGAATCCCCTCCCCTCCCACTGCCCAAGATTAATCCCCTCCCCCTCCACTGCCCAAGATGAATCCCCTCCCCCCCACTGCCCAAGATGAATCCCCTCCCCCTCCAATGCCCAAGATGAATCCCCTCCCCCCCACTGCCCAAGATGAATCCCCTCCCCCCCACTGCCCAAGATGAATCCCCCTTCCCCCCACTGCCCAAGATGAATCCCCTCCCCCCACTGACCAAGATGAATCCCCTCCCCCTCCACTGCCCAAGATGAATCCCCCCCCCCCACTGCCCAAGATGAATACCCCTCCCCCCCACTGCCCAAGATGAATCCCCTCCCCCCACTGCCCAAGATGAATCCCCTCCCCCCACTGCCCAAGATTAATCCCCTCCCCCTCCACTGCCCAAGATGAATCCCCTCCCCCTCCACTGCCCAAGATGAATCCCCACCCCCCCACTGCCCAAGATGAATCCCCCTCCCCCCCACTGCCCAAGATGAATCCCCTCCCCTCCACTGCCCAAGATGAATCCCCCTCCCCCCCCCACTGCCAAAGATGAATCCCCTCCCCCTCCACTGCCCAAGATGAATCCCCACCCCCACCACTGCCCAAGATGAATCCCCTCCCCCCCCCACTGCTCAAGATGCATCCCCTCCCACTCCATTGCCCAAGATGAATCCCCACCCCCACCACTGCCCAAGATGAATCCCCTCCCCCTCCACTGCCCAAGGTGAATCCCCCTCCCCCCACTGCTCAAGATGAATCCCCTCCCCCCCACTGCCAAAGATGAATCCCCTCCCCCTCCACTGCCCAAGATGAATCCCCTCCCCCCCACAGCCCAAGATGAATCCCCTCCCCCACCACTGCCCAAGATGAATCCCCTCCCCCTCCACTGCCCAAGATGAATACCCCTCCCCCCACTGCCCAAGATGAATCCCCCCCCCACTGCCCAAGATGAATCCCCTCCCCCCACTGCCCAAGATGAATCCCCTCCCCCTCCACTGCCCAAGATGAATCCCCCCCAACTGCTCAAGATGAATCCCCTCCCCCCCCCACTGCCCAAGATGAATCCCCCCCCAACTGCCCAAGATGAATCCCCTCCCCCTCCACTGCCCAAGATGAATACCCCTCCCCCCCCCACTGCCCAAGATGAATCCCCCCCCCCACTGCCCAAGATGAATCCCCTCCCCCCACTGCCCAAGATGAATCCCCTCCACCTCCACTGCCCAAGATGAATCCCCCCCCACTGCTCAAGATGCATCCCCTCCCCCTCCATTGCCCAAGATGATTCCGCCTCCCCTCCACAGCCCAAGATGATTCCACCTCCCCCTCCTCCCTCCACTCCCTTTGTTCATTCTAATTTTTTTTTCAAGAAAACAGTAAGTTGAACTATGAAAGCAAATAAAGCCTCTTTGGGGGAAACAAATCGGAGTGTCGGAGGGAAGCAGATTGCTGGTGAGGATTCCTCTCATCTCTCAACACTTGGCCTGGGAGAAGTAAGTGAGAGTGCATATCATTGGATGGAGGGTTAAGAGTGAGGTGAGTGACAGTGGAGCAGGGAAAAATATATAAGGGTTGAGTAGATAGTTCAAAGGTGAAGAGGCAGAGATATTGATGGGAGTTATAGAGTGGGTAGGAAGGGGAGGATACTGGGGAGGTGAAGGCGTATGGGGTGGGGGAAACACAAGTGTTTGGGGGAAGGGGAGGGGAAGGAGTACATTTTCCAGGCAAGTCCATGCCAAATGCAACCTGCATCTATTAGATGGCTCCTTTACCCAGCAAACCACCCCACGTCACCCAACTTCTCCCAGCTGAAAGGAAAGGAAAAGGCAGAGAGAGGAACAAAAGGAAGAGTTAGGTAGAGAGAAGCTGAACAGAACAGATAAAGAAGGACAGAAGCAGGCGAGATGAGGCAGAGAGAGAAACAGCATCATGAAGACAGCAGAGACAAGTAAGAGAGAGACCATATTCTTTGACTTATCATGTGCGATGCCACTGGAGATTGACTAGTAACTTGAAAATATTAATATTGATTATATTTTTTATCCTAAAGGTAAAGTTCATTTTATAATTTTAAAACAATCCAACAGGTAGAAGGCTGAAGGAAGAAGAAACATTGTACTAATAAACACATTCTGTTTGCCAAGGAAATTTTGTTTTGGACGGTGATTGTGTTTGTCTCAAGATTTCTAGCAAATGCTTATGAGAATTGATTGATTTGAAATGTTTGCACTGCAATCCTTTTAATCATTTGTTCTGCAACTCAATCTGGACTGCATCAAAAGCTTGACCATTATGATAATGTTAACAAGCTGGAGTACATCTAGTTCACAATGATTGACTCAGATCCAATCTTTTAATTCACTCATAATGGCCTAGAAATTGGTTCTCGCCTGAAATGGGGCCAATCCTGGTGCAGCACAATGCATAATTGGCCAGTGGCAAGACCGGGTGAAATTGGTCCATCGGCCTCATTTGTTTGTCAGCCACGGCCTGAGAGGCAGTAATCAGAGCCCAGGTGGAGTGGAGAAGGCAATCGTGAGGGAGGCGATTGGTGGTCGGCAACAGCCCGCGAATTTAACGTGGAGCAAAGATGAGCACTCCTACTCCACAATAAGGCAAGTAAAAAAATTAAAACTTACCTTTTGTAAGGCAGCCTCCAGCAGTCCCTTTAAGGACCACCGGTTTGGCTACTCAAAGCCTGAGAATACTGGCCGCAGTGTGCACAGCACATGCTGCTGTCAGTCACAAACAAATTTTGTAAAGGGGGCCTGACCGTGTATATGCAAAGTGATTAATGCTTGTTTCAAGCATGGGCCCTGAATGCCTGTACAGGAGCCTTTACCAATATGGCAGGTGGCGCACTTCCAGTGCAGTATGGGTGTGTGCAAATTTTTTCTCCATCTCTTATCATCATGTAGGCCTAGAAATTCGATTTCGATTGCATGCGCAAAGCAGCGCCGAAGCATTCAAAATGGCGGGTAGGCACGTTTGCAAATTATGTGGTGGAAGTCCACACCCACCATATTGGTAAAGGCAGAAACAGAGGCATCCACAGCCTATGCTTGAAACAGGTGTTAGGCCCTTTGCATATGAAAATAGGGGGCCTAACACCTTTTTGAAGCCCCCTGGGCTGCCCTAAATGCAACAGGTGGTGAGCATGCTGCCTTCAGGAAAACGTAGTCTACATGCGGCCTAACCAACGGTCCTTAAAGATGGCCACCAAAAAGGTATGATTTTTATAAATATTTACCTGAGTGTGGAGCCGGGAGGAGCAGTGTTCCATTCTCTCTTTCTTTTCATAACCCAATTTTCCAACACACACTAATCAGTTTTAATATTCAACCAATATATCACTGCAATAAGCAAGAAAATACGACAGGAAAAGGCCATTTGATCCATCAAATATAGTCCTTCCAACAGACAATGTATAATTGGTATCGTCATGCATTCCACTCAACCTATTTAACCTACGGAGAGCGAACTAACTATGCCAAAACTTCCAAAATAATAGTTATGTGAAATCTCTCACTGACCCCCACCCCCCCAAAAGATAATAGTGAAAACCCGAAGAATATCTATCTAACCTATCTGACAAACGAACTAGCGGGGAGATGAGGAGACATTTTTTTACACAGTGAGTTGTTATGATCTGGAATGCACTACCTGATAGGGTGGTGGAAGCAGATTCAATAGTAACTTTCAAAAGGGAATTGGAGAAATACTTGAAAAGGAAATATTTGCAGGGTTATAAGGAAAGAGCAAGGGAAGTGGGACTAATTTCAAAAGCCGCCACAGGCATGATGGACCGAATGGCCTCCTTCTGAGCTGTAAGTTTCTATAATTCTAACATTATAATCTCTGCTAGTTAACCCTGAATAGTTTCAGTCCAAATATGAGATTTTTAAGTTCTCCGCAGCACCAGGAACCATTACGTTCCATAATGTATTTTATCATCTGTGTCTATTCCTACTCTGATAACCTTCAATTCTCTTTTTAACCGGATATTCATCCAGTGTTTTTTTTAAAGGATTTAATCAACATTGAATTAATTGCTTTTCCTGGGAGTCTGTTCCACAAAGCCATTACTCCATGGGGAGGGAAAGAAATCTTCTAATCTTCAGTCTCATTTGAGGCTTGTTCATTTTGCATTCATGTCCTCTAGTTATGTGGTCACAGTTTAAATTAGTTAAACCATTTAAATCTGCATTGTTCCCACCCTCAAAATTTAAAAATCTGTATTACGCCTGCTCTCATCTTTCCCTTTTTCATTGAAAAGAAGCTCAGCTTTGCTGCTTTTTCCTGCTAAGTCCTACATGCTAGATTCATTCTTGTCAGTCTTATCTGAAACTTCTCCTTTTGAATGTGGAGGGCCCAAAACTGTACACAATATTCCAAATGTGACCCGATGATTAGGACAATTTCTTCAGACTTATGATCAGCTGCCCTTGAGATACATCCCAATATTTAATTAGCCCTGCTTTGATAGGATACTTGAAGTGTAATGAGGTAATAATTTTCCTTTTCCATCTTTATTAATATATACTTATCCATCTTTCCTGTTCCAGTGTGCATCACCTTGCAGTGGGTCACTAGGAGGTGAGCTAAGATGACCCAAAATTGTTTATTGTAAACAATTGTTTACAATAAACAATTGTTTATTGTAAACAATGTTTCTGCCTCTCTCTGTGTTTTTTTTCTCTGTTTTTTTTCCCTGTTTGTTTTTTTGTTGAATGTGTATTCGGGGGTTCTGCAGGTGACACCTCTCTGTCTGAACACGGTGATTGCCTTGGCAACGGGCAGTTGCAGGGGCAGTCTGTAAACACCATGTATTGTTCTATATGTATAAATGCGTAGGCTTCAAGGAGCTCTTGAAACATTTGCCTGAGGAAGGAGGAAATCTCCGAAAGCTTGTGAATTTAAAATAAAATTGCTGGACTATAACTTGGTGTTGTAAAATTGTTTACAATTGTCAACCCCAGTCCATCACCGGCATCTCCACACCAAAATTGTTTCAAATAGGACTCTTACAGGTCAAGGAGGGCACTCAGCAAAATCTGAACTTTTCAGCCCATCATTCTAGATTGGATTTGAAGCCAAATCCTAGACATTAACGGCAATCAATTTGTCCACTAGGCAATCCAGGTTCCCAAATCCAAGTATATTACATCATTGAATAGTGCTTGTCCACTATGCTGCCTTATCCCCTCTCACTCACACACACACACACACACATATCCTTACTTACTCACACACACATATCCTTACTTACTCACTCACACACACACACATATCCTTACTTACTCACACACACACACACACACATATCCTTACTTACTCTCACACACACACACATATCCTTACTCACACACACACACATATCCTTACTCACACACACACACTACATGTTACATAATAATCATTATGAGGTCATAGCACCTCCGCCTTCTCAGTGTGTTTCCCTAATCAATAATACAAACCACATCTGTGTATTTTATGGGAGACTATTAACAATATAGTGGCTTAGGACCCTAAAAAAATTAGGAAAAGAGAATTCTAAGCTTAATTTTTCTCTGAAAATTTCTTCAGTTATATCCTCCTCCTCTTAAATGTCATGGAAAGTCTATAACTATGATATAAAGCAATTCTTCTAATCATATTTTTACTGTCTTTTTTTTGAAGAAAAGTTCTTACCTTTCTTCTAAAGTTCTTCTAAAGCTGCTAACTGGTGCTGCAAAACTATTATACGGTTACTAAGTGCCTCCTGCTACCTCATTCAAGAAGAAATCCTTCAAGTGTGAGATCAGATAGTGAATGTTGGTAGACTATTCAACTATGGGAAGCATTACAGCTAACCCTGATCCTGTGCTCACCTGATATCTACACGTGTGAGGTCAGTGTAATACAATCAGGAGTGGGAACCCCAGCTGATTTCTGTTCCCTGCCCCCTGTAGGGGTGCTGAGGCTAACTGTAATGCCAAAATTACTGTGCCAGCTGAGATCAGTTAGCTCAACATGGCTAGGACTGGTGAGCCTGTGATGTTTAGCTGTGAAGGGTTGAAAATGTTATTGTATGAACATTGTTTGAACATTTAACATGCTCATTTCAAATTGCTTTATCTGCTATTTTAATAGAAACATGAATCCATTTATTTTAAATGGCTGCTAAATGGCAAAGAGAGAATTTTGACGCAACGTGTTAAGCATAAGTGAGGATTCCGGCAAAGTTATGGTGGGGGAGCAAGAGCAAGTCTGAGTAAATTTCCAGCCTATGTCAGAAATGATTTGTTACCATTCAGATCTACTGTTTCCACCCATTTGAGGATTTTTTTAAAATCCAAAATGTAATACTCAATTAGCAAATTGCGCTGAATGTATGCTAAGTGTAGAAATCTGCAGCATTGATCACAGGATGTCACACCGCACCATTCCAAATCACTTGTCCTGGTCTTAATTAGTGAAAACACGTTTGTTGGGATAATGATTGCAACATATCGGGGTGAAGAATTCCATATAATAGGAAGGATATGGCAATGATTTGTATTTTGGAATTCTGAGATGACCAGAAGCTAAATGATTAGCTTCACTTTTACTTGAAACGTTATCATTTGGCACCATTTTCTGTAAGTCAACTATATATGCAATAATAGAAAGTTGGTAGTAATTCAATCGACTGCTTCCAATAACACAGTAAGCTTTCAGAGTGAATCCTGAGCAGTTAATAAATGTCAAAGGAGCTCCCCAAAATTGAATTACTGCCAGCTATTTATTTTATTTGTAATATATAACCTATATTTTTACAGTTTCTTTTTGTTTACTCACCATTAAGTGGTAGGCACCTTGAGCTGAGAGAACATGATGTACGTACAAGTTTAATAAATATGATAGTGATTACCTAATGCTGTACACTGACTAAATAAAGGATATAGGGTACAATTCTATTCAAAACAACTCAGTTATAACTGGATGTTGAATGTTACACTGTCTTCTTCAACCAGTTCACACCTCTCTGTATCAATCACTTGGCCAACTGTGTCTATCATAAAACATGAAACTCTACATATATAATCAGCTGTTCATCATGGATATAGTGCCTTTGGGTTCTTTGCAACTTTATGTAACCAGAAAATATAATGTACAGTATATTTTATAGATGGCGATTAGTGAGTTAGAAGATAGTGATCGAGTTGGAGGATTCACATTGTGTCATACAAAACAAGCTAAATTTTCCAAATCCATGCCTACAGCAAGGTACATGCCAGTCGCCATTCTGCATTGGACAATCATCGGTACACTGCCCTCAATTGTCCGATAAGCATCGGCGGCAGATGAGGTATCTCACCACAAGGCACAGAATCAAAAGATGTAAAAGATGTAGGCTATGTGCAGCTAACCTGTTGTTGCTATCTGTTAGTGACATCATAAACATAGCGGGAAGAATTTGCTCTGCTTGCTATTTCTGGCAGTCCTTCAAAATACGTTTACAATTTCAAAGGAATCGCAAACCTAGGAAGTTTTTCTACTATGTTTACAATATCACTAACACATATTAAGTAGTGGAAATTAGCCTCCCTGGGTCGATTTATTTTGGCCAGCTCAAATCCAGATGAGATTATTATCTGTAAATCACAATTGTCACTTTTTTAAAAATAAAAATTAGAGGTACATTTAATTCATTTCATTTGATTTCCATAAAACTAAAATTTTAGATATTGAAATAAAACCAAACACTCAAAATCCTATAGTGAATTGCTCATCTGTAGGTCTCCGATGGCTGGTGTTGGATCCATTTGGTAATCTGCTGCGTAGACAAATTCTAGATCCAGGCAGATTTTCAACATACTTAGATGTTAGTAAAGAAATTCAAAGTATTAAATGTCTGGACTAAATAAGATGCTTTCTAGAATCCTCAAAGAAATCAGAGAGAAAATATACTGGGGTATGGTTAATATATTTTAAGAGTTCCATGGATACACATGCTGTACGTGAGGACTAAAAGAGGGTGGAAGTTATTCCAAAATTCAGAAACAGAGTAAGACATGAAACACTTATTTATAGATCATTCAGTTTAACATAGTGACGGTAAGAAAATGCTCCAGGGCTTTTTACAGGATGCTCTCAATGTCCATCTAAAGAGCATAGAGGGCATGAAGGATCGTCAGCATCATGTTAGAAGCAGTAGCTCATGATTCACTAATATATTGATACATTTTAATAGGGTAACTAAATTATTCGACATCCAGCGGATGTAACTTATAACAGAAGATGAAATATAATTTAATGTAGAAAAATGTACAGTAATGTGCACTGGAGTGGGAAAGATAAATAACATGCACACAACAAACGGGTGTCCATTAGTAATGGTGGAAAGCTAATGGATTGGATGTGATTATTGACTATTCATTGAAAATATACCTTAAATTCATGGTGTTGACCGGAGGTCACCGGTTACGGTTATTGGCTTAGTACAAAGAGAAGAGTCAATTCTCTCTTAATTCTCAATTTGCTTTATTAACGTTGTTAGATCATGTACATACAGCTTATATGTCTGGTTAGATATAGGCATGCAGTTTACAGCAGGTTATACAGTTTTATACTCAAACTAGGATTTAAACGCACACCCACTAGGTTTCTCTGACTAACACTCCCTGAGTGGTCACAGAATAGAAAGGATATTATATTACCCGGAAAGGAGAGCTGATGCTGGCCTGGCGTTCCATTCTCTCTCTCTTGACGTCGTCTCTACGTCCCTGACGTAGTCTCTACGTCCCTCTCGTAGGGTCTCCCACTTTCGGGATGGTTAGTCTCCGGAGTTTTGCACACAATACCACCTAGCCTGCAATTCTCCAGTTTTATTTCCAAGTCTGTCTTTTCGAATGATGCTATCTTTCTCCTTGTTGGCTCAGATTTGCTGGAGTGGTCGGTGTCATCCCCTGATTGTCTCTGTTCCAAGGGGTTAGGTAGCATCACCTCATTACTCCTTTTCTAAATAAGGACTGGTGTCTCATCACATCTCCTTTGTCCCTTAGAAGCGTAACTAATTCAAACCGGTTCCGGCCAGCTCAGACCAGTGACTGAACTCCAGGTCACTTCAGTTCAAAACGTAGTCTCTTTGCCTGAGTGTTAGCAATTCGAAATAAACTCAGTAGTTTTCTGCAGCCCCTAGCCAACAACAGTAATTAATCAAGGACTGGAGTGCACCTTGAGATCATATGATTAGAACTTGAAGCAGGTTATTTTAATCCAGTATACCTAATCAGTAAGGCAGTATTTGGAGAATTTTGTGCGTTTTTGAACATCCTACATTCTAGAGGTACGGTAGTGTAGTGGTTATGTTAAATGGATTAATAATCCAGAGAACACAAGTTCAAATCCCACCGTGGCAGTTTGAGAATTTGAATTCAGTTGGGAATAAAAAGCTGGAATCAGTAAAAGTGACCATGAAGCTATCGGATTGTCCGTTAAAACCTAACTGGTTCACTAATGTCCTTTAGAGAAGAAAACCTGGCTTCCTTACCTGGTCTGGCCTATATGTGATTCAATGTGATTGACTCTTAACTGCCCTCTGAAATGACCTAGAAAGCCAGTCAGTTGTATCAACCAGAAAAACGGCAACTGAGGATGGGCAATAAATGCCAACCTTGCCAGGGATGCCCACATCCTGAGAATATTTTTTTTAAATTTCAACCAGATCAGTACATTAGAGAAGGCCCAGAAAAGAGTAACAAGGATGATTATACAACTTGTAGCCCCAAGTTGTGAAGAAAATTTTTTAGAAAGGAGTTTGTTTTTTTGGAGGAAACAAGATTGACCATGGACAAGCTGAAAGGCATCAATAAACTAGATGTAAAGAGACTACTTCACTTCAATTGTGATTGCAGAACCAACAGAGTAATATAAAATTAACAAGCCTCAAGTGAAACTAGAAATTTGAATTTTTTTTTCAACACAAAGCAGTATAAATATTAAAAATCTTAGCCTCGATTCTCCACTGAATTACTAAAGGTTTTGGGGCGGATTTGTAAAGTCCCTCAGTTTCCAAGACTTCTGCCAAGATCCTTCGTAAGTGAGACGTCTACGTTTCTCCTGCAGTCATCCAACTCTCAAAAATTGAAAGCAGACACAGAGGTGAATCCACAGCTCTTTGTGGCCTCCGATTCCCACCATCCACTGTCCGTGCCTCCATTTACATTGACAAATGTGACGGTCCAAAAAAAAATGGAATGCACCAATCATTATTACCACTGTCACCTGCAGTTTATATTGTGCTCATGAAATACAGAGAAAATAATAAGATTCAATACAGCATTATGGTTCTGGAACAATTTGGTGAAACACAAACCAAAAATTACCCTCATGCTTGCCCCTTGCAAGTTTATATGCACTATTTAGCCCTATTCTCATATTTCCTCCTAGTGTCCCCCTGGGGTCTATGATGTGGATGGCTGCTTTTCCCTACTATAAGCCACTTATACCAATACCCTATGGCATTGGATTTCAATGGAAAGGAAAATCTGGCGGGGTGTATAATTGGCGGGCGATCTGATATCGCCCATTTTACGCCATTGCCAAAAGTTAAAGTTCCCCCTATTGTTTGTAAAATTAGAGGTTTCTTATTTCTTCCCACTTGCCTCTGCCATGTCCAGTTCAGGAATGGAACCACTCACCTTTAAGTGCAAGCTGCCCTTAAGTGACATTCAACTCTGCCTTCCACTGCACTCACCCCCAAGTTTTCCAGATCTCCAAGGGCACTTCTGCCCTACTGCTGGCAAGACTGCCCGATCCACCATTATTAAAATGAGCTGACCCCAGAATTTTTCTCCTGCTCCCAATACAATTCCAGCTGTGGATCATGCAACTCAGAATTTCCAGACCTGTTACTTTAAAATGGGGGCTGAATTATATCTGCACACCCTGGTCCAATTATCTCTCAATCTTTAACTCTGCTTCACCTAAAGATCTTGACTGGGGGCAATTTAAACTTTTGGCAGGAACGGAAAATGAGTGCCAGCGGATTGGTCGCCCTTTGATGTGCAACATATATATAATATAATGGCCCAGAATTTGCTGGAGCAGGGCATCTCATGGCGCTAGGCTTGTTCCTGCACCCTTCAGCTCAAAATCTTTTGCTCACAAAGTTGCTGGAAATGCGAACTGATAATGCGAGGCTAACATGGCATCTGGGATCTTGGTGAACGTCGGGACCAACAGTCTACCTCCTTAATCAATGAGATTTAAGGATTAAGATATAAAGTGAGAAAGGACTGGGCAGGAGGCAAGAAAGGTTGACTGGCAGTCATTAACAATTATCACATTATAAAAAAGGGTACTTATGCTGTTAATTACTAGAATTAACTTTCTGCGGTGAGTTTAATGGGTAAATAATGTACAACTGCAGCAACTTCATGAAAATCATCAGGAGGTTAAGGGCAAGATGCCATTTTCGCAAAGCTAACGACGGAGCGACGCAAATTGGCCAGCAGCTTGTGGCGATTCGCAATTCACGGGGTATCTCTTCCTCACCACAAGTTGCTGGTTGATTTGTATGTTAATAACGATGTGCATGGTTCATACGCCATTATTTTTTCAGCATATTCTGGGCCAATATTTCAGAGAAGGGTTTTCCCTTCTATTGACTTCAATGGAAACGCAAACTGGACGTGGTATATAATGGGCGACTACTTCGATATCGCCTATTTCACACCATCGCCCAAAGTTAAAATCACCCCCATGTTGTCTTGATGCATTTTCTTGTGTGGTCTTAACTAGCAGCAGTAGGTGCTGAGCAAAAGCAAGGTCGTTCAGCCTGTGAAAGGGAGGAAATAATGGAGAGCAAGTCATTCATGCATAACTCCCAGTGCATGGTGTGCAGCAGAATTATTAAGAGACTTGAGACTAGGAGACCGCTGCCCTTTAGCTTGGTCAAGAAACTGTTGGTGGCATAAAGGCGCATACAAAATTAGAAATACATAAATTGACCAAAAATAGGAAATATATAAGGAAAATAAACAGACATACTTTGTAATATTCTCTAACTAAACTGACACAAATAACCATTCATATATTATTTATTTGAGGGTAAAAATACTACCATTTTGAGCAAAGAGCTACAACTAATGGCTATTTTTTCTTTCCTATGTTGATGCAATTTAAGCAAAATCTTTAAAGCGCATCTGACTCGAGAAGCCTGCTTTTATAAGAATTAATTCCCAAAATGTACGGGATGGAGTCTAAAGCACTAGATGATGGCGGTGCTCGGGTCAATTTTATGCCTGCCTGCACATATAGGCTAACTTTCTTTAAATTCATTTTGCATTATTACTTTTATTGAACTGAACTATAACCCTGAAGCACTGACTATTAGTCACAGCTCATAGTGCATCACCACATCTGCTGCTGTTTACTCGTCTCAGGCAATCATAAAAGTTACATGTGCATCTGTTTGATTTAACCTCTTAAGTACTAAGGACATGCAATTTGGAGCCAGATAACGTCATTCTTATGTGGACGCAGCGGTGTGTGGATTTTAGGAGTACAATACTGCATTGCAACTGGATGTACCAGTACTTATCTGTTGAAATTATGTTTATGGTCAGTTTTGAATCTTTATATCTACTTACGCTTGTAAAAATTGATGGTCGAGTCAGCCACCCTGATTTAATTTCAAAAATGCACCTTCTATTTGCACCACTAAAACCACTAAAAGGAAGCGAGATAAACATATGAGGGAGAAAGGAATAGAAGGATAAGGATTAGATGAAGTAGGGAGGGAGGAGGCTCCTGTGGAACATAAACACCAGCATGGACCTGTTGGGCCAAATGACCTGTTTCTGTGCAGTAAATTCTATGTAATTCTCTGTTAAACCTGCATTGAACCTAGGTGAAAATAAAGTTCTCCTGGAATATGTTTTTTGAAAAAACCCTGCCTTGAGGTTAGATCAGTATGCCGTGAAGCTTCCAGCTCCAGCTCCTCTCTCTGCTCACTGGCGCATTGGGATTATTTTTTTTAACTTGAGAAACATAAGAGCAAGGCCAGTGCCCATAGTTCAGGACACTAACAAGGCAGCAAAGAGTAGAAGAGAAGACAAGATAAAACCAGTTTTCCTCTGCTTTATGCCATGGGTATGCATGTTTCTTGGGTGCAAAGCAGAGGAAAAAAGATCCTCGTGAAGCATAAAGGAGGAAAAAACAGCATGTCTTTACCTCCTTTATGCTTCACCTGCACATTCAGGGAATCCCCAAGGGTGGAAAGAGCACTTCCTCCTGGAACAGACGGTAAAGGAGCAGACATAAAAAACAGCTCTTACAATGCAAATACTCACTCCAGTTCAGGGTGTGACAGGCTATTTAACCTTATGCTACAGAGTCCCCTGTCAATTAGCAGGACAATTTAAAGTTAACCATGAAGCTTGCTTTTAAATGTACTTGTTGTATTATTTCATGGTTGAAGTGGTACAAGATGAAACAAGGCATGCCAGGGAGGTCAGCAAGTACCTGAACCAGACGAGCCAAACCTACCATTATGTTCACCAGTCACATCTGGAAGCTCTGGCATAGTTACCTGGAAAGTTGCCATTGTACAGTCTAGGTTAGCACACAGCTATGCTATATGCAACAAGCACACCTGTAGCTAACCTCTAACATATAAATGGTACTGCTAGTGGCAAACAGAGGTTACCATCACCCTCAATTTATATAATCTTGGCTCCTTCCAAACTAGCATAGAGATCGACTGCAGTATCAGCCAATTTACTGCCGTCACATATATCAAACAGGTGACTTATGTATTGGTTGGCGAGGCCCCGTGATTTTATTTCCCTTCCAATTGAATAACAACAGCAGCAAAATAACATGGATGACCAATATCACCACACTGCTGAAATTCCAAAAATAAAGGGGTCATTGATACAGACAGCAGGTCCCTAGATCTCCTCACATGTGACTCTGTGATTGCGACTCACCAACTGTTACCTCTTCAGTAATTGCATCCTCCAGGATGTGTTTAGCTGTGCGTAATGTTGGTGAGAGAGGCGCAGGGTGCTGTGAGATGGTATCTTGTTCTGGTCACTGGCAGTGCTGTCAGGCTGCACTTCCAGGCCTATAATGAAAGAAAGGGACAAATATTAGATTGCTGGCTCCAAAAAACACCTTCAACCAGAGTTGCCATTACAAGATATTAAGTGTGTGTGATGTCTATGTGGTTGTGTGCATGCCTGTATGGAAGGGAGTGAGAAGGGAAATCAGACATAAGAACTGGATGAGTTTGGAGGATGCCTGCAACTTCACCTTCCCTACTGCCTCCATGTCCCAATATGCGAGGGTGGCCTTCTCCAAGTGAATATCAGGCTTGTAATTTATGAGACCTCCTCCAGTTCAAATTTGTTCCCTTGTATTCTGTCACATCTTGTCGTGCAAGCATATAGATAGTGTTCAGATGTTGTAAGTAGAAGGAACACGATATACAGTGACAGAAATGTGTCCAATCTGTAGTCCATCCTGTGTGTCAGTAAGTGACCATGCATTAATGCAGCCAGATTGTGTTACATTAATTTTATGTGTCGATGAAGATGAATTTGCCAAGGCTTTCAGTTGTAAATTGTAGGTTAAATGTGTGACCTGCTGGAGTATGCATGGTCAGCAATCAAAGATAAACAATCAAAGTAAGATTACGTGCGGGTTTGGCATAGGCCAAAGCTGCCAAGCAGGGTGACAGTCAACACATACTTTGTGGGATATGTACTTGAGCCATCTACCTGGTAAGTGGTACTATAGGGTAGTTTTATCTTGGCAGCTTCCTTAAGGTGTGCCAATTTCTTTCGAATCTGTTACCAGGTTATGTGGGTAGTGCTCATAACATTGACGAGGTGGCCAGCTCCTGCCAGGCATGGTGCACTGCTGCCATCTGAGGAGGATGCCCTAAAGTACTAAACTGGGCAACCCTCCCTCCACCCACTTCATGGAACAGTATTTCTCCAGCCATCTAACAGGGGTTTCAAGGTTATGCCGCTCCATCCATCACTTGCCTATGGATTCTATTTCTAGCCACCACGTTTATTTTGTCTGCCACTGATTTTTGGAAGGGTTGAATTTATTTAAAAAAAACGTTTACAGCCTTTGTGAAGGCTGCAACAATTTTTCTCCTCTTTAAGTGGTCGTTTCACTTAAAATTTTTACAGCAGCCCTTTAAGAACTGCTGACTTGCAATTTCCCCCTCCCCCCTCCTTTGGGGAGCTCCCGGTACCAGGCTTAATATGGATCAGGATCTCACCCTGCATTTTTAATTAGGGCTGACTCCAGAAAATCCTGGAAGGTTGATCTGGCATGACGTCGGCAGCATAACACTCATCATGCTTCAGTTTCACCATTTAGTGCCAGGAATGGGAAACTTGCTAGTGTGTCTTCAAAAATTGAATATAAATCGTCAATTTAAATTTAGTTTTTTAAGATGGCTGGAATTTCAAGAAGGCAGATAGAACATGGCACAAAAGAAACAGGCAAGAAGGTGTGATTTATATGCCAGATGTTACAGTAGTTGTCTAACTTTCTGTTATTAATACCTGTTAAAAATTATATATATTTTTAAAAAGTTTGCTACAACTAATTTAACTTTAGAGACTCTAAGCACATTAACATCCGGTGAATGTTATAAATGAGCAGACGCATTTAATGGTAATTGGAATCTTTAACAGACAAAGCTTCACCAATCATTTTTTCTCTGACCCTTTTCAGAATCTGCTCTTTAACATTTCATTCCTAATAAGGAAATTTCCTTCTGTAGTTATGAGATATGCTCAATGATAATGAACCATAATGAGGCTCTTGAAAATTTCCTTAATGATTATTCTAAAGCAAAAGAAAGTTTCAGTACTGGGAAGTTAAAATGCAATGAGGTTAAAATTGCGCTGAATGTATTTTGTAATGCACAGATTATCATGCTCATGAAAAATTCCTTTGTGTGCTGCTTTAACAAATTCATTAGCCTCTTTGTTTTAAATTACTTTGTTAAAATATATATAAGTGCATTAACCATTGCACTGAAAATAGGGTTTATTGCAATTTAAACCCCTTTTTTAATTAAGAAACTAAAGGGTGGAGCTATGGCCCGAAGTGCAGGACCCCAGAAAGGATGAAAAGAGTAAGAGAAATAAATCAACTTGGTTAGGTAACATAAAGCATGGGTTCAAAAGCCTATATATTGTAGATATATCATAGAAATGGTAGACTGAGAGAGAGAAAGAGGAGGGAAGGAGTTTCACAATTTTAAGGCCTTGAGAAAGAATGAGAAGTTCTAGGGAGAGTTCAAATCTGGACTGATTTCCTCTATATGAAAGGCTCATTTGCAGCAATGAGTGTGGGTCCCCATCATTTTGGGCAAGGTGAAGAGACAGAACAACTAAAGTTCCAAATATTTAATCAGTTGCCATATTATCATCCATATTATTAAACAACAAAAAATATGGCTATATTTTTTGTTGTTTAATAATATGGATGATTTGGGACAGATTTAGAATGATTTCATCCAAGAGCTTAGATGGTGAAGTAGAGATAAGGCTGATTTTCCAATCTGAGTCAATTTAAACTGGACCAATTCAGATTTATTTGAAATAAAAATAATTTAGATATGCTTGTCTGTTCAAGAAAAGAGCCAAGCGGGATATTTTTGCAGTTTTTGCCTGTTCTATACATGTGTCTCTCCACTGTGGCAGCCACACAACAGTTTTTGCACCTCCATATTTCATGGACTTCTACTGCTTGCCTTCGGTATGGAATGCCTATTAGTTAACACTTAGTTAAATCAGAAAGAGAGCAGCCACATGAATTTACTCCCCGAGCCCAACAATGTCTAAATAAGTAAATTCATCTGCAGTACTGTAAGGATTAAATGCTTGCTTTTAAATTTGTATTATTTCATGTAGGCCTGTGTATCTTTGCCACTGGAAATGATTGGCATGGTGGTCTTTTGACTGGACATCTGCATCTACTTCATTATGGATGAAGCAGTAGATGTCTGAAGTATCTATGTCATGGATAATAGGGTAATTTAGCCCGGGGGTGCTGAGTGCCTATTGCCATTTATTCTTCAGACATCCGGCAGATGCTCCTTTCATCAACTACCATCAGGTAGTATCGTGTTACTCTTCATATTTTGGATTTGTATCCATTCCCTCGGGGACGAAAATTGGATGATCCAAATTTGAAATCTTATTTAGTCCAAGTACGTGTCCCTAAAATGGACAGCTTACTTTTGAAATAACTTTATTGTAAAACAGCAGCAAACAAGGGATCAAATGATGGCATCACCATAGTTTCCCTTTCCCCCCCCCCTCTGATTTTTGATTCCCTATGGTGGAGACTTTGTATGGGACCCACGTGCTTTAAGTTAATGATTTTTGTTAGGTACACAGACTATTTAATTCTGCAGTGGAGACATATCTTCCTTCACACATTAGAGTCAAGTGGTTCAAGTGAATGAGTTAATAAGTGTATGAACACATTGGGCTTGGTGACATTCCCTCCATCCATGCTGGGAGTTAGTTTCACATTAGACTCAACAGGGGTAGTTTTGACTTTGGCCAATAGTGTAAAGCTAATTGATGCAGCCTCCCGTTATACATCTCTCCCGATTTTTATTTCCATTGAAGTGAACAGAAATGAAAATCGGGAGAAATGTTTAACGGGTGGCTGAATCGCCCATTTTACATTATCGCACAAAGTCAAAATGGCCCCCAACCTGTGCAAAGTGCTGACCCGAAGTCAAGGTGAACTTCCTATCTTTCAGCACTTTAGGTCACAAAAAGCAATGGACTGGAAATTACTTTAAAATGAATGGTGAGCTTGACAGTGCTCACCGTTGTTAGCGGCCAAATGAAAGAGCAAGTTCCGGCATTCTCACATGCGCAGACCAATGCGGAAATCCGGAAGTTGCTCTTCCTGGTTCGCCGTCGATCTGACAGGTTCGCATTAAAGGGATCTCTCCGGCTGCAATCAACAGAATCAACGGACAGGCACCAACTTGCTCTCCTAACCAGCTGGAAAATATCTAATATCACCACAAAACAGGTATGCTTAAAAATACCAGGTCTAAACTAACTTTTAACTGTGTAGTAAGTCTTAATGACTGCCAAACAACTAAAAATTAACTTTTAAAAATGTGGAGTCTCATTACTCCTTATTTTAATAGTTTTGGTCGTTAAATTTTTTTTTTAAAATAAAAAACATTTTTTTTAACTTTTTCCTTCTGTCTCTTTTATTTAATTCGATATTTCTGACCCTCTCTTTTTTTCACTGTGATCTTACTGTTGTAGTTTTCACATCCTGGATTTTACGTTGCAGTTGGCACTTCAAGGTTTTGACTCTTTGCGGCTTTTCAAGGATGCTGCAATCTGATTGGTTGAGGGGAGAGAGCAATCCTCTCACTTCTTCCCCGGGTCCTAGCTTGACTGGAGTTAACGCTCGGCTCTTTGCAGCTTCCTCCTAGAGGAAGTTCCCGCAGTAAAGACAGCAGTAAGTTAGTGAGTGAGTATAAATCTAAGGAGCAGCGAATACTGTTCGTTCGCCACCCGGAGCAATTTACGGCCTATGTTGTTTTCATGTGGCTTATATTCAGAACCATCCTTGAGTTGTCAGCTTTCCGAAGGCAGTGTCAGCTTTTTTGAAGCGGTTGACTAGCTTTTGCCAATTTTCTAGGTTGGCATGTACGAATATTCAAATATTGGGGGGAGAAATAGTAATTAAAAATGCCCACTGCTGGCTTCTTTTTTTCTATTCATTCATGGGATGTGGGCGTCGCTGGCGAGACCAGCATTTATTGCCCATCCCTAATTGCCCTTGAGAAGGTGGTGGTGAGCCGCCTTCTTGAACCATCGCAGTCCATGTGGTGAAGATTCTCCCACAGTGTTCTTAGGAAGAGAGTTCCAGGATCTTGACCCAGCGACGATGAAGGAACGGCGATATATTTCCAAATTGGGATGGTGTGTGACTTGGAGGGGAACGTGCAGGTGGTGTTGTTCCCATGTGCCTGCTGCCCTTGTCCTTCTAGGTGGTACAGGTCGCGGGTTTGGGAGGTGCTGTCGAAGAAGCCTTGGCAAGTTGCTGCGGTGCATCCTGTGGATGGTACTCACTGTAGCCAGTGGTGGAGGGAGTGAATGTTTAGGATGTTGGATGGGGTGCCAATCAAGCGGGCTGCTTTGTCCTGGATGGTGTCGAGCTTCTTGAGTGTTATTGGAGCTGCACTCATCCAGGCAAGTGGAGAGTATTCCATCACACTCCTGACTTGTGCCTTGTAGATGGTGGAAAGGCTTTGGGGAGTCAGGAGGTGAGTCATTCACCACAGAATACCCAGCCTCTGACCTGCTCTTGTAGCCACAGTATATATATGGCTGGTCCAGTTAAGTTTCTGGTCAATGGTAAACAAAAGAGACCTGTAGTTTTTAAATAACTTGTACAATTTACACGGCAGGGATTGGAACTTGTAATTTAAACTACTTACCTGCTAAGATGTTCTTCCCTTTTAACAATATATTAAGTTAAAAGCAGTCATTGAAGGAATTAAGGTACTATATTAGATAATGCAAATGCTTCATACTCCTTTATAAGCTGCTGAGCCTAGGCAGGTCAACAAGGACCCAAGGTGCCTCAGCATTCTCTGTGTGTACACAGATGAATCAGAGCTGGGAGGAAATTTTACCTTTGAAATAATGAAAAAAAACCTTCTAAAATTTTAATGGCTAGAGTTAATTCATTGCTTCCATGTTTAAAACAAATACCTTCAAAGCTGTGGGATTGAAATAACCACTTAATCAACATTGTTGAGTTGCCAGAAGTAGAGATCTGTGTTTCCCGCTCAAATTTTCAAATGACACACACACACACACAAACACACTCTCGACGTGACCTCAAGTCACACTGCGTGCCTGACCCTGGGTACATGTCCAATCCTCCTATAAAAGAGCCGCAAGTGAAGCCTCTGAAACTCACCCACTCCTCCTATCCTTCAGTTTTCAGCAGTTGATGTAACACTCCCTAGACACATGCCTAAGTTGCCTGTGCATTAATCTGGCCTTGTTCAAACTGAGGTATCACGAGTAAATCCAATAGGCAGAATTTAGGAGTGGGCGTGAATTGTATACATGTCGACTGTCAGTATCTCATGCTGGCAGTGTTCTGGAGGCCCAGTCCACATATCTGCTTTTGCTCAGAAAAACAAGCCCCTCTCCCCTCAGCGTTGTTCTTATCATTAATACAAGTCGTTCCAGCCTCTATATACTGTAGGCAGGAATTCACACGTAAGTATGCAGTGGCCAGTATCACTTCAAATTGCAGCAGTATTCAGGTATGAGAGAAAAGGGGATGCCAGAGGGAATGGGGGGAAAATGAAGCAGGAGAAGGCAGAGGACAGAAGCCAGAAGAAATGCTTTGGGGTGAGAAAGAGCGAGTAAGAGCATTAATGGGGAAAAGGAGAAGATATAGAGGGGAATCAGTGCCAGCATTAACTGAGTGGGGGAAAGTGCCAAAAGTAATTGAAGCAGGAGGGGAAAAGTACCAACGTTAATGAGGAGAGAGGATGAAAAGCGTGCCTGCTTGAATGGAGGAAGGAGAAAGTATACCAGCCTGAACTGGGTTGCAAGGAGAGAAGAATGCCTGATTGAAGTGAGCAGTGAGTGTGGAGCACTAGAGTAATCTGGAATAGTTTAACGAGGGGAGAATGACTCTATGGAAAGGTGAGGAGTTGGATGGGATACAGTGTCTTTGTGAACTGGGAGTATCAAAGGGAGTAGACAGCCTCTGTAAACTGGGCCATGCTCCTGGACCCCTAGGAATACACCACCATTTTTTTGCCTTCAACGTTTGGACTTCCACTTTCAGGCTTTCAGGTACTTCATTTTTTTTTCCTTGGAATGAGTGAAGAAATGTTGGGTACACCTACTGCTATAGATGCAAAGCGTTCGATTCACATATCATAGGCTTATGGCCTGTGTTGTCTTTTTTGAAGCTGTTGCTCAGCTTTTGCTAATTTTCTCGGTTGGCAAGTACAAGGTCTGGTCGCAAATCTATCTCTGATTTATCGTGCCCTATCTCTATATCAATATCAGTATGAAACTTAGCCCAAAGCAGACATGATCAAAACTAATACCAATTCCATATGTGTAAAGCTGAGTGATTAAAATTGAATGGCACTGAGAAAAGGGTGTGTTGTTTGGATTTGGTTTATGTTTAGTTCAGGTTCAGGTGCCCACAAGTTGGAAGTCCGTCCCATTATGATTGCTTCTCTGTGTTCTTATTCCCTTTTCTGGTACAAAAAATAAATAAAATGTCAGTGAAAACTGCTTTTTTGGAAATGCAAAGGATTTCTTTGTTTCTTATCAAAGAAATTCTGGTACACTCAATTTTGTCTGCATCACCCGAGCATCTATTAAGATCCTCTCTTTGGGTGAGTCCATTTTTTAATCGGAACTCGGTTACTTAGGACTTCAGTCAGACCAATGATCCCAAACTACTTTAGTTGGTGTTTTGTTACATATGCAGAAACAAAGAACAGTTCTTGTTCGCCATCTGTAAAACTGGTTGATAAGAGTGAATGCTGTCAGAAATTCTAATTCCAATCATTAACAACCAGGTGTCTCATGATGTATATTCATCTGTCTAAATTCCTGTTGGTTAGTGGAGGGGTGGCCTGATGGTGAGTGTTGGTCTGTTGATATCTGCTGGTTAGTGGCCTTGTGAGCAGAAGTATTCCATTTGGTCTGAATTATACAAGTAAAAATAACAATTTTTTTTATTCATCCTTCCTCCTTACAATAAGTGAATTGCCTTATAATGTTACTGAACTGGTTGAATTATTTTGAATAAATAATTCAAAATAATTCATAAGAAGCAACTCCATTTTGACTGGTGCATATTAACTCTAACATCCAGGTTGAGTATAGTGGGTATGAGTTTCACTGGCTGATGTCAATTCAAACTCCAGGTCCATATTAACTGAATGTCCATCCCTAGTAATTGGTCATTTCACTGCCACGGATCAATTTTTCACAGATGTCAAAAAGACACTCGGTAGATGACAGCAGGAACTAATGCTCCAGAATCTGTCTTAAAAGGCTCAGTCCTTTACTCAGACGTTTTCTGGTCACGTGTCAGCCTTGACTCAGTAATAGCACTCTTGCCTCTAAGTCGGAAAGATGTGGGTTCAAAGTCCCATTCCAGAGAACTGAGCACTTAATCTAGGCTGACACTCCAGCGCAGTCTGTTAGATGAGACCTTAAACCAAGGCCCCGTCTGCCCTCTCAGGTGGATGTAAAAGATCCCATGGCATTATTTAAAGAAGAGCAGTGGAGTTCTCTCAGGTGTCCTGGCCAATATTTATCCCTCAACCAACATCACCAAAAACAGATTATCTGGTCATTATCTTGTTGCTGTCACGTTTCCCTACATTACAACAGTGACAACACTTCAAAAGTACTTCATTGGCTGTAAAGTGCTTTGGGGCATTCTGAGGTCATGAAAGGTGCATGTTCTTTCTTTCTATGTAAGTGGTCTTAAAACAGCAAGAGGTTCTACTTTTTGTGAAGCAATCTTTCAATTTTATTTTTTGGGTATTAACCACTGAAGTTTCCTTTTTTAAATTATACTAAAATTCATACTGTAATGAATTTACTGCTTTCATGAAATGCCTCATAGTTCTGACATTGTACATTTTTTAGGCAAAAGATAAGATATCTAGGTTAATGATGACTGCAGTGCAGCTTGTTCAAAACTGAATGTAGGTTTGTACCAGTGAAAGGGTTACATTGCTTGCATAAGCTGTGAGCTGTTACAGTAAGCAGAACATCGCACTGCTAATGGTGTGGTTAAGATATTCATTCACTACTAACTCATTTTTATGCTGGTCCTGAGTCGTGGCTCTTTCACGCCAGTGAGAGAATCTCTGTCACTCACTGTAACGGGCGATCTATCCTCTATTTACTAATCAATAAAGATTGCAGAAATGTGTATTGTTTACCATGGGCTTCAGCGACAAGCTGGTGGTGGTTTTTTTTGTGGCATGAGATAAATCTGAGTTCTAAATTAACACCAGTGTGCCAAGTGCTTGATGAACATACGCCTTGGTGTTCATTCTTGCTGTTAGGTTATGAGTTTCCTAATGACTACAGTTATGGATGAGTGAGTTAGCTGTGGTTCAAAGTTTTCAGAGGCAACTGTGCAGAGCATACGTAACCATGCCTCTCAAAAATAGCTTGACTCATTGTACCTCGCCCCCAGAAAAAAGAATCTGTAAATGTACAACTGTCCTCTTTTTCAAATGAAAGGCAATCTCCTTTCTAAAAGTAGGTTTCATACACCCTGTGCATGTGTAGATGACAAATTGGAAACAAGACTGAGATGAGCTGGCAGAAGGTGGGCTTTGAACCTGTATGATTGAGCGCTCAAAATTCGGGCAAGGTTGGATTCGGGGAGTTTGATTCACTGGCACTTATTTGATCTTGTGTGTAGCCCTTTAAACACAATATATTGTATACACATAGATCTTATATCATTTTTTATTGTTCCAAGCTTTAACTTAAATTAGTGATTGCAATGTCCATTGCAGATGACTACTTTTTAAGTGGGGCTTAGTGAAACAATGGACCTGATATTTACGGGGAGGCGGGGAGGGAGTGGGAGCAACTGTCAGCAGCCAGGAAACCTGAAAATACGGAAAACATGGAGATCCTGCAGAATTTAACGGCCGGACCTTATTTGAAATTTTTTCTCTATTTCCCGCCCGGCAGCTGGCCAGATTGAGAGGCTGGCGGGCTGTTGGGCGGGAAGGCCTGCGGTAGAATGCCGCAGCTGGGGACCGAAGAGGAGGGAGGGAGAGATCGCGGGGTGGGGGGGAGAAATCATGGTGGGGAGGGAAAATATTGAATCACGGCGGGGGGAGAGATTGCGGGGGTGGTCGGCAGATTGCAGGGGGGTTTGGCCGATTGCAACAGATTTGCTTGGGGAGCCGGGGGGGGAGCACTCCTACTCCCCCGGCCCACAAACAATACTGGAAAAACTCTTACCTGCTGGATCCGACAGTTCTCGCCTCTCTTTAGCTGCTGGGTTTCCCGAGCCCCAGGAAATCCATCCAGCAGCAGTCCAATCCAAATAGTGGCTAAAATCTGATGCACGGAACCTCATTTAAATATTAGAATTACCCACCCGCCAATCGAGAATGGTACTGGCCCGCCTCCCAACCCGCCCCGGTTAAACCAGAAGTAAGCACGTTCCCGGCGGGCTGGGGTCGGGGTTCCCATTTTTAAAAATTTAACCCACCCCCCCTGCCCATCCTGGGGGACTAAAATTCCCCCCAATATCTTTGTCATGAAGTATGAATATGAAACATGCCAAGATATATAGCATATTATTGTATGCTCTTATTGTGTCTGTATGTAGAATAGCTTTTGCTGCAAAACATATCCTTGAATACACTTGAGAAATAGTAAATATTTAAAGGTGCTGTACCTCAGAGAATGGCCCCACTATTTTGGGGAGATAACTGCAAAATGCTTCATATGGTTAACTTTGAATTTATGAATCACAGAATCAAAAGGCTTAAAATTTCAAAGCCTTCAGCATAGTAGTAGCTTAGGTTTAATTATGCACAAAAGAAGGTTTACTTAGAACCAGAGAGCTGTGTGGGAAGTGAATGATGTCCTGTGCAGTATTTAGTGGACTATGTGTGATTTATATCTTAACATAGGTACCTCTCCAGTACAATTTCCAGCTCCCTGTTTATAACATTGTATATACCTGATATGACAGCACTGAACTGTAACTACTGACACTTGATCTTATACTCTTAAATAGAAAGGGTCTTGTCTTCTCAGTGAGGCATCATGCAAGGGATGTAGGTGTCCATGTTCACAATTCACTAAAAGCTTGTGCCCAGGTACAAAAAGTAATCGAAAAGGCAAATGGAATGTTGATCTTTATCTCTTGGGGGCTGAAATACACTCAGAATTACATAGAATTTACAGCAGGCAAACAGGCTGTTCGGGCCAACCGATCTATGCTGGTGTTTATGCTCGACAGAAACCTCCTCCCTTCCTACTTCTTCTAACTATATCATAACCTTCTATTCCTTTCTCTCTCATGTACTTATCTAGCTGGATTTATGAGTGACTATCTTATTTTTGTGATCCCTAGTTTTGGATTCCTCACAAGTGGAAATATTATCTATACGTCTACCCTATCAAACCCCTTCATAATTTTAAAGACCTTAATTTTAAACACAAAAGTGAGGAAGTGATGCTTCAGTTGTATAAAGCCTTGGTCAGGCCCCAACTGGAGTACTGCGTTCAGTTTTGGGCACCAAGCCTCAGAAAAGATATATTGGCCTTGGAAGTGGTACAGTGCAGGTTCACCAGAATGATACCCAGGTTTAAAGGGTTAAATTATGAAGACAAGTTGCATAAATTTAGTTTGTATTCCCTTAAGTTTAGATGATTGAGGTCTTTAAAATGATAAAGGGATTCAATAGGATAGATACGGAAAAACTATTTCCTCTGGTGGGGGAATCCAGAATGAGGGGGCATAATCTTAAAATTAGAGCTGGACCGTTTAGGAATGAAATCAGGAAGCATTTTTTCACACAAAGGATAGTGGAAATCTGGAATTCTCTCCCCCAAAAGGCTGTGAATGCTGGTTCAATTGAAATTATCAAGACTGAGATCGATAGATTTTTATTAAGTAAGGGAATCAAGGGATATGGAGCAAAGGCAGGCAAATGGAGTTGAAGTACAGATAAGCCATGATCTAACTGAATAGGCTCAAGAGCTGAATGGCCTATTCCTGTTCCTAGGTTCCTAAAAGACACTTTACCACTTTTATATATAGCATACACATAATTATGTCTTTAGGAATGTAACAATATTCTCCTGATATCACACTCGTTCAGAATTGTACATTTTGTGCGTCTACTAGATGACCACGTGTGGCCTTGCTCATGGATAGTCTGGGGTCTGGAACATAGTTCTGATGCTTAATTACTGAGATGAAGACGTGTTTAAGTTGTCTTCTCCTTTTAAGGCCACTATTCAGATAATGCTTGTAGGAAAGTGATCTGAATAGGCACATCTTGTGGTCAACTGGAAGCTAATCGCTGGAGAAAGTTTGGAGAACTTGCAAATCCCTATTCCAAGACTCTTATTACGACTGATTCCACGATAAACATTTCCCTGTCTAATGTATGCATCACAATGGCTGCTTGGGAAAGTCCCCAGTGGAATCTGCTGCAGTGCCAATGCTCCCTTGTAGCTTTCAAACCAGCCAGTTCAATTTTTATGAACATTTATAAAATCTGCACTGCTTGGAGTCATGCATGATTTTCACTGTGAAGATTGAGTGCCCTTTTTTCCTTTTTTTTACAGTTTTTGTTTGCCAATTTTCTCTCCTCCTCCATCTCTGAACACGTTCCGCTGTTCCACTGTCGTCCTATACGAACATATGAATTATGAGCAGGAGTAGGCCATTCGGCCCCTCGAGCCTGCTCTGCCATTTGATAAGATCATGGCTGATCTGATTGTGACCTCAACCCTACTTTCCCATCTACCTACTATAACCTTTGAGTAGCTTGTTAATCAGGAATCTATCGAACTCAGCCTTAAAAATATTCAGCCAGGACCACTCGGCTCCAGGCCTCATTACAGCCTTGGTCCAAACATGGAAAAAAAGAGCTGAATTCCAGAAGTGAGGTGAGAGTGACTGCCCTTGACATCAAAGCAGCATTTCACCGAGTGTGGCACCAAGGAGCCCTAGTAAAATTGAAGTCAATGTGAATCAGGGGGAAAACTCTCCAGTGGCTGGAGTCATACTGAGCACAAAGGAAGATGACAGTGGTTGTTGGTGGCCAATCATCTCAGCCCCAGGGCATTGCTGCAGGAGTTCCTCAAGGCAGTGTCCTAGGCCCAACCATCTTCAGCTGCTTCATCACTGACCTTCCCTCCATCATAAGGTCAGAAATGGGGATGTTCGCTGATGATTGCACAGTGTTCAGTTCCATTCCAACCCCTCAGATAATGAAGCAGTCCGAGCCCGCATGCAGCAAGACCTGGACAACATCCAGGCTTGGGCTCATAAGTGGCAAGTAACATTCGCGCCAGACAAGTGCCAGGCAATGACCATCTCCAAAGAGAGAGTCTAACCACCTCCCCTTGACATTCAACGGTATTACCATCGCCGAATCCCCCACCATCAGCATCCTGGGGGTCACCACTGACCAGAAACTTAACTGGACCAGCCATACAAATACCGTGGCTACAAGAGCAGGTCAGAGGCTGGGTATTCTGCGGCGAGTGACTCACCTCTTGACTCCCCAAAGCCTTTCTACCATCTACAAGGCACAAGTCAGGAGTGTGATGGAATACTCTCCACTTGCTTGGATGAGTGCAGCTCCAACAACACTCAAGAAGCTCGACACCATCCAGGACAAAGCAGCCTGCTTGATTGGCACCCCACCCACCACCCTAAACATTCACTCCCTTCACCGCCGGCGCACAGTGGCTGCAGTGTGTACCATCCACAGGATGCATTGCAGCAACTCGCCAAGGCTTCTTCGACAGCACCTCCCAAACCCTCGACCTCTACCACCTAGAAGGACAAGAGCAGCAGGTACATGGGAACAACACCACCTGCACGTTCCCCTCCAAGTCACACACCATTCCAACTTATTAGCATGTAAAAAGGAGTGGTTAGCTAACAGGAAACAGAGAGTAGGCATAAATGGGTCATTTTCAGGTTGGCAAGATGTAACGAGTGGAGTGCCACTCGTTACATCTTGCCAAGGGATTCAAAGGTTATAGTTTTTAAAAATTCATTCATGGGATGTGGGCGTCGCTGGCGAGGCCAGCATTTATTGCCCATCCCTAATTGCCCTTGAGAAGGTGGTGGTGAGCTGCCTTCTTGAACCGCTGCAGTCCGTGTGGTGAAGGTTTTTGCCCACTCACTTAACCTATCTATATTCCTTTGCAGACTCCTTATGTCCTCTTCACAACTTACTTTCCTACCTACCTTTGTATCATTAGCAAATTTAGCAACCTTACATTTGGTCCCTTCATCCAAGTCATTGATATATCGCCGTTCCTTCATCGTCGCTGGGTCAAAATCCTGAAACTCCCTTCCTAACAGCACTGTGGGAGAACCTTCACCACACGGACTGCAGCGGTTCAAGAAGGCGGCTCACCACCACCTTCTCAAGGGCAATTAGGGATGGGCAATAAATGCTGGCCTCGCCAGCGACGCCCACATCCCATGAATGAATTTTAAAAAACTATAACCTTTGAATCCCTTGTTAATCAGGAATCTATCTATCTCAGCCTTAAAAATATTCAATGATCCTGCCTCCACCGCTCTCTGGGGAAATGAGTTCCGGACTCACGACCCTCTGAGAGAAAAAAATTTCTCCTCATCTCCATCTTAAATGGGACACCCCTTATTTTTAAACTGTGGCCCTTAGTTCTAGTCTCTCCCACAAGGGGAAACATCCTTTCAGCATCTACCCCTTCTAGTCCCCTCAGGATCTTATATGTTTCAATAAGATCACCTCTCATTCTTCTAAACTCCAGTGTATACAGGCCCAACTTATCGAACCTTTCCTCATAAGATAACCCCCTCATCCCAGGAATCAGTCGAGTGAACCTTCTCTGAACCGCTCCAAAGCAATTATGTCTTTCTTAAATAAGGAGACCAAAACTGCACACAGTATTCTAGATGTGGTCTCACCAATGCCCTGTACAACTGTAGCAAAACATCCCAATTTTTTATTCCATTCCCCTTGCAATAAATGACAACATTCCATTTGCCTTCCTAATCACTTGCTGTACCTGCATGCTAACTTTTTGTGATTCATGTACTAGGACACCCAGATCCCTTTGTACCTCAGAGTTCTGCAATCTCTCTCCATTTAAATAATATACTGCTTTTCTATTCCTCCTGCCAAAGTGGACAAGTTCACATTTTCCCACATTATACTCTATCTGCCAAATTTTTGCCCACTCACTTAACCTATCTATATTCCTTTGCAGACTCCTTATGTCCTCTTCACAACTTACTTTCCTACTTACCTTTGTATCATTAGCAAATTTAGCAACCTTACATTTGGTCCCTTCATCCAAGTCATTGATATAGATTGTAAATAGTTGAGGCCCAAGCACTGATCCCTGTGGCACTCCACTCGTTACATCTTGCTAACCTGAAAATGACCCATTTATGCCTACTTTCTGTTTCCTGTTAGCTAACCAATCCTTTATCCATGTTATCCCCTACACCACGAGCCTTTGATGCGGCACCTTGTCAAATGCCTTCTGGAAATCCAAGTACACCACATCCACAGAATCCCCTTTATCCACATTGCTTGTTACTTCCTTAAAGAACTCTAATGAATTAGTCAAACATGATTTCCCTTTCTATAGTATAGTAGCTCACCAAGCAGCCATTCTCCAGGTGTGGCAGGAATGATTGGCAACTTACTTGACCCGACAGGACATCATTGCAGAGCCTGACTCCGCTGTCACCCAATGTCAACACACGTGCATTTTTCCAGCAGGGTTACTGGACAATGATCAGGAGTGGGGAATTTGTTGATTTCTTCTCTGCCGAGCTTAGGGAACCTGAAGCCAATTGTATCACCCCAACTGCTGCCTTGGTTCATATCAACTTACTCAGCACAGACTAAGAGCAGAAGCTGGGAACTTTTGCTTTTTATGACTTAGTTATGCTATGGGGCAGATTTTCCTCTTCATTGCCCCGGCTGGTGGATGCTCAGTTCCCAGTTGCACCAAAGAGGAAATGAGGACGGAGACCTATTACATCAGGTCTCTGCCTCACAACGCTGCCCTGGGACTTCCAGGGTTTCCCCAAATTCAACATAACTAGCCCTACACCTGGTGTAGGTGCTGGCCCAAAGTTATGATTTTGATGAGGTGCTGGGGAGCATTCTAGCACTCCTGCTTCACCTCCTTCTCTCTGTACCCATGTATAGTTCAAGTACGGAGAGGTACTTGAAGCAACCTGGCAATAGGGCTTGCACTGGGATCCACTACGGACCAGCAGGAGCCAGAAAGCCTCAGTGCTGGCAGCCATGAGCAGAGCTGCAGGCCTCTGCTCTTGCTTCTGCTCTCAATTCCATCATGGAAATGGCCTGGGCCAGAAAAGTTGAAGGCGCCCCTCCTGCCACAGGACCAGCCCACCTCCAGTAAGCTGAGTCCTTCAGGCATCCAGCACGGGCACAGGGAGAAAAATCGGCCCTATTGCCATTGTTATCTGAGCCACAGAAGGAGCTGTAGATTCCAGGGCCGATTTTCAGAGCATAGGCAGAAAACCTTCTCCACTGGATGCAACTAGCGAGAAACTGCAAGCGCGCTGCCTGCGATTTTCCGTCGATTGAAATTACTGGCCATCAGCAATGTGTACTCAGAAAATTGTTCCTTACACCCCTTCAAATATTAATTAGCCTGTGACCAATTGGAAATTAAGATTAAATCATACAGGATAGTACTCTGCTGGGAATTAGTGCTCCCTTCCAGCTGATCGGATTACATACTTGAACAAAGATATACTTACGAAATTACAATCCTCTTTCACTCCCTGCTTTTTCTGGGCAGAAAATAAATGTATATTTTGAATGATCCACCACGCACATTTGGACACGTATTTCACTATCTGTGCTCGTCAGTGCTATACATTTAATAAACCAATTGCTCACTTGTGTAGTCAATCAACCCCAATTCAACAACAACCATTTTAATTTATTTTTAAGCTGCACTGTCCAGTGTGCAGCTGAGCCATACAGAAGATCCTTGGTTTGATTCCCAGTCGGTGCCGACTTAGCTGACCTCAGCCTTGGCAGCCGTAACAAGGAGGAAACATAATCTGTCAGGGTTCCCACTCCTGATCGCTACCCAGCATCCCCTGCTGAAAAGTGTGTCCTTGTGGACACTGGGTGAGTGCAAGATCAGACTCTGATGGCTCCCATGATCGAATAGTCTGCCATCATTTGCTGTGTAGACTCACCATATGAAGAATGGCTATTGGACTGAAGTCTTAGAGGGTCGTTGGTTTCTGCAGAGCCGTATTCCAACAGGAATACTTTCCAGCAGGAGTCACTGTGTAGCCATCAGGAGCAGGAACCCTGGTGGGTTTGAACTTCCCAAACCCAGAGGTATTGAGGCTGCAGCAAAGACCAAGGACTTTACTTGGAACCTTCCGATCCATATGGCTCAGTTCCATACTGAGGAGTGAACTTTCCAACCAAAAAGAAACAGATCCGATCTTTATTTCAAATCAAAGTTGTGTGAATTAATTTTGTTTATCTTTAGAATATCAAGTTGAATTGAATTTGATATTGTTCTGATTTGACAAAATTCTCTAAGATGTGTTATGCACATGCTGGCCACACCAACTCACATCTATGTATAGATTAGTAATGACCCCTACTCATTGCTCATTCTTTATCATTTGAAAAGCATTGAATTCCCAATTTATGTTTGCACAATGCTTGGCCAATCATATCCT
The DNA here is from genome assembly GCF_035084215.1 of Heptranchias perlo. Taxonomy (NCBI): domain Eukaryota; kingdom Metazoa; phylum Chordata; class Chondrichthyes; order Hexanchiformes; family Hexanchidae; genus Heptranchias; species Heptranchias perlo. Next base: position 49,899,518 of record NC_090326.1, on the reverse strand, counting down.
CCCTTATGAGTATTGTCAATTTCTGCCAAGTGAGTAATCTCTTATCCCAAATATTCAGAGTAAGGTAAGGGAGTACACAATAAATGGGAAGATACTGAGAGGTGTAGAGGAACAAAGGGACCTTGGAGTGCATGTCCACAGATCCCTGAAGGTAGCAGAACAGGGAGATAAGGTGGTTAAAAAGGCATAAGGAATACTTTCATTTATTAGCCGAGGCATAGAATATAAGAGCAGGGAGGTTATACTAGAACTGTATAAAACACTAGTTAGGCCACAGCATGAGTAATGCGTACAGTTCTGGTCACCACATTACAGGAAAGATGTGATTGCACTAGAGAGGGTACAAAGGGGATTTACGAGGATGTTGCCAGGGCTGGAGAATTTTAGCTATGAGAAAAGATTGGATAGGCTGGGGTTGTTTTCTTCGGAACAAAGGAGGCTGAGGGGCGATTTAATTGAGGTATATAAAATTATGACTGAACTAGATAGGATGGATAGGGAGGACCTATTTCCCTTAGCAGAGCGGTCAGTGACCAGGGGGCATAAATTTAAAATAATTGGAAGAGGAATTGGAGGGGAGCTGAAGAGAAATTTTTTCACCCAGAGGGTGGTGGGGATCTGGAGCTCACTGCCTGAGAGGGTGGTAGAAGCAGAAACCTTCAACTCATTTAAAAAGTACTTGGATGTGCACTTGAAGTGCCGTAACCTACAGGGCTACGGACCAAACGCTGGAAAGTGGGATTAAGCTGGAAAGCTCTTTTTCGGCTGGCACAGACACGATGGGCTGAATGGCCTCCTTCTGTGCCGTAACTTGTTATGATTCAGTCATTAATTAATCCAAGTGATCAGTTATCCAGATGAGTTACTTATCTTGAACAGTCATTTATCCAGCATCCAGAATAAAGTAGAAAATCATAACTTCCACAATTCTGACATACTTTTAGTTCACTTTTACATTTAGTGGAACATTTTCTAAAATGTAAACTGTTTCATACTGATCATCAGCCATGATCTCATTAAATGGCGGAGCAGGCTCGAAGGGCCAAATGACCTACTCCTGCTCCTATCTCTTATGTTCTTATGCTCTTATACTATCATTGTGCTTCAGTACATCCGGCTAAATAATAGAAGTAACATATATAAAGGGATTGGACTAGAAGTCTGGTGAATGTATAACATGGGGACAGTAACATTGATTGAACAGGAATTTAAAATTGCCCTTATATTCAGTGTTTACTGCTGGTGGTAGCTCCAAAATTGGTGGCAAATGGTGAATATAACCTAGCAGGCAATCTTACCTTTGGTGGTAGCACACACCACCAAAACAGGTGGTTCTGATGCACATCTCCATTGGCAGTGCCACCTCCGCTGGCAGCATAAATGCAAAGCGGCTTGTCGTTGGAGGCAGCCATGTTGTTTGGTTATTTGGCCGAGTGACTGCAATGCTCCAGCCTGCCCCCTGCACCAGTCAAGCATTTTATGTTATTGTTCTATAGATCTTCCGTGACTACTGGAGAAGGCACAGGCCCCAGCAAAATATAGTCACAGATTACAAATGTAAAGCAACCGCACAGTTGCTATAAAGTGGATCTGCCATGCAATAAAAAGAGGTAGGCTGGCAGCTCTTACTGGGGGATCAGCTCAGGAAACATTTCTCCAATAAAAATACAGTGTAAAATATAAAAGTTTAGTAACAGGCGTGACTCCAAGTAAAAACTGCAGACTGATTTTGGATTATCATCTGCCATTCAGCTAATAGGAATATTCTCTTAAGTGCTGTGGACTGTTCCAATGATCTAGAGCCAATGAAATGCCACATGAGCTATTAAGCATAGTGACCTTTCAATTAGTTTCATTTTTTTTGGTGCTAAAGTTAGCTGTTCCACTGAGAGCATTAGTGAATGCAGCGGAACAACCTTTTGTGTCAAGCAACAGTCTGACTTCGCCGAGGACAATCCTGGTTTTTCATGAACTTTTTTTTTGATCCTTGCACCCCATTTTGGTTCTCAAGTGTCCCTCAGTGTGAATCGTGGTATAAAAGTTAAAAAATAAAATGCCACTCACTGATCAGAAAACAAACAAAACAAAAGGGAGCAGCCTGCTTGGAAAATATCAGGAAAAAGCACACAGCCACCTCGAAAAGGAAGAGTAGTGTTCCAGGAGAGCATGCCCTTGGAGCACGAGTTAGATTCGGAGTCTCCTAGCATGAAATTTCCTGGGAATAGAAATTGGAAATGCTGGCCACTCTGGGGATTTTATTCAGACACAAAAAAAAGCTGTTTAGTGCCTCAGAGGGTTAACCAGCGGAAGCATTTTGTGCAGGATTACTTTACAGCTAAATATTTATATGCCAGGCAATTGAAATAAGTCATTTAGCGCAAAAATCTTTTCTTGGTAGGATTCTATGAATACATTAGTTCTTTAGCTGCAGATTTCTATGAATAAGGAAATAATGTATTCCCAAAATAATTGAATGTTTTTATTTCAATCTGAATGTTATTTCCTTTTTCTTTTGTTTTTACATATTACATCTTACCTATGAATAAAGAGAAAACATAAGCTTTAAGGGCGTGTTACAGAATGTTACTGCTGTTGAAACAGTGCTTTGATCAATAATCTGCTGGATTCTGATTTTATTCAGTGTATGTGGGAGCAGAAAAGGCTACTTTATCTCAGTGGGGGGGGGGGTGCTTGATCTGAAAATGATTTATAATTTTCTGGCTGTTTCACCTTTTATTATCACAGATCATGAAATAAAGCAGATTATAAGGGGGGAGTGAAATTACTTAAGACTTCAAACGTAGAGAGGTCATCCATCACGATGTATGTGTGTGGGGTTGGGGGGGAGGCTCTTTTAACATAAAGCTCTTCACTATAACACTCCCACTGCATTCATTTGCAAATTCCTCAGCCTGAAAGACACAGGATTCCCAGTGCCCCTAGTCCGTGCAGAGCAGAGACTCCATAGCAAGTACACAGTCCTGTCACTCCTCCTCTGCTTGAGGCGGATTTTTTTTTTATTATTGTTAATCAGAGGACCGAACGGCCACCAATCAGCAAGCTGACAGGCAGAGAGATTTTCCCCCTCGGCTGCGGGTCCCTGCCTCCGAGAGCTAAAAAAAAGTGATGCTGAGAGCAGGCGCCTGAAGTAGATGGAACAAGAAGTGAGTCTTGGAATCTCAACAGCCGAAAAGCAACCGCAGCACTGAGTGGCACAAGGGACAGACAGCGGCGTGTTACTTATCAGTACTGTACCGTGTCAGGAGAAGTAGCAGACTACCTAATACTGTGCTCGAGGTAAGTGTTTTTACCTTCTGTCCTAATAGAGCCTTGGTTCTACACATGGGAGGTTGCCAAGAGATATAAAGATAATCCAGAAAGGGTGTTCGTTTTCTCCTCCTCTTTCTTAATGCTCATTTTGTTTTCGTGCAGAAGCAACGCTTGTGATTGTCATTGTTGTAATAAAATGCATATTTAATCTGTATTAAAGTCCTATGAAGTTAACTGCTTCTGGCAGCTTTTCTTTTTGTTTTAGATGGGGGACTCGTACGATGCGCTTGTGTCGGAGGTAGAATTCAGTGGGGGCTTGTTGCAGTTAACAGAACAAATTTGCGCTGGGTTTCGCGATGTGAAGCCGAGTAGGAATGTGTATGCGTGTGTGTTCCAGTTAACTTTAGTAGTTTGTGTTAATTGTACTGCGCCGTGTCAACCGTGCCGGGGCTGAGCGCACTGTAAAATCTTTAATAGGCTGTGAGTTACAGTGCAATAGCAAGGAGAGGGTGTCAGCGGCAGAGAGCGTCTGCTAAATGTGCCACTCGCAAGCTGCAGTGACAAATCATTCCGGTACTGAGGCAAAGCTGATAGAGTGGGGGGAGGGAGGAGAGAAGGCTCGTCCTGTCTGGTCTGGGATATGCATTAGTGTCTGTGTCTGTGTCCAAGGTCAACCTTGCATCTGAAAAGCAACATGCGATAGAAACAGAAGGGCTCGCACAACCTGAGCTGCCCTCCAGCATCCCTAACTCCGCCAGAAACCCAGTATCAGCGGAGTTTTAACACGGGCGTTTTTTTCGGCATCTGCTCGCAGCATCACTTTCTAGCTCTCCACTCAATATTTAGTATTGGGCGGTACAATTTTTTTTGTAGTTGTTTGAAATTCTAGTCACAAAAAAAAAATCATCGATTGGTGTTTCCAGAAAGACCGGTGTGAACATATCTGCCAAGTCCCCAAAAATCTGTTTACTTTCTGTAATTGTCAATGGTTTTACCAAGGAGCGTTTACATTTTCACCCAACTCCTCCTGCATGTATCATTGCGACGCGTGTGCTGCTTGCTGTGTGTGGAGCTCGTCTTGCGATTGAGCAGGAAAGTCAGGTACTGTAAGTAGCACGAGTACTAGTTAGAAATCACAACAAATGTCAGCCCCCGGGGGGAGTAACTAAAACGTTTGTTTTAGTTTGCAGTTGCTTTAACCCTTTGAGGACTGGGTGTCCTTGGTTCGCTCTAGCATTGTAGGCAGATTTCCCTCTTGTCATATGCTGTATTTGTTAATCAATGGAAATGGAGAAATCTATCAAAACGAATGTGATTCACGTTTAGTGACACGAATGAATAGAACGATTTTAAAATTTCGTACATTTATAAAAAGGGCACTTAAAAAAAAAGTGCTTATTAAAGCATCGGATAAATGTGTATAATGCTGAGAAGCGCCGCGTTTGTCCAGCTGCTGCCATTGTGCCTGGTCGGAGAGTGGTGAGTGCTCACTAAAGAGGGTGAGCGCTTGGGTTCCTGGGTGTATTAAAAGTCAGCTTCTGTTGAACACCGTGTCCGAGAGTGGCACAAGTGAAACCCGCCGTGTCCGCAAGGAAATGATTGAAATGTTTCAATTCATCCTGGGCTATACCACTCAGCTGAGCTAATTCCATTATTTGGTCGGTCATGTTGACAGGTTACAGGTAGATAATAACTAGTGTGTTATACAGTGACAATTGTGTAATTTCACACCAAATTTCGGGGGGGGGGGATACAACAGGCGCCAGTGCCTCGAGCAATTATGAGGTAGAACGGCCGAATATATTCACCATTATCCGGTGCAGTTTGAATGACCTATAACAAAAATGAGACAGCACAGAAATAGTCCCGTGTAAACACACAGCAGTGTTTTAACCCATTCAGCCACCTGTGTGATACAGTGCAATATACAAACCAATGTAAATTCACTTAGACCTTCTTAGTTCTTTCAGTGTTGCGTTAGCATTTCTGCTCAATTCCAAAAGTCTTAACAACATTCAACTTTCCCCCCCCCCCCCCCCGTGTCTGGCACTGAATGGTGCACTAAACATTAAGTTCCCCTGAGTAAAATTAACTTTTAACAGTAAACTAAAATGAGAGGATCCTGTTTTTATACGTTCAGTCAGAGTGTAACTCGTGTTTTCTTAAGACATAGTTCTCAGTGTGTCAAAACATAAACCAGTTTAACCCTTTTCCATTCATTCACTTTAGGGGTGTCCATTATGCAGAAAGCAATTTCGAGCTCCTCGGCTGCTTTGGGCGGTTAAAATGAATCCCCCTGACTCTGTACCAGAATATGTATACAGTCTGAAAAGCAGGAGCTTAATTACAGCTCAGCAGAGACTTGGTAGATTAAATAAATCAAGATTGATGTGTGCGGCAATAATGGAATTCACATTATCTAAACAAGTCGCTCTCCTCTCTTCCCTACTGAGATCGGTAGTGATTGAAGGATGTTAGTTGTGCAAGTTAAAGGAGCTGAACCGCAGGTGCTTGGATCTGAGCTCAAATTATAGCCTTGGGAGTGTGAGACCAAGTGATGTTTCCAGAGAGACATGAAGAGTGATGCAATAATCTTCCCATAATGTGTTTGCTCCATCGTAAATTGAAAGATCCCAGAGTCAAATATTTTATGTAAATATGCCTATGTTTATAATTATATAGACGAGGGGAGAAAACGAAAATTTTTAGTACACTCGGGATTCTAACTTAGTTCAGAGTCCGACAGTGGCTGCAATGGTTAAAAGCTCATCCTCAATAATAGTGTATGCAAGGTGTTAGTTGAAGATAAAGTTCGAAAAGGAGGATTGCCCACAAACCAGGTAGGAAGAAGCGTGCGAGTGATTTGCTGAAGATGTATCCAAAACTGGAGAAAGACAAAAACAGAAAATGCTGGAAACACTTAGCGGGTCAGGCAGCCTCTTTGGAGAGGGGGAAAATAGTTAACGTTTCAGGTTGACTATTCGTTCACTATTTTTCCTTTCTCCACAATTCTTTACAATTTCCGTTTCAGATTTCCAGCATCTGTTGTATTTTACTTTTTTTTTGTTTTCTGGAGAAAGACATAATTGTTTCCATATAGCGGTTAAAGCGCTAACAAGCGGACAGTTTATATGTTTTTATATTAATGTTATTCAGATAAAAACTTAAATAAGTGGAGCGCAATTGCTATCTGTTGTTTCACTATACAAACTGAAAATGGCTAACTTTGCCACGCAGTTACTGTAATGTTCAAGGCTGAGTATTGTCGATATGCTATATGAAGGTGAATCCAGTTGATGAACTGTTAGTTGAATATGGTGAATGTTATTGTAATTCTAAGACAGATTATTGCTCTGTGATAATTAGTTCACAATTGTTTTATTGTTCACTACTCGAAGCAGCATGATAAAACAGCTATTGGCTGTACGTCGAATTTTTCCTTGTCTTGTTCAGTTCTTGATATTTTTGAAACGGCGAAGAGTTAAATTGGTTCTTGTAACTGAGTTGGATCACCTAGGGTGACTCAAGAATGAGCCAAATTAAGTATCGCAACACATCGGGACCCCACCCCATCGAATTCCGAAGGACTACAACGCCTCAGTTCCCGAATGTCCCAGCAACTGTTCCCCCCGAGTCCCAATGTTCCCAAAGGCTTGCCCAGCCAATTTCCCCATTCTTCAGCACTTTAATTTTGATCAGAGCATGGTTTAAAGCGCCAGTATTCTGCCTCTCTTCACCCCCCGCACCCCCCCCCCCCCACAACAGTGAAGGAAGTTAACACCTAGGAAAGTAACCAGCTGGATTTATAATCGACATGCGTTTTGCTCCGCTTCGCTCATCAATGATCTAAAGTCAGTGTACGGATTAAAATATTGCTGCACAAGATATTGCGCGTTCAGTCTGTAAAAACAGCCGAATGCTACAACAGCTGGAGGCTTCATTCAATGTTAGGTCGACAGAGAGAGGCACAACACGGGCACTTTAAACACACTGCTGATTAAAACTGAGGTGCCACAAAAACTGACTGGTGATTCCTGCGGGGACGTTGGGACACGGCAGGTGAATAGTCTCGTTATACACCGCTGGATTTTTAGTCTACTGAAATGGCTTAGTCTAGACCACTTTGGCAGGGCGTAGTGCTATTGAAACCCCTTTAATACAAGGAAAAATCTCGATCAATTATTCCTGCACATTTCCTGTGTGTGTTACATCTCTTTAAGGTACAGGCATTCACCATCAGTGCTGTGTTTTTGAGTTTCTCCCACTTTCTCCCTGCCACTCCCCCACCCCAGTCAGTAGGGCACTGCATTGTGCACTTCTGCAATGGCTGCTGTTAATGTCGTTCTTGATAAGCCAGCAGAAGGTGCAATTCAAGCATGCCGAAAGATTAGATGTATCTCTCCCCCTTTCTAAGATGGAACGTGTTGCTTCTATGTGCTCTTACCTCCTTCTTCCTCTCCCTCCGCACCGCCAAACAGCTTGGGTGAGAACTGATGGAACTCAACTAAATTGAGGTCACTGAACTTCAGCGGCAGTCAGTTCTGCCGGACTCAAATAGACATGGCCATGTGTTGGTGGGAGGGCCGATTGCTTCCAGGGTGCAGATTTTCTCTCACCGCTGCTGCAGGGAGCTTTGCTGAGTTAAAACACAGTTAAGGTTGATGTTCACTCTTCTGTGAAAAGTTTGCAGGGCTATGGAGAAAGAGCAGGGGGTGGGACTAATTGGATAACCCTTTCAAAAAGCCAGCACAGGCACGATGGGGCGAATGGCCTCCTGTGCTGTACGAGTATAAACTGATCATTTTGAACCATTTATAGTTTAAATCAATAAACCCAAACCTAGTTACCACTTTGGGTAACCAGTTTAGTGCAATTCATTATTATTTGCTCCAAGGGATACGAGTGTTGAGTGTTCAGACGTCTCGGGAGACTGGAAGGCTTTTGAACTGGTTTGAGTAAATGCCAGAGCAGCATTCATCTATTTTTTATTTTGACCCAAGAGAGCCATTTCTTTCTCATAAATTTTCTATCACCCTATCATTATTGCCTCACCTCTCTTGGGTTTTTTTGTGTGTGTAAACTTTTTCCCTCCTTTTTTTTTCAAATACGAATTGTTTCACTGCCTTCCTCCCATCGCCCTGGAAGTTTGTTTGAGATTGAAACTGACAGAATGTAAATCAGACGGCGAGGAGATTGTCTGGAACATGTGAATCCAAAAGTTGCAGGGATCTGGTTCATTGCGCAGCGTTCACACGCAGCCGGATTATGACAATAAATAACAACTGAAGTCACGGATGCTGTTATCGAATCAAATAAAAAGTTCCCCTCTCTGCTCAATACCACGCTGAGAAATAGTTTTTAGCATGTTAATATTGTAGAAGACGATTGTGGACTATGGACTGGCCCTGGTTTGTCATTTCTCACTCATTCACTCCCATGCTTAGTCAACGCGGGGGGTCGAGGGGATGGGGCGGGGGGAGCTCAAACGCTTTCAATTTGTAATACACGAAGCAGTAAGAAGTCTGTCTAAGTCTGTCATAGTACACTGTTCAAGCAGTTCACTACCATCATCAGAACTGAATTTCTTTGCACCATTTCAAAGATATACTCTCATTTAATACCTATAAAAGAATACATTTTGCAATCTCTAAGTGTGGGGCATTACAGCATGGAGTGTTAAGTAAGTAACCTTAAACCAATCATTTTGTTATTTATATTCTTGTACAGTTAGGGTAGGTTGCTGCCTCATTGACTATGAATAGCAGGAGGTGGGAGGTGGTAAATCTAACTTTGGATAGCTTTTACTCCATGTAACGTGACATGAATCCTTTACCCTTAGCAGAAAGGAAATGTTTGTGGAAGCAAATGGCTATTTTGGTGGCGGTGGGGCGTCTCAGATTGAGGGAGCAGGGGAAGGGGGGAGGAAAGGTTTACTGGGACCCACTGTTTGTCTGAGAAAGTTTAACTGAGGTTCACAACCATTCTGCTTTACAATGACGTTATTGAGACATCTGTTACCACAACACAAAGCTCGACCTAGCAACGGAAACATATTTTGAGGAATAATTCATGACATTTTCTGGCACTTGAGGCCGTGCAAAGTAAATGAAATTTGCAAGTAAATGGGACAAATGTGTGAAACTAAGCCAATCAAAGGAAATCTTTGGGAGTCTGAAAAAAATCAAATAGCAAAAGTCCAAATTTTGATCTAAGTCGGCTATCTGTAGCTCCTGGTAGGGTTTAAAAGTCTTGGAAGACTGCTAGCCCAGTGCAAAAATTCTAGTTACACCTGCTCCACACTGCAAAACTCCAAAGGTCAGAAAAGCACAAGTGCTGGAATATATTAGTCAGTTATTAGCAGTTTGGCAGCGCAGTAATTGGCATTTCGCACAGATTTACCCCTGAGTCGTATAATGATTTCTGCTTTAGAGAGCAGTTAACAATGGAGCAAAAAAAAAGGAGCTCCTGTTCTCTTGCAAATACGTAGAAAAGACGCGTGTACACATTTACAGCATTGCATTGTTCAAGGCCCTCTTTCACAGGCGTCTAGCTCCCTCCTGTGGTTGAATCATTTTGTTCCTCTGTCTATGCAGATTAATGGAACTCCAGTCAACCTTTTGCTTTCAGATAATTATCAAAAGGCTTTTTCCCCCAACCCAGACATATCTTCAAGGATACAAAAATGGGAAAACAAGTTGCATTGAAGTGTAGTAGTTTTTTTTCTCCCAGATAATACGCTGGTTGAAATATAGAATAGCGTGACAGCACTATAGTTTATCAAAATGCACTCATGAGGTCAGGAGTTAGATTGTACACAATTGTTTTTGGAGCAGAAACAGTCATTCATGCAGCAAGCACCAGTTTCAAAGGCTTGTTTTAGTGTAAAATGCAGCATCCCCCTTACCGAGAACAGCCCTCAGGAGCCTGATGACTGCATCACACCAACTGTGTGCTGATATCAGAAGATTATTTATTCTTTGCGTGACACATTGAATGGAGATTTAAATGGAGGTGGGCAAATGGAGTTTGGAGTTCATTACCATCATCAGAACTGAATTTCTTTGCACCATTTCAAAGATATACTCTCATTTAATACCTATAAAAGAATACATTTTGCAATCTCTAGGTGAGGGGCATTACAGCATGGAGTGTTAAGTAAGTAACCTTAACCAATCATTTTGTTATTTATATTCTTGTACAGTTAGGGTAGGTTGCTGCCTCATTGACTATGAATAGCAGGAGGTGGGAGGTGGTAAATCTAACTCCATGTAACGTGACATGAATCCTTTACCCTTAGCAGAAAGGAAATGTTTGTGGAAGCAAATGGCTATTTTGGTGGCGGTGGGGCGTCTCAGATTGAGGGAGCAGGGGAAGGGGGGGAGGAAAGGTTTACTGGGACCCACTGCTTGTCTGAGAAAGTTTAACTGAGGTTCACAACCATTCTGCTTTACAATGACGTTTGGGTTCATTACATGGGCTTTAGTCATCGATAATGCCTTCACGATGTTAACTATATTTATGCTGCAAAGCCACACGCAGATCTATCGCCCTTTCACAGGACATGAGGGGTACATAAATCTCTCACTCCTTGTGTTCATTAGTCGCAGTTGTGTCATTAAGTGATTATCCAGTGACGTGCTGGCACATGCATGTATGTAGACATTGGTAGAGGAATTTATCGAGCCTGGCAGTGATGCCCCCATGATCGCATGCTATGTCAACACTCATTGCTAAAGCTCACAGTTTTGCTAAGTATTTCACAAAGTACATAGCATCTTAAGCCAACCAAAAGATCCTACTTCTAATATTAGTAAACCTGGCATTGTTCCATCTTTTTTTTATTTGTTCATGGGATGTGGGTATCGCTGGCAAGGCCAGCATTTATTGCCTATCCCTTGCGATTGTGGCAAAGTTTGTATTGGTAAGAGTGGCCTTCACTGCAGATGCAGTTTGTTCTATGTACATAGAGGTGATTCAAACAGCAAAGTTGTCTGTCAGTCAGTCAGTCAGTCAGTCAGCTTTTGCAGTGAACAAGGGAGGCCGTAGCAAACTTTGATGATGCCAGATTGATTATTCCTCCTTGATAAAAATTACTGTACATCAAAAGTCGTAAGAATTCATGGAAATTAGAGATTACTTAGTTATTCATTCTGGAGATGGACTTATTGTTAGTGACACCTGGCTCTCTGTAATTGGAGTTACCTAGGCAATGGCTTAAGGATTTTTATTAACTTGCTGATTTCTGGCTGCCAGTAATAGGGGTTGCCTAGGGAACAATGTAAGAGTTTTGTTAAATTTGTAATCTATTATGTATGTTTCTGTTTTAGCAACCCTCCTTTTTGCTGTTAATTAATTGCTTACTCCAGTAACTTTGTCACTTCTGGAGAGGTCACTTGCAAGAGCAGTGAAATGTGGAATTTTACCCTTTTTTCATTTTCCTGTTTTCTCGATTGTTTTTTTACCATTTCCATTTTCTGTTCTAATTTTCAAATAATTCTGTTCCCGGCAGTGTATTTTTGGTGTCTCTCCTAACCAGTAATTGGCACAGAGTAACCTTTAAGAATGAATAACTACTGTGTATACTTTCCAAGGCGATTGGAAGGGTGTTATAGTTACAAGACTTTGGGTGAGATATCGGGTGATTTAGGCTGGGGATAAGTACTAATGTACTTTCTGAATTAGGAGTTGATCTGGATAGGGATTTCCCTGCATTTGGTCAGTTCAGATCCCTTTGAACTGTGGACACCACTTCTGACTATTCTACATACCTGCAAGAACAGGTAACTCCTCAAGTTGCATTATAAGCCTTAAGTGGACTGTCAAAATATGCAAATCCCAATTTTGGCCACAATATCCATGTATATTATATTATTTATATGCCCTTTGTCTTTGATTTCAAATTGTCTTCACTGTTTTGCATGCAGCAGAGCAAATAGTTTGGGGATTCATAATGCAAATGGCCAATTCTTGTGCCTACTGCCCTATCATATAGGCAGCATGGCTCCATAAACCAGGAAGGTTGCCAATATAAATGCCTAGCCCAAATGACAACATTGTTCTCAGTATAAATGAGGAATGCGATGCAGCATATATTAATAGTCTGGTGAGTACAAACAACATTCACAAAGTGAAACCACATGAGGGTGGGATGAATGAGAATGAAACTATTTACTGGTGACCCTCAACGTCAGGAATACCGTGTGCCCCTACTACTGGGACTATTGGGCTGCCTTCTCGCTTTACCTGGAATCTCAATAAAATGGAATTAAATCAGATACACTTCTGTTTGCGATTGATTGTTTGGTACGATCCTTTATTATCGATTTCATGAAAGCAGCTTAATATGAAAGGTGCAAGTACTAAAATGTACTGACCTCTTTCTTTTCCTTTACGATAGTTTCACAACAGGGAATCAATTCCACCTGATCAATTCACTGATGTATAGAGTTCCCTGGCTGTTAAGTACACCTTCCACAATGGATAAATTATAGATAATGCATTACACATTTTAAACAGCATGCTGAGCAGTGCCTGCACGACATGGTTCAATTTTTATTTAAACAAGAGGGTAAAGTAATTCATTGTGTGAAATAATTGATTGTATTATGAAATACTTTTGGACAATTCAACATAAGATGCTTTATAAATGTATGTATTATTTACCATTTAAAGGTAGCAGAAACATAAGGCACAAACTCCAAAGAATAGCAGCTTTACTCCTGGACTTTTTACTTGAACATGTGTCCTTGGATTGCTGCTGATCTAGTCTTTTTCATAACACAGTTGTCGGTCAGAAAGAAAACACACTTTGTTTAGGGGAGCTTAAAGCAAGGCAAACTGCATCACATATTGCCCACCTGAGGAGGGTCTGTAAGAGATTAAAGTAAGAGATTAAAGTAGTGAGCTGAGAGAGAAGTCATTTCAGATAAGATTTATTGGCAACAGAGTTAGTTGAATACACATAGTGATCAACAATGCTACAGCAGATGACCTTAGCTTGCTGCATGCAGTGCTGATCAGGACAGACAGATGCAAACAATCGCAAGCTCCATCTCACACTGCTCTCACAGCTCATGTTGTGTGGATACAGGGATTATGATGCTCCCGTAAAATTATATTTTAGTATACTGGCACAACAAGGCTGGAATTAAGGAAGGAATGAAGACAATAGGTGAATGCTTCCTCACATTGACGTACTAGGAATATGAAGAAGCGAATTGAAAAGAAGAAGTCCTACTCTCAATCCTAATCCACCCCTTCTTGCTATAGGATCTAATCTCATGCAAGTTATGCAATGCTAGAGAAAAAAATACCTCAAAGAGGTATGTTGTACTTCTAGGCCCTTTCAACAAATTCAGTTGATGGAACAGCCTATGGTGGCTACATTTAGTGGGTGGGGACAAGAACACACCACTCACATAAACAAACTAGGTTTTCTGCCCTAACTTTTCCAATCAAGATAGTAAGACTTTTGTTGACATAATTTATTTCACCAGTATTCAAGTATGTAATAGCTAATAAAATGCATATAATTGGCAGAGTTTGTGAAGAGACGGCTGTCCAAGCAGTAAAGCATGGACTGCAAGCATTGTTTTAAATCAAAAATGACATCTTGGTTGCTCTTATCTAATACAGCTGATGTCCTGCCCTTCTGTGGTCCAATTGTTTACAGAGAGATACCTTTGCAATAAAAACAAACAGTAGATATCCAGAAGTCATTTAAGCACAGCTTCAAATGATCCTTAACATTCAATCACATTCCAGATTGGAAAATCGTGAGGAAGTTTCAGTTACATTGCCCTCCGTAATTCCATAAACAAGAATGAGCCAGGCTTAGGCAGCATCGCATGATAAAACAGTTGCAAGCTACCCCTGGGTGGCATATTGGATAGGCCACCTTCCAATATAGCTCAAAGCCAAATAGACCAAATTCAAATCCCAATCTATGTTAGGTTAGCTTAACTCAATTGAAGCAACAGTTGGGTGCTGCAGGTTGGCTCAGGCTGTCTAGGCAAGGTAGGGGGGGAAATATCAACCCAGGATTTCTGCTCCTAATTGTTACCGAGAGAACTCTGCTAGAAGGTGCCCATGTGTGGATTTAACATGAGGATAGAATCAAGCTAGAGTCTGATAGACTTGGTTGAATATTCTACCATTGCTCGTAGTCTGAGCTCAATTATGAAGAATGGCTGCTTAGGTGAAGTACCAGACGACTGCCTATGCCCATGGAACTGAACCCTAGCAAGACTCAGTGGGGTAAAAATTATCCTCATTGTGCCCATTTTCCAGGCAGAAAATGGAGGCAAAAAGGAACAATTTTGGGGTGCAAAGTTCTACACCCAATCTGAGCCTGAATTATGGGTACCACCATATTTGTAAAGGTGGCCTTGCAGGCATCCTAGGTGGCTGCTTTATACCGGCATTAAGCCCCTTGAATATATTAGTGAGGGGCTTAACATCAGCTCCGTTCTTTTCTTTGAGTCTAAATGTGGCCTAGCCAATGGACCTTAAAGGGACCACTGGCAGCTGCCACCAGAACGGTAAGTTAATTTTTTTTCTCCCTGATTCACAACACTTCTGAAGGCCACTGCCAGCCCTCACTCAACATCCTTCCCTCCCATCCCTCTCAGGACTCGTCAGAGGACCGCTGCCCACAACACAGTTGCCTGAAAATGACCTCCGCTTCGCCAGCATGCAGCCTGGGGACAAGCAGTAGGTGTCAGCAGCTCACTGGACTCATTAAAATGAGGTTTGGGGACCAATATTGATCAGGCCTCGGACCTACTCGTTCAGTTGCAGGAATTGTTTCCTGTGAATAGTTTGCGCCAGCCTAGCGACGCTAACGGATTACTACCCTAGTACTCTCAGGAGACGGGATGGGGAGAAAACCTGGCAAAAAGGCAGCTCCAATAGCAATGGGGAAAGCACAGGCCAGTACGTTCTGTAAAACCCCACCAGGATGTTACCACTTTACTTACATACAAGTGCCTCATTGATCCCAAGGACAAAATTGTTAGTGCTCAACTCAAGTATCATTTTTCTTGGAGATAGCCAAATGAGACGGGCATTCTTAATTTTGGATATTAATTTCTGTACACAGTTACCCTGAATAATTCTAAGATGTAATGCAAGGAGTATACCAGACTTCTTCCTTTATATGTGGTAAGATTGACACTTAAACAAAACATGCTTCTCTCCTACTGCCATTCTCAGGGAATTCAGATTCCTTTTCCATGGAAACCTTATGCAATAAAGTACATGAGGCATCCAATTTGTGTCCTTTCTCCAATTCTTTGAATTTCTGTTCCATTTCAGTCTTAGACAATGGTAGCAAGGAAGCCAGTTAAAAGTGACATTTCAGATGGTCTTCCCAGCCTGCTATAACTAAGTCTGTTCTTTTGTGTCCTCGCCCTGCTTTCCTCTGGCTAAGTCCAATCTGCCTTAACCTGTCTCCAGTTTACTTTAACTCATCTTATTCTGTCTCAGACGCTTTTATTTCCCAACTGCCTCTCACTTCAAGCAAAGAGATGTTAGGACATGAAGTATAGGAGAAAGAGGTTGGAGCATAGAAAGGAGCCAGGAGAACCCAAGGGATTGAGAGGTACAGAGTGGCTATCATTTTGTGGCGATGGGAGCAGGTCTGTGAGGGGGGAATTCTACCGTACATATTTTCTGCAATGGTTAAAGACTGCTTTTGCATTTCCAGGGTCTACAAGTTCTGTTTCAAATATCTCTTTGAATGGCTTCAGGCTATAGCATAAGGCAGGAGAAAGTGTATGATGACTGTATGGCGTTGGTAGAGGGTGAGAACTCCAGCATTCTTGAACTGTGCTTGTGGCAGATTTTTCCTCAGGATCAAAATAGATCCAAGCTAAAAGGACTCAAAACAAATAAATCCCCAGGGATGAATGGTATCCAGAATGTGTGCAGTGTGGTAACAGTTTCATTTCATTTAGTTGGATCCAAAGACTAGTCACATAAAACAGAATTCTTATTTGAGTTTGTAACTCATACGTTTATGACATGTTGGCAGAGAATCCTTCCATAATCACAAACAGTAAAATCAGTTTTATACGTTAACTGTGGTAGATATTATGATGATGTCTGTAGTAAGTACAAGTAAACAGTATATATAAGACGCTATATTTGGCATGCATTCTGCAAATTTCCTGTATCACACTTTGCAGTATCTGTGTCACACTTGCATTTGATTGGCAGAAATCTCATATTCACAAAACAGTGACAAATCACAACTAAAGCTCGTGTGAAGCATAAACACTGGCATGGACCTGCTGGGCCGAATGGCCTGTTTCTGTGCTGTACATTCTATGTAAACAGGTACGGAATGTACCAATCAAACATGGGAATAGACATATGCAAACAGCCAAAGTAGAACCAGCTAAAGCTACATAAAATAAAAAAGGTGATCCAATCAAAATATTTTTCAAAAATGTCTTTGGCCACCATCTTTGTTTCTCCACTAACCTGAAGACTTATTGCTAACAGTAGGCTTCGTAACATAAAGGTGACATTAAGAAAAATTACCTAATTAGGAGAAAATTATTAAACTTCTCTATACAGTAACATTTTTGCTTATGAAATGCTTCCAACGATGTTCTCCCTCCGAGGCCCGCACCTATGTGAGAAGCCTCAGCCTGGAATTCATGAGGGTTCCCAAAGCTATCACTCTCGACGGAAGGGACTCACTAGACTTTTGGTTTCAGCTTGCAGTATGTATTTGTGCCTAAAACTTGTAGTATATTTTCATGATTGACAGTAAGATTGGTCAATCCTAGAGCATGGCTGCCCCAGCCCTTCCCTCACTCCTGTATATCAGTGGGAAAAGCCCCGGGAAAACCATTATTTGTATTAAAAAAAATCAAAACCAAGCTCAAGGGTGAACCCAATGTGTACTATGTACAAGCTGAGCTACCACAAATACAATCAGCGAATACAGGAAGAGAGCTGAACATAGACGCAACTGAGGAAAATAATGGTGAATCGGGAAAGACTTGGCAGAAATGACTCACTGCAGTACTTTATATTTAGTAATGTATTCTAAATGATTACACCAGCAGCATTTCTTTTATTTTTATTCATATTTATATGCTCATAACTCAAAAATAGTCATCATTTACAAGAACAGTAATAAGCTCTGGAAGAATTATACCATTATATTTAAGTTTGAAAGGAGGTATTCATTAAAAGTCCTGATCTAAGTATGCACATTAAAGTAGAACCTTTTGGCCATTATTAAGTATTGCTGTAAAGATATTTGGTAAAGATGCAAATGAATTTAATCTTTTCTGAAGTTTTATATAGTTTTTGGTTCCCGCTATAAAAAACCACGTCCTAAATGGATGGACAGCAAAGGGCCAATTTTGCACTCCCAGGGCGAAGAGGCATTTAAGCGGAGTACACCATGCGAAATTGTAGGTGCACAGGCCATGATATTTTGGGACAGGAAATAACAAGATATGCCCTCACGAATTCCTGTGATGTGCTCCCTGCAAATATTACTCCCTATTGGGAGCACAAAATTAGCCCTTAAATGTAAAGAGCTGTTTTCTCAAATTATAGGCATGAATTTATTTATTTACATAACTGGAATTTTTTGGTTTGTTTATCTACCTACAGTGTATAAGGAAAATTATTTGGCGTGGCAGTTCTGCGGAAGTTCTTCCAGTCTCTCCATGTAACATCGGCGGGAGATTGACAGAACACCCAGAGTAAGGGCGTAAACGACCATTTATGACCATTCCTCCAGGGACTCTGGAAGTTACCCTGGAAGATCTAGAGAAGCCCCACAGAACCTCCGGGCCTTCATTTTCCAGAAACCAAACAAGGGAACACTCTTTTGAAATCTCTTACTAACTTGTTTCCCAAATTCTTTCAGTGGAGATGTACATCCCTTTTCCAATCCTACACACCAGTATTCCCTCAACTTAGCAGAAGCATGTTCTAAGTAGACAAGCATGCCTTTAGTTATGGTGGACTTTCCGTAAAAATGAAAATTGATGTTTGCCACAGCTCGTGACCCATGAATAAGGATCAACTTTACATGACGAGAATTTTTTTTTTATGTCGAAGAAATAGGGCTGTAAAATTGTTCATATTTCTATTCTTTGAGGCAACAAAAAATGGTGTCTTTCTAAATTTCCAAAAGACAGGGGTAGATTTTCAACTTGGGCATAAAATAGATCAGCGGCTCAATTTTAAAACGGAGCAGGGAAAGGGAGAGGGGGTCAAATTGCGGACAGGAAACTCATTAGTACAAGTTTCTCAGACGTCCTTACGATTTTGGCGTAAGGACGTCTTTTATTTTTTTTGTCGGTTTCACGTCCGACTGATCGGCTGATTGACAAGCTAGTCTCAGTCGGACAGGAGACCAGTCAAGGAGAGGACGTCTTCCGGTAAGTCTGCAGGTAAGTCTTTATTTGTATGGATTGGGGGGGGGCACGGGGGCATGGGTGGGCAGAGGTTGGCACAGGTGGGCATAGGTTGGCACGGGGTCGTAAGTCATGGGGGATGGGATCAGGGGTCAGTCAGGGGGGGGCATCGGGATCGGGGTCATTAGGGGGTCCACGATCATTGAGGGGGGGGTCAGAGGATAAGAGGATCAGAGAGTGGGGGAGGATCGGGGTCGGGGGTGAGAGTATCAGAGTGGGGGGGAGGATCAGGATCGGGGGGAGGATCGAGGTCAGGGTTGGGAGGTCCGCGATCGGGGGGGGGGGGGGTGGTCCACAATCGGGGGTCGGGGCTGTGATCTGCGGGGTCCACGATCGGGGGTCGGGGGTCCGCAATCATTGGGGGGTCAGTGCAGGTAGGCTTGTTGGGCCTGGGGGAAGCACTCCTGCTCCTCTGGGCCCTCAAGCTGTGCCTTTCTAGGCACCTGCCTCTTAGTCTCGGGCTTTTTCGCCTCCTTTCACAAGGCGTAAAACAGAAGGCCCGGGAATCCCGGCCTCTCGGGGTTGAAATTGGGTATTGGAGAAAAATGGAGGCCTGAAGCCTCCTTGAAAGATTTTAAGGCCCAACCCGCCTCTTGGGAGCGGTTTGGTCGCCCGCCCCTCTTCCCGCCCCGGTGAAAACCGGAAATGGGTGGGTTGGGGGCGGGTCTGAAATGGTGGCAATTTTCAATGTCCCCCCCCACCCCCACCCGTTTTTTACTTTGAAAATTGAGCAGTCGGTTATAGAAACCACCCAATTTTAATGCCTGTTGAGTTAAAAATCTACCACTGCATCTTCTGCTTGTTTTAATATCTGCTCATTCAGAATTTGTACACACTCAACACTTCTGTCCATCTCTTCCTCCAGAGAAATAAAGGTACATTGAATAAGTGTAAAAAATGCAGCTTACTCCTTTAATATTTTCAACTCTAATACATGTATTAAAAAGCATGCTTTGGCAACATACTGGTTTTTCCAGAGATTGACTAAAATGACCTTTTAATGAATTTTACACAAGTTTTCACAGTGACTGTAATCTCCATTTAATAAATTACATTTCCAATATAGATAGACAATACATGGCAGAAAGTAATGAAACATGTCTTTTATTTCCATTACAGAGTTACGGCCTGTTTCACAAGTGGAAATTAAAATCATATTTCATTGCTAGCAATCCTTGTGTAGTCCTGTATAATGAAATAACTTTTGTATTAATTAAAGGCTTCTTTGTTTATTTTTAATGTATAAAGAAAATACTTTAAATACCTTTACATGATTTCCCTTTAATCAGTTTCCATCTTGCTAAGTTTTAAAGAAAGGCTGTGACATCGATATTTGAGGGCATTTTATAGGCGCAAAACAGGTGCTTAAGTATCCAATATGGGGGGGAGCGGAGGGGCATGCAAGCGCTTAGTATGCATCACAAGTGTGCCGCCCGCCATATTGGTAAAGGCAGAAAAAGAGGTGCCAGGGACCACTTATGAAACTGGTGTTATTCCCTTTGCATATGAAAATAATGAGCCAAATGCTTGTTTGAGGCCCCCTTTGAAAAATTGGTCTGCCCTGATCGTAGCTGGTGCTGATTCGGCTGCATTCAGGAAAATGTGGTCTGGATGTGGCCTAACCAGCGGTCCTTAAAGGGACCGCCGGAGGCCATCGTCAAAAAGGTAAGTTTTTTAAATAATACTTACCTGAATGTGGAGCTTGGAGGAGCAGGTGTGCCGAAGACTAATGCCGTCCCCCACTTGGCACCCTCCCGATCATTTTCCCCCTCTCCCGATCGCCCCTTTCCTCCCTATCACTTCCCCCCGCCCTCTCCTACGATCTACCCAAGGCCGGCACAGCAGGCCGAAATTGAAATCCTCTTTGGTGGCAAGCCCAGGAGATGGCCAGCATCGGTTGTGCCTCAAGCCTACCCGTTCCGGCCCAGGGATTGTTCCCTGCGCTCAGCTCACGCCGGCAGGTGGGCGTGAGCCAATTTCTAAATATCAAGTTCCTGGCATCATCTCTTCCCAAAAATGCTACCTGCGTTCACGTTGAGTCACCCCAAACACTGCCCAAAATTGACTGTCCTTGCTGCCTGCCGTACAAAGAAAGACTGCTCTCTTCACTTCATTTCAATACCGCAGCCAGTAAATGTCATAAGAGCGTTTGTGCATTTGTCCCATTATTGGACAAACCTCATATAATGCGATAACTGTGGAAAAATAAACTTTTATCACAATCGCCCAATCAAACAAACATTTCACCTGATATTCTGTGAGTTGTTACTATTTTCCCCAGTCAGACTTCATATAGGTAAAACCTAACCAGTGTTACTCACATGGGAAATGTAGATTTACCATCGCTATTGCACAGAGCATTGTGGAGTGACTTTAAATTCCAGTTCCACGATAGAGTCAGTGCATTCTTGCGTAATGGAGCATATCTTTTGTCATTGGCGAGAAGGGTCTGTATAATGGACACACTGGTCAGTTATGGAATTTTCACAATCACCAAAGTGGACTAATTGTGCACTCTTATCAGTGAGATCAGATAAGGAATTCAAATTGGGTAACAATAATATTTGCTGCATTTTATATTTTCAGTTTAAAAAATGCAATCACATTTTGAATCATCATTCTGTTTTATTTTCTCTTTCCCTC
Organism: Heptranchias perlo; assembly: GCF_035084215.1. NCBI lineage: Eukaryota > Metazoa > Chordata > Chondrichthyes > Hexanchiformes > Hexanchidae > Heptranchias > Heptranchias perlo. The sequence continues at coordinate 49,878,156 of NC_090326.1, read as the reverse complement.
TTTAGAAATTTCCAGAAACTAAGAGTAAATGAGCTTGAAGATTGATTGAAGAAACCTGTAGTTTACAAATGGAACAAAAAGGTTAGTCAGGGATACACTGTCTACTGACGGATAACTGGAGCACGGCCAACAAACCTGGTTAGACTCTGCAGCCATCAGCGCAGAAATAAGAATGGCGATATCGAGCTGCTGTGTACTACTGCTGCTCTGGGTCTGCCTGCCTGAGCCCAGCCATCCTACTCCGCTGTCAAAAAGGACTATTAAAGAGCTGCAAAACGGAGTGCCAATGGAACCTTCAGGTGGCAAGGTTTCTGTGCTGCACCGCTCCAAACGTGGCTGGATGTGGAATCAGTTCTTTCTGCTGGAGGAATATACTGGATCAGAGCCGCAGTACGTGGGCAAGGTAGGCATTGAGAGATGTTCTTATTAATCATGATTAGAAAGAACTGTTGCCGATACTTACAAACGAATGCTTAGTACCTTCCTGTGATATAAACTCCTTTACTTTATATTGGTTAATGCCATCCCTAAAATTGTAAACAAATAAATGTCATACAAATGCGTCAAGTATTTATTTGCTAATATTGCCAACAGTAATTTCTAGGCTTTAATTTTTAAGGTGAGAATGTTAACTGCAGCATTTTGTCGTGAAATGCAGTGAAAATGTACAGACTGGAGATGTTAGAATGTATGATCTTACTTTGGTCCTCTATTGTTCCAAAGTTGTTCGGGATCAAATATAACTTTTTAGATTTGTAACATAAAGTGACCTGATAATAAGTAATGCGTTGACAAGAACACACATTTAACATAATAGGGGTCATCTCCAACCCCCTTTAACCCCTTTAAACATCAATAGAACCCCAATTTACAGTGAAAGCTGTAAATTAGGGACACCTAATGGACTTGAATTAGGGTGTCCTTTATTTGCAGGTGTCCCTATTTTCAAAATGGTTATTGTTTGTCCAGTAAACTGGATGTTCTAAATATCCCAGGATTGCCAAATCTCCTGCAGCGTTCCTTTTTTTTTCACCCTCACCTGAGATCGTGCCTAATTCTGGAACCCTGCCAGCAGGATGTGATTTCAGTTCATTTTCTGTTTGTTGGGTTTCCCAGTTCATTACCATCCTGGGGTCCTTTTCCATTGAGGGAGGGATGTCCTGATCCTGGGATCTGCTACATTGGCAGTCTGCGCAGGGCGAGGTGGCTGCTGTAGGGTCAGAGTGCTTGGGAGGTCCTAGCCAAATTGGGGGGGATTAATGTCCTGCAGATCCCTGTCCAGGCACCCCTCCCTCCGTGTGCTGCAGCTGCTAATGTTTGAGGTGCTGAGGGCTGGGTGGGGGTCTGTTAACAGTTCACCAATACCTGACGTACTGGTGGAGTAGGAACATAGGAACATAGGAACAGGAGTAGGCCATTCAGCCCCTCGTGCCTGCTCCGCCATTTGATAAGATCATGGCTGATCTGTGATCTAACTCCATATACCTGCCTTTGGCCCATATCCCTTAATACCTTTGGTTGCCAAAAAGCTATCTATCTCACATTTAAATTTAGCAATTGAGCTAGTATCAATTGCCGTTTGCGGAAGAGAGTTCCAAACTTCTACAACCCTTTGTGTGTAGAAATATTTTCTAATCTCGCTCCTGAAAGGTCTGGCTCTAATTTTTAGACTGCGACCCCTACTCCTAAAATCCCCAACCAGCGGAAATAGTTTCTCTCTATCCACCCTATCTGTTCCCCTTAATATCTTATAAACTTCGATCAGATCACCTCTTAACCTTCGAAACTCTAGAGAATACAACCCCAATTTGTGTAATCTCTCCTCGTAACTTAACCCTTGAAGTCCGGGTGTCATTCTAGCAAACCGACACTGCACTCCCTCCAAGGCCAATATGTCCTTCCGAAGGTGCGGTGCCCAGAACTGCTCACAGTACTCCAGGCGCAGTCTAACCAGGGTTTTGTAAAGCTGCAGCATAACTTCTGCCCCCTTGTAGTCCAGTCCTCTAGATGTAAAGGCCAACATTCCATTTGCCTTATTGATTATTTTCTGCACCTGTTCATGACACTTCAATGATCTATGTACCTGAACCCCTAAGTCCCTTTGGACATCCACTGTTTTTAACTTTTTAACATTTTAGAAAGTACCCTGTTCTATCCTCTTTTGATCCAAAGTGGATGACCTCACATTTGCCTAGATTGAATTCCATTTGCCACAGTTTTGCCCATTCACCTAATCTATCAATATCGCTTTGTAATTTTATGTTTTCATCTACACTGCTTACAATGCCACCAATCTTTGTGTCATCGGCAAACTTAGATATGAGACTTTCTATGCCTTCATCTAAGTCATTAATAAATATTGTGAATAATTGAGGCCCCAAGACAGATCCCTGCGGGACTCCACTAGTCACATCCTGCCAATGTGAGTACCTTCCCATTATCCCTACTTTCTGTCGCCTTTCGCTCAGCCAACTTCCTAACCAAGTCCGTACTTTTCCCTCGATTCCATGGGCTTCTATCTTAACTAACAGTCTCTTATGTGGGACCTTATCAAATGCCTTCTGGAAGTCCATATAAATAACATCCATTGACATTCCCCTGTCCACTACTTTAGTCGCCTCCTCAAAAAATTCAATCAGGTTTGTCAGGCACGACCTACCTTTCACAAATCCATGCTGGCTCTCTTTGATTAACTGAAAATTCTCGAGGTGTTCAGTCACCCTATCCTTAATTATAGACTCCAGCATTTTCCCCACAACAGATATTAGGCTAACTGGTCTATAATTCCCTGGTTTCCCTCTCTCTCCTTTCTTAAAAAGCGGAGTGACATTTGCAATTTTCCAATCTAGAGGGACAGTTCCTGAGTCTAGAGAACTTTGAAAGATTATAGTTAGGGCATCTGCAATGTGCTCACCTACTTCCTTTAAAACCCTGGGATGGAAACCATCTGGTCCTGGGGATTTGTCACTCTTTAGTGCAATTATTTTCTTCATCACTGTTGCTTTACCTATGTTAATTTTATCGAGTCCCTGTCCCCTATTATATATAAGTTTTCTTGGGATTTCCGGCATGCTATCCTCTTTTTCGACTGTAGGGTTGCCAACTCTGGTTGGAGGCATGATCACGGGATGTTCTGACCACATGACATCTGACCAGGTGATGTCGGATTGAGTGACGTCCTATCACATGACATCGGATCATGTGACATCCAATCACATGACTTCTACAGATGTTATTAGATTTACTATACCTTATAAAGGTTGGGTCCCTTGTAGTTGTGTATCTTGCGTCAGCAGCTTTTGTGTGAGAAGTTCCAAGAACCAGGAAGCCACCCATGAGCAGGCGAGGAGGGGAAGCCATTCTCTCCATCTCTTCCCCCCAGCCCTCATCTCCATCTCGCCCCCCAGCCCCCATTCCCCAGTCTCCATCTCTCCCTCCGTTCCCCAGTCTTCATCTCTCCCCCCAGCCCCATTCCACAGTCCTTCTCTCCCCCATTCCCCAGTCTCCATCTCTCCCTCAGCCCCCATTACAGTCTCCTTCTCTCCCCCCCAATCTCCAGTCTCCATCTCTCCCCTTCTCCCCCATTCCCCAGTCTCCCTCTCCCCCCAACTTTTGAGCCCCCTGCCCCTCAATTTCAGGGTGTCCCTCCCCCCACCCCAGTGATTTCAGAGACCCTAATTCTTGACTCCCCAGTGAGATTGGATGTTGCCTGGCACAGTTCCCAGCTTTTGTGTAATGGGGAGTTCTTTACCAAGCATCCATAGCGGCAGAGAAACTGCTCTATCCTCGGGATAAAGCCGTGCAAGCATTCAATCCCAGAGATAGAATGGTTATCTGCCACTATAGATGCTGGGTAAAGAGGTCTCCATTAAACAAAAGCTGTTTTGTTTCACCCACTGCCGCCTCGCACTTACCTGCGTATCCCATGTTTTAAGATGTAAATGGACTAAGTGGCTGTCCATAGTTTGTAATTTGCGAGTGTCCATGGTTTCAAGGTGCAGCTTGTATATTTTACAATGTAAATTATTTGGGACTGTCAATGAGTGCCCCTTTTTTACAGATGTCCACTTTTTGGAGGTGTCCTTTTGTACAGGCTTCACTGTATATTTATTCAGCAGTTGCCTGCTTTGATAATCTCCAGTCTCTGCATCAATTTGCAAATACACTCCTTATATTAAACTGTGAATCTATTAATGTAAACAAAATTACAGAGTCAGTGGCTCCGATATTTACGGGGAGGCAGGGACGAAGCTGGGACGCGTGCCTACGGCAAGGAAACTCGGAAATACCGGGAAGGCGGAGGTCCTGCCAAATTTAACGGCGGGACCTCATTGTCATTTTTTTACTCAGTTTCCTGCCCGGTAGCCGGCCAGTTTAAGAGGCTGGCCCACTGCCGGGCAGGAAAGCCAATGGTAGAAGGCCGTAGCTGGAGACCGTTGGGAATGGTCTCCGGCAGCCAGGAAATATCGCAAGGTTTGTGGGGGGAGAGTCGGACCGGCAATCGGGAAGGAGGGGGGACCGGGAAACAACGCTGGTTTGAAGGGAGGGGGTTGGCCAATCGTGGCAGAAGATTTGCTTGAGGGGCCGGGGGGAAGCACTCCTGCTCCTCCTGGCCCACAAGCAGCGCTTTAAAAAGCACTTACCGGCTGGATCCGGTTGATCCCGTTTCCCTTTTGCTGCCAGGTTTTGCGAGCTCTGGGAAACCTGGCCGGCCAGTGTTAAATTCAAATGGCTGCCAAAATCTGAGGAACGAAGCCTCATTGACATATTATAATGACAGACCCGCCTCTCCAGAGTAGGTTACTCAGACGTCCCCAAACCCGTTGGGGCTAAAACGGAAATAGGCGCGTTTGCAGCGGGTTGGGGTCAGGGTTCGCATATTTGCCGATTTATCCCCCCGATCCTCTCCTGCCAATCGTGGGAGTGTTAAAATTACCCCCAATTTGTCAGTTTGCTGACTGTTTCATCAATCCAATTCTTTTGCCATCCTTTCCATTAAATTTAATGGTCTCTCAGATGTGCAGTTCTTCACACACAAATTCCAAAGCTACTGGTTTGCAATTTTCATGGAAAAGTGGATGGAATTGCTGAAGGAAATCCTCAAAGCACTGGTAGAAATCCTGGAATTCATGTAATAAAAAAACAAATTTGGTTTATTCAGTCATTGTCATCCTGCAGATTATCAATTTCCTTTTCATTCCACTGACATGTTTGCTGACTTTTTTCCAGCAAAAGGAATCAGTTTGCAGCCATTATGAGAAAATAAGGACTTACTGGTTAGAACTTCCAATTTCAACAGTGGAATAAAATGGGCGATATCTGATTGGCTGCCCGTTATACATCCTATCCGGTTTTCCTTTTCATTTACTAGAATGTCAAGTTTCTTACTGGCATAAACACCCAAATAGAATCTCCCTTGTTGCTTTGATTACACCAGTGACAGAGCACATTTTGGAATAGAAAAAGGGTGTAAGGATAAACCCAGCAACTATAGGCCAGTCAGTTTAACCTCAATGGTGGGGAAACTTTTAAAAACGATACTCCCGGACAGAATTAACAGTCACTTGGACGAGTGTGGATTGATTAGGGAAAGCCAGCATGAATTTGTTAAAGGCAAATCATGTTTAACTAACCTGATAGAGTTTTTGATGAGGTAACAGGGAGGGTAGATGAGACCAATGCGGTTGATATGGTGTATATGGACTTTCAAAAAGCGTTTGATAAAGTGCCGCATGGTAGGCTTATCATCAAGATTGCGGCCCATGGAATAAAGAGGGCAGTAGCAACATGGATACAGAATTGGCTAAGTGACAGGAAACAGAGAGTAGTGATGAACAGTTGTTTTTTGGACTGGAGGGAGGTGTACAGTGGTGTTCCCCAAGGGTCAATGCCGGGACCACTGATTTTCTTGATATATATTAATGACTTGGACTTGGGTGTACAGGCACAATTTCAAAATTTGCAGTGGACACAAAACTTGGAAGGGTAGTAAACAGTGAGGAGGATAGTGATAGACTTCAAGAGGATATTGACAGGCTGGTGGCATGGGCGGATATGTGGCAGATGAAATTTAACGCAGAAAAATGCGAAGTGATACATTTCAGTAGGAAGAACAATGAGAGCCAATATAAACTAGAGGGCACAACTCTAAAAGGGGTACAGGAACGGAGGGAACTGGGGGTATATGTGCACAAATCATTGAAGGTGGCAGGGCAGGTTGAGAAAGCGATTAAAAAGCATAGGGGATCCTGGACTTTATAAATAGAGGCATAGGATACAAAAGTATAAGCAGTCATGATGAACCTTTATAAAACACTGGTTCGGCCACAACTGGAGTATTGTGTCCAGGAAGGTGTGAAGGCCTTAGAGAGGGTGCAGAAGAGATTTACTAGAATGATTCTAGGGATGAGGGGGCGTTATTTAGATGGATAGACTGGAGAAGCTGGGGTTGTTCTCCTTGGAACAGAGATGGTTGCTAAATCGATATCGCCCGTTTTACACTATCACCCAAGGCAGTAGGTAGCTGCTGCAGAGCTCACAGGGACTCTCATTATACTGGTGACATCACCAGTACAGTCTGGCACTAAGGGAAACCTAACTTGAGGGGCTCCTTGCTGGTAAGGAATGTGTCATTTTTACCAAAACATCAAAAAAATTCTGCTTTGACTATTATTTGCTTCTATATATAAAATGGGGAAATGTTCCCTCCAGATTTTCCTTCCACTTTGATGATGGCACATTAGGTGGAATTGTGTTGAAAATGCCTGCACCCAGACTGCCTCTAACCAAGCGTTCGAGTGGCCAATTTTCTTGGCCTCCCTCTGTCCAGCACTGGACATCAGCAGCATGCCCAAAATGTGCACGGAGCCTGTGTGTTGCCCATTTTTTCTCTTCTATTTGCAGTACTTTCCACTTGTTCTCAATAAATTTCATCTGCATTTGTTCTGCCCACCTATACATTTTGTCCAATTCATTTTAGAATTCCTGAGCTGCCTCTTCTGATTCCACTGTTCTTAGTTTGGCATCAGCTGAAAATTTGGCCATTTTGCATTGAATTTCTGAGTCCAGTCAATGACATAAATAATTCATATCAGGAAAATTAGGTGCAGACTCCTCATGATTTTCTGTCTATTTAATTTTAAGGGATGGAAAATGATGGGGAGTGCATGCCTAAATTCCTCATGTGCCTCCCGGTGAACAAGGTTCGCAACTGTGAGCACAAATTCATAAAATTATATCTATTGTATCTTTAATAGCCATCTTGGCATAAGGTGCTGGTTCATCTGAAGCCAAATCGCTTAAATCAGACCAAACAAACCATTTTGTTTTTGAACTTATTTGAATTGGCTTACTGGGGGCTCCAAATTCATAATCTTGTGGGAGTTTTACAAGTACTTCAAACTTTTCATATAAAGTCTACGCCTCAAAATCTCCTCACAAAGATTATTGCTGACAGTCTTTATAGAGAGAATTTGGAGCCTAGGCTTAATGTAAAAAGATTGAAATACTTGTAGAACTCCCACAGTGGAGACACATCTTTATTACTTTTGATACCTCAAACAACCACTTATTAGCATGGATTTCAGATTTACAAAAATATGCCTTTGATTGAATACAATGACAATTGATTTCTTTTATCCTGCTAAAGATTTTCAACATACCTTTTGGGGCCTCCGCATCTGTTTCTACTGCTCCAGTCAGTAGGCCGTTAAAATGGCTTTGGGGTCCTATCTAAGTGATAGGACTCCTATTTACATATATTTATGAGGCTTCTGCATTAGTCTGCCAGGCACCTCAACTGCCCAGGAAAACAGCGGTGTGAAAAAAAAGGCTGATGGGCAGGAACAGACCACTTTCATTTTAAACTCCCGGTCCGCCAGGTTTCCAGAGGGAGTTAAAATCCCCCCTTTAGGATAGATTATGTTAACTTTGCATTGGTCACAATATACCCTGAAACAAAACAATGTTAGGTGTGGTGTCAAAGGGGATAGTGAATGTATGGCTCTGTTTTCTAAGTACGTGCCATCAAAAAAACAAAACAAGATCAGATTACAGGAGACAGGAGTGCGGAGCCTGAAATCCACCTCAAATCCATGTTAGAAGGCATGGCAAAGATCTGAATTGCTCTTTCACTTTAATAAGTAAAGAAAAGCCACCCAAAGGTATTTGGCTCAACCACAGGTATGAATTAATTTCAGCTGAGGCTGCCCAACTGCCTTTAGGCTCCCTTGGCCAAAGAGGGAAAAACATTGGAGTTCATAATTTGATTCTCCAGTGATCTGTGCTGGAAAGTGTGTCTGTGCGAACATTGGGTGAGAACAGATATAGGCTTTGCTGTGATGCCCTTTACAGTTGAATTGCCTCACAGTCTAAATTCACACCTGAAGTATGGCCTCTTGGGTGAGACACCGGCAGATTGCTAATGGCCATGGAACCATACCAGTGCCTGGAGGAGTGGAACCATACCCCAGTGAGAGTCAGTGTCTGGAGGAACGGAACCATATCCGAGTGAGAGTCAGTGTCTGGAGGAGTGGAACCATACCCCAGTGAGAGTCAGTATCTGGAGGAGTGGAACCATACCCCAGTGAGAGTCAGTGTCTGGAGGAACGGAACAATACCCCAGTGAGAGTCAGTGTCTGGAGGAGTGGAACCATACCCGAGTGAGAGTCAGTATCTGGAGGAACGGAACTATACCCCAGTGAGAGTCAGTGTCTGGAGGAGTGGAACCATACCCGAGTGAGAGTCAGTATCTGGAGGAATGGAACCATATCCGAGTGAGAGTCAGTGTCTGGAGGAGTGGAACCATACCCCAGTGAGAGTCAGTATCTGGAGGAGTGGAACCATACCCGAGTGAGAGTCAGTATCTGGAGGAACGGAACCATACCCGAGTGAGAGTCAGTGTCTGGAGAGGTGGAACCATACCCCAGTGAGAGTCAGTATCTGGAGGAGTGGAACCATACCCGAGTGAGAGTCAGTATCTGGAGGAACGGAACCATATCCGAGTGAGAGTCAGTGTCTGGAGGAGTGGAACCATACCCCAGTGAGAGTCAGTGTCTGGAGGAGTGGAACCATACCCGAGTGAGAGTCAGTATCTGGAGGAGTGGAACCATACCCGAGTGAGAGTCAGTATCTGGAGGAACGGAACCATATCCGAGTGAGAGTCAGTGTCTGGAGAAGTAGAACCATACCCCAGTGAGAGTCAGTGTCTGGAGGAGTGGAACCATACCCCAGTGAGAGTCAGTGTCTGGAGGAGTGGAACCATATCCGAGTGAGAGTCAGTGTCTGGAGAAGTAGAACCATACCCGAGTGAGAGTCAGTGTCTGGAGGAGTGGAACCATACCCGAGTGAGAGTCAGTGTCTGGAGGAGTGGAACCATACCCCAGTGAGAGTCAGTGTCTGGAGGAGTGGAACCATATCCGAGTGAGAGTCAGTGTCTGGAGAAGTAGAACCATACCCCAGTGAGAGTCAGTGTCTGGAGGAGTGGAACCATATCCGAGTGAGAGTCAGTGTCTGGAGAAGTAGAACCATACCCCAGTGAGAGTCAGTGTCTGGAGGAGTGGAACCATATCCCAGTGAGAGTCAGTGTCTGGAGGAGTGGAACCATACCCCAGTGAGAGTCAGTGTCTGGAGGAGTGGAACAATACCCCAGTGAGAGTCAGTATCTGGAGGAGTGGAACCATACCTGAGTGAGAGTCAGTGTCTGGAGGAGTGGAACCATATCCGAGTGAGAGTCAGTGTCTGGAGGAGTGGAACAATACCCCAGTGAGAGTCAGTATCTGGAGGAGTGGAACCATATCCGAGTGAGAGTCAGTGTCTGGAGGAGTGGAACCATACCCCAGTGAGAGTCAGTGTCTGGAGGAGTGGAACCATACCCCAGTGAGAGTCAGTGTCTGGAGGAGTGGAACCATACCCCAGTGAGAGTTAGTGTCTGGAGGAGTGGAACCATACCCGAGTGAGAGTCAGTGTCTGGAGGAGTGGAACCATATCCGAGTGAGAGTCAGTGTCTGGAGGAGTGGAACCATACCCCAGTGAGAGTCAGTGTCTGGAGGAGTGGAACAATACCCCAGTGAGAGTCAGTGTCTGGAGGAGTGGAACCATACCCCAGTGAGAGTCAGTGTCTGGAGGAGTGGAACAATACCCCAGTGAGAGTCAGTGTCTGGAGGAGTGGAACCATACCCTAGTGAGAGTCAGTGTCTGGAGGAGTGGAGGGTGAAAATTTTAAAATAAAGAAAACAAGTAAAAATCAAATATAAAAGGCAATCTAAAGAAAAAGGTTTGCGTTCATGTTTATCTTAGCAAGAGTTGCATTGACCAGACCCAAGTGAAGCTCAGTGCCTGCAGGTGCCTGAGTGTTCGGGTTAGCCTGCATTGCAGCCTTTTAGCAAACCCATTTAACCCCATCATAAAACATTGTAAAAGCAACAGTTAGATAGTGTTAGAAGAAATGAAACCAAGACCTCCTGGCTGAAAATTCCAGCCAGGCCCAGAAAAGACCAATTTAACTACTGAACTGGGTTGAAGGGGTATCATTTAGATTTTAGAGTGAAGTCTGATCCTTGATGAGTTTGCTGATCTCAGCCAGGCCAGCAACAGAGATTATGGGGTAGAATTACTGCAGGGGTACCCCAATCTTCTGCCGTAACTTCGGTGGAATCCCCAGAGAAACGGCGTAAATGGCCGTTTAAACCATTTCTTCAGGGCTTTCAACGACATTACGACAGGAGATCGGGCGAACCCCTGCTGAAATTACAGGCGAACAACTGGCCACAATGGCCTTGAGTTAGGGAACGAACAATTAAGTGGAAAGTTAGCTTGGGTTTCTGCTCTTGATGGCTATACAGTGATCCCCACCCCCCACTGCAGGCATTGGCCTCATAATGCCCTATAACCAAATGGCCTGTCAGTGTCAATGTTTCTGGATGGATCAAGGCCACCTGGACAAGGTATAGGAGGGTGATCACCACCCATGTTACCTATTGTGAGGGGGTCAACATTTTCACAAGAGGAGAGAAACGAAGGAAGAAAACTGGAAAGAACAAACAGAATATATAGATTAGCAGCTTGAACTGGTGGTGGAGACTACATGGGGAATATTAACCCAATCTGTCTGGCGGGAACAGGGTGGGAGGGGCCTTTAAAATTGAGTGTCCAGCCTTACTGCCCCATTCCTGCTGGAGTCCCACTGGCCACCATTTTAACTGCTCACAGTAGTTTGGTGGCTGTGGCGCACGCTGAAAACAGGCAGGCGCCTCATACATTTTTGTAAACCGGGGGCCAATTACATCAATAGGACCCCGATTAGATTTTAACTCAGGCCAGAGCGGGGAAGCTGCCACGGCTTTCCTGCCTGGTGAAGGCAGGTCAGAAGCTGTCGGGAGGATGAAGAGGCCCCTCAAGGAAAGTCACGGGCTCCCCTGCCCCAGATGTACCCCCTTTCTGTCCCATGGGACCCTCTCGAAGTCCACTTCCTGAGGCCAACCTTCCTTTGGTGTCAGCCACCGGAACATCCACTACCACCCGCCAGCCAACTGCTGCTTTCACCCCATTTTGGGCAGGCATCTGAATGGCAGCATGCAGATGAGGCCCAGGAATTAAAATACCATCGGCCTGAAATCTGGGTTCCACAGTGCATTTTGCACTGGCCCCGCCCCTGCCCACCCAAAACTCACTCGGGGTTATTTTGACTCTGGGTGATAGTGTAAAACTGGTGCTATCAATTCAGCCGCCCATTATACATCTCTTCCGATTTTCATTTCCATTGAAGTCAATCAGGAGAGATGTATAACAGACGGCTGATTCGATGTCACTCATTTCACACTATCGTCCAAAGTCAAAATGACCCCCATTAGATGAAATTGTGTTGAAAATGTCTGCAACCAGATTTTTGGGCCTGACTATTTAATTGATGGTTTTGATTCGCATATCCAGATTTTCACAAGCTTGCTGTTGAATTTCCTTGTTACAGGATGCAGTGAATAGTCAGTCAGTAGCTATGCAATGAATGAAGATTGTATCACATAATTCAAGACTGACAAAGTTTCAAGGGAGATAAATATGATATTGTGCAGTTACCTTCTCAACACAGTATTTATATCACTCATTTAATGATCAGACAAATGAATAGAGCCTAAATAATTTACAAATTCTATTGAATTATAAAGGAATATCCTAAATGTGAAAGATGGTTTAATAGTCCCCTAGCAGTCATGCAAAGCGGCTTCCACACTTCTTCAGAGGTGTTTGGGTGCCAGCCTGGGAATGGCTTAAATATCAAAGTAGGTTAAATTATTAGAGTTGTTACACATTTAGCTGTGATTCAAGGGTAACTCAGGATATCGATTAAAAGCAGTTTCTGCATATCTCTATAAAATGCAGATGCTATAAAGGGCAGTATTGAAATCAATGCCAGGATTTACAACATCCATGTTTCACTATAAAAGACAAGGCAGCTTGAAATTACACCACAAACTTCTGTGAAATTACATTACTTTGTAATAATTTTGTACCGCAATTTGGAACACATGGTTTTGAAATGCCTTATCTTTCCCAGTGAAACATGAAAGCATCAATTTAAACACTGGAATTTATAGTGACTGCACTGAGTTTGGACCAACCCCAACAGCAAATATAAAAATAAGATGCACAATGCATTGGGACTCATCTGTGGCACAACAGAGAGGTGCAGGCTGAGAGGCCCAAGTACTCCACCGGTCACGATGGTACGGTAGCATAGTGGTTATGTTACTGGACTAGTAATCCAGGTAGACCTAGACTAATAATCCAGAGTCATGAGTTCAAATCCCACCATGGTAGCTGGGGAATTTAAATTCAATGAATTAAAGAAAATATGGAATAAAAAAAAAACTAGTATCAGTAATGGTAGCCATGAAAATACCAGATTTGTTGTAAAAACCCATCTGGTTTACTAATGTCCTTTAGGGAAGGAAACCTGCTGTCCTTACCCGGTCTGGCCTATATGTGACTCCAGACCCACAGCAATGTGGTTGATTCTTAATGGCCTAGCAAGCCTCTCAGTTGCGGTTCAAGAAGGCGGCTCACCACCACCTTCTTAATTAGGGATGGGCAATAAATGCTGGCCTTGCCAGCGATGTCCACAACCCATGAACGAATTTTAAAAAATGGTCCCTTTGCTGCTGTGGCAGCAACATTTGTCCAAAGAGGGGAGAAAATAAGAGCTGAATAGTGGAGATGAAAGAATATTCTTGAGGTTTTCCTTGAATACATTTGAGGATCATGGAGTAATTGCACAAAACGGTTAAGTCAGAAGATTAAATGGGTGGGGTAGAGTCCATGGTAGGGTGGTGAACAAGCAAAATTTGGTGCGAAACAGAATACATGTGGCAGAGTTTCGGAAAAGTTGGAAGTTTATGAAGGATGGGAGGCCAGCAAGGAGTGTTGGAGTGGATGAGTCTGGAGGTGACAAAGGCATGTATGAGTGTTTCAGCAATGATGGGCCTGAGATAGGAGCAAAGCCGGATGATGCTGCAGAAGTGGAAATAAGCAGACTTACTGATGGAGAGGATTTAGGTTCTTAAGGTCACCTTAGGGCTCAACAGGACATCAAAGTTGTGAAAACTCTGGTTTACCTGAGATAGTGGCCGGAGAGGGGGATGGAGTCGGCAGCAAGGGAGCAGACTTCGTGGAGAGGGCCAAAGATGATAGCTTTGGTCTTCTCAATGGTGCTGGATGCCTCAGGGAAAAACAAAGTTCCAGTGAGGACCTGAAGCAGGCATTAGGCCCCTTTATTTGCATATCAAAAGGGACTAACGCCTGCTTCAGCCGTGGGTAAAGGATGCCTCTTGTTTGTCCTTTCCCAATATGGCAGGCAGTGCACCTCCGGTCAGAAAGCCTAGAGGAGTATAGAAAGTGCAGGAGTGAAATTAAAACGGACATTAGGAAAGCAAAGAGAGGACATGAAAAAATATCGGCAAGTAAAATCAAGGAAAACCCAAAGATGTTTTATAAATACATAAAGAGCAAGAGGATAACTAAAGAAAGAGTAGGGCCTATTAGAGACCAAAAAGAAAACCTATGTGTGGAGGTGGAAGACATGGGTATGGTTCTTAATGGATACTTTGCGTCTGTCTTCACAAAACAGGGGGACGATGCAGAGATTGTAGATAAGGAGGAGTGTGAAATATTGGATGGGATAAACATAGTGAGAGGGGAACATCCAGGCTTGGGCTGATAAGCGGCAAGTAACATTCGCGCCAGACAAGTGCCAGGCAATGACCATCTCCAACAAGAGAGAGTCTAAACACCTCCCCTTGACATTCAATGGCATTACCATCGCCGAATCCCCCACCATCAACATCCTGGGCGTCAACTTTGACCAGAAACTTAACTGGACCAGCCATATAAATACTGTGGCTACAAGAGCAGGCCAGAGGCTGGGTATTCTGCAGCGAGTGACTCACCTCCTGACTCCCCAAAGCCTTTCCACCATCGACAAGGCACAAGTCAGGAGTGTGATGGAATACTCTCCACTTGCCTGGATGAGTGCAGCTCCAACAACACTCAAGATGCTGGACACCATCCAGGACAAAGCAGCCCGCTTGATTGGCACCCCATCCACCACCCTAAACATTCACTCCCTTCACCACTGGTGCACAGTGGCTGCAGTGTGTACCATCCACAGGATGCACTGCAGCAACTCGCCAAGGCTTCTTTAACAGCACCTCCCAAACTCGCGACCTCTACCACCTAGAAGGACAAGAGCAGCAGGTACATGGGAACAACAGCACCTGCACACTCCCCTCCAAGTCACACACCATCCCGACTTGGAAATATATCACTGTTCCTTCATCGTCGCTGGGTCAAAATCCTGGAACTCCCTTCCTAACAGCACTGTGGGAGAACCTTCACCACAGGGACTGCAGCAGTTCAAGAAGGCGGCTCACCACCACCTTCTCAAGGGCAATTAGGGATGGGCAATAAATGCTGGCCTCGCCAGCGACGCCCACATCCCATGAACGAATAAAAAAAATACTAAAGCGTTTAGCATCCTTGAAAGTGGATAAATCACCAGGCCTGGATGAAATGTATCCCAGGCTGTTAAGAGAAGCAAAGGAGGAAATAGCGGAGGCTCTGACCATCATTTTTCGATCATCCCTAGCTACAGGCTTGGTGCTGAAGGATTGGAGGACTGCTAACATGCCATTGTTTAAAAAGGGAGAAAGGGATAGACCAAATAATTATAGGCCAGTCAGTCTAATCTTGGTGGTGGGCAAGTTATTGGAAAAATTTCTGAGGGACAGTATTAATTGCCATTTAGGAAGGCACAGATTAACCGAGGACAGTCAGCATGGATTTGTTAAGGGAAGGTCGTGTCTGATTAACTTGTTTGAATTTTTTGAGGCGGTAACAAGGAGGGTCGATGAGGGTAGCGCGTTTAATGTAGTCTACTTGGATTTTAGCAAGGCTTTTGACAAGGTTCCACATGGCAGACTGGTCAGAAAAGTAAAAGCATGAGATTCAAGGGAAAGTGGCAAGTTGGATCCAGGATTGGCTCAGTGACAGGAAGCAAAGGGTAATGGTTGATGGGTGTTTTTGTGATTGGAAGGCTGTTTCCAGTGGGGTTCCGCAGGGCTCGGTATTAGATCCCTTGCTTTTTGTGGTATATATCAATGATTTAGACATAAATGTAGGGGGCATGATTAAGAAGTTTGCAGATGATACAAGTTTGCCGAGTGGTTGATAGTGAGGAAGAAAGCAGTAGACTGCAGGAAGATATCAGTGGACTGGTCAGGTGGGCAGAAATGTGGCAAATAGAATTGGGGAGGGCAAACAAGGCAAGGAAATACACAATAAATGGTGGGATACTGAGAAGTATAGAGGAACAGAGGGACCTTGGAGTGCATATCCACAGATCCCTGAAGGTAGCAGGACAGGTAGATAAGGTGGATAAGAAGGTATACGGGTACTTTCCTTTATTAACTGAGGCATAAGAGCAGGGAGGTTATGCTAGAATTGTATAAAACATTGGTTAGGCCACAGCTATAGTACTGCGTACAGTTCTGGTCACCACATTACAGGAAGAATGTAATTGCACTCGAGAGGGTACAGAGGATATTCATGAGGATGTTGCCAGGACTGGAGGAAAGATTGGATAGGCTGGGGTTATATTCTTGGAACAGGAGGCTGAGGGGAGATTTAATTGAGGTGTATAAAATTATGAGGGGCCTAGATAGAGTGGATAGGAAGGACCTATTTCCCTTAGCAGAGAGGTCAATAATCAGGGGGCATGGATTTAAAGTAATTTGTAGAAGGATTAGGGGGGAGTTGAGGAGAATTTTTTTCACCCAGAGGGTGGTGGGGGTCTGGAACTCATTGCCTGAAAGGGTGGTAGAGGCAGAAACCCTCATTGCATTTGAAAAGTACTTGGATATGCACTTTGAAGTGCTGTAACCTATAAGGCTAAGGACCAAGAGCTGGAAAGTGGGATTCGGCTGGATAGCTCTTTTTCGGCTGGCACAGACACGATGAGCCGAATGGCCTCCTTCTGTGGCATAAATTTCTATCATTCTAAATGTGCACACGCTTTCTGGCCGCCATTTTGGGGCCTTAGGAGACTGTGTAGCGCCTAAAAAATGGGCGCTACTCGGCCCAATTTAGCCTCAATATGATCTGATTACTCTGACGCGTTTGCAACTTCTGAAATTGAAAACGGTTGCGGTTATTCTAGTTAATTGTCGCACTCCTCATCTCAGTGTGAACTAGATTATTTTAAAACTTTTCGCCCTCAGTTTTTACAAAATAGGGATGACTGTTTAAAAGAAATTGATATCAAAACCAAACCAGATATCTGTCTGGGTATAATCAAGGAAATTTGCCATTTCAACCAAGAGGTTGAAATGGCAAATTTCCTTTTCTTCAAAAAGGTAACAATTCTTGTGGAGGGGTTTAGATTATTTGGCAAAAAGTACAGATCACATGGGCTGTAAATGAAACACACTCACAGAACATGCAGAAATTAATTTACTCCCAAGATACAGCGTAAAATTTCAAAATTACCACTTCAGATTTTGATTCAGAGGTTTTGCATTATAGTTACGTCTGAATCTGAAAAAAAAATCACTTCACTTAAACCCAACTCAGACCATTGTGTTTGGCCTAAAGCACCATCTTGACACATCTTTTATATATAAAAACGAAATCCGGATATAGTGATGCACTGGCATTTTACTGATGAGGCCTTGGGATCTGCACTATAATGTCAAAGAATTTTACGTCATGTTAACAGTTCACCCTCAGTTATAAAACTTTTTACAAGGCAGTAATCTGCTACTAAAATCTAAAGACATTTCACTTTTGCATCCTCACAGGCACTACCCGTTTGACCCCATCATTGCTGCTGAGCTGACGGATGGGAATTTAGTAGTAGAAGTAGCAGTATGCACTACCCGTACAGCTTAGCTTCTGCCACGATCCCCCACAGAGAATCCAGTCCTATTGTCGCACTCCATGCCTTGCTTTAACTGCAGTTGAATTCTGTCATGTGGTAATTAGGATGGAACACATAACCATGCAGTTTATCCTTCCCTCTCCCCCCATCCTTTTCCTTTGTACACCTCAGGATATTTTACAAATGCTTTTCTGGGTCCTACGTTGAACTCTGGCTTTTACTTTTGATGAGAATCCCGCCTCTTTTAAATGCTGTAAATTTAATCATCAAATCCGTGTGGTGAATGATAATTAGGTTTGGATTCTTAGGCAGAGGAGTTCCATGTGTGTGTCTGTGCATGACATCCGATAATGCAGGAGTTTGGAAGAAGAATTGCCCAATGTTGCTGCAGAGATTCTTGTTAGCATAAAAAACCCTCCACACCATGGAGTGTCACCTCCACTCTGACATGAACCTCCTTTCATGTTTCTGAAGCAAGGAAAAAATGGAAGAACTGCATGCCGCAGAGCAGTGCTGATGTTTTATTTATTATCGCGTACTCTAATTAATGGAAAGCATTTGCACGTGTTATTATAACGCTGTGCTCTGCGGTCTTACTATTTGATCTGTGATTACTTAAACCCGTAGGGATAAAAAAAATAGTCTGCAACAGCATTTCAGCCAGTCCATAGGTGCAGCTCACGCAAGAGTTGGCTTTACTGCTCATGAATCTCATTGCTTTTAAGTGGAGCCGCCGTGCGTACTCCACGGGGCCGTGGCTAACATCGATGTCAATACTGAATAAATGGACTAGAAAATGCGTTTGCAATAATTGCTGAGATGCATCAAAAAAAAAGCACAGCAGTCATGTGAGTGATTTTAACCCTTATTCCTCAGTAATAAATCTTCCCAGTCAAATATTGTGACATCTCAATGCATTAACATGGCTCAAAGAAACTGCTGACATCGTGGTGTTTACTCTTATTGAGCTCAGACATGGTGAAACCTCCAATTATATCGGGAAAAGGGTCCAATGACGTGATTCTAAAACCTTCCAGGTGAAAACCTTAGACAGGAATACCATTCTTACAGAAGGAAATCTATTCCGTGAAAGGTTTTTTTAAAATTTAAAACTCTAGGGGGATAATTTTGACTTTTTGCGATAGCGTAAAACGGGTCAAAAGGGTGAAAGCTCGTTTTACATCTCTCCCCATTTTTATTTCCATCAACCAGGAGAGATATAAAACAGGCTGCCGATTCACTATCACCTGTTTTACACTATCGCACAAAATCAAAATTACCCTCAGTGACAGTAAACTAACAGCTCGATTTTATCAAGATTTGTGACATCGCTACGCTGCTTGTGACTTGAAAATGTATTGCGTATCATCTTTCCATCTACTTTCAACAACTTTTTTGAGGAAAGCAGAGACATTACCAACACTTCTGTCTCTTGTTCAGTCAGTGAGTTTTGGTGGCCATATTACTCACTGAATGACATGTTTTTGCAATCCTATTCATCTTGACACGATGACATAGTTACCGTTGCAGTTGAAAAAAACAAACAAGTATAAACACAAAAGAACATAAACACATAAGAACGTCCATTTCTGACTACAGATATAGCAGCATGTTTAGGATTATTGAAGATGGGTCTGTTTGCTAGTGGCTGCCATGTAGACCAAGGAGGATCCGATTTTGATTCCTGGGCACTGCTGTGTTAGTTGATCTCAGTTGGGATGGCAGTGGGCGTGCTAAACACTGGGCTAGGAAGAGAAAACATTAGCCCAGGTTCCTTCTCCTGCTTGCTATTTAATGATTTTTGCAGGAAGATGAATGTTTGTGGACACTGGGTGAAAACAGAAATGGGCTTCCTTGTGATGCCTTCCAAGGTTACATAGCTGCCAAGTTCGCCTTCTAGGCTCACACATGAAGAATGACCACTTGAGCAAGGTACTGTAAGGCAAAAAGTGCCCATTGAACCATTCCCAACGTCAATCAATGCTTTTAGGCGAAAAGGCAAGAAAACCAGATAGGGTGAAAGAGATGACTCCAGAATGTGCCATAAGCCACATTCTGAACCGACTCAATAGCAGGATGTCCATTCAAACCTGATAGGTGAAGATCCCCAAATTAACTTTCAAATATTATTTATGTAAATATGAACATAAATATATTCTTGAAAATAACACAATGCAAAAGTTGTAATTAAGCAAGCCCGTAATACCATGCCTTTCAAACTGAATAGGTGGATTATACAGACTGGTGGTCTCCAAACTCCGGTCAAAATGTAAATGATTAACTTATCATAGGGACTGAGAGTAGGTGATCGCCACAGACAGTAAATCTTTCTGTACACAGCAAAGACCAGAAAAATACATGTACAGAGAAAAGGGACACAATGATAGTACTAAAATCAAGAAAAAAATTATTCTCTCTATGTAATAGAAGTTAAAGTTTGAAGATATCACAAACAGAACACCACTACTACATGTCTATCTATCCACATCTATCTATTATCATAAAAATCTCAAACACAGATTTTCTGACCATCATATTCAAGTATCATACTCAAATTACAGTGTTACACTTCAAAAAAAGTATTAACAACAGAACTCTGCAGGAACATAAAACACTGGAGCCAGCATATCTGCAGCCTCTTAATCAGCCCTGTATAAACTCACGTAGTGTTTACTTAACAGCAATTAGTCTTTGTAACCTTAAAGTGACACACATCTGCACTTTAGCTGAGGAATAATGCATTGTGTTTAACATAGTATAATTATCATGTTTTTACAAAACATCCATCCTCTGACCTACCATGAGCTGCGCCATGGGGGATTATGTCTAATGTGTATTTCTCACCTGCCTCACTTGAGGTGTCATGCTCAAATTTTTCGGCCACACTTTCAAAAAGTAGGAATAAAAGAACTCTCGGGGAGCACAAAATGCTGATGACAGTGGGGTAAATTTGAAGTGTCACTGCCTGGGTGGCATTCTAGTGCAGCAGATCAGCCGCCCTTTATAGAAGCTGCCTGATTTTCATTATATTGATTTACAGAGAATAAAAATTGGACGGGTTCTATAAAGGGCAGGTGATCTGCTCCACTAGATTACCACAAGTCGGTGAAAATCTACCTCAAAATATCTTCCACTTCTTAATTGGCCTCTACATAAACTTGTTCAGTGTTTAACAGTAATACATTAGCAGCAGATTAATACATTGGCCGGGAATTTATTCGGAGCTCTGTCCACTCCCTCACCACAACTTCGCTGGGAGCACAGCAGAAATCCGAGTTTCCCCCATACTTGCAGCAGAATTACAGCAACGGGGTGGGAGCAGCTCTGAGGAAATACCCGGCCGTCATGTTTTACATGGTGTACGTTCCTATCGTTATAAAATAGTGCATCCTCTGACTTACTGGGAGCAGCGCCAGAGGAAATTTGCCAGTTTATTCAATTTGTTAAATAACATTGCACAAAGCCGATGGGGAATTGAAAATAACAACATAGGGAAGGTTCAAGGGTATTGACTGCTTAAACCTTTTTACAGAAACCGAGGCCATTAACTGCCTACACCACTGCGTTTTTCCTCTCTAACCAAATTTATTGTCAAATCATGTCAGACCTACTCTATTTGCTGTCATATTTAGTCATATTAACCATGGTGCTGCATCAGCAGTCAGGGCCTAATGTGCTTCTGTGACAAAGGAGTTCTTGCAGGGCAAGATAGACAGTGCAGTGCTTTTAGTAGAACTATCTTTTGATTTTTTGTTGATAAAGTGCTGCTTGGAACTAGAAGGGTTTAATTTTGTTAGTATCCATTTCTAAGTGAATTGTAATTACATTACATCTGTAGGCTTAATGTCTTGAAGTGAGTAAATTGATCTAGGTACATTTTTACCATTCCATTTCTGTTGCTTACACAATTAGCATGGTTCAGTAATGGTACAATCTTGTTATATGCAAGTCTTGGATTGAGCAATGTTCTTTTTTGCCTGGATGTCTTGCATGTAAGATTTGACTGTAAATATTGTGACCTTTTCAGATGTTGAATATTAATAGAGACATTAATATGTGTCAAATATTTTTGACAATGTGAGCTATGAGTTGAACCGTCACAAGTGATTGATTGTTACCAAATTTATGAAGACATGTTTTTTTAATGGAGAACAACAGGAAATCAGGCACTGCACAGATTCTCTTAAATGTTTCTGCTTTAAAGGCACTCAAGTGCTAAGCAAACTTGTGATATTCCTAAAATTGTGCCTTCTTTTGCCATCACTGCCCTGATTTATGAGGTCCCTTAATAATATTCAAATTATAATGGCAAAGAAGTCACATGTACACACATATTCTGTCATAAGCACATTAGGAATTTAAATCAGGCCAAATAGCCCATAATTTGAAAAAGAAAAAAATGCAGGTGTATGGGGAAAGAGCAGGGGTGTGGGACTAATTGGATAGCTCTTTCAAAGAGCTGGTACAGGTACGATGGACCGAATGGCCTCCTGTGCTGCAAGATTCTATGAAGATCATTCTTCCCACAGACCATGCACAATTTACTATATCGTGTACACAAAGCTGTTTATATTCCTGGTCGAAATGTCACTTTGTCACCTTGCTACATGTTACGACTGAATAGGGAATATTCAGTGATAATATGTAGCAGGATGATCTCCATCAGCTGATTCAACTGTCCAACTTCATCAACTGTCATGCATGCTTATGCAGCATTGTGCACTGATGATACTCAATCATAGAATGTTATGTTTTTTAAATATCACATCAACATGAATATAGACTATTGAGTGATGCCTCCTAGTCTCATCTGTTCCTTCCAATTTAGAATCACATGGATCATAGAATGATATAGCACAGAGGAGGCCATTTGGCCCATTGTGCCTGTGCCAGCTTTTTGAAAGAGCTATCCAATTAGTCCCATTCCC
Source organism: Heptranchias perlo (assembly GCF_035084215.1). Classification (NCBI taxonomy): domain Eukaryota; kingdom Metazoa; phylum Chordata; class Chondrichthyes; order Hexanchiformes; family Hexanchidae; genus Heptranchias; species Heptranchias perlo. The sequence goes on along the minus strand of NC_090326.1, from coordinate 49,855,803 downwards.
CTGCCCTTTCCCCATAGCCCTGCAAATGTTTCCCTTTTAAGTATTTATCCAGTTCCCTTATGAAAGTTATTATTAAACTGCTTCCACTACCCTTTCAGGCAGTGCATTCCAGATCATAACAACTCACTGCGTAAAAACATTTCTCCTCATCTCGACTCTGGTAGATAGAACCCAAAGTGAGTCTTGATGAAATCAGATGGCTATTACTTTTTTCTTTCTGATTTTTCTCTGCCAATTTTCTTGCTTCCCCTCCTTTCCTAAAAGTGTTCATTCCTTGTTGGGATAAGTTTCCACAGTCACCAGGTAGCTTGCCCAAGTGACTATTATTCATGTGTGAGCCTTGCAAGTAAATATTGGCAGCTATTTGATCATGAGGGACCTCTGAGATGAGCTTGATTCTGCCCTCCTACCTGCACGCCTCCAGCAGAGGTTGCTGGACAGCAATCAGGAGCAAAAACACTGAACATTTCCCTCCCCCCACCTTTCCCTAATCCAAGGGCATTTGAAGTCAATTGTACACCCCTACTATCAATCCAGCCAACTTAACACAGACCTGGGATCAAAGGAGGAAAACTCCCTGGCTTGTATGGCTCATCTACTCATTTGGAGAAATTTGCTAAGCCATCAGACTAGCACTTTATTTACAGTTTTGACCAGTCTGGAATAAATATTATTGGGGTTAGAAGAAAAACAGAGAATAAAGCAGCACAGTAATGCAGGGTGATGCATACTAGTCAGCCAGCTTTTGCTCAGAGAATCACTGGAGATATGCATCAGCTACCTGCAATTAGAAATTAAAACTAGTGGTTGCTTTTTCCTCCTTACTTTGGATGGGTTTGTATTCACTCACAAATACTGTGTACACTGGTATTCCATGGTATAAGTTTACAGCTCAACTGTAGGTGCTAGGTAATGACCATCTCAAACAAGAGAAAGCCCAGCCATCTTCCACTGACCTTGAACAACACCATCATCACCAAATCCCCTACCACCAACAGCTTGGGGGTCAACTTTGACCGGAAGCCATATCAACACCAGGGCTATAACAGCAGGGCAGAGGATGGGTAATCTGCATCAGCTAGCTCATCTTCTGACCCTTCAAATCAATCCATCATCTCCGAGGCTAAAGTCAGGTATGTGCTGGAATACTCACCACTCACCAGGATGGATTAGTCACGACAACATTCAAGAGGCTCACACCATCTAAGACAGAACAGTATGCTTGATTGGCACTTCTGCCACTGGAATCAATATCCACCCCCTCCGTCATCAGTGCACTGTGGATGGAGTATGTATGATCTACAGGATGCACTGAAGCAACTGACCAATGCTACTTCGACAACACCTCCCTCCCCAGCAACCTCTACCACTGAGAAGGACAAAAACTATTATGTTGTGGGAACACCATCACCTCCATGTTTCCCTCCGAGTTACACACCATCGTGACTAGGAATATATTACTGTTCCATTATGGTTACCGAGTGACTATCTTAGAACTTCCCTACCTAACATTAATATGGGAGCATCTTCGGCACAAGGACTGCAGCCATTCATGGAGAATGGCCATCATCACCTTCTCAGAGCAGCTGGAAATGGCCAAAAAATATGGTCTTGCAAGCGTCGCCCACATTCTGAGAACAAATTTTTAAAAAATCACAAGTATTAACTTAGGAGTGAATTTGATTGTTTGATGTTACAAAAATTATGTGCTACATCTTTTGCTCACATAATCAACATTGGAGCTGAGAAGAAGTTTGAGGTATTTTTCATCATCCATTTTACCCAAATTATTTAATCTTTCGAGGGAGGTGATTAGTTATAGGTAAAAGGTTCTAAAGAAAGAAATTGCACTTATATGGCAGCTTTCAGATGCTCGGAATGTCCCAAAACACTTCAAAGACGATGGGGGTTAAATTGGTTAACCCCCGAATCCAGGCGGGGCATCGTGGTGCGCCATTACCGCGTGCCCGTTGGTTCCGATGCAGGCAGCACCTCGTAAAGGCAGCCTGCACCTCTTAAAGGCAGCCTGCACCTCTTAAAGGCAGCCTGCACCTCTTATGTGCAAAATATAAGATCTTTGTCCACACGGAATCTGAACGGAGATCAGACATCGCACATGTAAAACACAGGTGCAGGTCCCATCCCTATGTTTACAAACTGATGAGTTATGTTAAAACATTGAATAAAGGTTGCACACCACGAAATCCCACATCCTCTAATCTGCATGCCAGGCCTCACCAATCTGCCGTTCTGAGTTTGTACCATGCCTGCGAGAGAGCGTGCACCAAGGTTCTTTGATGGTACACTAGAGGCCTTGGTGCAAGAGGTGGACAGAAGGAGGGGTATCCTATAATCACAGGGGGGGCAAGAGGTCCTCCAGACATGCTCCCAAGGCAGTGGGAGGCAGTAGGGAACGAAGTCAATGCCAGGCGCATAGCACTACGAACATGGAATCAGTGCAGGAAGAAGTTCAATGCTCTGACACGAGTGGTCAAGGTGAATGAGGTCAACTGTCAAGTGGCATCACCTATCAACTGCACCACGCACTACACCCCCCATCACCCACATACCAACAAACTCTTTCAATCAGTACTCAATTCTTCCAATCAGATGCTTCCTCTCATCCTCACACATTACCACTGTTACAAGCCGCACACCCACAACTCACAGGTCACACACATTGGCAGCTATTCAACCATGACAGGCACATCACCTTCAGGACACTCACTGACACACGTCCCACTATCTTGCAGGAGAAGGTGGCACATAACAGGAGGCAGCAAGTAGCAGTGGCATTTAGCCCCGCCATTCAATGAGATAATGATTGATCTGTGACCTAACTCCATATACCACCTTAGCCCCATATCCCTTAATATCCTTGGTTAATAAAAATCTATCAATCTCAGATTTCAAATTAACAATTGAGCTAGCATCAACTGCCGTTTGCAGAAGAGCGTTCCAAACGTCTCCCACCCTTTGCATGTAGAAGCATTTCCTAACTTCACTCCTGCAAGTCCTGGCTCTAAATGTTAGGCCAAGTCCCCTCGTCCCAGTATTCAAGTATAGGAGACCTCCAAAAACAGGTGCAAATGCATCAGCAGCCAGAAGCAATAATCCAGCAACTAACAAATCCTACATGGTCCCTTTAAATAGCGCTGGTGGGAGGTCCTCCAGGCCGTCTACGACATGTTTAGTTGTTCGTGGTTAAGACAGTGAGTTGGCTGGAGCATTGCCAAGGTGTTATCTATCCCTTTAAATCAGCGTTGCACACTGATCTACCGCATATTCTCCTTACTTTACATGCTGCCGGCATTCATTATCTGTGCCTGCGTGAACCCCTTTATCAAGATGGCATCCAGCGCACGACATGCACGTGCATTTCGAACGCCATTTTGGGACCTCAGGAGGCCGCGTTGTGCCTGAAATATGGGGGCTACACAGCCGAATTTCTAGCCCAATGAGTTTACTTTTGAAGTGCAGTCACTGTTGTAATCGAGCCAAATGCAGCAGATAATTTGTACACAGTAACATCCCAAAATCATCAACGGAATGAATGACCAGATAATCTTTTTTTGTTGGTGTTGATTGAGGGGAAAATATTTGCCAAAACACTGAGAGAATTCCCTGCTTTTCTTTGAATGGTGTCTTGAAACCTTTTACATCCAGCTAAACAAGCTGATTGTTTAGTGTCTCACCTGAAAGACAGCACCATCTCAGTACTGGGCTGAAGTGTCAGCATAAATTTTGTGCTTAATTCTTGAACTTGCACTCTTCATAGAATCATAAAATGAAACACCACAGAAGGAGGCCATTCTGCCCATTGTGCCTGCACCAGCTCTTTGAAAAAGCTATCCAATTATTCCCATTTCCCCTTCTCTTTCTCCATAGCCCTGTAAGTTTTTCCCCTTCAAGTATTTATCCAATTCCCTTTTGAAAGTTATTATTGAATCTGCTTCCACCACCCTTTCAGGCGGTGTATTCCAGATCATAACAACTTGTTGCATAAAAAATGTTTCTGGTTCTTTTCTGACTCAGAGATGACTGTATTACCAACTGAGCCAAGCTGACACACCAAGTAAATAAAGCTGTATGAAAATTTTCCCTGGCTTTTCCCCTACCACATTAACATAGCAAAACTCTAGGGTGTCAGTCCAACATCATATTCCCACTCTATTAAATTCTAACCAGTGACATCCACAATTGATATTTCACAATCCCAGCAGCATCGGAGCCATTGCTTGATTATTTGGTCATCTGTCTCTACATCTTTCCTTGTAATCTACAATCTCATTCTTCTTTGGCTACTCATTAAATTCTTTTAAAACAATTTAATTGACCTGGCATTAATTGTTCTTGCTGATAGTCTGCTCTACTTTTCCACTACACAAAAAAGTCTCTAGTCTTTCTAGCCTTGAGAAAGACTAGAGACTAGAAATCTCTAGTCTTTCTGGAGATCTTTTAACTTGGTGTTCGTGTCCTCTAGTTCTGCAAGTACAACTTAAAGTCAAATAATCTGCTTACTTTTATATTATCTATTAATTTCAACAACCTAGTTCATGCCCTCTCAATCATATTTTTGCAATTAAAGTAGGCTTAAATCAAAAAACCTCTCCTCATAACCTGAGATTTGTCACCCAGAGCAATTTTTGTTGCTATTCTCTGAACCCTTTCATGTGTTTTAATATCCTTTTGAAGGTAAAATGCTCGAAGCTGCATCATTATTCCAAATGTGGCCTTATCAACAAGTTACAGAGGGTTACAGTAATATGTCTGAACCTAAAAAATGCATCCTAATGCTTGATTAGACTGGCTACTGTTAATGAATGATTAATAATTGCATCCATATCCATCTTCTTTTCCACCTTTGCTAATGGACACACAGTCATTGTGCACGCATATTTTATCTTTCCTGTATCAATATGCATTAGCTTACATTGATTCACATTAGATTCCACCTGCCATTCCTTAGCCCATCCAATTAATTTCTCCAGATTCCTTTGAGTGCTATCCATCACCATGTTGTCACGATGACACAGCTATCATTAGGAAATTGAAAATGAGGTGCATGTAACAGATATTGCTACTTGTCTAGAGAAAGATCTTTTACTTTATTTTAATATTTAAAGAGGCATTAGCCCCGATATTTATAGGGAGGCAGGGAGGTTGTGGGGGAGGCCGAAAACGGCCAAAGAACCTGGCAAGGCCGGGGACGCGGAGGTCCTGCCAAACTTAACGGCAGACCTCATTAACATTTTTCAGTTCCGTTTCCCACCCAGCAGCCAACCAAATGGACAAGGAGGGAACACCAGCGGCAGGAGGCCGCATTCGAGGATCCTTGGGGAGTGTCCCCGGCAGTCGGGAGGGGGATCGGGGGGAGAGTCCGAGATAGGGGCTGGAGGAGGCCGAAGGCTTCCTTGAGGGCTAGGGGGAGCACTCCTGCTCCTCCTGGTCCAAAAGAGTGCTGAAACAAGCACTTACGTTGTGGAGCTGGCAGCTCCCACCTCCCTTTCACTGTGCGGGTTTCCTGACCATTGGAAAACCCGTGGAGCAGCAGTGAATTTTAAATCAGGTTCCCAATTGCACTGTGGGAGCCCGATTTAATTATGTTATTGAAGTGTCTGCCTCTCCATGGTGGGACACTCGGACGCCCCAATATCTGCTGCCGTAAAAAAGACACCGTGCGTGGCGAGTTGGGGACGCATTCCCCATATTTAAGTCTTTAACCCCCAACCTTCTCCCGCCCGTCGTGAGGGGATTAATATCGACGCCATTGTCGTGGTATTACTCATTTCTTTTTCAAGCAAAATTAGTTCTTGGAACAACTTGCTCCAAACTCCCAGGCTAAAAGCTGTCATTTTGGTCACCTGGGAGAGTTGGTGCTGTAGCAGCTGGTGCACCGGCTGCACTGTAAATGATGACGATGTAATTTTTATTTGTTTGATGTTAGTCAATATAAAGTTTAACTCAAAAGTATATAAATATTAGCAGTACATATAATCGAGAATGTAATAATCCCATCACTGCTGTGGTTATAAATCTGGTAAAATATTTTGCCAGTCACCTTATGAGATGACAGTATGACCAAGTAGGAGCCATTTGGTCACCGTGACAATGACTAATATCTGTAGTATTGCAACCTTCTTGTAAGAAATATAGCTGATGTCCCATTCTAGTCAATAGAAAAGCTCAAATCTTGATAAATTAACTCCCGGGGGAAGATTTTCCTCAGGTTACTACGAATTAGGGACATTTTTTTTTCGTTCATGGGATGTAGGCATCACTGGCGAGGCCGGCATTTATTGCCCATCCCTAATTGCCCTTGAGAAGGTGGTGAGCATTTATTGCCCATCCCTAATTGCCCTTGAGAGCCGCCTTCTTGAACCGCTGCAGTCCGTGTGGTGAAGGTTCTCCCACAGTGCTGTTAGGAAGGGAGTTCCAGGATTTTGACCCAGCAACGATGAAGGGATGGCGATATATTTCCAAGTCGGGACGGTGTGTGACTTGGAGGGGAACGTGCAGGTGGTGTTGTTCCCATGTACCTGCTGTTCTTGTCCTTCTAGATGGTAGAGGTCACAGGTTTGGGAGGTGCTGTCAAAGAAACCTTGGCGAGTTGCTGCAGTGCATCCTGTGGATGGTAAACCCTGCAGCCACTGTGCGCCGGTGGTGAAGGGAGTGAATGTTTAGGGTAGTGGATGGGGTGCCAATTAAGCGGGCTGCTTTGTTCTGGATGGTGTCGAGCTTCTTGAGTGTTGTTGGAGCTGCACTCATCCAGGCATGTGGAGAGTATTCCATCACACTCCTGACTTGTGCCCTGTAGATGGTGGAAAGGCTTTGGGGAGTCAGGAGATGAGTCACTCGCTGCAGAATACCCAGCCTCTGGCCTGCTCTTATAGCCACAGTATTTATATGGCTGGTCCAGTTAAGTTTCTGGTCAATGGTGACCCCCCAGGATGTTGAAGGTGGGGGATTCAGCGATGGTAATGCCGTTGAATGTCAAGGGGAGGTGGTTAGACTCTCTCTTGTTGGAGATGGTCATTGTCTGACACTTGTCTGGCGCGAATGTTACTTGCTACTTATCAGCCCAAGCCTGGATGTTGCCCAGGTCTTGCTGCATGTGGGCTCGGACTGCTTCATTATCTGAGGGGTTGCGAATGGAACTGAACACTGTGCAATCATCAGCAAACATCCCCATTTCTGACCTTATGATGGAGGGAAGGTCATTGATGAAGCGGCTGAAGATGGTTGGGCCTAGGACACTACCCTGAGGAACTCCTGCAGCAATGTCCTGGGGCTAAGATGATTGGCCTCCAACAACCACTACCATCTTCATTTGTGCTACTGGAGAGTTTTCCCCCTGATTCCCATTGACTTCAATTTTACTAGGGCTCCTTGGTGCCACACTCATTCAAATGTTGCCTTGATGTCAAGGGCAGTCACTCTCACCTCACCTCTGGAATTCAGCTCTTTTGTCCATGTTTGGACCAAGGCTGTAATGAGGTCTGGAGCCGAGTGGTCCTGGCGGAACTCAAACTGAGCATCGGTGAGTAGGTTATTGGTGAGTAAGTACCGCTTGATAGGACTGTCGACAACACCTTCCATCACTTTGCTGATGATTGAGAGTAGACTGATGGGGCGGTAATTGGCCGGTTTGGATTTGTCCTGCTTTTTGTGGACAGGACATACCTGGGCAATTTTCCACATTGTCAGGTAGATGACAGTGTTGTAGCTGTACTGGAACAGTTTGGCTAGAGGTGCGGCTAGTTCTGGAGCACACGTCTTCAAGAAGGGGAGTAGGGAAAAACCGGGGAACTACAGGCCAGTGAGCCTAACATCAGTGGTAGGAAAATTATTGGAAAAAATTCTGAAGGACAAAATTAGTCTCCACTTGGAGAAGCAAGGATTAATCAGGGATAGTCAACATGGCTTTGTCAAGGGAAGATCATGTCTGACTAATTTGATTGAATTTTTTGAGAGGGTGACTAGGCGTGTGGATGAGGGTAACGCAGTGGATGTGGTATACATGGATTTCAGTAAGGCCTTCGATAAAGTCCCCCACAGGAGACTGGTCAAGAAGGTACGAGCCCATGGAATCCAGGGTGCCTTGGCACTTTGGATACAAAACTGGCTTAGTGGCAGAAGGCAGAGGGTGATGGTCGAAGGTTGTTTTTGTGACTGGAAGCCTGTGGCCAGTGGGGTACCACAGGGATCGGTGCTGGGTCCCTTGCTGTTTGTGGTCTACATTAATGACTTGGATATGAATGTAAAAGGTATGATCAGTAAGTTCGCTGATGATACAAAAATTGGTAGGGTGGTAAATAGCGAGGAGGATGTCCTCAGTCTGCAGGACGATATAGATGGGTTGGTCAGATGGGCGGAACAGTGGCAAATGGAATTTAACCCGGAAAAGTGCGAGGTGATGCACTTTGGAGGGACTAACAAGGCAAGGGAATACACAATGAATGGGAGGACCCTAGGCAAGACAGAGGGTCAGAGGGATCTTGGTGTGCAAGTTCACAGATCCCTGAAGGCGGCGGAACAGGTAGATAAGGTGGTAAAGAAGGCATATGGGATACTTGCCTTTATTAGCCGAGGCATAGAATATAAGAGCAAGGAGGTTATGATGGAGCTGTATAAAACACTGGTTAGGCCACAGCTGGAGTACTGTGTGCAGTTCTGGTCGCCACACTACAGGAAGGATGTGATCGCTTTGGAGAGGGTGCAGAGGAGATTCACCAGGATGTTACCAGGGCTGGAGCGCTTCAGCTATGAAGAGAGACTGGGAAGATTGGGTTTGTTTTCCTTGGAGCAGAGGAGGCTGAGGGGGGACATGATTGAGGTGTACAAAATTATGAGGGGCACAGCTAGGATGGATACTAAGGAGCTTTTTCCTTTCGTTGAGGGTTCTATAACAAGGGGACATAGATTCAAGGTAAAAGGCGGGAGGTTTAGAGGGGATTTGAGAAAGAACTTTTTCACCCAGAGGGTGGTTGGAGTCTGGAACTCACTGCCTGAAAGGGTTGTGGAGGCAGGAACCCTCACAACATTCAAGAAGCATTTGGATGAGCACTTGAAATGCCATAGCATACAAGGCTACGGACCAAATGCTGGAATATAGGATTAGAGTAGACAGGGCTTGATGGCCGGCGCGGACACGATGGGCCGAAGGGCCTCAATCCGTGCTGTATAACTCTATGACTCTATGACTCTATGACTCTATGACACTATAGCCAGGATGTTGTCGGGGCCCATAGCCTTTGCTGTATCCAGTGCACTCAGCCGTTTCTTGACGTGGAGTGAATCAAATTGGCTGAAGACTGGCTTCTGTGATGGTGGGGATATTGGGAGGAGGCCGAGATGGATCATCCACTCTGCACTTCTGGCTGAAGATGGTTGCAAATGCTTCAGCCTTGTCTTTTGCACTCACTTGTTGGACTCCGCCATCATTGAGGATGGGGATGTTTACAGAACCGCCTCCTCCCGTTAGTTGTTTAATTGTCCACCACCATTCATGACTGACTGTGGCAGGACTGCAGAGCTTTGATCTGATCCGTTAGTTGTGGATCGCTTGGCTCTGTCTATAGCATGTTGCTTCTGCTGTTTAGCATGCATGTAGTCCTGATTTGTAGCTTCACCAGGTTGGCACCTCATTTTTAGGTACGCATGGTGCTGCTTCTTGCATGCTCTTCTACACTCCTCATTGAACTCCTCATTTGAAGCATAGCAGCAAGGTTTCCTAAATTTGCTATTTCTAGTGAAAATGCAAATGCGATTTAATAGAATACATCTACAGTTTTGCTAGAAACAGCAACCTGTGAAGGTATTCCCACAATGTTCACTATGTTGTGATAGACAGTGACCAGAGGTACGCTGCCTCTTCATTTTCAGATAATCCCCAAAGTTTGTGTTAATGCAGAATATCTGTGTATTTGTTAAATATATATATATTTATGCCATTATATCCAAATAACTGCTTAGTTGAAATAGTTTTATTTTCCTATTTCCTTGCCTCCTGTCATGATGGTATTGGCTTCTTGCCGAGGTAGCATTCCACAGGCACACAGCAACCCTCCAATACTTCATGCAAGTGAAAAATAACAGCAAGATTTGCTCAGTTTCCTATTTCTAGTGAAAATGCAAGTGGGCAGTCTTTATGTGTGAGCCTAGATAATAAGTGGTGGCAAGCCATTCAATCAGAGAGATCGTCACAGCCTAACCTCCTCATGTTCTCACTGAGTGTCCATACACTTGCACTTTGCAGCAGGAGTCAATGGACAGCAGTCAGAAGCAAGAGCCCTGGCTGCTTTTTTTATTTTTCCCTTGCTTAATCCATAGACATTCTATCTAATTATCATGCCAACTGCTGCTCCTGCTGCAGTCAGGCAGGACAGGGCTCAAACTTGGGACGTTTTAGTCTGGTTGGCTTAATTCTGTACCTGACAGTGTATTTATCCACTGGGCTATCGGAGAGAAAACTTTTTTTGTTTAAATAGTCATATTTTTCAACCTTGAGAAAAAAACAGCAGAAGAGCCTGGTGAACTTCAGAATAAAAAGAAAAAAGAAAGACTTGCATTGATACAGTACTGGTCTCTCAGGATCTCCTATTAAATGCTGATTTCTGTCAGCACTAAACATTCCTGCCTGCAACATATGCATACATGGCTAAAATGAATGCACAGAGTGCTCCTGGCATGAATCCTATAAAATTGTTCATTTGTTTATTTTCAATTATAATAGTTAATTGAAGCTTTTGCCCATTTTCGGCAACAGCTTCTCATTCCAAACCTGCCCAACTGGAAGTTGTCTGGTAACTCACTATGGACAGAGATCCAGCAAGAGTGATCGCTGCTCTGATTTCCACGTCCCCTTCCGTGAAATAAATGGGAAAAAGTGTGAAATTAAATCAGACGAAGGTTTAATTTGAAATCAGTGGTGGTCAAAAAGACCTGAGATCCTTATTTGGAGTTGGCTATGTCAATTGTGGCCCCTGTATACATATTCACCAAGAAGTTTAATTTCCTTTGATAGTGCGCTGTTTAATACATCAACATAAAATTCTGTTGTGCGCTATTTAAAAGACCAAGGTCCATCTAGTTTGCCTTCTACCATCCTGGTAGTCGCATGATATAACAATAATGGAGTTGTTGACTAATCATGGCAATCAATCTCTATAAATTAGTCTACAACAGACCCAGAAAAGGCACAAGGAAAACTCTAGCGATGGAGAGCTTCGGGAACCATAGGTCCAATGTCACCTGTTAATCCCAAGCATGCTACACTTACCAGATGTTATGTCTCAAATCACTCATATCAAAACAATCCTTAACCTGTTCAAAATAAACTAGTTGATGACTGTGTTAACATAACTTACAATGGCATTTTACGTGAACACATTATGCAGTATGCTAACTAAAGGAAATGTTTGATTTCATTAAAAGGAGACAGAACTGCACTCGGCAGAATGCTGAAGAAAGCTGGTGTCTCACTTTAAGCACTTCAGTCTGTCTGCATAAAGAGGTGTTCATGTGCTGAACACTAAGTAGGTTTTGATGTTGGTACAGAGCAATCCCATGCGTGTATGCCTTTACCAGACCAATTTGTAGTGTTTTCTTACTTCATCGACAATAGACCAGGGACCAAAATAGACACCCCTTGATAAATTGCCTCAGAGACTATTCATTAAACAATGCAGCTCGCTTGTACACAAACAGTGATTGCAGTAAGGTTCCTCAGCAGTGACATTGAGAGGAGTAACTACCTAACTATACCATCTGCCTAATTAGCATATTTCACAATAGCCTCTTTTTTTAGGACATCTGAAATATGTATAGATTTACCATGTTGTACAACCCCACATTGTCTCTAAAACTTAGAACGATTATTAGAATAATATTGTGGAGCATCTACCGTCCAGTTAATGTTTTGCAACTAATTCTGTTGTAGTATTATATAACTATTTGTCAATGTTGCTGACATATATATTCAAAAAAAAGCGCGCTACATACAGTAAGTACATTGTTGATTAAAAGCCCCTCCCCCCAAAAATAATCGCCATTTCAAAAATACAAAGCGCAACTTTAAAAGAAGATTTCAATTAGAAATGACAGCCAGAAATCTTATGGGTCTGCTCTGAGGAAGTTATATTTGGCGTAAGATGATGAAGTAAAAGGTTTTAGTGGGGCTGATGTAGCAGAAAGTAAAGCCGACATGAAAATTCAGTTTATTTCTGAAAGTCTTTCAAGTCTGTGACTGTGAAACCAGAGAAATTTAATCAAATTCAAAACATCCACCAGCCCAAATCTAGAAAAAAAGATGCTTTGTGAAATGGGAGTTTGCATTTTATAATACGTGTATCGCCCACAGAGTGAGTTTCGCCATGAGAATCCTTGTTAAAAAAAAATTGTACCGAACTGCCATTAATTTTAATATTTTTGTTTTGCATACTTTTTAAGCGATAGTTGCTGACGACATAATTGAAACTAGCTGAAAGGAGGAAATTAATCTGACAGTATGTGAAGGAGCTGAATTAGTATTCGTAGAGATACACTCAGTAATTCAAAGTGCTTCAGTAATTATGTTACTTTAATTGCAGGTAGTTGAAATGACTACTTTTTCTAATGAAAGTGTTAATGCAGGGATTGCCCAAACCACAACTTGTGCACCAAATGCAGCTTCCGAACCTTGGTAATCCAGCCCAAGAATCCCACGTTACTCATTTCTAGTTACACTGGGGCTGAAATTCCATTCCATTCCTTTGCATGCTAAGTGCAGAGGGAGCAGGAAACCATGGTCTTTGGCACCGATTTGCACTATCCCTGAGATTGAGCTTGGGGCATGGGAGGGTTTCAATGCTCTGTGATGCACTTGGGGTATTACGGGGGCCATGTCCTTGCTGCCCCAAGGTGTTGATGTGTTACCTTACTGGCCAGAGGCCACCACTATATGCTTTTCAAAACTGGAGTAAAGCACACTCCAGCAGGTATACAAACACCGGAATTTACTACTTCCCGTTCTACACTTTTGGAGATTAGTCCTTGCTTTAGAGTCATTTTCAATTTATTTGCGATGCACTGTTGCTTAGAAATATACATAGATGTTACAACACGGTAACAGGCCATTCAATCCATCCAGCCCAAGTCGGCATTTACCCCCCACCCTGTTCCCATATTCTTTCATCCTCTTTTCCTTCATCCACCTATCCACTTTAATCTTGAATGTTAACATAGTTTCCGCTTCATCCACTAACCTTGGAAGTGAATTCCACAGCCGTACAACTTTGTGTCAAGAGTTTCTGTCTGCTCTCTCTTATAAATCTCTTACATTTAATTTTGTATCCATGTCTCCTTGTTCTAGACTCCTCAACTACCCTATCCCATCCTTTTATAATGTTGAATACTTCAATCATATCGTCCCATAATCTGCATTGTTCTAACAACAAAAGTCCCAATTTTTCAAGTCTTTCTTTGTATTTGTATTTCTTCATACCAGGCAGCATCTCAGCGAATCTGCAGTATATTCTGTCCAAAGCCTCAATATCCTTCCTGTAATGTGGTGCCCAATACAACACACAGTACTCTAGTTGAGGTTTTATGAAGGTTTTATATAGCCTCATCATTACCTTTTATAATCTATGGGCTCAATTTTGAAACGGTGGCGGGTTGGCAATGGGGGAGTGAAGGTGGGCGTGGCAAACCCACACAAACAAAACTTACTGTTTCCAATGCGATCGCTTTGTGATTGATGGTGATTAAAGTTCTCTCCGGGCTTCGCACCCGGCAGCCAGCCTGATTGACAGACTGGCTGCCGACAGGAGATGCAACGCGAGGTGGGGGGAGAGAGCAAGAGCGAGACGTCATCCGGGGCTGGAACGGAAGATCAGGGGTGGGGGGAGGGAGAGTGGGAGATCGGTGGGGGGAGAGAGGAAGATTGGGGGGTAGAGGGGAAGATTGGGGGGGAAGAGGGGAAGATCGGGGGAGAGAGGGGAAGATCGAGGGGAAGAGGGGACGATTGGGGAGCAAGAGGGGAAGATCGAGGGGAGAGGGGAAGATCAGGGGGGATAGTGGAAGATTGGGGAGACATCGGGGTGGGGGTGAAGAGGGGAAGATCAGGGGGACACGGGGGGGCTGAAGAGGGGGATGTCAGAGAGGGAGATATCGGACATCGGAGCAGGGTGGAAAGGTAGGTTGATTTTGTGTTTTAACTTTGTACAATAGTTTGTTCTTTAATTTATTTAGTTTATTTTTGCCTGACCCGGCCCTTCACGTCTGTTTCACCAGGCGTGAATCAGAAGCCATGGGAAAGCCGCCCAGGTAAGTTAAAAATTGTTCTAACTACTTACTATGTCACAAGTAAAGTGCCTTAAGTACCTCAATGAGGTACATTTGGCTCTTTAACTATCATCCCGCTGGTTTTAATTGCCGGCGGGACTTCCGGATTCGGGATGCCCGCGCGCACACAGGTGCGTCTGTGGGGAACTTGGAAGTCAACGGGTTGGAGCCGGCTTCCGAACCCACTCTGCATTTCTGCAATTTTTGCAGCCCCCCGCCGCCAATGCACCTGCAATGTACATGTAAAATTGAGCCCGATATCTCTTGTGATATAACCTATAATTCCATTAGCTTTTTTACAGCTTTATCAACCTGTGGTGCTGCCTTTAATGTCTTGTGAATCTAAAGCCCCAAATCCATCTGCTCTTCAACAACACCAGGCCTATTTCCATTGAGTATAATTACTGCTGTTATTTTTTACCAAATCCAACACCTCACACTAATTGACATTGGATTCCATCTGCCACTTTTTGTCGCATTCCCCCATTTTATCAATATCTCTTTGCAGTTTTTGTTGGTCTTCTAAAGAATGAACTATACTTTCTATTTTGATATCATCTGTAAACATTGACACCCCTCCCCCTCAGCCTATATTAAAATCATTGATATTTACCATGAACAGAAGTGGCCCCAGAATGGAACCTTTTGGGACATCACTACCCACTTCCAACCGCTCGGAAAAAATACTCTTAACTCCTGCTCTCTGGTTTCTCCCTTCTAACCAATTTTTAATCCAGTTTGCTATCCCACCCCCTAATTATGCACCCCTTAACCTCCTCTAATAATCACCCATGTTGTGCCTTGTCAAAGGCTTTCCTAAAGTCCACATGCACTACTGTATTTCCCCTATCTACCATGTCTGTTACCTCCTCAAAGAATTGCACAAGGTTTGTCAAGCACGATCATCCCTTTTGAAATCCATGCAGGCTACTCCTAACTATTTTCTTGATTTTTTTTTTGTTCCCTTTTATTTGACTTCAACATGACCGCTGGACCTCTAACATTAAAGATCTATCATCTGCCCCCTGGACATTAGCAGATTCTTTACTCAGGTCTGGTGGTTTGAAAAGAGCTGTCCTTTGCACCATTGCCTCATTAGTGGATAAATCCAGAATCAGCAAGATCTGTTAGTATCACCAGTTTGAGATATATAATGAGAAAATGGATTTAAATTCTATGTGTGAGCTTCATGGTACATACCTAAGCAGCCCATGAAATCCCAGTGTGTTTCTATTTCAATAGTCATTAACTTTAAATGAGCTAACAACATTGTCAGTTGAATGTTAACAAGGCCAACACCATCCTTTCCACTCCTGTACCTCCGGCCCCGATTCCATTGATTCCCCTCTACCATTTCAAGCTGAGTTAGGGAATGGAAAACCTTCGCATCCTGCTGGACCCCGAACTCAAATTCCTCCCCCCACATTTGCAAAACCCCTTTCTTCTACCTCCAAATATTGTCCACCTCCGCCCCTTATTTCTCCTCTTCTGCTGCCGAAATCTAAGTCCATGCCTCCATCGCCTCAATGCTTGACTTCTGCAAACCCTCTTGCAGCAACTCTCCACAAGCTTCAACTCATCTAAGCCACAGCAGCCTGCAAACTCACCCACATTAAGTCCCACAGTCCCATCATCCCGTCCTCCTAAACGCCATTGGATCCATGTCTCTGTTTTCAAATCTTTCCGTGGCTTCATCCTATCCTGTCTCAATGATCTCCTCCTGCTTTACATCCCTGCTTGTACCCTCTTCTACTACTTCTCCCAGCCCTCCCTCTGTTCTATGAGAGGCGATTGTTTGTCCAGCATTGCACCCATGCTCTCTGGAACTCTCCAACCAGTTTCCTCCACCGTGCCACCTCCCTTTCTGCTTTCAAAAATCTCCTTAAAACCTTCCTCTTTGACTGTGGCTGAAGTTCTCCATCCCACCTTCACCTCTTCTCTCGCTTTTCCAATGTTTGATATCCACTGTAACCCTTTTCTCCTTGTTGTAAGGCATTCTGAAATATCTTCTGCATGTGATTAGTGCTTTATAAATACAGGTTATTGTTAAAATAGCACGCACAAGAATTTGATTGGAATGTATCAACCCATTTGTTAAAAATAGAATGTAATTTTAATCCCCAGGTGTTAATTTAGCTCCCTCACACTGTCAGGCTCAATACCTTCTCTTAGACAGGTCCCTTGATGATGGTGCCACCACCATTCTCCACTTAAATAAAAATAGTAGAAAAGTTAACTGGTATAATTGGGAGCAGGGGTGGGGGGTGTGGGGAGCAAAAGCATGTCAGTTAATTCTATCTTCTTTGTAACTAATTATTTAGAAAGGCACTTTATGTAAGCGTGGGAGTTGATTAATGCAAAGACATGAGACACAATTGCTATTATAACAGCAATAACTTGTATTTACATAGCACCTTTAATGTAAGAAACATCCCAAGGTGCTTTAAAATAATGATGTGGAGATGCCGGTGATGGACTGGGGTTGACAATTGTAAACAATTTTACAACACCAAGTTATAGTCCAGCAATTTTATTTTAAATTCACAAGCTTTCGGAGATTTTCTCCTTCCTCAGGCAAATGTTTTTAAAATAATGGCAAGTAAGGGAAGCGGACACTGAGCCGGGAAGGGGGAAATCAGGAGGAGCGCCTGAAAGCTTGGTCAAGTTTGGTCAGGTTTTGGACAAGTTGGAGATTATGGAGGGTGGAGGGGACACAGGCAGGCTGACAACACAAGTGGTCAAGTGAAATGGTGGAACCAGAGAGCAACCTGTCATCATCATATCTGTGGAAGCTGAGGACATGCCTGTGGATAATGTCATGAAAGGGCAGCATTCAGATAAAGAATAGAAAGAGGACAAAGATAGATCCTGTTGAATTCCAGAGGTGATATTGCTGGGGAGGGAAGAGAAGCCATTGCTGGAGATGCATTAGCTTCACTGGGACAGGTAGGAGTAGAAACATGCTAGGGCAAACCCATGTAGCTGGAGAAGCTTTGGAGGAGGATGGCATTGTGAGCTGTATCAAATGAGGAGGACAAGGAAGAATAATGCACTATGGTCAAAACAACAGAGGAGGGCATTTGTGATTTTACCTATGGCCATTTGGGTCCTGTGCGAAGGCTGGAAGCCAAAATGAAGGCTTTGAGCAGGGAGTTATGAGAGAGATGCATGTAGAGCAGGGAGGTGATGATATGTTTGAGGACCTTGGTGAGGAAAGGGAGGTTAGGGCAGCAGTTAGAGAGGAGGATTGGGTCGAAAGTGATTTTTAATTAAGAAAATGGGTGATAATGGCCATCTTGAAAGAAAGTGCCTGAGGAAAGGGAGCCATTGGTAGCCAGTAGGTGGTGCTGGGAGCAAGTTTCTGCAGTCTGTCTCCCAACCCCATCACCATCTTATTTACATAAAAAAACAGCTCATATTCATCAACTGACCACAGAAAACATCACAGGGAATTTAGCACCCTGCAATTATCATATAATGAGATTAATGCTCTAGGGACATTTACATTGATTTAAAAATAAGAAAAATCTTCTGCAATGGCAGCTTTCTCTGTTTTTTTTTAATTTTTGGAAAAGAGAAGGCTGAGGGGTGACCTAATTGAGGTCTTTAAAATTATGAAAGGGTTTGATAAGATAAACGTTGAGAAGATGATTCCACTTATGGGGGAGACCAAAATTAGGGACCATAAATATAAGATAGTCACCAATAAATTCAATAGGGAATTCAGGAGAAACTTCTTTACTCAAAGAGTGATGAGAATGTAGAACTCGCTACCGCAAGGAGTAGTTATGGGGAATAGCATAGATGCATTTAAAAGGAAGCAAAATAAATACTCAGGGGAGAAAGGAATAGAAGGATATGCTGATTGGATTCGATGAAGAGAGGTGGGAGGAGGATCGTGTGCAACATAAACACAGTTAGACTGAATGGCCTGTTTCTGTGCTGTAGACTCTGTTTAATGTAATGCTATCAACTAGCAAGAGGGCCAGGAAGTGTAGTTGAGTGGTTAGGAGTTGAGTGGAAAGGGGTTCAAGGGAGCAGGAGGTGGGTCTCATGAAAGAGACGAACTTGGAGAGGGCAGGAGGTAGAAGAAGGAGAAACTACAAAAAGGGTAAGGGCTAGGCTGGAGAGACAGGGGGAAGGACAGAGGCTGGGGACGAATGGAAGGGGAGGAATCAGCCAAGGCAGCTGCACAAATGGTCTCAATCTTAAAGATTAAAAAATCCATGAACTCCTGATGTCAATGGAGTCAAAAATTGGATGAATGAATGTGTCATCTTCCCTGCTGTTCAACAGTAGCCAGAAGGCCTGAGGCCTGCAGCTCCACTGCAATTTCCTACCTGGTTTTCTGGTGCTAAGCCCAACCAATGGAAAGGCCTGAGAGGGGTCCAGGTCAGGTAAGGGGGCAGTGACAGTAAAGTTATTGGTTCCTGTTCCCTCAGGTGTGTTGTTCCAATTGAGGGCCCAGTGGACGCAAAAGAGGAAAATCAGTTCTTGTCACCCTAAGATCAGTTCTTGTGACCTTAAAGGAACAGGCTAAACTAAATACAGTCTCGCCTTAGCAGCAGAATAATAAATTCTATGTTACAAGGGGGTAAATTTTCACTTTTAACACTGAGCAGAAATTGGGTGGTAGTGGATCGGCCGTTTATTTTACACATCGCCCTGCACTCAACAGTGACTACACTTCAAAAATGACTTCATTGGCTGTGGATCGCTTTGGGATGTCCTGAGGTCATGAAAGGCACTATATGAATACAAGTTCTTTCTCTTTCCTTCATAATATTCTGATACATTTGATTTAAGTCGGCTTATTTAATAATTCTGGTTGTTAAACTTGATCGAAGAAAATGTTCAGTGAGGTCTGACATCAATCAGGCGATGAATGTACAGCACTGAAAAAGACCATTATGATACATCTGGTCAGACCCAGGGGTAGAAATTAGTTAGGGTTTATGGGCCCAGACTCAGCGCTGCATGGGCAGCGGGCGCCCCAACCAAGGGACCTGAGGATCAATAGAGATTGGTCCTCGGGCCTCACCTGCACAGTTGGGGTGAGCTGCCGGCACTGGCCACACCTTCGCAGGCTCACCCGGCAAGAAAAAAAGCAATTCATGTTCAACTGCCTTCCCAGAAACAGCCCTCAGGTAAGTCCCAGGAGGGGGGCAGCGAAGACAATCGCAACACCTGTGAAATCGGGTGAGCACTCCTGCTCCTCCTGGCTCCACAGGAACAGTTTTTTAAAAAAATAAATTTGTTTTAACTTACCTGTAGTTGGTGGCTGCGGGGGGCCACTGAGGAGGACAGGCCCGACGCCTGCTCTGCTCATCGATAACTCATTTTGTAAAGGGTTTCTTCAACAGGTACTAGGCCCCTCATTAATATATTCAAGAGGCCTAATGCCCGTTTTAGGTGTCCAACCGGGACACTTAAAGAATGGGCCCCAGAAATTTAGCAGTGGGACCAATGCCTGCTCAGATTGGGCACAGGCCGTCCCACTGAAAAATTGGTGTGCTTTGCGTCTGTTTCATGCCCATAAAATGGGCACAAAGCACACCAATTTCTACCCCGCAGTATCTAGAAGATATCAGCTCCCATGATACCTCATATGATAGGAAGCAACATCTTTAACATCAATGCCAGCTTAAATAATAATTCAATCAGAAAATTGTACATTATCCAATTTTTACGACTAGCTTTAGAAGAAAGTCTCCACCTGGGTATCTCCTTAGCTCCTACCCTCTATATATGTCTCTTTCTCTCACTCTCCTGCAGCCGTCAGCTCCCTTGCTGGCTACTGTCCCTTTCTAAGCAGATTTCTGCTGCTATCCATGCAGTGTTGTCACTAAGATTTCATTGAAGTGTTATCGTGGGTGTATGAAA
This sequence comes from Heptranchias perlo, assembly GCF_035084215.1. Taxonomy (NCBI): domain Eukaryota; kingdom Metazoa; phylum Chordata; class Chondrichthyes; order Hexanchiformes; family Hexanchidae; genus Heptranchias; species Heptranchias perlo. Next base: position 49,835,595 of record NC_090326.1, on the reverse strand, counting down.
TTCTTGCACAGCTGCACTGTGGGTGTTTTTTTTTCCACTCGGATTTCCATAAAGTGTATTGCTGCATGTGTAAAGTTTCTATACTATTTTGAATTGAAGTGCGAAAACATCCAAGACAAGTGTAAATACTGTACATAAGAAAAAATAAGTGACACGTACAAAATTAACAGTGTCAGAATAGCGAAGGATGAATCCAAATTTGACCTAGGAGAGTCTTAATAGACTCAACACTCAGCAAGGTAGATTTTGGTCTGGGTCCATTGGATTCGGCACTGCACGACTAGCATGCACCCGAACCGTGGCTTGAAGATTGGAGGGTAGCAAATGTTGTGCCTTTGTTTAAGAAGGGCGGCAGGGAAAAGCCTGGGAACTACAGACCAGTGAGCCTGACATCTGTAGTGGGTAAGTTGTTAGAGGGTATTCTGAGGGACAGGATCTACAGGCATTTGGAGAGGCAGGGACTAATTAGGAACAGTCAGCATGGTTTTGTGAGAGGAAAATCATGTCTCACGAATTTGATTGAGTTTTTTGAAGGGGTAACCAAGAAGATAGATGAGGGCTGTGCAGTAGACGTGGTCTACATGGACTTCAGCAAAGCATTTGACAAGGTACCGCATGGTAGGTTGTTACATAAGGTTAAATCTCATGGGATCCAAGGTGAGGTAGCCAATTGGATACAAAATTGGCTTGACGACAGAAGACAGAGGGTGGTTGTAGAGGGTTGTTTTTCAAACTGGATGCCTGTGTCCAGCGGTGTGCCTCAGGGATCGGTGCTGGGTCCGCTGTTATTTGTTATTTATATTAATGATTTGGATGAGAATTTAGGAGGCATGGTTAGTAAGTTTGCAGATGACACCAAGATTGGTGGCATTGTGGACAGTGAAGAAGGTTATCTAGGATTGCAACGGGATCTTGATCAATTGGGCCAGTGGGCCGATGAATGCAGATGGAGTTTAATTTAGATAAATGTGAGGTGATGCATTTTGGTAGATCGAATCGGGCCAGGACCTACTCCGTTAATGGTAGGGCGTTGGGGAGAGTTATAGAACAAAGAGATCTAGGAGTACAGATTCATAGCTCCTTGAAAGTGGAGTCACAGGTGGATAGGGTGGTGAAGAAGGCATTCGGCATGCTTGGTTTCATTGGTCAGAACATTGAATGCAGGAGTTGGGATGTCTTGTTGAAGTTGTACAGGGCATTGGTGAGGCTACACTTGGAGTACTGTGTACAGTTCTGGTCACCCTATTATAGAAAGGATATTATTAAACTAGAAAGAGTGCAGAAAAGATTTACTAGGATGCTACCGGGACTTGATGGTTTGACTTACAGGGAGAGGTTAGACAGACTGGGACTTTTTTCCCTGGAGAGTAGGAGGTTAAGGGGTGATCTTATATTCTATAAAATAATGAGGGGCATAGATAAGGTCGATAGTCAAAATCTTTTCCCAAAGGTAGGGGAGTCTATAACGAGAGGGCATAGATTTAAGGTGAGAGGGGAGAGATACAAAAGGGTCCAGAGGGGCAATTTTTTCACTCAAAGGGTGGTGAGTGTCTGGAACGAGCTGCCAGAGGCAGTAGTAGAGGCGGGTACAATTTTGTCTTTTAAAAAGCATTTGGACAGTTACATGGGTAAGATGGGTATAGAGGGATATGGGCCAAGTGCAGGCAATTGGGACTAGCTTAGTGGTATAAACAGGGCGACATGGACATGTTGGGCCGAAGGGCCTGTTTCCATGTTGTAACTTCTATGATTCTATGATATGATTCTATGAAAGTTGGCCCTCGAGTCTTATCATCGTACTTTGTGTGAGCTGCCGGTGCTTCTCGCGCTTCCACAGCAGCTCGCCTGAGCGAAGAGATCAATGTCGGGCCTCCTTCCTCGCCAGCAACGGCCCTCAGTTAAGTCCCGGGAGGCTGATTGGAGGGGAGTGGGGGGGGGGGGATAGTGAATACTGTGGAATCGGAAGAACACTCCTGCTCCTCGCTGACTAATTTCTGGATGGGGTCCATCAACAGGTGTCATGCCCCTAATTTACATACTTAAGGGGCCTAAAGCAAGTTTGGGCATTGCCCCAGACCCATAAAAAAGTGTTCCATGAATTTAGCAGTGGAACCAATGCCCATGCAGGTTGAACACAGGCGGTCCCCCTGCTAAATTGGCATGCATTGTGCCCATATTACACCCAATAAACAGACACAACACATACAAATTTCTAACCCATGTTTAACCAATGCAGGGCAACCATCAGCAAAGCCAATAGAACTTTGAGCTGTATAGCCAGTAGAATACAAATCAGAAGAAGTCAAAACCAAATTGTACAGTACTCTGGTCAGATCACATCTTGATCTGTGTACAGTTCCGGCCACCGAGTAACAAGGGAGACATTCCATTATTGGAGGCAATATAGAGAAGAGCCAGGAAGCTGTACCCAATGTTGAAAGTCTGAGTTATGAGGAAATACTGGAGAAACATGTGCTTTCCAGCATGGAAAAGAAGCATCTAATAGATGATCTTGAAGAGGTATATATAAGATAGTTAAGGAAATGGGAAAGATAAATATGGAATATTGCTTTAAATTAAATTGTAAGGGTAGGTCAAGGGGACATACATTCAAACTAGTTAAAGGTAAATTCAGGACTGATGCCAGAAAATTCTTCTTTTCACAAAGAATGATTAACGTTTGGAATAGTGGAACTGAAAACCCTGGAATCATTCAAGAAACGATCGGTTGCTATAATGGAGTGACCTTAGGATCTTTCTGGATAGATAAATTAAGATGGGCCAAATGACTTTTTCATGTATAACTATCTTGTTACTCCAGTCTTGGTTTGTCTGGAGAGAACGTTTTCAATGGAAATGAAAATCGGGTGCTCTCTACAATGGGCAACCGATCCACGACAGCAGTTGGAAATCTACCCACTTTGATTTTTATGAACACTAAGGTGATGTTCTGGAATTTATAGCTGTACCATTGTAGGTAATTTAAGATGCTTAATTAAAAGTATCATACACAAAGCATACCGCACAATCTTGAGAATTTTGCCCTATATATTTCTTAAATGCTAAATAAGCCTGCCTTGATAGTCTTCCTACATTTTATTTCGCTCTATATGCTCCTTACTTTTTAATATTTTTTTCCATCACAGCTCTTCATTTTCATTCTCAGCTTTCTTCTATTTTCCTTCACATTACCTCACCTGTGTTCTATTACACTTTTTTTTCCATTAGTGGATCCTCTCTATAACACTGTTTTTGGATGGTGTGCAAAACATATGCTGTGTTCTTGAGACATTTAATGACATCCATCAGTGGGAGATCTGTTAAACACTTTGAATATTTGAATGAGGGCTGTGTTTAAGAGACTGTTGTAGATATATACTACATTGAAGTATTATTATGTTCTTTTAAGTTAGATTATTTTACGTTGTGAAAACTCTTCCTCACTTCTACAGATACTTGATACATAACTCTTGACACAGTATGAATACACTGGGAATAATAAATGCTAAATTCAAACAGACAACATTATATCTGGTGAGGGGTGGTCTTTTTATTGATGTATCAAAATAATTTATTTTTTGTCATCATTTCTAATTTTTATTTACATTTCCACACCAGCTCTTTAAAAATATGTTCATGTCCTGCTCCCTGGCTATGAGAGCAGATAAATGACTTATGTGTAGATATTTGTGCATTCTGTCAGTGACCAAAAGGTGAGTTAGAGCAAGAAAGGTTGACTTTTCTGATTTCCCTTCCCTGTAGAGAGGTACATGCCTCCTTTACAGCACCTCCATGTGGATTTGCTTGCTACCACTCTGTGGCACAGCACATTGATTCACCAACAAACTATGCTTCATTTAAATCAATTTTGCCACTTTGACACAGACATGTTAAAAAATAGGATTCATGCTATGTCTTACAATCATTCATATATTTTGGATGTGTTTAGCTTTTTCAGTTTAATTCCTCTCTTGGTTATTTTCCATCTATATTAACTTTCCTTCCCGTGTTTTTCATCTCTACCTTTATATTTCTTTCAGTACTTTTTTTCCAGTTGATTTATTTTTACTCTCCAACTGTTTTTTACTCTTTCCCTCTAAGCTCCATGACTCACTCAAGATTTTGTGATGTATTTGTTTTATTTATTTAGTGCTTCTATTATGAAACACTGCTCTTTTATACTGGACTAGTAACCAGTGAAAAAAGATGTGAAGACAAATCTATCCCTCAAGTAAAGTCTGAGAAATGGTGCCCCTATGTGTGTGCATTGCAGGTTCATCCAAGAGCTTAGTATGAAATTGGTTCTGCCAATGACTTTAGCCGTGCTCAGCAGCAATCTGCTCTGCTCCTAGCTTTTCCTGTACATTACATAACAGAGCTTTTCTCTGTACAATAGTGCAATTAGTTTAATGTTCCTGCATGCATGGAACATCCATCTCATGTCAGTATTATTAGTTTCAAGTGGAAATTAAGACAACTTGCATTCTTGCAAGCTGATTGTCTATGTATTCATGATATAGAAGTTATGAATCAGTAAACAAATATAGTTTTTAATAAAGAGAATCTGGCACTTTTATTTTTGAAACTTCAGCTCCACTGACAACTGATGGATGTTGAGCAGAGACAGAAACAATTCAAGTTAATTCCACTCTTTAGATGAGAAAAGCTCTAGTAGATTTTAAAAGCCTGATCCATCAAGAGATTTGACATTTTAAAGAAGTAGATTTGTCAGATAAATACATGATTCTTTATTAGATTTAATAAAGTTACATGGATGTAGTGAGTCAGACTATTCCTTTTAAGTAGTACTGTTCTCAGAGCTATGAACTTTGAATATTAACTAATACGGTAGGGAACAGATAGAAGCTCATTAACTCTTCTGCAGCATCTGAACCTTTTGGTCCCAAATGCCTTAAGTGCCCATAATGAAGCAGAAATGAGTCAAAAAAGAGACCTGTTCTCACATTTTTCTGATATGCCTGCTCTCTGTAATAGCACATCTAATATCACTGACGATTTTTTTCCTATAAATTACACAGTTCTTTCCTGAAAGTAATGTACAATGGTAATTGGCCTGAAAATATTCCAAGTGGCTCAAGTGTATACATTGTATTTTGCTCAAGAGGAGAGTCTCATGCTGTGCCTATTGTTTGAAAGAATTCACACTGGGGATGAGTGTGGACCTCAAATTCACACTATGCTGTTATCCTCTAAGGGTTTGGGATCTCTGGCATGGGCATGTTCAATAACAAGACTGGGACATTTTTGCAGGAATGAATCTGCGGCCTGGTACTGCCACTGGGAAGTGAGGTTAGAGATGATATGAGCAAATACCAGGATATCAAAAATATCATAGGTGGAAAGAGGCAGACATTTCTTTCACCTCTGGAACATGGATTTCAATCTAGCCCAGACTGAGGGGATGAGTCTTCTTATTTTCCTAAAATGCCCTACAAGAAAGTTAGGAATCTTCAGCCCAGTTCCCAATCGACATGAATCAAAAGCAAAAAATGTACACACAAATTGGCACAAATAATCAATTTTATTCAAAAGGAAAATGGGTAAAGTTTACACTGGTGCAGTAGGGGGAGGAATTCTGAAATTGAGATTTAAATTAAGGTTAAGAAATATTGTTCAGGCAGAATAAAAGAAGCTTTACTCATGTTTTGACCCATATCATGCCTGACCTGGGAGTGCTTCATGCTGCCACTGGGTGCAAATAGTGCACAAATTCCATTCTCCTACTCTGTCCTTCCTTGAGGTGGATACGTGAAAAGTTTCATCCAAAAACCTGCTGAAGTAAATATTTCCGTCTGTTGAGTTTTGAAATGTCAGCACTTGTTCACTTTCACCTACCCAACAGTCTTCCCATCGAAACACAGTCAGGTGAACCAATTCAGACCCCATTCTACACAGATCAAGCTCTACATTCTGAAACCCAACAACACTCATTCTTTTTCAGTTAGTGCTCACTTAGAGACTGCACAGCCCTCATTTTTACTATGACCTTTATCTGAGTACTGCTCTGCAGTTTTCTCCTTAATGCTTAACTAGGACTAGTTCTAGAAATGTTTAGTCATCTTTTTAAAGATCTAACTTTTCGCTGTATGAAGCTGGAGCTGAAATATAAATTATTATATGCAATTTCCCTATAGATAGAGTATAAATTTTCCAACAGGCTAACCTGTCAATTTTCCTCCAGCTCCAAGCTACGTTGGTTGGCTCTGTTTAAGAAAATCCTTGAAATGTTCCAAGTTGCTTGTTCATTGAGTCTCACTATAGATTATCTGATTCATTTTGTAACTGTAAATTACTCGCCCCTCCCCAGTCCCTGTAACCCAACCAAGAACTGTTTAAGCGGCAGATTTCGGGGCGTCCGAGTGTCCCCCTGTGGAAAGGCAGGCCGCTTAATTAAAATATCTAAATTGGGCTCCTACAGTGCAGTTGGGAGCCTGATTTGAAATGAATTGTTGCTGCATGGATTTCCCCGAAATCCGGCAGTGAAACGGAGGCAGGAGCTGCTGGTTCCCCAAGGTAAGTGGTTGTTTCAGCTCTCCTTGTGGGCCAGAAGGAGCAGGAGCAATCCTCCCGGGCCCCTCAAAGAAGCCTTCGGCCTTCCCCAGCCCCGATCATCGACCTTCCCCCCTACCGGTTGCCAGGGATCATCCCCAAGGTCCATTTGGCCAGCTGCCGGGCAGGAGATGGAGCTGCAAGATGTTAATGAGGTCCTATTGTTAAGCTTGGCGGGACTTCCACGTCCCCAGCCTTGCCGGGTTTTTTGGCCATTTTCAGCCTCCTTCTCACCCTCCCCACCTCCCCTGAAATATCGGGGCCTATGATTGTATGAAAGGTTGTTTGAAAAATTGAATAGTCACTGCTCGCAATTTAAATCTGAAATCCTGTTTCATTTGGGTATCTAATAAGCAAAGTGAATTGTAATTCAGGACAGCAGATAAGATCTGTGGAACTTCACTGTAGAATGTTTGTCACCTGCTGTGTTCTTACCTATCTCCCTGCAGGACAACCATCCCTTTTCCTTATAAGACATGTAAATTCTGTTCTCTCTTTTACTTTTACAGCTTCACTCTGACGTCGACAAAGGAGATGGCACCCTTAAATATATCTTGTCAGGAGATGGGGCTGGTACAGTTTTCACTATTGATGAGAACACTGGGGACATTCACGCCTTAAAGAAAATGGACCGGGAGGAAAAATCTTTTTATGCACTGCGTGCCCAAGCCATTGAAAGGAGGACTGGCAGGCCTGTGGAACCAGAATCTGAGTTTATTATCAAGATCCATGATATTAATGACAACGAGCCAAAGTTTTCAAAGGAAACATATATTGCTACTGTTCCTGAAATGTCTGATGTTGGTAAGTTTAAGGATGGACTGTAGGCCTTCATATGGAATAAATAAAATGCAACCACAGATATTTATAAAATAATCCCGATCAGCATAGAACTTTGTTGAATGTAACATTTTAGGCTTTTCAAACGAGCCACTTTTTCCAATAGTAATTTTTTTTCCTCTCAATGTGAGGGTTATCAGTGCTGACAAATGGAGCATGTTTCCATTTTGACATCCAAGATTAGCATCTACCATTCTCAGGTCAGGTGGGTGCAGTAAAGCTCCCTATACTCTGTCTTGATAATGTGCCTTCACTCTAACCTCAGAAAAGCATCCTGCTGTCTCATTGTGACATTTCTGTTTCCCACAGCAGTTTGTTTCCAATTAGTGGCAATTTGTGAACAATATTCTGCTGAACCCACTATGAGCTGGATTGGAACTTTCCAAATGCATTTCACATTAGACCCTTGCAGCCTTAAGAAAGTGGAGGCTTTCATCACATCAATCTGAGCTGCATTGAAAACAGAGATGGGAGAATAATATGCTAAGTTATTGCATTGCCTCATCCTCTTGAATCTAGCTCTTCTTCATTACGTTATGTTATGTTACATTATGTTATAATAAGGAGTCTTTTCCAACTTTGCACTTCTGGAAGAGAGCCTCACCTACCAGGAGTGCGTGTTGGAAATCCAGGTACAGCTATGCAATGTTTTCCAACCATTCATTTAAATAGCTGGGAAAATCATGTACACCACACGGTCAAATTTCTGATATGTGCTGCAGTAAGTGAGACTCCCTGCTAAAAGTGAAAGGTCAAAAAATTACCCCAATGAAGAATTTGCAAGAACTCTACACCCCACAGTTTCCCAGATGCTTTCTCCGTGAGGCCATTGCAGGATTATGGATGGAAAATAAGTGATTATGGGCCTGTGATATCCCAACCAGCTTTACCAGGTAATGTCATTCCTTGTTGGAGCCCCCAACCAGGGTATCCACCATGGAGATGGAGTGCTAAACAGAAATGAAGGTGACAGAGGCATTCAGGTCTAGGTGAAAGGGCAGCTAACCATAGTTGCAGTTTGGTGACTTTTACCAGAATGGTCTTTGTGCTGTGGGCAAGGCAAAAAACAGACTGCAAAGACTCAAACATGGGGTGATAAGAGAGGCGAGCTTGGACAGAAAAGGTAAATTGGAGATAGAACAGTAGTGAGGGAGAATAGAAAGATCAACGGTGGTCTTCTTGAATCGGGGTTTTGAAGGGATAGGGACAATACCAGAAAAGACAGAGAGATTGATGATGGTGCTGAGAAAGAGAAATTTGAATTCAGGGTCTGAGTTGGGAGGAGGGCACAGAAGCAGGTCGTGGGTTTCATGAAGAAGATGACTTTGATGAAAACAAAGTTGGGTTGGTGGGGAAGAAGCTGCAAAGTACAGGTAGGGATTTTGGACAGAAAGAAGTCCATGGGCTCTTTACATTTAATATCAGAGGTGATACTGGATTTCAACATGACAGTTTCTGCCTACTTAAGTAGTTCCTTATTGTTACTTTGTTATTTTACTGGCAAATTTCCAATACATTTCCACTATTAACCTTTTGGTGATTATTTATAATTTCTTCTTCGCCCATCATTGCACACCATTTCGGGTGGGCGGTTGACAATCTGCCAGTGTCACATTACTATTGCATGATGGCAGGTACATGAGAGTGGCTCAGAGTGGCACATCCTCCAATTTCCCCACCTCCCATATGGGTAAGCACCTTACCTCTCCTCAGCATCCTTTCCTTGATGACGTAATCAAGATTGGATACTTCCCTCTGAGAAATCAACTCCCAGACTGTTTTAATGCAAAGTGTCACCCAATATTAACTTTATTAAAATCCATATCAGCTTAGCTACAGAAATTCAGATCATTTCATGACAGAAATGAAGTTGTGAGATCAGGAGATGACAGTAAGAAAACTCGAGTGAGTAAATTGCCATATAAATGTATAATCCAATGGCCCTAATGGGTACAAAAGTACTGTACCAATGTACCGGGTATAAGGGAACATCTGCCGTGACAAATAGACCATACCTGCTTGTTTTTTTTTTGTTGGTTTGCAGTCCAGTATCTAAGAATGTTATTGCCAGGATTCAGGCTCTGTTTGTTACTGATGAGACTGCTCATCAGCTTCTGCTTTGATCGTGATTGGTCTTGCTAGTGGAAGAGAACATTTGCCATTGATGCTTAGAGATAACAGAAAAACTGTACCACTTACACAAAAGATTAACCTCCAGCATGACAATGGTGTGCATCAGCTCACTGTAAGTACACATGCCCTCATTTATTAACATCAAATTGGACAAATAAACTAAGTAAGCAAAAACAGAAACAAAGCTGTCTTTAATATGGCAGAAATTAAGAGCGGGTAATGGAAAATAATATTTTTTGTTATAAAACCTGACAATTAGAATCTAGTCCACTTTACTTGAATTATTAGAGCAGCTTCTGCAAAAGGCCAATCCCTAAGAACCCCAGGGCCACAATAATAAATGGTACATTTTGCATTGTTCAAAAGGCTACAGCTTTATCACCAATTATTACCAAGTGCCATTCTGTGATCTCACTGTTTATACTGCACTCTGATCATTTGCAGCTGCTAGTGTAATTTGTCTGTTGAAAAAGTCAGGCTGTTTGACAGTGGAGGGCATGGCAGCAATGCAATCCTGTCCTCACTGGAAGTTCACACAAACCCACTTTTCTGTAGGCACAACCACCAATGGTGGGCAAAGGAAGGGGGGAGGCACCTCGATCTGAGTCAGAGAAATGGAGATTTTCTTGGGGGGATGGGGCTGCAGGGCTGGAAGGAGGTTACATAGATAGGGAGAGGCAAGGCCATGGATGGATTTAAACACAAGGATGAGAATCTTGAATTTGCGTCATTGGAGGAACAGAAGTCAACTTAGTTCTGTGAAGAGAGGGGTGATGAGCAAATATGACTTGGTGTGAGATAGGATACGGGCAGCAGAGTATTCAATGAACTGAAGTTCACAGAGGGTGGAGGAGGGGAGGCCAGTCAGGAAAGCATTGTAGTAATCGAGCCTAGAGCTGACACAAGGGTCTCAGGGGCAGGTAGGATGAGGTATGAGCACAAGCGGGCTATGTTGCTGAGGTAAAGTTGGTGGTCTTTGTGATAGAGATGATAGGAGGTTGGAAGCTCAGCTTAGGGTTGAACAGGATGCCGAGATTGCAAACAGTCTGATTTAGCGTGAGACAGTGGCTGGGGAGGAGGATGGTGTGGGTGGCGAGGGTACAGAGTTTGTGGTGGGTGATGAAGACGGACAAATTGGAGGGTGGCTGACAGCCAGAAATAAGTTTATGGAGGGCTAACAGCCAGGAATGGGCCAAGTGGCATGGCAAGTAAGAATGGATGGGAATGTGCCAGGGAGGCCTGAAGCCTAGGAGTGGGTTGTGCCAGGTCACACTCTCTCACACTCTCAAGTCTTTTCACTGACACTGTCACCTTCACATGCCTTCTGTCTCTATCTTTCCCTCTCTTTTTCTCTCACTCTTTTTATCTGGTCATTATCATATTGCTGTTTTGTGGGATCTTGCTGTGTGCAAATTGGCTGCCGTGTTTCCTGCATTACAACAGTGACTACATTTCAAAAGTACTTCATTGGCTGTAAAGTGCTTTGGGGCATCCTGAAGTCGTGAAAGGCAATATAAATGCAAGTCTTTATTTTTTACACTCTCTATTGTAGACATGCTCTCTGTCTTTCTTTCTCTGTCTTTCTTACACTCTCTGTCTCTGCCTCTCTGGGGGTAATTTTTCTTTTCATTGAAGTCAATGGAAAGGAAAATCATACAGGATGTATAACAGGCAGCCGATCGACTACTGCCAGTTCTCCACCCCTACCGTAGTTGAAAATGACCCCCTGTGTCTCTGGCCCCGATATTTACAGAGAGGCAGGGAGGGAGCGGGAGCACATGTTTGCGGGGGGAAACCCGGAAATTCGGGGAATGCGGAGGCCCTGCTGAATTTAACAGCAGGACCTCATTATCATTTTTTTACTCCGTTTCCCATCCGGCAGCCGGACAGATTGATGACTGGCCAGCTGCAGGGCGGGAAAGCGGGTGGTAGAGGGCCGCAGCCGGGGACTGTTGGGAATGGTTCCCGACAATCGGGAAACATTGCAGGTTGGTGGGGGGAGGGAGTCAGACTGGCAGTCCAGAAGGAGGGGGTCCGGGAGATATCATGGGTTGGGGGGTTGGTAGTGCTCAGACCGGCAATCAGGAAGGAGGCGGGACTGGGAAACATCGCTGGTTTGAAGGGAGGGGATTGTTTGATGGCGGCAGAAGATTTGCTTGAGGGGCCGGGGGGAAGCACTCCTGCTCCTCCTGGCCCACAAGCAGTGCTTTAAAAAGCACTTACCGGTTGCTCCCACCTCCCCTTAGTTACCGGGTTTCCTGAGCTCTGGGAAACCTGGCCGGCCAGTGTTAAATTTAAATGACTGCCAAAATATCAGGAACGGAGCCTCATATACATATTATAAGACGGACCTGCCTCTCCAGAGCTGGTTACTTGGACGCCTCCAAATCCAACGCGGTTAAAACGGACGTAGGCAAGATCATGGTGGGTTTTGCATATTTGCCAATGAAATCCCTCCCCCCCCCCTCCGCCGACCTTCTCCCCTAAAACTACCACAGAAACAACTTCAACTGAAAAGAGGAAGATTTTTTAACTATAGTGAAGCTAAAATGAAGTGGGCAGGGGCTTTTCACTGAGAAAAATAAATGAATTTTTTGGCTTTGAATTTATAAGTAACAGGGCTGCCTTTTGTCTGCCTCTCTTGCCATGACTTCTCTGAGGTAAAACTTACACTGTTTAATGCAGCAATAGATAATAGTTGAAATGTAATGGTAATTTGGAGAAAAAAAATTGAAAATGTATTCTCGGTATGTTTTTGAATCATTTGAAAGAAGAATGATAGTCAGAAGTCCTGTAAATAGTTTTTCACTTGCAATGAGAAAATGGTACTGTACATTTTGGGAAATTGTGCATGTTGCACTTGCTCAGACTGCAGCACCTCCATGAAGTTGCTGGTCAAAATATCAATTTCAAGCCCTTCCAGTAAAAACATTAATGAAGCTGGTCAAACACACAAAATGCAACTTTATTATGAAATATTATATAAATTGTTATTGTCTTCAGTAAGCTAAAAACCTTATTTTAGATATTAGAAATTTTAGTTGTTGAGAAAAGAATGATGGGCAAAAGAATTTGACATTTTTTGGAGGGGGAATTTGCTTTGTTCATTTGGCAAGCCTTCTGCTTTCTAAATGGTGAAAAGCTCGAAGCAGTGCAGGTCCAAAGAGACGTAGGGGTCCATGTAAATAGATCATTGAAATGTCATGGATAGGTACAAAAAATAATCAAAATGACTAATGGGACGCTGACCTTTATTTCTAGAGGACTGGAATACAAGGGGGTAGAAGTTATGCTATACAAAGCCCTGGTTAGACCACACCTGGAGTACTGTGTTCAGTTCTGGGCACCGCACCTTAGGAAGGATATATTGGCCTTGGAGGGAGTGCAGCGTAGATTTACTAGAATGATACAAGGGTTAAATCACGAGGAGAGATTACACAAACTATGGTTGTATTCCCTGGAATTTTGAAGATTAAGGGGTGATTTGATCAAAGTTTTTAAGATATTAAGGGGAACTGATAGGGTAGATAGATAAATTATTTCCGCTGGTTGGGATATGGCCTAAAAATTAGAGCCAGGGCTTTCAGGAGTGAAGTTAGGAAACACTTCTACACACAGAGGGTGGTAGAAGTTTGGAATCTCTTCTGCAAACAGCAGTTGATGCTAGCACAATTGTGAATTTTAAGTCTGAGATTGATAGATTTTTTTGAACTAAAGGTATTAGAGGATATGGGGCTAAGGCAGAGTTGTGGAGTTAGGTCACAGATTAGCCATGATCTCATGATCTCATTGAATGACGGAACAGGCTCGAGGGACTAAATGGCCTATGTTTCTATGTTCCATGTTCGTATGTTCCTATGCTCTTTTGTGGCAAATTCATGATATTATGGACTTTCAAAAGGCGTTTGATAAAGTGCTGCATGGTAGGCTTATCATCAAGATTGCGGCCCATGGAATAAAGGGAGCAGTAGCAACATGGATACAGAATTGGCTAAGGGACAGGAAACAGAGAGTAGTGGTGAACGGTTGTTTTTCGGACTGGAGGGAGGTGTACAGTGATGTTACCCAGGGTACAGTACTGGGACCATTGCTTTTCTTGATATATATTAACAACTTGGAATTGGGTGTACACGGCACAATTTCAAAATTTGCAGATGACACAAAACTTGGAAAGGTAATTAACAGTGATGGACTTCAAGAGGATGTAGCCAGGCTAGTGATATGGGTGGACATGTGGCAGATGAAATTTAACGCAGAAAAATGCGAGATGATACATTTTGGTAGGAAGAACAAGGAGAGGTAATATAAACTAGAGGGCACAACTCTAAAAGGGTTACAGGAACAGAGAGATCTGGGGTATATGTGCAAAAATCGTTGAAGGTGGCAGGGCAGGTTGAGAAAGCGGTTAAAAAGCATACGGGATCCTGGGCTTTATAAATAGAGGCATAGATATAAAAGTATGAACGTCATGATGAACCTTTATAAAACACTGGTTCAGCCAGTTCTGGGCACCTCCCTTTAGGAAAGATGTGAAGGTCTTAGAGAGGATGCAGAAGAGGTTTACTAGAATGATTCCAGGGATGAGGGACTTTAGTTACGTGGATAGACTGGAGAAGCTGGGGTTGTTCTCCTTGGAACAGAGATGGTTGCGAGGAGATTTGATAGAGGTATTCAAAATCATGAAGGATGTAGACAGAGTAGATAAAGAGAAACTGTGCCCATTGGCGGGAGGGTCAAGGACCTGAGGACATAGATTTAAGGTGATTGGCAAAAGAACCAAAGGTGACATGAGGGAAAACTTTCTTACACAGCGAGTGGTTAGGATTTGGAATGCACTGCCGGAGGGGGTAGTCGAGGCAGATTCAATTATGGCCTTCAAAAGGGAACTGGATAAGTTCTTGAAAGGAAAATAATTGCAGGGCTACGGGGATAGGGTGGGGGAGTGGGACTAACTGGATTGCTCTTGCATAGAACCGGCATGGACCCGATGGGCCAAATAGCTTCCTTCTGTGCTGTAACCTTTCTATGATTCTATGATTATCACAGTATATAGGTAAACAGAGGCAGAACTAGCCTTTGTATGAATACAAATGAATGCATCATGCTCTGTATAAATGTAAAAGTTAAAGCTGGGGTAGGTCTAACATGGCCACCCAGTTCTGGCTGGTCTGGCTTCCAGAAGGTGGCCTTTGTCTTCTGCTTCCCAACATTATTAATGTGTTAATTGAGCCAGGAAGACATCATCTGGAAGTGCGAGCAACACCCATCTGTGGATCATTCAAACTGAAAATGGGACCATTAGAGAAAACATTAAGCTATTAATATGCATTCCAGGCAGATCAAAGGCTAATGGGACATGCAAGCCTCTGGCCTGAGAAGCATAGAGAGATAGAGACAAAGCTGAATCATGAAAAGCCTGGGAATCAGGGTGGTTCTGAGTGAAATTGAATTGAAAGCGAGCACTGGAGCATGTTATAGACTGTCGGTAAAGAGGCTCTCCACATTGACTGCGACTGGAGCAGATTACAGATTTAAAAGACCTGATAGTTTTCTGCTGCCATTGTACATAAGCTTGTTCTGTCCTACTGATGTGTGTCCTACTTGTTTAATTTCAGTGCATAAATCTAGTTAATTCATTTGGAATCTGAGTGCAGGTTTTACACCCAGCCTGATTTTCTTTTCCAATGAAGTCAATGGAGTGTGAAACGGGCTGCCGATTCAGTATCACCCACTTTGCGCTGTTGCCGAAGACCAATTTCACCTCCCATTAGTGTTTGAGAATTCTAAGCTTGTCCTAAAAGGGAAGATGTTCCTGCAGGTTCAGAACTAAAGTTTCGAGTTCACAGTGGGGCTTGAGATTCATTTACAAAATGTGTTACAAGAAAATATCCTTAAAATGACACTCAACTGGTGGCAATGACTTGAGAGAGATATGCATCTTCTCATATCATCTCACAAATTTGTATATGAGTGAAACCTAAATGGATAAATTTTGCATGTCACCCAATCAGCCAGAGAAAATTGGAATCAATTTATAAATCACCCAATCAACTGCAAGACATTTATAGCATCTATCACCATATATCTTATTTAAAATCTTGCGTAGGTCGCCTGCTCCATTGAAACCTGCTGTGTAAACATTTCCAATGGGGATTCCAATGTTAAAGTGTTAACGGCAAGGAACGCGATCAGGAAAGGTTTTATTAAAAGACTCCATTTTGTGGTTAAAAGACATTTTTGCAGAATCTGTTGTAACAAGCGATATCTGTGGAATGTCACAAGACAGCTCAAATAACCAAGGCCCCACTGCATGACTATACTCACTTGTATCATAAAAGATAGCCTTGTGTAGTTCTAACCTTCCAATAGATACATCTAACTGTTTGACGACTACATGTTCACCTTTTCTTTACAAGGCGAGCGTTTGTTATGAGACCTACTCTCTGGAATGCTGAGCTGATGTAAGTTTGTATAGATCAAGAGTAAAAGTCATAGAATGCAGGAAATGATGTAATGACCTTTTAGCTGAGGATAAGAGTGAGACCATTGTCACAGAAGCTAGGTAGGAGCCAGGATCTAATCATCCTGCAACTGAGCTCAGCAATATAACTTGAGGTCACTCACATTGCCCTGAGTGTTGTCTGTGAGTATAATTTCCTCTAATAAAATCTATAAGCAAAGACCCTGCATCTAGAACCTTCATTCCTGGCACAGAAACAACAGCTCCAAGCTTGTCTCTCTCGCAGTGTTTAACAGTTGGCACCAGGAAATAGAACACAAGTTCTTGCATTTTTTGGACTGAGATGGGTACTTTTTGAGGAAAGTTCGACCTCAAAGTCTCATAAAAAGCAAGCGAAGTGCTTCAAGCATACTGCTGAAACCAACAAATACCCGCCCCATTAAATGTCTTGAATTTGAAGTTTTTTGAATCTTATAAAATAGCCACTAGTCACGTAAAATATGAGAAGTCAACTTTGGTAAACAAAACAGAGAAAATGATTTTATAAAATGAAGAAGTACAAACAAAGCAAGCAATTAAGAAATATAAAGGACTAATTAATGAATTAATAATATAGGAATTATCAATGTGCATTATGATAGTAACTAAGATATTAGCCAATCAGCAATTAAGCAAAGTCAGAAATAGGGCATCACGCTACCCCCCCCAAAAACGGTCCTTATCCAAATTTTCCCCCAATAAAACTACAATGCAAGCACAGCTAAAAGACGTACCGGGGGAAAGATTGGATAAGAGCCATTTTTGGGCAGGGGTAGCGCGATGCCCTATTGCCCTGTGCCCAATGGGCCCTGTGCAGGCAGGACGAGACTTTCATCAGGCATGAGGACTTATCTGCAATCTGCGTTGGGAATTAGCGTTGAATGAGGAATCCATGCAATTTGCACTATCCACCAACAGAGGGAGTTCCAAAGGCAGGCTGTCTATTAGAAATCTCTTAAAGGTAGCTGGTACCTGTTATTTGCTGAAAATAATAGTCTGCTGTCTGCATGGAGTTGAACAGAGATCAGACATCGCACACGTAAAATACAGATGCAGGTCCCATCCCTATGTTTGCACACTGATGAGTTATGTTAAAACATTGAATAAAGGTTGCGCACTACTAAATCCCACATCCTCCAATCTGCATGCTGGACCTCACCAATTTGCTGATGCACTAGAAACCTTGGTGCAAGAAGTGGACAAAAGGAGGGACATCCTATATCCGCGTTGGGGGGTGGGGCAAGAGGCCCTCCAGACATATACATGAGATCTGACTTCCTCCTCACAGTTTTACAAAAATTACTGACCTGATCCAGCTTGGAGTTGGTAATAAACCGTCAAATGGACAGCAAGGGGCTTCCCCATAAATAATCATTTTAATAAAAGCCGCAATATTTTGTCCAAAGAAGACTGGCTGCCCTTAAAGAGCAGAGTGTTCTGAGTACATTGGATTTCCCAGGCTTTTAGCTAGATGCTTGCCCCAAATTTCCTTTTGGGTTATGTCAGGAAACTGGCTTACCCTGGTCAAGTGGGGTTGGATGTTGGCCAGGGAGCTGATCCACCAACAAAAATGTCAATTGTATCCAATTGTATAACAGTGTTGAAACTAAAGAAGTGCATTAGCTCATAGTTGAAGAGACACCCTTCCTCCTGATAGCTTTTCGTAAACTTAACTGCAATGGATTAAAATTTGCTGCCATTGTACACATCCCCAGTAAACACATATAGTTGAAAACATGGATTATTGCAAATAAACACTGGCAGTCGAGTCTTAAGAAAAGAATGTCAACACAAAAGTATTGGGGGTGAATTTCTGTGGGGGTTCTCCTGCAGAAGACCGTTGAAAACCCCGGAAAAAACACTTACACCATTTTCTGGGGTTTCGGCAGCTCTTCCAGTAAAGTTATAGTGAACAAGTGGAAGTCCTGCAGAAATTCACCCCCATTGTGTCAATTTGCCTGTTTATGCTATGTCAGTAAAGGTCATTGTTAGGATTTTTACCATTCTTGCAAAACTGATATGTTAAAAAAAAATCAGAAATATAAATATCTAGTTACGATATATGTTTGCCTTTCCTTAGAATCAAATTGCACTATGCATCTGACTTCCAGACAGTCTATTAGAAGTATACATCCAATTTCTTTGGAGGTATAGAATCATAGAATCATCGAAAGGTTATAGCACGGAAGGAGGCCTTTTGGCCCATCAAGTCTGCGCCGGCTCTATGTAAGAGCAATCCAGCTGGTCCCATTCCCCCGCCCTTTTCCCGTAGCCCGACAAATTTTTTCCTTTCAAGAAATTATCCAGTTCTCTTTTGAAGGTCTCGACCAACCCCTCGGGCAGTGCATTCCAGATCCTAACCACTCGCTGTGTAAAAAAGTTTTTCCTCATGTCACCTTTGGTTCTTTTGCCAATCACCTTAAATCTATGTCCTCTGGTTCTTGACCTTTCCGCCAATGGAAACAGTTTCTCTCTATCTATTCTGTCTAGACCTTTCATGATTTTGAATACCTCTATCAAATCTCCTCGCAACCGTCTCTGTTCCAAGGAAAACAACGCCAGCTTCTCCAGTCTATCCACGTAACTAAAGTCCCTCATCCCTGGAATCATTCTAGTAAATCTCTTTGCACCCTCTCTAAGGTCTTCACATCTTTCCTGATTGTGGTGCCCAGAACTGGACGCGATACTGCAGTTGTGGTCGAACCAGTGTTTTATAAAGGTTCATCATGACTTCCTTGCTTTTGTACTCTATGCCTCTATTTACAAAAGCTTTTTTAACCACTCTCTCAACCTGCCCTGCCGCCTTCAAAAATTTTTGCACATGTACCCTCAGATATACCCCCAGTGGAGGGTCTAGATTCTTGGCTGGTCTAAGGAGAACCTCTCACTCATGCACAGGGCCTTTTGCTTTGGATCTTCAATTATCTAAGCTTGAGTCAATGGGTGAAGTGTGAATAATTAACTCCATTCTCCAGGATTGGAAAATCTCATGAATTCTTTAACAAAAACACCAAAAGAGAAAATATAAACAGCGGTAATGGTATATTTAAAAAGAACCCTTCTCCTTTCAGCATACTTCAAAAGGAACACTAACCTGAACTGACCCTCATTATTTCTGAAGTAAGTCAGGGTCTCCAGAAATGAACACACCCTCCAGTACATTATGAAGAAGTTCAGCAAAACAACAATCAGCAACAACAACGAAAAGAAAACATTTAGAAGTTTGGAAAAAGTTTGCATTGATGTGTATGAAATAAACCAGAAAAAGACTTGCTGAACTGTTCTGATTTTGTTTGGGTATGTTACAGGTACATCTGTAATTCAAGTCATAGCTACAGACGCTGACGATCCAACCTACGGGTACAGTGCCAGGGTGGTGTACAGCATCTTACAGGGACAGCCCTACTTCTCAGTGGAGTCGGACACAGGTCAGACACTTTTCTTCTTCAGCCTGAGAGTTCTTGAATTATATTTTAAGTATTTTTAGGTCAAATGTTAATGTAATAGTGTATAGGAAGGGTGGTGATATGTTTTAAATATTAATGTTGTGCAATTCCTCTTCTCATCAGTCAATAGTTACAGCAATACTTATACAATGCACCTCAGGTAAAAAGTAATATAGTAATGCATGGACATATGATATAGTTTAGAGATGTTTCTAATATGGTTACTGTATTACACAGTATGAATTCATATGTGCACATAGCATTCCCATGTGTCCACAAGAGCAGAGGATCTGGTACTTAAGAATTCGACAAGTTGAGATGGTGATGGAGAAGCTGGTATTTGAAAACAGGACAGACTATTTTGGTGATGGAGGAATGTGTCAAATATTTCAGATAGATATATGAGCCATGTATATGGCATATAGTTTCTGTACAAATGGGCCTTTCCTTCTCCATGGATATATCACCTCCCAATATCACCTTTTACATTGCATGTCCTGTATATTTGAAATGTCAGAACTCACAGGGGATTGATGATCTGTTTTTGACCAGCATCACTTTTCAGTCATTCAGAATGTTACATGTCTGTCAGTATAACTGTGTAAAGCTCTGCAATACGAGATCTGGAATGCCACTCTTCACTGGTCTAATCTTTTAGTAATTCAGCTGCTTCAAATATTCCAAGCTAATGGGATTTTATGCACGAAATACATTGGATTAGTCTGAAATGAACAGAGAAATGGTACATTTATAGAGCTATAATGTGATTGCTTGAGGTCATTTGTGTTGCATTATGATGAGCTGCTTTGTAGCCTCAGACATTACTCACTTCATCAAGTGCTAGTCATGGAGCGATTAGGAATGTTTTACACCCGATGCTGACGATTACACTTCTCCACATGAGTGCTGGTGACTTTTTAAGCCTTATTAATAAACAATAACTGAAAAGAAAACTAGAAATCTAGAGATGATCATTGAGCATTAAATCCACATAGTAAAGGGGCTGGAGAGGAAAGGGTCAATCCAATCAACCCAATTGGAGTTTATGCACATTCAACTTCGGTTTGTATTAAAATTCACAAGTGTGCACACATGGTACTTTACACCTGGAAGTGCAAACTTGATCAAAACACAATTTCATACTTTCATACTTGGAGAAACTCAAAATATTATCAAAGACCTGAACTATACAGATTGGTGTTTCATTGCATGTTTCCTGAGAGGGGAGGTGAACTACTGTTCAAACTTCGGCAGGCTCATTGCTGTATAGACTTAGCTCCATAAAGCATGGTAGAAACTAGTTTAATCAAATATTAGTTATCTGGACTTTTTAGTTATATTAACAATCCAAACCACTTTGTATTCTCCAACTTATTCTTTTAAACTGCATTGGCACGCAATACGGTACATGTCATACACAATAGCAATACCTATTTTTTCCACACAAGATGTCCAATCACCTGGATAAATTGATTATCTAATTCCCTTCCCCATACTGCTACTTACAAGTAACTCTGACCCCCCCCTACTCCATACAGCAAAGCCACTTCTGGATGGTTGAGTAAAAAAAAGTCACTGATTATGGAGTTATGGAGAAGCCCCATATATCATGTATCACGTATCAAATCTGCCAAATCTCTCAGCTAAAGTAGACTGCATGAAAGGGTAAGTACTGAGGGAGTAATGGGATCAAAAAACTGAGAACAAAATAAAATGACAGCTGATCCTAGTCAGATTGCAACATTAGACCTTCTGGTGCAGGCAGCGATATGGAAAGTAGGTCACCATGGCTACATTAAAAATGACCGATAATGTTTCAAGAACTGATGATAATATTTTTTTACAAATGTACATACCTAAAAATCTAGTCAGGGAATTTGTTTTGCAGCTAGTAGTCCATCTTCATGCTGAAAAGTGTACAACAGGGAAGGAGAAAAAAAACACACCATTATCGAGGCAAATTATTAATCTTCCTCATTTGTGCATGTGCCTTCTGGTGTCGTGCACCAATGGAGATCCTTCTTAAAAAGCAAAATCCTGCCTTAAAACAAAATGTTTTTCAAAATAAAACTATCACTGTGGTCTGTACGCACAGAAGGGGGTCAAAATTCCTCAGCAGTTCCTCTGGTCTTCGGCCATGATTCCGGGAGTTTCTAACTTGTCTTTGTGAGGAGTGGAACCTCCACCTGTTCCTTATAAGGCAAATGCTATTGGGATGGAACAGTTGCAAGGAGTCTCAACACTGGACTGAATTGACATGTAGATGTATAAAAGTAGATCCCACCGGTGGGATCCATGACCAGTGAAGTCAATGGAAAAATAAATCGGGCAGGGTGTAAAACGGTCGGCCAATTCACTGCTGCCCATTTTGCATTACCGCCCAAGACCAATATTACCCCCAAAATTCATTGACTTGTAGAGGAAGAAGCATGTAGATGAAGGGGAAAAGCTAAATGCTAAAGGCACAACATTGGTGAAGCAATTCTAGGGGTGATCGGGGACAGCCTCTCCCACCCCACCCCCAAGAAAAGTTTTGAATTTTGACATTAAACATAATGCATTCAGGTTCATCTTAAGCATTTTTATACTTCATATTTATACATTTTTAATTTTATAGGAAAAACAAAGCGACACTTAGACCATGATTTTAAATGGGGGCCGGGGGGGTGGGGGGGCGCAGTTACAGTGCACGCAGGCCATGACGATTTTATCATCTGAGTCTCATTCCTATTAATTTTCTCTGACTCCTGCCTGAACCCAGCCAGATCCACTACCTGGCCGGTGGGTGGGAACGGGAATTCGGCAGCAGGAGGCTGCAGCTGGGGACCTGCAGGAACAGCCCCTCGGTGGTCGGGTAAGTGGTTAAGGGGGGGGGGGAGGGAGGTAGCCCAAGGCACGGGAAGCCCAAGGCCCACAAGGAAACCCAAAATAAAATTTAAAAACTTACCTGCATGGGCCTTTTCTGGCCCAGGATCCACCTCCTGACAGGCCTGGCCTGACATGGAAGCCGTTATTGCTCCCCCGTCAGGCCTCCAGCTTAAAGTTGAACATTAGGCCTCAATGACGTCATCGGGACCCAACCTGCATATTTAAAGAAGGTTCCTGCTGCCTTCCTGCGGGTGTGCTGCTCGCCTTCTCAAAAGAGCAGGTTAACATCGGGACAGGGCGGGAAGGCAGCGGGATCCGAGGGGGTAAGTCGCTGCCCTCATTTTAACTTCTCCCCTCACCCGGTTTCCGCCAGGTTGGGAGGAGTTAAAATCGAGGCCTTGTATTTTCAAGTGACTGACCAAATTACCACTTACCCAGGAGTTACCTCTACAGTCTCTCTCCCACAACAATTCTCCACCTGGTTCATAATGACACTCAAGACATTTGCCCCCTCCAGACCCAGCTCACAGAGTCATGGGGCTTGATTTTCCAGTGAAGTAGCGGGCGTGTTGAGGGCGGGGGGGGCTCCGAAAATCGCGGAAATTCCGAGCGGGTTCGGAACCCGGCTCCAACCCGCAGACTTCAGGGCTCCCCACTGACGCGACTGGTTGTGTGCGTGCCCCCGAATGCGGAAGTCCCACTGGCAATTAAAGCCGGCGGGATGATAGTTAAAGTACTTGAAGTACTTAATTTTGTCCACATTAAGGCAGGGGTCTGATTTTTAAACATCCTTAGTGTGTTTCCCATGCTGTGGGGAACACTCCATGTTCTACCAGACGCGTTTCAGCCAGCAGCCAGTGGGACATTCAAATGCTTGTTTGACAGATGGGGAGGAAAGGTGAGTTCTTGCTGCAGGGCACTCAGTTCTTTCACACAAAATTTTGGCTGGGAGATCTTTGTGTTTTCACTGATAATTCTTACTTTCCACTCACAATTCCTCTGTTCATACATATTTAACAACTTTTCGGATCCCCTCAAACTCACACCATCAGGATGGGGGAGCGCCATGGCTGCATTCACCACTACATCCGAGGACGAGCAACATCACCAGCCTCGCCAGGCACGGCGTCCACCTCCGCCACGTGGAGCTCCACAACACAGTGCTCCGCCACAGGCACCTGCACAAGAGCACAGAGGGCAACAACAGAGAGGCAAGCCACTTGAGGAGGCCCCGTCCACATCTACCACCCACATTGAGGAGGAGGAGGAGGAGGAGGAACCCATGGGCAGAGCAGCAGCTCACTTGGCTGCTCGTGAGGTCAGGGACTCACTGATATGTGAACGATTCTCCTAACATCAGAAAGTGTGAACGGTCCAGTCCTCACACCACCTGGAAAGAGCAGCGCCCACACCAGCCCCCCCACTCCCTGCACAAAACAGTCCTGCAACTACACATACACCCACTGTAAAATGACCCAATGGGTGGCAACAAGTGTCGCCGTTCATGGTGAACCACATGAAAGGGCCCTATCACAAAAGCCAGTCAAGAATGGGCAAGACGTGGCAGCAGTGGTGAGAATGATAAAATTTAATGTCACTTTAACAAAAACTAAATATAAATGAAAAACATGACAGTCTGTCAGACACACTTGTGCATCCCCTTCGTGCTCACAAAAGCTTCGTCTTTCGCTTCCGACTACTTCTATGTGGTGCATCCCCTGTGGCTGCAGCAGAGGTAGTGGCAGGTTGCTCATGTTCATGGCCTGATTGCTTAGATGCTTTGGGCCTACACCCTCTGGGTTTTGGAGCCCAGGAGGGCCCCTCCAAAGACTGCTCCACCTGCACCTGTGCAGGGGCAGAGGCGGCCACCTGGAGAGGAGGCAGCATTGCAGGTACTGGTTGAGAGGGGGGCAATGGGTGAGACGTGGGGGCGCTTTGAGTGGCGTCCCCACTTCCATGTCCCCTTACGCCATCATCCCTCCCCTGGACCAGGTTCACATCACTCCTACTGCTGGACAACAGTTTGGAGGATATGTGTGATGCCTTGGAAGCCCAGTTGTAAAGTTTCTGTCTGCCTGTTTAAGGCGGTAGAATATTGCTCACCGTCAGTCCGAACGGACGTTGTCAGGGCTTGAATGGACTCATTTGTGAGCCGTGCTTGAAGCTCAATGGAGGCTAGCCTTCTCCCCATTGCAGACATTCCCACACTTACCTGTGACACTATCTCAGACAGTTGCTCAAGTCCCTGTGACACTATCTCAGACAGTTGCTCACGTCCCTATGACAGTATTTCAGAGATTCCCTCCCGTACCTGTGCCACCATTCCACTCATGCAGGAGTTGGACTCCTCCATCCTCTTCCCTATTGTGGAGAATGTGCTTGGCACCTGTTCCAGTACCTCGCAAATGTGCTGCTGTCCCTCGATCATTCTCCTTTTAAAGGATGGCCCCCGGGGTTCAGCATCTGGGTCCAGCTGAGCAGAGCCTGGAGAGGAGTGCTCCCACTGACATGGACTCTCCGCAGCTGTCCCTGCCACCAGTGTCTGCTCGTGCTCACATGCGTGTGGTGACTCACCAGGTGCCAACCCAAGTAACTGAGTACTAGGACCCACCGAGGTGTGAGTATCTGTGCTGGTGGATGGCTCACTAAGATGTGACGGTGCACCCTCAGAGGCTGGCAGGTCCTCTGAGGAATCTCCATCTGCCGTCACAGCAGTCGCTGAAGGCCAGATGGAGAACGGAAAGCAATATTAAGCATCATCACAGATGTGTCATGTTGCGATGAGCATACTGAGGTGCTGAAGATGGCAAGGCATGTTAACATCAATTCATATTGTGTGTGATGAAAGTTAAAGTTGTGTCACCAGACATTTGTGGGGTGCCAGTCTCGGCGTCCCAGACGGACAGGGACTCGAGGGTTCGGCTGAGATCCAGCGCCTCCTGCTCCGCGTCTGTGAGGACAACGATTTGTTGTGGCCCCCCTCCATTCTCGCCCTCTCCTGTGCATTTTGCGCTCTCTTCTCCTAGAAGGGACAGTTTCCTAGAAGTAAAGGGAATTAGGGGTTATGGGGAGCGGGCAGGAAATTGGACATGAATTTAGATTTGAGGTTAGGATCAGATCAGCCATGATCTTATTGAATGGCGGAGCAGGCTCGAGGGGCCGATTGGCCTTCTCCTGCTCCTATTTCTTATGTTCTTATGTTTAAGGGGAGAAAGAACAGACGTGTGAGTGAGTGATGGTGAAGTTGCCAACCGATGAATGCATTGCTTTGGGTGCGGCTGACCATGAAAGAGATGCATCAGAGGGTGAGTATGAGACAGAGCCATGACATTGGATGAGGATTGGGTTGAGTGGTAGTGGTGGGGTGAGTAATGGGGAGGTGAGGAAGTGCTGAGGAAGTGCAGGTAAGTTGAGGATGAGCCTTAAGTGGGTGTGAGGAGTGATGTGATAGAGAAGTGTTGGCAGTGCAGAATGAGTTGTGGAGATGGGGATGGTGATGTGGAAGACGGAATGTAGGAAAATCAGTAAGTGTACTCACTTTGGCTGACCTAGTTAGGTCATTGAAGCACTTCCTGCACTGGATCCATGAGCGCGAGATGTTGCTGCTGTTGGTGATCTCCTCTGCCACCTCGAGCCAGGCCTTCTTGGTGGCAGAGGCAGGGCACTTCCTCCCGTCTGCGGGTAAAACGGATCCTTCCTCCTCCTCACCCCATCCAGTAGCACCTGGAGTGAGGCATCGTTGAATCTTGGAGCAGCCTTACCTCTGTACTGCTCCATTGTTGTGTGTGGGTCTTTGCTCCAGGAAAAGCCCAGAGTACTAAAGGAAGTGGCCCTGGAAATAGTAGATGCATTGGTAGTCATCTTCCAAAATTCTATAGACTCTGGAACAGTTCCTACAGATTGGAGGGTAGCAAATGTAACCCCACTATTTAAAAAAGGAGGGAGAGAAAAAACAACGAATTACAGACCAGTTAGCCTAACATCAATAGTGGGGAAAATGCTAGAGTCTATTATAAAGGATGTGATAATAGAAACTTGGAAGGCATTAACGGGATTGGACAAAGTCAGCATGGGTTTATGAAAGGGAAATCATGCTTAACAAATCTACTGGAGTTTTTTGAGGAGGTAATTAGTAGAATAGATAGGGGAGAACCAGTGGATGTGGAGTATTTGGATTTTCAGAAGGCTTTTGATAAGGTCCCACACAAGAGGTTAGTGTGCAAAATGAAAGCACATGGAATTGGGGGGAATATACTGGCATGTATTGAGAATTGGTTGACAGACAGGAAACAGAGAGTAGGAATAAACGGGTCTTTTTCCGGGTGGCAGGCAGTGACTAGTGGGGTACTGCAGGGCTCAGTGCTTGGGCCCCAGCTATTCACAATATATATCAATGATTTGGATGAGGGAACTGAATGTAACATTTCCAAGTTTGCAGACGACACAAAGCTGGGATGGAATGTGAGCTGTGAGGGGGATGCAAAGAGGCTCCAATGTGATTTAGACAAGTTGGGTGAGTGGGCAAGAACATGGCAGATGCAGTATAACATGGATAAATGTGAGGTTATCCACTTTGGTTGTAAAATCAGAAAGACAGATTATTATCTGAATGATGATAGATTGGGAAAAGGGGAGGTGCAACGAGACCTGGGTGTCCTTGTACACCAGTTGCTGAAAGCGAGCATTCAGGTCCAGCAAGCAGTTAGGAAGGCGAATGGTATGTTGACATTCATTGCAAGAGGATTTGAGTACAGGAACAGGGATGTCTTACTGCAGTTGTACAGGGCCTTGGCGAGACCACATCTGAAGTATTGTGTGCAGTTTTGGTCTCCTTATCTGAGGAAGGATGTCCTTGCCATGGAGGGAGTGCAACGAAGATTGTAACGAAGAGTGCAACCAGACTGATTCCTGGGATGGCAGGACTGATGTATGAGGAGAGTTTGGGTCGACTAGGCCTATATTCACTAGAGTTTAGAAGAATGAGAGGTGATCTCATTGAAACATAAAATTCTAACAGGACTAGACAGACTAGATGCAGGGAGGATGTTCCCGATGGCTGGGGAGTCCAGAACCAGGGGTCACAGTCTCAGGATACGGGGTATGCCAATTAGAACCGAGATGAGGAGAAATTTCTTCACTCAGAGGGTGGTGAATCTGTGGAATTCTCTACCACAGAAGGCAGTGGAGGCCAAGTCATTAGATGTATTCAAGAAGGAGATAGATATATTTCTTAATGCTAAAGGGATCAAGGGATATGGGGAAAAAGCAGGAACAGGATACTGAGTTAGATGATCAACCATGATCATTTTGAATGGTGGAGCAGGCCTGAAGGACCGAATGGCCTACTCATGCTCCTATTTTCTATGTTTCTATGAAAAGCCTTTGGAGCAATGGGCTTTTAAATCGAGCTCCTCCAGCTGATATCCTGTGATGTAGGTGCCCAGTCTGCCCGCTGCGCAGCCTTCGGACGGCAAAGCCAGAAGCCACGTTAAGAGGCGCCAATTTAATCGCGATCGAGTGGGAAACGGACATTTTTTATTGGTCGGGTTACCCGCACGCCCTTTCACCACCCCCCCGCTACCATCCTGCCTCCACTCCAATTTCGGGGCCACTGTGCCCCATCGAACTGCCTACCCTTCACGAGGCACTCTCTTCTCCAGCCCTTCCTGTTCACACTGGCACACTTGTCCCTCACCGTTGTCAATTTAAATTAGAATTCTTCTCCTCTAACCTACTTAAGCTGGTACTCATCTTCCACTCTCCCTCATTCAAGCTGGTACTTTTCTCACTCCCACCTCCAGTTCTTGGTAGCACTCTCCTTCCTCCCCTGACACAGTGCTGCTCACAAATATTCCCCTCTTCCCCCTTACAACATTGCACCTGGTTTCTGCCTTGCCTCCTCCTCATTACCATCCATTTCTCCCTTCTCTGTAATTTATTTACCCTCTTCCCTTCATTTTACCCCTTCACCTTCCCTTTAATTTTCTCCCTTTCTTCTTCCCTTCATAGCCATCCACTTCAGCCTCGTCTATTGCTATCCATTCCGCCCACCCCACTCTATCCATTTCCCCTCATGTCATGTGTTCTGCCCCCTCCCCTCACTATACGTTCTACCTCCCTGCCCTTGCCATACACTCTTTCGTCTCCCCTCCCCTACCCTTAGCATGCATTTGTCCCTGCCCGCTTCTACCCAAGTCCGGTAGCTAATGAATCAGACAGTCATTCTTGTGAGCGTTCTCACCTATAATATATAGAGTCAGCAATTACAGTGTGAAGAGGAGCAGCACAATCTGTATGGCGCATTAGCCACTGGACTTGGGACGACGGAGGACTGGTGGAGGAGAGGTGTAGTTTTGCTAACCGGGTCCCCAAAACACTGACTGTCGGTGCGGATTACTGACGGTTGGCACGCACGTACTTTACCTCTAGCATTGGTGATTGATGCACGTTTGGAAGGATTGTCCCGCTGGTGATCACAACAGGAACAGGATAACTATATCTATTGTTGGTGAAACTCAGCCATATTACTAGTTTTCCGGTGAATTTGAGCATCTACAAATTGAGCAGGTCTTTCTGCCATTTAAACAAACAAGAGTGAATATGTTTGTTCTGCCTCTACAGAGTGTCCCAGAAAATCCTTGGCTAGAGTAACAATATATTGTTGTTAGATTTCACAAAACTGGAAAATCCAGCATTAAGAGCTGGACTTTCCTCCAGTATATAGCCTGAAATTGGGTGGTATAATGGAGGGAAATCAAGGAAAATCATGTCGGCAGGCTTACCTCCGCATTCCCACCTAATCAGGATTTTCATCCTCCCACCACAGCAGGAAAGGCCACCAGCCACCCGTTCACCACCCTGTCACATGTAAATGCCTGTGGAGAAGCGAGGCCCAGCAAACCGGCCAATTTTCCTGCCTTCTGCCGCTGTCACTGCCGAGAGAGGTGATGATAGTCTCTCTCCCTTCTTGAAAGGTCAGGCCCATTAGTGAACATTTCAAACTCTCCTCTGGCCCTAAAGACCGGTCTTACTAAGCCCCAGTCTGAGCTGAGGCCTAGCGATGTTGTCACCAGATTTACAGGGTGTAGTTACCTCCTTAAATTCAGTCTCCACTCCTTCTGGTATTGCTGCGGTGGTCCCACATCATCACCGCCTGCATTCTCCTGCTCCAGCAGGTGGCAGGCTCCCTCTTGCTGGTGGGGAACCGAGCGGGCGCCCGTCCAGCATACATAAACAGCCCTAACCCTGGAAATTGGGTTGGGGTCACGCTGGGGTCGGGACGGTGGGCAGAAGTCCCGCACCAAACCTCCTCCAGCAGGAGAAGGGAAAACCATCTCAGAAATTCAATCTGTTTGCTTTATAACTAATTCCAGTTAAATATACAAAAGAACACCCAAGGGAAGTAATGATTAAAGGCAGAAGTAAGAATCCTAGACATGACTGATTATAGAGTAGATGGCAGTCAACAGGTACATATGGATACAGATACCCAGTGAGACACACATGAACGAGAGAGCAAGAATAGGAAGACACAAAGGCACACAAGAGGAGGCAATCCTATGATAAAATGTACGCTAGAAGCATTAGAAATAAGGTGCTGAAACTGGAGGCTCTTGTGGCAATAGGGAACTACAATGTGGTGAGAAAATCAGAAACATAGCTAAATCCAGAGAATGGAAATGAATATAATGTTCAAAGGTAGAGTATTTCCAAAAGGCAGAATGACCAAAAAAGGAGCTAGCATAAGCCTATATGTCAGGGACATTTGTGAGGTAAAACAAGTTGACCCTACTGTTGGAAGTAAAAAAGATACAAAATGAACTATGCTGGCTATGCATCTCCAATGTAAAAAAAATCCAAGCTAACCCAAGGGGTATGCTGTAGACCACAAGTTCAGCATAAGAAAGAGGTCAATTTGTTCTCAGAAGGGTACGTGAGAACTGGAAAATTATTCTAATGAGAGACTTCAATCAACCTAATATAATTTGAGAAAACTCAAATAGTTTAGAGTCAGAGTTGGTAGATATGATGCATAACTGCTTCTTGACCCAGTGTGTCGAGGAAGCTACAAGAGGCAGTGCTTATTTTGATCCGACATTCGTCAAAATGTGCACAAAATGAAGGTCATCGCACCCCTGGAGGATAATAACCACAGAATGATAGAGTTTAACATGATTTAGGAGTCAGAAATACCTAAGACCAGGAACCAAGTACGTAATTTTAAAAGGCCAAATTCAATGAAATAAGGATAAAAGTAAAGCAAATAGATTGGGAAAAGTGAAGTTGATGGAAATAAATATCGGGACAGATGTAGAATGAGCTGCCGGCTCGCTATCGCACAAAGTCAAGATCTACCCCAAAAAATGAGCAATACGTCAAATAAACTTTCAGATAGAATTGTGGAAGCTAAACCCCTGGAAACATTTAAGAAACAATTAGATCCTACAATGGTGGGAGATCATTAGGATCGCTTTGGATGGATGAATTTCAATGGGATGAATTGCTTTTCTCATAATTATCTTGAGTTTACAGTTTGTCACAGAAAAAGTTGAAGTGTTACCTGGTAGGTGGTCAACATACTCACTCAATCCTTTGCCTGTTGAGAATAATATGAAGAAACTGGGAAAAACAGCTTAATAAACAAGCTGGTCTGGTGCCAGTCATAAGTGAGGCCTGCTGCCAAGCAATTTCTAATCTTACAAATTGCAATTTTTAAGTACTTGGTTGCACAAGGAATAAAATGTTTGAAGATTGATTTTAACTATTCCCATAGTCAAACCTCTTACGTTTTTTGAATTTTTGGGGTGGGGGGTGTGGGGGTGTGGGGGGCGTGGTAGGTGTTAAGGAGAGTTGTCTATCAAATTTTCTTCTTTCCTCACCTGAATGTGCTGACTCATGTTGGCGTATGTTCTCATAGGCGCCAGCTGCTCTCTAGCACCTCACCCAAGCGGCCAGTCTTTATGTTTGAGTACAGACCGCGAGGGCTGGGCTTTCCAAAGCCGCACGCCACTGGCAGGACCTGCAGGCGGCGGGAGGCTTATTGGAAAATTACGGATACGTTGCCCACGACTTTAAACCCCTTATCAACGAATGGAAACTCACTGGCAAAACAACTATCATTTTACGATGTCATCCACTGCCTGCAAGCCTCAGAAAGTTGTGCCCTGCATATCAGCAGGCTAATTGACCATGGCAGCATCACAGCCAAGCCTGATTCTGCCCTTACTGGATAACCACATTTGGTTTTACCAGCATAAATCAGTAGATAGCCATCGAGAATAGGAATTCTAGCTGATTTTTTTCCTCTTCCTTGTCCAACAATGCTGAAATCAATCTCAATATCTTCAGTCACCCTGGATGAGATCTATTAATGTAGTACAGATCAGAAATCAAACCTGGGACCTCCTGGTCTGTATAGCACAGTTTCACATTATCCAGCAAATTTACCAGCTGAACCTTCTGGGAGCTAGTTTCTTGCTGGTTAAACTAACACTTTATTTAATTGTATCATACCATGGGTAAGTACTTAATACAGAGCGGACAAAGTGGGAGGATGACTCAGACCTCATTGATTGAACAAGAGCAAAATCTCCCAAGAATATGGTAAATATTCTTGCCTGCTGGTTTATTAGTATTCTGATACTCTGCTTGATTTTTTTTTGTCTTTGTGGGTTTTTCTAGGTATTATTCGAACAGCTTTACCAAACATGGACAGAGAAGCAAAGGAACAGTATCAAGTGATCATCCAGGCCAAGGACATGGGAGGGCAGATGGGGGGATTATCAGGAACAACGTCTGTAAACATCACCCTCACTGATGTCAACGACAATCCTCCTAGATTCCCTCAAAGTAAGCCATATTTAATGCTTTATGGCAATATTTAAAGCTATAATATATATGTATATAATGTTTATAAATAAACATATTAACTGATTTGATCACCATTACATTTTACTTCAGACGTGTCTGGTGTCCACATGGCCTGGACTGTAACTGCTCAAATAATTTTCTTTTCCACTGTAGAAATGTTTTTTTGTAAGATTTACATAAACCAGATTAAAATGAGTAATCTAAATATCAAATCCATAATTTATTAACTACTCACACAAATCATGTCCAACATTCATGTCAGA
This sequence comes from Heptranchias perlo, assembly GCF_035084215.1. NCBI lineage: Eukaryota > Metazoa > Chordata > Chondrichthyes > Hexanchiformes > Hexanchidae > Heptranchias > Heptranchias perlo. The sequence goes on along the minus strand of NC_090326.1, from coordinate 49,803,106 downwards.
GAACATTATACATTTGCTTTCACTTTGATGTAATATTTTAAGATTATTAGAATTTCTAAGTAGGGGCACTTTATATCCTGTAGCATACTCTCTTGATGGGGGGGAATGTTTTTGGGTCAAAACTAATTAGGGCTAGGGAGAAACAAGGGGTCATAGGAACATGGGAAGAACATAGGAACAGGAGTGGGCCATTCAGCCCCTCAAGCCTGTTCTGCCATTCATTTAGATGATGGCTTATCTGTATCTTAACTCCATCTACCCACCTTAGTTCAGTAACCCTTAATACCTTGCCTAACAAAAATCTATCAATCTCAGTTTTGAAATTTTCAATTGACGCAGCCTCAACAGCATTTTAGGGGAGAGAGTTCCAGATTTCCACTACGCTTTGTGTGAAGAAGTGCTTTCTGACATCACCCCTGGACGGCCTAGCTCTAATTTTAAGGTTATTCCCCCTTGTTCTGGACTCTCCCATCAGAGGAAATAGTTTCTCTCTATCTATCCTAAAAAACTCCTTTAATAATCTTAAACACCTTAATTAGATTGCCCCTTAATCTTCTATACTGAAGGGAATACAAGCCTAATCTGTGTAACCTGGCCTCATAATCTAACCCTTTTAGCCCAGGTATCATTTTGGTGAATCTGCATTGCACCCTTCCCAAGACCAATATATCCTTCCTGAGGTGTGGTGCCCAGAACTGAATGCAGTACTCCAGATGGGGTCTAACCAGAGCTCTGTACAGCTGTAACATAACTTCCACCCTTTTGTATTCCAGCCCTCTTGAGATAAAGGCCAACATTCCATTAGCCTTTTTAATTATTTTTTGTACGTACCTGTCTACTAGCTTTTAGTGATTTCTGTACTTGCACCCCTAAATCTCTCTGCTCATCTACAGTTCCCAGCTTCTCACATTTAGAAAATACTCTGATCTATCTTTCTCGGGTCTAAAGTGGATGACCTCACACGTTCCCACATTGGACTCCATCTGTCACAGTTTTGCCCACTCACTTAATCTATCAATATCCCTTTGAACTTTCTGCTACCATCTACACTATTTACTGTGTCACCCAACTTAGTGTCATCAGCAAACTTAGATATACGGCTCTCTATTCCTACATCCAGGTCATTTTGGGTCCTATCTATGTATTATGCGAAAAAAAAGGGGAATTTTAACTCCCCCCAACTGGCAGCAACCGGGCGGGGGACAGTTAAAATGGAGTGGGGCACTTTTTCACACAAAGGGTAGTGGAAATCTGGAACTCTCTCCCCAGAAAAGATGTCCAGGCTGGGGGTCAATTGAAAATTTCAAAACTGAGATTGATAGAGTTTTGTTGGGCAAGAGTATTAAAGGATATGGAACCAAGGCGAGTAGATGGAGTTAAGATACTGATCAGCCATGATCTAATTGAATGGCAGAACAGGTTTGAGGGGCTTAATGGCCTACTCCTGTTCCTATGTTATCCACTCTTTTTCCGCCCTCATCTGGCCGACTGCAATTTTAAATTGGAGGCGGCAAGGACACCCGCCTGAAGCTGGCGGAGTTCTCTTCAAATATGCAGATCGGCTCTGATGATTTTGTCGAAGCCTGATCTGCTATTTTAACCTGAGGCCTGAGCTGGGGAGTTGTACTGGCTTCCCCAAAGCTGCCAGGAACAGCAGCCAGGGCAAAAAGAAGTCGAACGGGGTGATTTTTTAAAAAACATTTTTTGTTTCCTTGTGGGCTAGAAGCAGCACGATTATTCCTCCGGGCCCCACAAGAAAACCTTGGGCCTCCCTTACCCTGGGCTTTTACTTCCGACAGACTTGCCTTGTGCGAGGGATTGTTCCTGTGGGTCCCCGGGGGATATCCTTCGAGCCGTATGATTTTAACGGCCGGGCAGCTACTACCTGCCGACGTCCCGGCCCTTTTTGTGGGAAGTGCCCATGAAGCCCTGTTGTTAAAATCGGCTGAACCTCCCAGCTGTTGCTTTCGGACAGGCACACTTGCTCACTTTGCTGCGTTCTTGCCTGGGAGTAAAGTGGATCCTATAGAATGAAAATGTACAAGGTTTCACAAAATATATCACTTTGTAATCTTTCGTTCTTTTTCTTTAAAAAGACAGGACCTCATTATCATTTTTTATTCCGTTTCCCACCCGGCAGTCGGCCAGATTGAGAGTCTGGTCAGCTGCCGGGCAGGAAAGCCTGCGTTAGAAGGCCGCAGCCGGGAAACGTTGGGAACGGTCCCTGGCAACCAGGAAAGATCGTGGGTCGAAGGGGGGTTCAGCAAGTGCGGGGGTGGGGGGGTTTGGACCGGCAATCAAGAGGGAGGGAAGGATCGTAGGGCATAAGGCTTGGGATCGTGGGTTTGGAGGGAGGGGTCAGCCGATTGCAGCAGAAGGTTTGCTTGAGGGACCAAAGGGAGCACTCCCGCTCCTTCTGACTTACAAGCAGTGCTATAAAAAGCATTCACCTGCTTGATCTGGCTGCTTCCGTCTCCATTTTGCTGCCGGCATTCCTGAGCCCTGGGAAACCCGGCCAGCCAGCGTTAAATTTAAATCAGGCTCCCAACTGCACTGTGGGAGCCTAATTCAAACATTATGCCTAATTCAAACATTATATTGAGATGTCGCTCCTCTCGAGATTGGGACACAAAATGGCGGCAGCGCGAAAGCGAAATAAAGTACAGTCTACTCCTGATAATTCAACGTTATTTTTTCTCACCTAAAGATTTGAATTATCCAATAATTTGAATGAAGCAACTTTGAAAGAACAGCAGATTAGAGACGTAAATATAATTGGTGTTTCCTGATTTGTACACATATCTATATTTTTACTAAAATTAATGAACAGAGTACAACATAGGTTTTAATCATTCAAATGCAAATCTAGTCACAAACCAACATGCCACTGTGCCCAATCTGCATTTGTACGTAAATTAATGATATTTAAATATGACCGCTTCAGTTTGTAAAATGGTAAGAATGACTACAGGGAGAACCAAAAATGCAGAGTGGACATGCTTCCAAAAATGTCCAGTGTTACAAAATATTACAGCTGGGGTATTGTAGTGTGGTGCTTGAAGGGTATTGTAGTGTAGTGATTGAAGGGTATTGTGGTGTAGTGATTGAAAGGTATTGTAGTCTAGTGATTGAAGGGTATTGTAGTATATTGATTGAAGGGTATGATAGTGTAGTGATTGAAGTGTATTGTAGTGTAGTGATTGAAGGGTATTGTAGTGTATTGATTGAAGGGTATTGTAGTGTATTGATTGAAGGGTATTGTAGTGTAGTGATTGAAGGGTATTGTAGTCTACTGTTTGAAGGGTATTGTAGTGTATTGATTGAAGGGTATTGGAGTGTATTGATTGAAGGGTATTGTAGTATATTGATTGAAGGGTATTGAAGTGTATTGATTGAAGGGTATTGTAGACTAGTGATTGAAGGGTATTGTAGTGTATTGATTCAAGGGTATTGTAGTGTCGTGATTGAAGGGTATTGTAGTGTAGTGATTGAAGGGTTTTGTCTTGTATTGATTGAAGGGTATTGTCGTTTAGTGATTGAAGGTTATTGCAGTGTAGTGATTGAAGGGTATTGTAGTGTAGTTATTGAAGGGTATTGTAGTGCAGTGATTGAAATGTTAGTGCAGTGTAGTGATTGAAGAGTATTGTAGTGTATTGATTGAAATGTTCGTGTAGTGCAGTGATTGAAGGGTATTACATAAGAACATAAGAACATAAGAAATAGGAGCAGGAGTAGGCCAATCGGCCCCTCGAGCCTGCTCAGCCATTCAATAAGATCATGGCTGATCTGGTCCTAACCTCAAATCTAAAATCATGTCCAATTTCCTGCCCGCTCCCCGTAACCCCTAATTCCCTTTACTTCTAGGAAACTGTCTGTTTCTGTTTTAAATTTATTTAATGATGTAGCTTCCACAGCTTCCTGGGGCAGCAAATTCCACAGACCTACCACCCTCTGAGTGAAGAAGTTTCTCCTCATCTCAGTTTTGAAAGAGCAGCCCCTTATTCTAAGATTATGCCCCCTCGTTCTAGTTTCACCCATCCTTGGGAACATCCTTACCGCATCCACCCGATCAAGCCCCTTCACAATCTTATATGTTTCAATAAGATAGCCTCTCATTCTTCTGAACTCCAATGAGTAGAGTCCCAATCTACTCAACCTCTCCTCATATGTCCGCCCCCTCATCCCCGGGATTAACCGAGTGAACCTTCTTTGTACTGCCTCGAGAGCAAGTATGTCTTTTCTTAAGTATGGACACCAAAACTGTATGCAGTATTCCAGGTGCGGTCTCACTAATGCCTTATATAACTGCAGCAATACCTCCCTGTTTTTATATTCTATCCCCCTAGCATAAAAGCCAACATTCCATTGGCCTTCTTGATCACCTGCTGCACCTGCAAACTAACCTTTTGATTTTCTTGCACTAGGACCCCCAGATCCCTTTGTACTGCAGTACTTTCCAGTTTCTCGCTATTGAGATAATAACTTGCTCTCCGATTTTTCCTGTCAAAGTGCATAACCTCACATTTTCCAATATTGTATTGCATCTGCCAAATCTCCGCCCACTCACCCAGCCTGTCTATATCCCCTTGTAGGTTTTTTATGTCCTCCTCACTCTCTACTTTCCCTCCCATCTTTGTATCATCTGCAAACTTTGATATGTTAAAACTTTGTATTGTAGTGTAGTGATTGATATGGTAGTGAAGTGTAGTGAATGAAGGGTATTGTAGTTTCTTGATTGAAGGGTATTGTAGTGTAGTAATTGAAGGGTGTGGTAGTCTAGTGCTTGAAGGGTATTGTAGAGTATTGAATGAAGGGTATTGGAGTGTATTGATTGAAGGGTATTGTAGTTTATTGATTGAAGCGTATTGTAGTGTATTGATTGATGGGTATTGTACTGTATTGATTGAAGGGTATTGTAGTGGAGTGATTGACGGGGATTGTAGTTTAGTCATTGAATGTTATAGTGGTGTTGTGATTGAAGGGTATTGTAGTGTATTGATTGAAGAGTATTGCAGTGTAGTGATTGAAGGGTATTGTAGTGTCGTGATTGAAGGGTATTGTAGTGTAGTGATTGAAGGGTATTGTAGTGTAGTGATTGAAGGGTATTGTAGTGTCGTGATTGAAGGGTATTGTAGTGTTGCGATTGAAGGGTATTGTAGTGTAGTGATTGAAGGGCATTGTAGTGTAGTGATTGAAGGGCATTGTAGTGTAGTGATTGAAGGGCATTGTAGTGTAGTGATTGAAGGGTATTGTAGTGTAGTGATTGAAATGTTAGTGTAGGTCAGTGATTGAAGGGTATTGTAGTGTATTGCTTGAAATGGTAGTGAAGTGTAGTGATTGAAGGGTATTGTAGTGTAGTGATTGAAGGGTATTGTAGTGTAGTTATTGAACGTTATTGTAGAGTAATGATTGAAGGGTATTGTAGTGTATTGATTGAAGGGTATTGCAGTGTGGTGATTGAAGGGTATTGTGTAGTTATTGAACGTTATTGTAGAGTAATGATTGAAGGGTATTGTAGTGTATTGATTGAAGGGTATTGCAGTGTGGTGATTGAAGGATATTGTAGTGTCGTGATTGAAGGGTATTGTAGTATATTGATTGAAGTATATTGTAGTGTATTGATTGAATGGTATTGTAGTCCAGTGATTGAAGGGTATTGTTGTGTATTGATTGCAGGGTATTGTCGTCTAGTGATTGAAGGGTATTGTGGTGTGTTGATTGAAGGGTATTGTAGTGTATTGATTGAAGGGTATTATAGTGTATTGATTGAAGGGTATTGTAGTGTATTGATTGAAGGGTATTGGAGTGTATTGATTGAAGGGTATTGTAGTGGAGTGATTGACGGGGATTGTAGTTTAGTCATTGAAGGTTATTGTGGTGTTGTGATTGAAGGGTATTGTAGTGTTTGATTGTGGAGTATTGCAGTGTAGTGATTGAAGGGTATTGCAGTGTAGTGATTGAAGGGTATTGTAGTCTAGTGATTGAAGGGTATTGTAGTCTAGTGATTGAATGTTATTGAGGTGGAGTGATTGAAGGGTATTGTAGTGTATTGATTGAAGGGTATTGTCGTCTATTGATTGAAGGGTATTGTAGTGTATTGATTGAAGGGTATTGTCGTCTATTGATTGAAGGGTATTGTAGTGTATTGATTGAAGGGTATTGTCGTCTATTGACTGAAGGGTATTGTAGTGCAGTGATTGAAATGTTAGTGCAGTGTAGTTATTGAAGAGTATTGTAGTGTATTGATTGAAATGTTCGTGTAGTGCAGTGATTGAAGGGTATTGTAGTGTAGTGATTGATATGGTAGTGAAGTGTAGTGAATGAAGGGTATTGTAGTTTCTTGATTGAAGGGTATTGTAGTGTAGTAATTGAAGGGTGTTAGTGTAGTGCTTGAAGGGTATTGTAGAGTATTGATTGAAGGGTATTGGGGTGTATTGATTGAAGGGTATTGTAGATTATTGATTGAAGGGTATTGTAGTGTATTGATTGAATGTTATTGTTGTCCAGTGATTGAAGGGTATTGTTGTGTTATGATTGCAGGGTATAGTAGTGTATTGATTGAAGGGTATTGTAGTGTATTGATTGAAGGGTATTGTCGTCTAGTGATTGAAGGGTATTGTGGTGTGTTGATTGAAGGGTATTGTAGTGTATTGATTGAAGGGTATTATAGTGTATTGATTGAAGGGTATTGTAGTGTATTGATTGAAGGGTATTGGAGTGTATTGATTGAAGGGTATTGTAGTCCTGAGATTGAAAAGTATTGTAGTGTAGTAATTGACGGTTATTGTCGTGTTGTGATTGAAGGCGATTGTCGTTTAGTCATTGAAGGTTATTGTGGTGTTGTGATTGAAGGGTATTGTAGTGTCGTTATTGAAATGGTAGTGGAGTGTCATGATTGAAGGGTATCGTAGTGTAGTGATTGAAGGGTATGGTAGTGTAGTGATTGAAGGGTATTGTAGTGTATTAATTGGAGGGTATTGTAGTGTATTGATTGAAGGGTCTTGTAGTGTATTGATTGAAGGGTATTGTAGTCTAGTGATTGAAGGGTATTGTAGTGTAGTGATTGAAGGGTATTGTAGTCTAGTGATTGAATGTTATTGAGGTGGAGTGATTGAAGGGTATTGTAGTGTATTGATTGAAGGGTATTGGAGTGTATTGATTGAAGGGTATTGGAGTGTATTGATTGAAGGGTATTGAAGTGTATTGATTGAAGGGTATTGTAGTGCAGTGATTGAAATGTTAGTGCAGTGTAGTTATTGAAGAGTATTGTAGTGTATTGATTGAAATGTTCGTGTAGTGCAGTGATTGAAGGGTATTGTAGTGTAGTGATTGATATGGTAGTGAAGTGTAGTGAATGAAGGGTATTGTAGTTTCTTGATTGAAGGGTATTGTAGTGTAGTAATTGAAGGGTGTGTTAGTGTAGTGCTTGAAGGGTATTGTAGAGTATTGATTGAAGGGTATTGGGGTGTATTGATTGAAGGGTATTGTAGATTATTGATTGAAGGGTATTGTAGTGTATTGATTGAAGGGTATTGTAGTGTATTGATTGAAGGGTACTGTAGTGTATTGATTGAAGGGTATTGTAGTTTATTGATTGAAGGGTATTGTAGTCTAGTGATTGAAGGGTATTCCAATGTTTTGATTGAAGTGTATTTTATTCTAAGGAATCTTACAACACCAGTTTATAGTCCAACAAATTTATTTTAAAATCACAAGCTTTCGGAGATTCTCTCCTTCGTCAGATGAATGATTCATTCATCTGACTAAGTAGATAATCTCCGAAAGCTTGTGATTTTAAAATAAATTTGTTGGACTATAACCTGGTATTGTAAGATTCCTTACATTTGTCAACCCCAGTCCATCACCGGCATCTCCACATCATATTTTATTCTAGTGATTGAAGGGTATTGTAGTTGAATGATTGAAGGTTATTGTAGTGTATTGATTGAAGGGTATTGTCGTATATTGATTGAAGGGTATTATAGAATCATAGAATCATAGAAGTTTACAACATGGAAACAGGCCCTTCGGCCCAACATGTCCATGTCACCCAGTTTATACCACTAAGCTAGTCCCAATTGCCTGCACTTGGCTCAAATCCCTCTATACCCATCTTACCCATGCAACTGTCCAAATGCTTTTTAAATGACAAAATTGTACCCGCCTCTACTACTGCCTCTGGCAGCTCGTTCCAGACACTCACCACCCATTGAGTGAAAAAATTGCCCCTCTGGACCCTTTTGTACCTCTCCCCTCTCACCTTAAATCTATGCCCCCTCGTTATAGACTCCCCTACCTTTGGGAAAAGATTTTGACTATCTACCTTATCTATGCCCCTCATTATTTTATAGACTTCTATATGATCACCCCTGAATCTCCTACTCTCCAGGGTAAAAAGTCTCAGTCTATCCAACCTCTCCCTATATGTCAAACCATCAAGTCCCGGTAGCATCCTTGTAAATCTTTTCTGCACTCTTTCTAGTTTAATAATATCCTTTCTATAATAGGGTGACCAGAACTGTACACAGTATTCCAAGGGATGTCTTGTCTTGTACAACTTCAACAAGACATCCCAACTCCTGTATTCAATGTTCTGACCAATGAAACCAAGCATGCTGAATGCCTTCTTCACCACCCTATCCACCTGTGACTCCACTTTCAAGGAGCTATGAACCTGTACTCCTTGATCTCTTTGTTCTATAACTCTCCCCAACGCCCTACCATTAATGGAGTAGGTCCTGGCCCGATTCGATCAACCAAAATGCATCACCTCACATTTATCTAAATTAAACTCCATCTGCCATTCATCGGCCCACTGGCCCAATTTATCAAGATCCCGTTGCAATCCTAGATAACCTTCTTCACTGTCCACAATGCCACCAATCTTGGTGTCATCTGCAAATTTACTAACCATGCCTCCTAAATTCTCATCCAAATCATTAATATAAATAACAAATAACAGCGGACCCAGCACCGATCCCTGAGGCACACCACTGGTCACAGGCCTCCAGTTTGAAAAACAACCCTCTACAACCACCCTCTGTCTTCTGTCATCAATCCAATTTTGTATCCAATTGGCTACCTCACCTTGGATCCCGTGAGATCTAACCTTATGTAACAACCTACCATGCGGTACCTTGTCAAAGGCTTTGCTAAAGTCCATGTAGACCACGTCTACTGCACAGCCCTCATCTATCTTCTTGGTTACCCCTTCAAAAAACTCAATCAAATTCGTGAGTCATGATTTTCCTCTCACAAAACCATGCTGACTGTTCCTAATCAATCCCTGCCTCTCCAAATGCCTGTAGATCCTGTCTCTCAGAATACCCTCTAACAACTTACTCACTACAGATGTCAGGCTCACCGGTCTGTAGTTCCCAGGCTTTTCCCTGCCGCCCTTCTTAAACAAAGGCACAACATTTGCTGCCCTCCAATCTTCAGGCACCTCACCTGTAGCTGTCGATGATTCAAATATCTCTGCCAGGGGACCCGCAATTTCCTCCCTAACCTCCCATAACGTCCTGGGATACATTTCAACAGGTCCCAGAGATTTATCTACCTTGATGCGCGTTAAGACTTCCAGCACCTCCCTCTCTGTAATATGTACACTCCTCAAGACATCACTATTTATTTCCCCAAGTTCCCTAACATTCATGCCTTTCTCAACCGTAGTGTATTGTAGTGTAGTGATTGAAGGGTATTGTAGTGTAATGATTGAAGGGTATTGTAGTGTAGTGATTGAAGGGTATTGTAGTGTAGTGATTGAAGTGTATTGTAGTGTAGTGATTGAAGGGTATTGTAGTCTAGTGATTGAAGGGTAATGTAGTGTATTGATTGAAGGGTATTGTAGTGCATTGATTGAAGGGTATTGTAGTGTAGTGATTGAAATATTAGTGTAGTGCAGTGATTGAAGGGTATTGTAGTGTGGTGATTGATATGGTAGTGAAGTGCAGTGAATGAAGGGTGTTGTAGTTTCGTGATTGAAGGGTATTGTAGTGTCGTGATTGAAGGGTATGGTAGTGTAGTGATTGAAGGCTATTGTAGTGATTGAAGGGTACTGTAGTGTAGTAATTGAAGGGTATTGTAGTGCATTGATTGAAGGGTATTGTAATGTAGTGATTGAAGGGTATTGTAGTCTAGTGATTGAAGGGTATGCTAGTGTATTGATTGACGGGTGTTGTAGTTTAGTGATTGAAGGGTATTGTAGTGTACTGATTGAAGAGTATTGCAGTGCAGTGATTGAAGGGTATTGTAGTGTCGTGATTGAAGGGTATTGTGGTGTATTGATTGAAGGGTAATGTAGTGTATTGATTGAAGGGTATTGTGTATTGATTGAAGGGCATTGTAGTGATCGAAGTGTACTGTAGTGTAATAATTGAAGGGTATTGTAGTGCATTGATTGAAGGGTATTGTAGTGTAGTGATTGAAGGGTATTGTAGTGTATTGATTGAAGGGTATTGTGGTGCATTGATTGAAGGGTGTTGTAGTTTAGTGATTAAAGGGTATTGTAGTGTATTGATTGAAGGGTATTGGAGTGTATTGATTGAAGGGTATTGTAGTCTAGTGATTGAAGGGTATTGTAGTCTTGTGATTGAATGTTATTGAGGTGGAGTGATTGAAGGGTATTGTAGTGTATTGATTGAAGGGTATTGTCATCTATTGATTGAAGGGTATTGTAGTGTAGTGATTGAAGGGTATTGTCGTCTAGTGTTTGAAGGGTATTGTAGTGTATTGATTGAAGGGTATTGGAGTGTATTGATTGAAGGGTATTGGAGTGTATTGATTGAAGGGTATTGAAGTGTATTGATTGAAGGGTATTGTAGACTAGTGATTGAAGGGTATTGTAGTGTATTGATTCAAGGGTATTGTAGTGCAGTGATTGAAATGTTCGTGCAGTGCAGTGATTGAAGGGTATTGTAGTGTAGTGATTGATATGGTCGTGAAGTGTAGTGAATGAAGGGTATTGTAGTTTCTTGATTGAAGGGTATTGTAGTGTAGTAATTGAAGGGTGTGTTAGTGTAGTGCTTGAAGGGTATTGTAGAGTATTGATTGAAGGGTATTGGGGTGTATTGATTGAAGGGTATTGTAGATTATTGATTGAAGGGTATTGTAGTGTATTGATTGAATGTTATTGTAGTCCAGTGATTGAAGGGTATTGTTGTGCATTGATTGAAGGGTATAGTAGTGTATTGATTGAAGGGTATTGTAGTGTATTGATTGAAGGGTATTGTCGTCTAGTGATTGAAGGGTATTGTGGTGTGTTGATTGAAGGGTATTGTAGTGTATTGATTGAAGGGTATTATAGTGTATTGATTGAAGGGTATTGTAGTGTATTGATTGAAGGGTATTGGAGTGTATTGATTGACGGGTATTGTAGTCCTGAGATTAAAAAGTATTGTAGTGTAGTGATTGACGGTTATTGTAGTGTTGTGATTGAAGGCGATTGTCGTTTAGTCATTGAAGGTTATTGTGGTGTTGTGATTGAAGGGTATTGTAGTGTCGTTATTGAAATGGTAGTGTAGTGTCTTGATTGAAGGGTATCGTAGTGTAGTGATTGAAGGGTATGGTAGTGTAGTGATTGACGGGTATTGTAGTGTATTAATTGAAGGGTATTGTAGTGTATTGATTGAAGGGTCTTGTAGTGTATTGATTGAAGGGTATTGTAGTGTATTGATTGAAGGGTATTGTAGTGTAGTGATTGAAGGGTATTGTAGTGTAGTGATTGAAGGGTATTGTAGTGTATTAATTGAAGGGTATTGTAGTGTATTGATTGAAGGGTCTTGTAGTGTATTGATTGAAGGGTATTGTCGTCTATTGATTGAAGGGTATTGTAGTCTAGTGATTGAAGGGTATTGTAGTCTAGTGATTGAATGTTATTGAAGTGGAGTGATTGAAGGGTATTGTAGTGTATTGATTGAAGGGTATTGTCGTCTATTGATTGAAGGGTATTGGAGTGTATTGATTGAAGGGTATTGGAGTGTATTGATTGAAGGGTATTGAAGTGTATTGATTGAAGGGTATTGTAGACTAGTGATTGTAGGGTATTGTAGTGTATTGATTCAAGGGTATTGTAGTGCAGTGATTGAAATGTTAGTGCAGTGTAGTTATTGAAGAGTATTGTAGTGTATTGATTGAAATGTTCGTGTAGTGCAGTGATTGAAGGGTATTGTAGTGTAGTGATTGATATGGTAGTGAAGTGTAGTGAATGAAGGGTATTGTAGTTTCTTGATTGAAGGGTATTGTAGTGTAGTAATTGAAGGGTGTGTTAGTGCAGTGCTTGAAGGGTATTGTAGAGTATTGATTGAAGGGTATTGGGGTGTATTGATTGAAGGGTATTGTAGATTATTGATTGAAGGATATTGTAGTGTATTGATTGAAGGGTATTGTAGTGTATTGATTGAAGGGTACTGTAGTGTATTGATTGAAGGCTATTGTAGTTTATTGATTGAAGGGTATTGTAGTCTAGTGATTGAACGGTATTCCAATGTTTTGATTGAAGTGTATTTTATTCTAGTGATTGAACGGTATTGTAGTTGAATGATTGAAGGTTATTGTAGTGTATTGATTGAAGGGCATTGTCGTATATTGATTGAAGGGTATTACAGAATCATAGAATCATAGAAGTTTACAACATGGAAACAGGCCCTTCGGCCCAACATGTCCATGTCACCCAGTTTATACCACTAAGCTGGTCCCAATTGCCTGCACTTGGCTCAAATCCCTCTATACCCATCTTACCCATGCAACTGTCCAAATGCTTTTTAAATGACAAAATTGTACCCGCCTCTACTACTGCCTCTGGCAGCTCGTTCCAGACACTCACCACCCATTGAGTGAAAAAATTGCCCCTCTGGACCCTTTTGTATCTCTCCCCTCTCACCTTAAATCTATGCCCCCTCGTTATAGACTCCCCTACCTTTGGGAAAAGATTTTGACTATCTACCTTATCTATGCCCCTCATTATTTTATAGACTTCTATAAGATCACCCCTGAATCTCCTACTCTCCAGGGTAAAAAGTCTCAGTCTATCCAACCTCTCCCTATATGTCAAACCATCAAATCCCGGTAGCATCCTTGTAAATCTTTTCTGCACTCTTTCTAGTTTAATAATATCCTTTCTATAATAGGGTGACCAGAACTGTACACAGTATTCCAAGTGTGGCCTTACTAATGTCTTGTACAACTTCAACAAGACATCCCAACTCCTGTATTCAATGTTCTGACCAATGAAACCAAACAAGCTGAATGCCTTCTTCACCACCCTATCCACCTGTGACTCCACTTTCAAGGAGCTATGAACCTGTACTCCTTGATCTCTTTGTTCTATAACTCTCCCCAACGCCCTACCATTAACGGAGTAGGTCCTGGCCCGATTCGATCAACCAAAATGCATCACCTCACATTTATCTAAATTAAACTCCATCTGCCATTCATCGGCCCACTGGCCCAATTTATCAAGATCCCGTTGCAATCCTCGATAACCTTCTTCACTGTCCACAATGCCACCAATCTTGGTGTCATCTGCAAACTTACTAACCATGCCTCCTAAATTCTCATCCAAATCATTAATATAAATAACAAATAACAGCGGACCCAGCACCGATCCCTGAGGCACACCACTGGTCACAGGCCTCCAGTTTGAAAAACAACCCTCTACAACCACCCTCTGTCTTCTGTCATCAATCCAATTTTGTATCCAATTGGCTACCTCACCTTGGATCCCGTGAGATCTAACCTTATGTAACAACCTACCATGCGGTACCTTGTCAAAGGCTTTGCTAAAGTCCATGTAGACCACGTCTACTGCACAGCCCTCATCTATCTTCTTGGTTACCCCTTCAAAAAACTCAATCAAATTCGTGAGACATGATTTTCCTCTCACAAAACCATGCTGACTGTTCCTAATCAATCCCTGCCTCTCCAAATGCCTGTAGATCCTGTCTCTCAGAATACCCTCTAACAACTTACTCACTACAGATGTCAGGCTCACCGGTCTGTAGTTCCCAGGCTTTTCCCTGCCGCCCTTCTTAAACAAAGGCACAACATTTGCTGCCCTCCAATCTTCAGGCACCTCACCTGTAGCTGTCGATGATTCAAATATCTCTGCCAGGGGACCCGCAATTTCCTCCCTAACCTCCCATAACGTCCTGGGATACATTTCATCAGGTCCCAGAGATTTATCTACCTTGATGCGCGTTAAGACTTCCAGCACCTCCCTCTCTGTAATATGTACACTCCTCAAGACATCACTATTTATTTCCCCAAGTTCCCTAACATCCATGCCTTTCTCAACCGTAGTGTATTGTAGTGTAGTGATTGAAGGGTATTGTAGTGTAGTGATTGAAGGGTATTGTAGTGTAGTGATTGAAGGGTATTGTAGTGTCGTGATTGAAGTGTATTGTAGTGTAGTGATTGAAGGATATTGTAGTGTATTGATTGAACAGTATTGTAGTCTAGTGATTGAAGGGTAATGTAGTGTATTGATTGAAGGGAATTGTAGTGCATTGATTGAAGGGTATTGTAGTGTAGTGATTGAAATATTAGTGTAGTGCAGTGATTGAAGGGTATTGTAGTGTAGTGATTGATATGGTAGTGAAGTGCAGTGAATGAAGGGTATTGTAGTTTCGTGATTGAAGGGTATTGTAGTGTCGTGATTGAAGGGTATGGTAGTGTCGTGCTTGAAGGGTATTGTAGTGTCGTGATTGAAGGGTATTGTAGTGTATTGATTGAAGGGTATTGTAGTGCATTGATTGAAGGGTATTTTAGTGTAGTGATTGAAGCGTATTGTAGTCTAGTGATTGAAGGGTATGCTAGTGTAGTGATTGAAGGGTTTTGTAGTGCAGTGATTAACCGGTATTGTAATGTAGTGATTGAAGGGTATTGTAGTGTAGTGATTGAAGGCTATTGTAGTGATTGAAGGGTACTGTAGTGTAGTAATTGAAGGGTATTGTCGTGCATTGATTGAAGGGTATTGTAATGTAGTGATTGAAGGGTATTGTAGTGTAGTGATTGAAGGGTATTGTAGTGTATTGATTGACGGGTGTTGTAGTTTAGTGATTGAAGGGTATTGTAGTGTACTGATTGAAGAGTATTGCAGTGCAGTGATTGAAGGGTATTGTAGTGTCGTGATTGAAGGGTATTGTGGTGTATTGATTGAAGGGTAATGTAGTGTATTGATTGAAGGGTATTGTAGTGTATTGATTGAAGGGCATTGTAGTGATCGAACTGTACTGTAGTGTAATAATTGAAGGGTATTGTAGTGCATTGATTGAAGGGTATTGTAGTGTAGTGATTGAAGGGTATTGTAGTGTATTGATTGAAGGGTATTGTGGTGCATTGATTGAAGGGTGTTGTAGTTTAGTGATTGAAGGGTATTGTAGTGTATTGATTGAAGGATATTGTAGTTTAGTGATTGAAGGGTATTGCAGTGTATTTATTCAAGGGTATTCTAGTGTAGTGACTGAAATGTTAGTGTACTGTGGTGATTGAAGGTTATTGTAGTGTATTGATTGAAATGTTAGTGTCGTGCACTGATTGAAGGTTATTGTAGTGTAGTGATTGAAATGTTCATGTCGTGCAGTGAATGAAGGGTATTGTAGTGTCGTGATTGATATGGTAGTGAAGTTTAGTGATTGAAGGGTATTGTAGTGTAGTGATTGAAGGGTATTGTAGTGTCGTGATTGAAGGGTATTGTCGTGTAGTGATTGAAGGATATCGTGGTGTAGTGATTGAAATGATAGTGAAGTGTAGTGAATGAAGGGTATTGTGGTGTAGTGATTGAAGAGTATTGTAGTGTATTGATTGCAGGGTATTGTGGTGTAGTGATTGAAGAGTATTGTAGTGTATTGATTGCAGGTTATTGTCGTGTAGTGATTGAAGGGTATTGTAGTGTATTGATTGAAGGGTATTGTAGTGTAGTGATTGAAGGGTATTCTAGTGTAGTGATTGAAGGTTATGGTAGTGTAGTAATTGAAGGGTATTCTAGTGTAGTAATTGAAGGGTATTCTAGTGTAGTGATTGAAGGTTATGGTAGTGTAGTGATTGAAGGTTATGGTAGTGTAGTAATTGAAGGGTATTGTAGTGTAGTAATTGAAATGTTCATGTAGTGCAGTGATTGAACGGTATTGTAGTGTGGTGATTGAAATGTTCATGTAGTGCAGTGATTGAAGGGTATTGTGGTGTAGTGATTGATATGGTAGTGAAGTTTAGTGATTGAAGGGTATTGTAGTGTAGTGATTGAAGAGTATTGTAGTGTCGTGATTGAAGGGTATGTTAGTGTAGTGATTGAAGGGTATTGTCGTGTCGTGATTGAAATGTTAGTGAAGTGAAGTGAATGATGGGTATTGTAGTGTCGTGATTGAAGGGTATTGTAGTGTATTGATTGAAGGGTATTTGAGTGTATTGATTGAAGGGTATTGTAGTCCTGTGATTGAAGCGTAATGTAGTGTTTTGATTGAAGGGTATTGTCGTGTATTGATTTAAGAGTATTGTAGTGCATTGATTGAAGGGTATTGTAGTGTAGTGATTGATGCGTATGGTAGTCTAGTGATTGAAGGGTATTGTAGTGTATTGATTTAAGAGTATTGTAGTGCATTGATTTAAGGGTGTTGTCGTGTATTGATTGAACGGTATTGTAGTGTATTGATTGAAGGGTATTGTAGTGTATTGTTTGAAGGGTATTGTAGTTTCGTGATTGAAGGGTATTGTAGTGTCGTGATTGAAGGGTATTGTAGTGTAGTGATTGAAGGGTATTGTGGTGTATTGATTGAAGGGTGTTGTCGTGTATTGATTGAACGGTATTGTAGTGTATTGATTGAAGGGTATTGTAGTGTATTGTTTGAAGGGTATTGTAGTTTCGTGATTGAAGGGTATTGTAGTGTCGTGATTGAAGGGTATTGTAGTGTAGTGATTGAAGGGTATTGTGGTGTATTGATTGAAGGGTATTGTAGTGTATTGATTGAAATTTTAGTGTCGTGCAGTGATTGAAGGGTATTGTAGTGTAGTGATTGAAATGTTCATGTCGTGCAGTGATTGAAGGGTATTGTAGTGTAGTGATTGAAATGTTCATGTAGTGCAGTGATTGAACGGTATTGTAGTGTGGTGATTGAAATGTTCATGTCGTGCAGTGATTGAAGGGTTTTGTAGTGTAGTGATTGATATGGTAGTGAAGTTTTGTGATTGATGGGTATTGTAGTGTAGTGATTGAAGGGTATTGTCATGTTGTGATTGAAGGATATCGTGGTGTAGTGACTGAAGGATATTGTACTGTAGTGATTGAAATGATAGTGAAGTGTAGTGAATGAAGGGTATTGTGGTGTAGTGATTGAAGAGTATTGTAGTGTATTGATTGCAGGGTATTGTAGTGTAGTGATTGAAGGGTATTGTAGTGTATTGGTTGAAGGGGATTGTAGTGTATTGATTGAAGGGTATTGTCGTCTAGTGATTAAAGAGTATTGTAGTGCAGTGATTGAAGGGTATTGTTGTGCATTGATTGAAGGGTATTTGAGTGTATTGATTGAAGGGTATTGTCGTTTATTGATTGAAGGGTATTGTAGTCCTGTGATTGAAGCGTAATGTAGTGTTTTGATTGAAGGGTATTGTCGTGTATTGATTTAAGAGTATTGTAGTGCATTGATTGAAGGGTATTGTAGTGTAGTGATTGAAGGGTATTGTAGTGTAGTGATTGAAATGTTAGTGATGTGAAGTGAATGATGGGTATTGTAGTGTCGTGATTGAAGGGTATTGTAGTGTATTGATTGAAGGGTATTGTCGTCTAGTGATTAAAGGGTATTGTAGTGCAGTGATTGAAGGGTATTGTCGTGTATTGATTGATGGGTATTTGAGTGTATTGATTGAAGGGTATTGTCGTTTATTGATTGAAGGGTATTGTTGTCCAGTGATTGAAGGGTATTGTCGTGGAATGATTGAAGGTTATTGTAGTAAATTGATTCAAGGGTTTTGTCGTGTATTGATTGAAGGGTATTGGAGTGTCGTGATTCAAGGGTATTGTAGTGTATTGATTGAAGGCTATTGCAGTGTATTGATTGTCGGGTATTGTAGACTAGTGATTGAAGGGTATTGTAGTGTATTGATCGAAGGGTATTGGAGTGTAGTGATTGAAGGGTATTGTCGAGTGTTGGTTGAAGGGTATTCTAGTGCATTGATTTAAGGGTATTGTCGTGTATTGATTGAACGGTATTGTAGTGTATTGATTGAAGGGTATTGTAGTGTGTTGTTTGAAGGGTATTGTAGTGTATTGATTGAAATTTTAGTGTCGTGCAGTGATTGAAGGGTATTGTAGTGTAGTGATTGAAAGGTATTGTGGTGTGGTGATTGAAGGTATTGTAGTGTCGTGATTGAAGAGTATTGTAGTGTCGTGATTGAAGGGTATTGTGGTGTATTGATTGAAGCGTATTGTAGTGTATTGATTGAAATTTTAGTGTCGTGCAGTGATTGAAGGGTATTGTAGTGTAGTGATTGAAATGTTCATGTAGTGCAGTGATTGAAGGGTATTGTAGTGTGGTGATTGAAATGTTCATGTCGTGCAGTGATTGAAGGGTTTTGTAGTGTAGTGATTGATATGGTAGTGAAGTTTTGTGATTGAAGGTTATTGTAGTGTAGTGATTGAAGGGTATTGTAGTGTAGTGATTGAAATGTTCATGTAGTGCAGTGATTGAACGGTATTGTAGTGTGGTGATTGAAATGTTCATGTAGTGCAGTGATTGAAGGGTATTGTGGTGTAGTGATTGATATGGTAGTGAAGTTTAGTGATTGAAGGGTATTGTAGTGTAGTGATTGAAGAGTATTGTAGTGTCGTGATTGAAGGGTATGTTAGTGTAGTGATTGAAGGGTATTGTCGTGTCGTGATTGAAATGTTAGTGAAGTGAAGTGAATGATGGGTATTGTAGTGTCGTGATTGAAGGGTATTGTAGTGTATTGATTGAAGGGTATTTGAGTGTATTGATTGAAGGGTATTGTCGTTTATTGATTGAAGGGTATTGTAGTCCTGTGATTGAAGCGTAATGTAGTGTTTTGATTGAAGGGTATTGTCGTGTATTGATTTAAGAGTATTGTAGTGCATTGATTGAAGGGTATTGTAGTGTCGTGATTGAAGGGTATTGTAGTGTAGTGATTGAAATGTTAGTGATGTGAAGTGAATGATGGGTATTGTAGTGTCGTGATTGAAGGGTATTGTAGTGTATTGATTGAAGGGTATTGTCGTCTAGTGATTAAAGGGTATTGTAGTGCAGTGATTGAAGGGTATTGTCGTGTATTGATTGATGGGTATTTGAGTGTATTGATTGAAGGGTATTGTCGTTTATTGATTGAAGGGTATTGTTGTCCAGTGATTGAAGGGTATTGTAGTGGAATGATTGAAGGTTATTGTAGTAAATTGATTCAAGGGTTTTGTCGTGTATTGATTGAAGGGTATTGGAGTGTCGTGATTCAAGGGTATTGTAGTGTATTGATTGAAGGCTATTGCAGTGTATTGATTGTAGGGTATTGTAGACTAGTGATTGAAGGGTATTGTAGTGTATTGATCGAAGGGTATTGGAGTGTAGTGATTGAAGGGTATTGTCGAGTGTTGGTTGAAGGGTATTCTAGTGCATTGATTTAAGGGTATTGTCGTGTATTGATTGAACGGTATTGTAGTGTATTGATTGAAGGGTATTGTAGTGTGTTGTTTGAAGGGTATTGTAGTGTATTGATTGAAATTTTAGTGTCGTGCAGTGATTGAAGGGTATTGTAGTGTAGTGATTGAAAGGTATTGTGGTGTGGTGATTGAAGGGTATTGTAGTGTCGTGATTGAAGAGTATTGTAGTGTCGTGATTGAAGGGTATTGTGGTGTATTGATTGAAGCGTATTGTAGTGTATTGATTGAAATTTTAGTGTCGTGCAGTGATTGAAGGGTATTGTAGTGTAGTGATTGAAATGTTCATGTAGTGCAGTGATTGAAGGGTATTGTAGTGTGGTGATTGAAATGTTCATGTCGTGCAGTGATTGAAGGGTTTTGTAGTGTAGTGATTGATATGGTAGTGAAGTTTTGTGATTGAAGGTTATTGTAGTGTAGTGATTGAAGGGTATTGTAGTGTAGTGATTGAAATGTTCATGTAGTGCAGTGATTGAACGGTATTGTAGTGTGGTGATTGAAATGTTCATGTAGTGCAGTGATTGAAGGGTATTGTGGTGTCGTGATTGATATGGTAGTGAAGTTTAGTGATTGAAGGGTATTGTAGTGTAGTGATTGAAGAGTATTGTAGTGTCGTGATTGAAGGGTATGTTAGTGTAGTGATTGAAGGGTATTGTCGTGTCGTGATTGAAATGTTCGTGAAGTGAAGTGAATGATGGGTATTGTAGTGTCGTGATTGAAGGGTATTGTAGTGTATTGATTGAAGGGTATTTGAGTGTATTGATTGAAGGGTATTGTCGTTTATTGATTGAAGGGTATTGTAGTCCTGTGATTGAAGCGTAATGTAGTGTTTTGATTGAAGGGTATTGTCGTGTATTGATTTAAGAGTATTGTAGTGCATTGATTGAAGGGTATTGTAGTGTCGTGATTGAAGGGTATTGTAGTGTAGTGATTGAAATGTTAGTGATGTGAAGTGAATGATGGGTATTGTAGTGTCGTGATTGAAGGGTATTGTAGTGTATTGATTGAAGGGTATTGTCGTGTATTGATTGATGGGTATTTGAGTGTATTGATTGAAGGGTATTGTCGTTTATTGATTGAAGGGTATTGTAGTGTGTTGATTTAAGAGTGTTGTAGTGCATTGATTGAAGGGTATTGTAGTGTAGTGATTGATGCGTATGGTAGTCTAGTGATTGAAGTGTATTGTAGTGTATTGATTGAAGGGTATGTTAGTGTAGTGATTAAAGGGTATTGTCGTGTCGTGATTGAAGGGTATTGTAGTGTAGTGATTGAAGGGTATTGTAGTGTAGTGATTGAAGGGTATTGTAGTGTAGTGATTGACGGGTATTGTAGTGATTGAAGGGTATTGTAGTGCAGTAATTGAAGAGTATTGTAGTGTATTGATTGAAGGGTTTTGTCGTTTCGTGATTGAAGGGTATTGTAGTGTATTGGTTGAAGGGTATTGTAGTGTATTGATTGAAGGGTATTGTAGTGCATTGATTGAAGGGTATTGTAGTGCAGTGATTGAAGGGTGTTGTAGTTTACTGATTAAAGGGTACTGTAGTGTATTGATTGAAGGATATTGTAGTTTAGTGATTGAAGGGTATTGTAGTGTATTGATTGAAGGGTATTGTGGTGCATTGATTGAAGGTTATTGTAGTGTATTGATTGAAGGATATTGTAGTGTATTGATTGAAGGATATTGTAGTGTATTTATTGAAGGGTATTGTAGTGTAGTGATTGAAATATTTATCTGGTGTAGTGATTGAAGGTTATTGGAGTGTATTGATTGAAATGTTAGTGTCGTGCAGTGATTGAAGGGTATTGTCATGTCGTGATTGAAATGTTAGTGTCGTGCAGTGATTGAAGTGTATGGTAATGTAGTGATTGATATGGTAGTGAAGTGTAGTGAATGAAGGGTATTGTAGTGTCGTGATTGAAGGGTATTGTAGTGTCGTGATTAAAGGGTATTGTAGTGTCGTGATTGAAATGGTAGTGAAGTGTAGTCAATGAAGGGTATTGCGGTGTAGTGATTGAAGAGTATTGTTGTGTAGTGATTGAAATGGTAGTGAAGTGTAGTGATTGAGGGGTATTTCAGTGGATTGATTGCAGGGTATTGTGGTGTAGTGATTGAAGGCTATTGTGGTGCAGTGATTGAAGGATATTGTAGTGTATTGATTGAAGGGTATTGTAGTGTAGTGATTGAAATGTTTGTCTGGTGTAGTGATTGAAGGGTATTGTCATGTGGTGATTGAAGGGTATTGCAGTACAGTGATTGAAGGGTATTGTACTGTATTGAATGAAGGGTATTGTACTGTATTGATTGAAGGGTATTGTACTGTATTGATTGAAAGGTATTGCAGTGTCGTGATTGAAGGGTATTGTATTGTATTTATTGAAGGTATTGTAGTGTCGTGATTGAAATGTTTGTGTAGCTTAGTGATTGAAGGGCATTGTAGTGTATTGATTGAAGGGTATTGTAGTGCATTGATTGAAGGATATTGTAGTGTTGTGATTGAAGCGTATTGTAGTCTCGTGATTGAAGGGTTTGTCGTGTAGTGATTGAAATGTTCGTGTAGTTTAGTGATTGAAGGGTATTGTAGTGTATTGATTGAAATGTTAGTGTAGTGCATTGATTGAACGGTATTGTCGTGTAGAGATTGATATGGTAGTGAAGTTTAGTGAATGAAGGGTATTGCAGTGTCATGATTGAAGAGTATTATAGTGTAGTGATTGAAGGGTAGTGATTGTAGTGTATTGATTGAAATGTTAGTGTAGTGACTGAAGAGTATTGTAGTATCGTGATTGAAGGGTATTGTAGTGTAGTGATTGAAGGGTATTGTGGTGTCGTGATTGAAGGGTATTGCAGTGTATTGATTGCAGCGTATTGTAGTGTAGTGATTGAAGGGTATTGTAGTGTAGTGATTCAAGGGTATTCTCGTGTAGTAATTGAAAGGTATTGTGGTGTAGTGATTGAAGGGTATTGTTGTGTCGTGATTGAAATTGTCGTGCAGTGCAGGGATTGAAGGGTATGGTAGTGTAGTGATTGAAGGGTATTGTAGTGTCGTGATTGATGGGTTTTGTAGTATAGTGATTGAAGTGTATTGTAGTGTAGTGATTGAAGGGTATTGTAGTTTCGTTATTGAAGCGTATTGTTGTGTCGTGATTGAAGGGCATTGTAGTGTTGTGAATGAAGGGTATTGTAGTGTCGTGATTGAAGGGTGTTGTAGTGTCGTGATTGAAGGGTATTCTAGTGTAGTGATTGAAGGGCATTTTAGTTTATTTATTGAAGGGTATTGTAGTGTAGTGATTGAAGGGTGTTGCAGTGTAGTGATTGAAGGGTATTCTCGTGTAGTTATTGAAGGGTATTGCACTGTAGTGATTGAAGGGTATGGTAGTGTAGTGATTGAAGGGTGTTGTAGTATAGTGATTGAAGGGTATTGGAGTGTATTTATTGAAGGGTATTGGATTTTATTGATTGAAGGGTATTGTAGTGTTTTGATTGAAGGGTATTGTAGTGTATTGATTGAAGGATATTGTCATGTATTGTTTGTAGGGTCTTGTAGTGTATTGATTGAAGGGTATTGTAGTGTATTGATTGAAGGGTATTGTAGTGTATTGATTGAAGGGTTTTCTAGTGTATTGATTGAACAGTATTGTAGTGTGTTGATTGAAGGGTATTGTAGTGTATTGATTGAAGGGTTTTGTAGTGTATTGATTGAAGGGAATTGTAGTGTATTGATTGAAGTGTATTGGAGTGTAGTGATTGAAGGGTATTGGAGTGTAGTGATTGAAGGGTATTGTAGTGTATTGATTGAAGGGCATTGTAGTGTCTTGATTGAAGGATTTTGTAGTGTATTGATTGAATGGTATTGTAGTGTATTGATTGAAGAGTATTGCAGTGTATTGATTGAAGTGTATTGTATTGTAGTGATTGAAGCGAATTGTAGTCTAGTGATTGAAGGGGAATGTCGTGCATTGAATGACAGTTATTGTGGTATAGTGAATAAAAGGTATTGTCGTGTCATGATTGAAGGGTATGATAGTGTAGTGAATGAAATGGTCGTGACGTTTCGTGAAAGAAGGGTATTGTAATGTCGTGATTGAAGGGTATTTTAGTGTATTGATTGAAGGGTATTGTAGTCTCATGATTGAAGGGTATTGTAGTTTAGAGATTGAAGTGTGTTGTAGTGTAGTGATTGAAGCGTATTGTCGCCTCATGATTGAAGGGTATTGTCGTGTAGTGATTGAAAGGTATTGTCGTGTAGTGATTGAAGGGTATGTTAGTGTAGTGATTGAAGGGTATTGTCATGTATTGATTGAAGGGTATTGTACTGTATTGATTGAAGGGTATTGTCGTCTAGTGATTGAACGGTATTGCAGTGTATTGATGAAGGGTATTGTAGTGTATTGATTGAAGGGTATTGTAGTGTATTGATTGAAGGGTATTGTAGTGTATTGATTGAAGGGTATTGTAGTCTAGTGATTGAAGGGTATTGTAGTTTAGTGATTGAAGGTTATTGTAGTGTATTGATTGAAGGTTATTGTAGTGTATTGATTGTAGGGTGTTGTCGTGTATTGATTGAAGGGTATTCTCGTCTAGTGATTGAAGCGCATTGTAGTGTAGTGATTGAAGGGTATTGTACTGTATTGATTGAAGGGTATTGTAGTGTATATATTGAAGGGTATTGTCGTGTAGTGATTGAAATGTTTGTCTGGTGTAGTGATTGAAGGGTATTGGAGTGTATTGATTGAAATGTTAGTGTCGTGCAGTGATTGAAGTGTATTTGTAATGTAGTGATTGATATGGTAGTGAAGTGTAGTGAATGAAGGGTATTGTAGTGTCGTGATTGAAGGGTATTGTAGTGTCATGATTGAAGGGTATTGTGGTGTAGTGATTGAAATGGTAGTGAAGTGTTGTCAATGAAGGGTATTGCGGTGTAGTGATTGAAGAGTATTGTTGTGTAGTGATTGAAATGGTAGTGAAGTGTAGTGAATGAAGGGTATTGTAGTGTAGTGATTGAAGGGTATTGCAGTGGATTGATTGCAGGGTATTGTAGTGTAGTGATTGAAGGCTATTGTGGTGCAGTGATTGAAGGATATTGTAGTGTATTGATTGAAGGGTATTGTAGTGTATTGAATGAAGGGTATTTTACTGTATTGATTGAAGGGTATTGTACTGTATTGATTGAAGGGTATTGCAGTGTAGTGATTGAAGGGTATTGTATTGCATTTATTGAAGGGTATTGTAGTGTAGTGATTGAAATGTTTGTGTAGCTCAGTGATTGAACTTCATTGTAGTGTATTGATTGAAATGTTAGTGTAGTGACTGTAGAGTATTGTAGTTTTGTGATTGAAGGGTATTGCAGTATCGTGATTGAAGGGTATTGTGGTGTAGTGACTGAAGGGTATTGCAGTGTATTGATTGCAGGGTATTGTAGTTTCGTGATTGATGGGTTTTGTAGTATAGTGATTGAAGTGTATTGTAGTGTAGTGATTGAAGGGTATTGTAGTTTCGTTATTGAAGCGTATTGTTGTGTAGTGATTGAAGGGCATTGTAGTGTTGTGAATGAAGGGTATTGTAGTGTCGTGATTGAAGGGTATTCTAGTGTAGTGATTGAAGGGCATTGTAGTTTAGTTATTGAAGGGTAATGTAGTGTAGTGATTGAAGGGTATTGTAGTGTATTGATTGAAGTGTATTGGAGTGTAGTGATTGAAGGGTATTGGAGTGTATTGATTGAAGTGTATTGGAGTGTAGTGATTGAAGGGTATTGTAGTGTATTGATTGAAGGGCATTGTAGTGTATTGATTGAAGAGTATTGCAGTGTATTGATTGAAGTGTATTGTATTGTAGTGATTGAAGCGAATTGTAGTCTAGTGATTGAAGGGGAATGTCGTGCATTGAATGACAGTTATTGTGGTATAGTGAATAAAAGGTATTGTCGTGTCATGATTGAAGGGTATGATAGTGTAGTGAATGAAATGGTCGTGACGTTTCGTGAAAGAAGGGTATTGTAATGTCGTGATTGAAGGGTATTTTAGTGTATTGATTGAAGGGTATTGTAGTCTCATGATTGAAGGGTATTGTAGTTTAGAGATTGAAGTGTGTTGTAGTGTAGTGATTGAAGCGTATTGTCGCCTCATGATTGAAGGGTATTGTCGTGTAGTGATTGAAAGGTATTGTCGTGTAGTGATTGAAGGGTATGTTAGTGTAGTGATTGAAGGGTATTGTCATGTATTGATTGAAGGGTATTGTACTGTATTGATTGAAGGGTATTGTCGTCTAGTGATTGAACGGTATTGCAGTGTATTGATGAAGGGTACTGTAGTGTATTGATTGAAGGGTATTGTAGTGTATTGATTGAAGGGTATTGTAGTGTATTGATTGAAGGGTATTGTAGTCTAGTGATTGAAGGGTATTGTAGTGTATTGATTGAAGGTTATTGTAGTGTATTGATTGTAGGGTGTTGTCGTGTATTGATTGAAGGGTATTCTCGTCTAGTGATTGAAGCGCATTGTAGTGTAGTGATTGAAGGGTATTGTAGTGTAGTGATTGAAGGGTATTGTAGTGTATTGATTGAAGGATATTGTACTGTATTGATTGAAGGGTATTGTAGTGTATATATTGAAGGGTATTGTCGTGTAGTGATTGAAATGTTTGTCTGGTGTAGTGATTGAAGGGTATTGGAGTGTATTGATTGAAATGTTAGTGTCGTGCAGTGATTGAAGTGTATTTGTAATGTAGTGATTGATATGGTAGTGAAGTGTAGTGAATGAAGGGTATTGTAGTGTCGTGATTGAAGGGTATTGTAGTGTCGTAATTGAAGGGTATTGTGGTGTAGTGATTGAAATGGTAGTGAAGTGTTGTCAATGAAGGGTATTGCGGTGTAGTGATTGAAGAGTATTGTTGTGTAGTGATTGAAATGGTAGTGAAGTGTAGTGAATGAAGGGTATTGTAGTGTAGTGATTGAAGGGTATTGCAGTGGATTGATTGCAGGGTATTGTAGTGTAGCGATTGAAGGCTATTGTGGTGCAGTGATTGAAGGATATTGTAGTGTATTGATTGAAGGGTATTGTAGTGTATTGAATGAAGGGTATTTTACTGTATTGATTGAAGGGTATTGTACTGTATTGATTGAAGGGTATTGCAGTGTAGTGATTGAAGGGTATTGTATTGCATTTATTGAAGGGTATTGTAGTGTAGTGATTGAAATGTTTGTGTAGCTCAGTGATTGAAGGGCATTGTAGTGTATTGATTGAAATGTTAGTGTAGTGACTGTAGAGTATTGTAGTTTTGTGATTGAAGGGTATTGCAGTATCGTGATTGAAGGGTATTGTGGTGTAGTGACTGAAGGGTATTGCAGTGTATTGATTGCAGGGTATTGTAGTTTCGTGATTGATGGGTTTTGTAGTATAGTGATTGAAGTGTATTGTAGTGTAGTGATTGAAGGGTATTGTAGTTTCGTTATTGAAGCGTATTGTTGTGTAGTGATTGAAGGGCATTGTAGTGTTGTGAATGAAGGGTATTGTAGTGTCGTGATTGAAGGGTATTCTAGTGTAGTGATTGAAGGGCATTGTAGTTTAGTTATTGAAGGGTAATGTAGTGTAGTGATTGAAGGGTATTGTAGTGTAGTGATTGAAGGGTGTTGTAGCGTAGTGATTGAAGGGTATTCTCATGTAGTTATTGAAGGGTATTGCACTGTGGTGATTGAAGGGTATGGTAGTGTAGTGATTGAAGGGTGTTGTAGTGTAGTGATTGAAGGGTATTGGAGTGTATTTATTGAAGGGTATTGGATTTTATTAATTGAAGGGTATTGTAATGCATTGATTGAAGGGTATTGTAGTGTATTGATTGAAGGGTATTGTAGTGTATTGATTGAAGGGTATTTTAGTGTATTGATTGTAGGGTATTGTAGTGTATTGATTGAAGGGTATTGTAGTGTGTTGATTGAAGGATATTGTCGTGTATTGATTGAAGGGTATTGTAGTGTATTGATTGAAGGGTATTGTAGTGTATTGATTGAAGGGTTTTCTAGTGTATTGATTGAACAGTATTGTAGTGTGTTGATTGAAGGGTATTGTAGTGTATTGATGAAGGGTATTGTTGTGTATTGATTGAAGGGCATTGTAGTGTCTTGATTGAAGGGTTTTGTAGTGTATTGATTGAAGGGTATTGTAGTGTTTTGATTGAAGCGAATTGTAGTCCAGTGATTGAAGGGGAATGTCGTGCATTGAATGACAGTTATTGTGGTATAGTGATTAAAAGGTATTGTCGTGTCATGATTGAAGGGTATGATAGTGTAGTGAATGAAATGGTCGTGAAGTTTCGTGAATGAAGGGTATTGTAATGTCGTGATTGAAGGGTATTTTAGTGTATTGATTGAAGGGTATTGTAGTCTCATGATTGAAGGGTATTGTAGTTTAGAGATTGATGTGTATTGTAGTGTAGTGATTGAAGCGTATTGTCGTCTCATGATTGAAGGGTATTGTCGTGTAGTGATTGAAGGGTATTGTCGTGTTGTGATTGAAGGGTATGTTAGTGTAGTGATTGAAGGGTATTGTGATGTATTGATTGAAGGGTATTGTACTGTATTGATTGAAGGGTATTGTAGTGTATTGATTGAAGGGTATTTCAGTGTAGTGATTGAAGGGTATGGTAGTGTAGTGATTGAAGGGTATTGTAATGTCGTGATTGAAGGGTATTGTAGTCTTTTGATTGAAGGGTATTGTTGTGTATTGATTGATGGGTATTGTCGCGTATTGATTGAAGGGTATTTTAGTCTCGTGATTGAAGGATATTTTAGTTAAGTGATTGAATGTTATTGTAGTGTATTGATTGAAGGGTATTGCAGTGTAGTGATTGAAGCGTATTGTAGTCTAGTGATTGAAGGGTAATGTCGTGTAGTGATTGAAGGGTATGGTAGTGTAGTGATTGAAATGGTAGCGAATTTTCATG
This sequence comes from Heptranchias perlo, assembly GCF_035084215.1. Taxonomy (NCBI): domain Eukaryota; kingdom Metazoa; phylum Chordata; class Chondrichthyes; order Hexanchiformes; family Hexanchidae; genus Heptranchias; species Heptranchias perlo. Next base: position 49,774,520 of record NC_090326.1, on the reverse strand, counting down.
AATGAAGGATATTGTAATGTCGTGATTGAAGGGTATTTTAGTGCAGTGATTGAAGGGTATTGCAGTTTAGTGATTGAAGGGTATTGTAATGTAGTGATTCAAGGGAATTGTGTAGTGATTGAGGGGTATTGTTGTGTAGTGATTGGTGGGTATTGTCGTCTAGTGATTGAAGGGTATTGTAGTTTAGTGATTGAAGGGTATTGTAGTCTAATGATTGAAGGGTATTGTCGTGCAGTGATTGAAGGGTATTGTAGTTTAGTGATTGAAGGGCATTGTCGTGTATTGATTGAAGGGTATTGTAGTGTATTGATTGAACGGTATTGGAGTGTAGTGATTGAAGGGTATTGAAGTGTATTGATTGAAGGGTGTTGCAGTGTATTGATTGAAGGGAATTGTCGTGTATTGATTGAAGGGTGTTGAAGTGTATTGAGAGAAGAGTATTGTAGTGTATTGATTGAAGGGTTTTGTAGTTTAGTGATTGCAGGGTATTGTAGTGTAGTGATTGAAGCGTATTATAGTCTCATGATTGAAGGATATTGTCGTGTAGTGATTGAAGGGTATTGTATTGTCGTGATTGAAAGGTATTGTAGTGTAGTGATTGAAGGGTATTGTAGTGTAGTGATTGAAGGGTATTGTAGTGTATTGATTGAAGGGTATTGGAGTGTAGTGATTGAAGGGTATTGCAGTGTATTGATTGAAGGGTATTGTAGTGTATTGATTGAAGGGTATTGTAGTCTAGTGATTGAAGGGTATTGTAGTTTTGTGATTGAAGGTTATTGTTGCGTATTGATTGAAGAGTATTGTAGTGTATTGATTGAAGGGTATTGTAGTCTAGTGATTGAAGTGTATTGTAGTGTAGTGATTGAAGGGTATTGTAGTGTAGTGATTAAACGGTACTGTAGTGTCGTGATTAAAAGTAATTTTAGTGTCTTGATTGAAGGGTATGGTAGTGTAGTGATTGAAGGGTATTGTAGTGTATTGATTGAAGGGTATTGTAGTTTAGTGATTGAAGGGTATTGTAGTGTAGTGATTGAAGGGTTTGTTAGTGTAGTGATTGAAGGGTATTGTAGTGTATTGATTGAAGGGTATGTTAGTGCAGTGATTGAAGGGTATTGTAGTGTATTGATTGAAGGGTATTGTAGTTTAGTGATTGAAGGATATTGTAGTTTATTGATTGAAGGGTATTGTCATTTAGTGATTGAAGGATATTGTAGTGTATTGATTGAAGGGTATTGTAGTTTTTTGATTGAAGGTTATTGCAGTGTATTGATTGAAAGTTATTGCAGTGCATTGATTGAAGTGTATTGTCGTCTCATGATTGAAGGGTGTTGTAGTTTCGAGATTGAAGGTTATTGTAGTGTAGTGATTGAAGGGTATTGTCGTGTAGTGATTGAAAGGTATTGTAGTGCAGTGATTGAAGGGTATGTTAGTGTAGTGATTGAAGGGTATTGTAGTGTATTGATTGAAGGGTATTGTACTGTATTGATTGAAGGGTATTGTAGTCTAGTGATTGCATGGTATTGCAGTGTATTGATTGAAGGGTATTGGAGTGTAGTGATTGAAGGGTATTGTAATGTATTGATTGAAGGGTATTGTAGTGTATTGATTGAAGGGTATGTTAGTGCAGTGATTGAAGGGTATTGTAGTGTATTGATTGAAGGGTATTGTAGTTTAGTGATTGAAGGATATTGTAGTTTATTGATTGAAGGGTATTGTCATTTAGTGATTGAAGGATATTGTAGTGTATTGATTGAAGGGTATTGTAGTGTATTGATTGAAGGGTATGTTAGTGCAGTGATTGAAGGGTATTGTAGTGTATTGATTGAAGGGTATTGTAGTTCATTGATTGAAGGTTATTGTAGTGTATTGATTGAAGGGTATTGTAGTGTAGTGATTGAAGGGTATTGTAGTGTAGTGATTGAAGGGTATTTTAGTCTAGTGATTGATGGGTATTGTAGTGTATTGATTGAAGGGTGTTGTCGTGTATTGATTGCACAGTATTATAGTGTATTGAATGAAGGGTAATTTAGTGTTTTGTTTGAAGGGTATTGTAGTCCAGTGATTGAAGGGTATTGCAGTGCATTGATTTATGGGTATTGTAGTGTATTGATTGAAGGGTGTTGTAGTGTATTGATTGTCGGGTATTATAGTGTATTGATTGAAGCGTATTGTAGTGTCGTGATTGAAGGGTATTGTAGTGTAGTGATTGAAGGGTATTGTCGTGTAGTGATTAAAAGTTATTTTAGTGTAGTGATTGAAGTGTATGGTAGTGTAGTGATGGAAGGGTATTGTAGTGTAGTGATTGAAGGGTATTTTAGTCCAGTGATTGAAGGGTATTGTCGTGTATTGATTGAAGGGTATTGCGGTGTAGTGATTGAAGTGTATTGTAGTGGATTGATTGAAGGGAATTGGAGTTTAGTAAATGAAGGATATTGTTGTGTATTGATTGAAGGGTATTGTAGCGTATTGATTGAGGGGTATTCTAATTTAGTGATTGTCGGGTATTGAAGTGTAGTGATTGAAGGGTATTGTAGTATATTGATTGAAGGGTATTGCAGTGCAGTGATTGAATGGTATGTTAGTGTATTGATTGAAGGGTGTTGTAGTGTTGTGATTGAAGGGTATTGTAGTGTAGTGATTGAAGGGCATTGTAGTGTATTGATTGAACCGTATTGGAGTGTAGTGATTGAAGGGTATTGTGGTGTATTGATTGAAGGGTGTTGCAGTGTATTGATTGAAGGGAATTGTCATGTATTGATTGAAGGGTGTTGTAGTGTATTCAGTGAAGTGTATTGTAGTGTCTTGATTGAAGGGTATTGTAGTTTAGTGATTGAAGGGTATTGTCATGTATTGATTGAAGTCTATTGTCATGTAGTGATTGAAGTATATTGTCGTGTATTGTTTGAAGGGTATTGTAGTTTAGTGATTGAAATGTTGGTGTTGTGCAGTGATTGAAGGGTATTGTAGTGTATGGATTGAAGGGTATTGTAGTGTCATGATTGAAGGGTGTTGGAGTGTAGTGATTGAAAGGTATTGTAGTTTATTGATTTAAGGGTATTGTAGTTTATTGATTGAAGAGTATTGTAGTCTAGTGATTGAAGGGTATTGTAGTCTAGTGATTGAAGGGTATTGTAGTGTATTGATTGAAGGGTATTGTAGTTTATTGATTGAAGAGTATTGTAGTCTAGTGATTGAAGGATATTGTAGTCTCGTGATTGAAGGGTATTGTAGTTTAGTGATTGAAGGGTATTGTAGTGTATTGATTGAAGGGTATTGTAGTGTAGTGATTGAAGGGTATTGTGGTGTATTGATTGAAGGGTATTGGAGTGTAGTGATTGAAGGGTTTTGTTGTGTAGTGATTGAAGGGTATTGTAGTGTATTGATTGAAGGCTATTGTAGTGCATTGATTGAAGGGTACAGTACTGTTGCGATTGAAGTGTATTGTAGTGATTGAAGGGTATTGTAGTGTATTGGTTGAATGGCATTGTCGTGTATTGATTGAAGGGTATTGTAATCTTGTGATTGAAGGGTATTGTAGTGTTTTGATTGAAGGGTATTGGAGTGTAGTGTTTGAAGGGTATTGTGTATCGATTGAAGGGTATTGTAGTTTAGTGATTGAAGGGCATTGTCGTATATTGATTGAAGGGTATTATAGTGTATTGATTGAACGGTATTGGAGTGTGGTGATTGAAGGGTATTGTAGTGTATTGATTGAAGGGTGTTGCAGTGTATTGATTGAAGGGAATTGTCGTGTATTGATTGAAGTGCATTGTAGTGTATTGATTGAAGGGTGTTGCAGTGTATTGATTGAAGGGTATTGTCGTGTAGTGATTGAAGGGTGTTGTAGTGTATTGAGTGAAGAGTATTGTAGTGTATTGCTTGAAGGGTATTGTAGTGTATTGATTGAAGGGTATTGTAGCCTGGTGATTTAAGCGTATTGTAGTTTAGTGATTTAAGGGTATTGGAGTGCAGTGATTGAAGGGTATTGCAGTGTATTGATTGAAGGGTATTGTAGTGTATTGATTGAAGGGTATTCTAGTTTATTGATTGAAGGGTATTGTATCTAGTTATTTAAGGGTATTGTAGTTTCGTGATTGAAGGGTATTGTACTGTATTGATTGAAGGGAATTGGAGTTCAGTGAATGAAGGGTATTGTTGTGTATTGATTGAATCGTATTGCAGCGTATTGATTGAGGGGTATTCTAATTTAGTGATTGTCGGGTATTGAAGTGTCTTGATTGAAGGGTATTGTAGTTTATTGATTGAAGGGTATTGCAGTGTATTGATTGAAGGGTATTGTAGTTTAGTGATTGAAATGTTGGTGTAGTGCAGTGATTGAAGGGTATTGTACTGCAGTGATTGAAGGGTATTGTAGTGTCTTGACTGAAGTGTATTGTAGTGTAGTGATTGAAGGGTTCTGTAGTCTAGTGATTGAAGGGTATTGTAGTTTAGTGATTGAAGGATATTGTAGTGTATTGATTGAAGGATATTGTAGTGTTGTGATTGAAGGGTATTGTAATGTAGTGATTGAATGGTATTGTAGTATATTGATTGAAGGGTATTGCAGTGTATTGATTGAAGGGTATTGCAGTGCATTGATTGAAGGGTATTGTAGTCTCATGATTGAAGGGTGTTGTAGATTAGAGATTGATGGGTATTGTAGTGTGGTGATTGAAGGGTATGTTAGTGTGGTGATTGAAGGGTATTGTAGTGTATTGATTGAAGTTTATTGTACTGTATTGATTGAAGGGTATTGTAGTCGAGTGATTGAAGGGTATTGCAGTGTATTGATTGAAGGGTAATGTAGTGTATTGATTGAAGGGTATTGTAGTGTAGTGATTGAAGTGTATTGTAGTGTATTAATTGAAGGGTATTGTAGTGTAGTGATTGAAGGGTATTGTAGTGTATTGATTGAAGGGTGTTGTCGTATATTGATCGATGGGTATTGTAGTCTAGTGATTGATGCGTATTGTAGTGTAGTGATTGAAGGGTATTGTAGTGTAGTGATTGAAGGGTATTGTAGTGTAGTGATTGAAGGGTATTGTCGTGTTGTGATTAAAAGTTATTTTCGTGTAGTGATTGAAGGGTATGGTAGTGTCGTGATTGAAGGGTATTGTAGTGTCTTGATTGAAGGGAATTGGAGTATTGTGAATGAAGGGTATTGTAGTGTATTGATTGAAGGGTATTGTAGCGTATTTATTATGGGGTAATTTATTGTATTGATTGAAGGGTATTGTATCTAGTGATTGAAGGGTATTGTAGTGCATTGATTGAAGGGTATTGGAGTGTCGTGATTGAAGGGTATTTTCGTGTATTGATTGAAGGGTATTATAGTGTATTGATTGAAGCGTATTGTAGTGTAGTGATTGAAGGGTATTGTCGTGTAGTGATTTAAAGTTATTTTAGTGTAGTGATTGAAGTGTATGTTAGTGTAGTGATTGAAGGGTATTGTAGTGTAGTGATTGAAGGGTATTGGGGTGTAGTGATTGAAGTGTATTGTAGTGGATTGATTGAAGGGAATTGGAGTATAGTGAATGAAGGGTATTGTAGTGTATTGATTGAAGGGTATTGTAGCGTATTGATTGAGGGGTATTCTAATTTAGTGATTGTCGGGTATTGAAGTGTCTTGATTGAAGGGTATTGTAGTTTAGTGATTGAAGGGTATTGTAGTTTGGTGATTGAAATGTTGGTGTAGTGCAGTGATTGAAGGGTATTGTTGTGCAGTGATTGAAGGGTATTGTTGTGTCGTGACTGAAGTGTATTGTAGTGTATTGAATGAAGGGTATTGGAGTGTAGTGATTAATGGGTGTTGTAGTGTAGTGATTGAAGGGTATTGGAGTGTATTGATTGAAGGGTATTTTAGTGTCGTGATTGAAGGGTATTGTAGTTTAGTGATTGAAGGATATTGTCGTGTATTGATTGAAGGGTATTGTAATGTAGTGATTGAAAGGTATTGTAGTGTAGTGATTGAAGGGTATGGTAGTGTCGTGATTGAAGTGTATTGTCGTGGATTGATTGAAGGGAATTGGAGTTTAGTGAATGAAGGGTATTGTAGTGTATTGATTGAAGGGTATTGTAGCGTATTGATTGAGGGGTATTCTAATTTAGTGATTGTCGGGTATTGAAGTGTCTTGATTGAAGGGTATAGTAGTTTAGTGATTGAAGGGTATTGTCGTGTATTGATTGAAGTCTATTGTCATGTAGTGATTGAAGGGTATTGCAGTGTATTGATTGAAGGGTATTGTAGTTTAGTGATTGAAATGTTGGTGTAGTGCAGTGATTGAAGGGTATTGTAGTGCAGTGATTGAAGTGTATTGTAATGTATTGACTGAAGTGTATTGTAGTGTATTGATTGAAGGGTATTGGAGTGTAGTGATTAATGGGTGTTGTGGTGTAGTGATTGAAGGGTATTGGAGTGTATTGATTGAAGGGTATTTTAGTGTAGTGATTGAAGGGTATTGTAGTGTATTGATTGAAGGGTATTGTAGTGTAGTGATTGAAGGGTATTGTAGTATATTGATTGAAGGGTATTGCAGTGTATTGATTGAAGGGTATTGCAGTGCATTGATTGAAGGGTATTGTAGTCTCATGATTGAAGGGTATTGTAGATTAGAGATTGAAGGGTATTGTAGTGTAGTGATTGAAGCGTATTGTAGTCTCATGATTGAAGGGTATTGTCGTGTAGTGATTGAAGGGTATTGTAGTGTAGTGATTGAAAGGTATTGTAGTGTGGTGATTGAAGGGTATGTTAGTGTACTGATTGAAGGGTATTGTAGTGTATTGATTGAAGTTTATTGTACTGTATTGATTGAAGAGTTTTGTAGTCTAGTGATTGAAGGGTATAGCAGTGTATTGATTGAAGGGTATTGTCGTGTCGTGATTGAAGGGTATTGTAGTGGATTAATTGAAGGGTATTGTGGTGTAGTGATTGAAGGGTATTGTAGTGTATTGATCGAAGGGTATTGTAGTCTAGTGATTGAACCGTATTGTAGTGTAGTGATTGAAGGGTATTGTAGTCTAGTGATTGAAGGGTATTGTCGTGTAGTGATTAAAAGTTATTTTAGTGTAGCGATTGAAGGGTATGGTAGTGTAGTGATTGAAGGGTATTGTAGTGTAGTGATTGAAGGGTATTGTCGTGTAGTGATTAAAAGTTATTTTAGTGTAGTGATTGAAGGGTATGGTAGTGTAGTGATTGAAGGGTATTGTAGTGTAGTGATTGAAGGGTATTGGAGTGTAGTGATTAATGGGTGTTGTAGTGTAGTGATTGAAGGGCATTTTAGTGTATTGATTGAAGGTTTTTGTCGTCTAGTGATTGAAGGGTATTGTAGTTTAGTGATTGAAGGATACTGTAGTGTATTGATTGAAGGGTATTGTAGTGTAGTGATTGAAGGGTATTGTAGATTAGAGATTGAAGGGTATTGTAGTGTAGTGATTGAAGCGTATTGTAGTCTCATGATTGAAGGGTATTGTCGTGTAGTGATTGAAGGGTATTGTAGTGTAGTGATTGAAAGGTGTTGTAGTGTAGTGATTGAAGGGTATTGTAGTGTATTGATTTAAGGGTATTGTAGTGTATTAATTGAAGGGTATTGTAGTGTAGTGATTGAAGGGTATTGTAGTGTATTGATTGAAGGGTATTGTAGTGTATTGATCGAAGGGTATTATAGTGTATTGATTGAAGGGTAATTTATTGTATTGATTGAAGGGTATTGTAGTCTAGTGATTGTAGGGTGTTATAGTGTATTGATTGAAGCGTATTGTAGTGTAGTGATTGAAGGGTATTGTCGTGTAGTGATTAAAAGTTATTTTAGTGTAGTGATTGAAGTGTATGGTAGTGTAGTGATGGAAGGGTATTTTAGTGTAGTGATTGAAGGGTATTTTAGTCCAGTGATTGAAGGGTATTGTCGTGTATTGATTGAAGGGTATTGCGGTGTAGTGATTGAAGTGTATTGTAGTGGATTGATTGAAGGGAATTGGAGTTTAGTAAATGAAGGATATTGTTGTGTATTGATTGAAGGGTATTGTAGCGTATTGATTGAGGGGTATTCTAATTTAGTGATTGTCGGGTATTGAAGTGTAGTGATTGAAGGGTATTGTAGTATATTGATTGAAGGGTATTGCAGTGCAGTGATTGAATGGTATGTTAGTGTATTGATTGAAGGGTGTTGTAGTGTTGTGATTGAAGGGTATTGTAGTGTAGTGATTGAAGGGCATTGTAGTGTATTGATTGAACCGTATTGGAGTGTAGTGATTGAAGGGTATTGTGGTGTATTGATTGAAGGGTGTTGCCGTGTATTGATTGAAGGGAATTGTCATGTATCGATTGAAGGGTGTTGTAGTGTATTCAGTGAAGTGTATTGTAGTGTCTTGATTGAAGGGTATTGTAGTTTAGTGATTGAAGGGTATTGTCATGTATTGATTGAAGTCTATTGTCATGTAGTGATTGAAGTATATTGTCGTGTATTGTTTGAAGGGTATTGTAGTTTAGTGATTGAAATGTTGGTGTTGTGCAGTGATTGAAGGGTATTGTAGTGCAGAGATTGAAGGGTATTGTAGTGTAGTGACTGAAGGGTATTGTAGTGTATGGATTGAAGGGTATGGTAGTGTAGTGATTGAAGGGTATTGGAGTGTCGTGATTAATGGGTGTTGTAGTGTAGTGATTGAAGGGCATTGGAGTGTATTGATTGAAGGTTTTTGTCGTCTCGTGATTGAAGGGTATTGTAGTTTAGTGATTGAAGGATACTGTAGTGTATTGATTGAAGGGTATTGTAGTGTAGTGATTGAAGGGTATTGCAGTGCATTGATTGAAGGGTATTGTAGTCTCATGATTGAAGGGTATTGTAGATTAGAGATTGAAGGGTATTGTAGTGTAGTGATTGAAGCGTATTGTAGTCTCATGATTGAAGGGTATTGTCGTGTAGTGATTGAAGGGTATTGTAGTGTAGTGATTGAAAGGTGTTGTAGTGTAGTGATTGAAGGGTATTGTAGTTTAGTGACTAAAGGGTATTGTAGTGTATTGATTGAAGCATATTGGAGTGTAGTGATTGAAGGGTATTGTAGTGTATTTATTGAAGGGTGTTGTCGTGCAGTGATTGAAGGGTATTCTGGTGTAGTGATTAAAGGGTATTGTCGTGTATTGATTGAAGGGTATTGTAGTGTAGTTATTGTTGGGTATTGCAGTGTTGTGATTGAAATGTTAGTGTAGTGCAGTGAATGAAGGGTATTTACAATGTAGTGATTGAAATATTAGTGCAGTGCAGTGATTGAAGGGTATTGTAGTTTAGTGACTAAAGGGTATTGTAGTGTATTGATTGAAGCATATTGGAGTGTAGTGATTGAAGGGTATTGTAGTGTATTTATTGAAGGGTGTTGTCGTGTATTGATTGAAGGGTATTGTAGTTTATTGATTGAAGAGTATTGTAGTCTAGTGATTGAAGGGTATTGTAGTCTAGTGATTGAAGGGTATTGTAGTTTAGTGATTGAAGGGTATTGTAGTGTATTGATTGAAGGGTATTGTAGTGTAGTGATTGAAGGGTATTGTGGTGTATTGATTGAAGGGTATTGGAGTGTAGTGATTGAAGGGTTTTGTTGTGTAGTGATTGAAGGGTATTGTAGTGTATTGATGGAAGGGTATTGTAGTGTATTGATGGAAGGCTATTGTAGTGCATTGATTGAAGGGTACAGTACTGTTGTGATTGAAGTGTATTGTAGTGATTGAAGGGTATTGTAGTGTATTGGTTGAATGGCATTGTCGTGTATTGATTGAAGGCTATTGTAATCTTGTGATTGAAGGGTATTGTAGTGTTTTGATTGAAGGGCATTGTCGTGTATTGATTGAAGGGTATTATAGTGTATTGATTGAACGGTATTGGAGTGTAGTGATTGAAGGGTATTGTAGTGTATTGATTGAAGGGTGTTGCAGTGTATTGATTGAAGGGAATTGTCGTGTATTGATTGAAGTGCATTGTAGTGTATTGATTGAAGGGTGTTGCAGTGTATTGATTGAAGGGTATTGTCGTGTAGTGATTGAAGGGTGTTGTAGTGTATTGAGTGAAGAGTATTGTAGTGTATTGCTTGAAGGGTATTGTAGTGTATTGATTGAAGGGTATTGTAGCCTGGTGATTTAAGGGTATTGTAGTTTAGTGATTTAAGGGTATTGGAGTGCAGTGATTGAAGGGTATTGCAGTGTATTGATTGAAGGGTATTGTAGTGTATTGATTGAAGGGTATTCTAGTTTATTGATTGAAGGGTATTGTAGTCTAGTTATTTAAGGGTATTGTAGTTTCGTGATTGAAGGGTATTGTACTGTATTGATTGAAGGGAATTGGAGTTCAGTGAATGAAGGGTATTGTTGTGTATTGATTGAATCGTATTGTAGCGTATTGATTGAGGGGTATTCTAATTTAGTGATTGTCGGGTATTGAAGTGTCTTGATTGAAGGGTATTGTAGTTTATTGATTGAAGGGTATTGCAGTGTATTGATTGAAGGGTATTGTAGTTTAGTGATTGAAATGTTGGTGTAGTGCAGTGATTGAAGGGTATTGTACTGCAGTGATTGAAGGGTATTGTAGTGTCGTGACTGAAGTGTATTGTAGTGTAGTGATTGAAGGGTTCTGTCGTCTAGTGATTGAAGGGTATTGTAGTTTAGTGATTGAAGGATATTGTAGTGTATTGATTGAAGGATATTGTAGTGTTGTGATTGAAGGGTATTGTAATGTAGTGATTGAATGGTATTGTAGTATATTGATTGAAGGGTATTGCAGTGTATTGATTGAAGGGTATTGCAGTGCATTGATTGAAGGGTATTGTAGTCTCATGATTGAAGGGTGTTGTCGATTAGAGATTGATGGGTATTGTAGTGTAGTGACTGAAAGGTATTGTAGTGTGGTGATTGAAGGGTATGTTAGTGTGGTGATTGAAGGGTATTGTAGTGTATTGATTGAAGTTTATTGTACTGTATTGATTGAAGGGTATTGTAGTCGAGTGATTGAAGGGTATTGCAGTGTATTGATTGAAGGGTAATGTAGTGTATTGATTGAAGGGTATTGTAGTGTAGTGATTGAAGTGTATTGTAGTGTATTAATTGAAGGGTATTGTAGTGTAGTGATTGAAGGGTATTGTAGTGTATTGATTGAAGGGTGTTGTCGTATATTGATCGATGGGTATTGTAGTCTAGTGATTGATGCGTATTGTAGTGTAGTGATTGAAGGGTATTGTAGTGTAGTGATTGAAGGGTATTGTAGTGTAGTGATTGAAGGGTATTGTCATGTTGTGATTAAAAGTTATTTTCGTGTAGTGATTGAAGGGTATGGTAGTGTCGTGATTGAAGGGTATTGTAGTGTCTTGATTGAAGGGAATTGGAGTATTGTGAATGAAGGGTATTGTAGTGTATTGATTGAAGGGTATTGTAGCGTATTTATTATGGGGTAATTTATTGTATTGATTGAAGGGTATTGTAGTCTAGTGATTGAAGGGTATTGTAGTGCATTGATTGAAGGGTATTGGAGTGTCGTGATTGAAGGGTATTTTCGTGTATTGATTGAAGGGTATTATAGTGTATTGATTGAAGCGTATTGTAGTGTAGTGATTGAAGGGTATTGTCGTGTAGTGATTTAAAGTTATTTTAGTGTAGTGATTGAAGTGTATGTTAGTGTAGTGATTGAAGGGTATTGTAGTGTAGTGATTGAAGGGTATTTTAATCTAGTGATTGAAGGGTATTGTAGTGTATTGATTGAAGGGTATTGGGGTGTAGTGATTGAAGTGTATTGTAGTGGATTGATTGAAGGGAATTGGAGTATAGTGAATGAAGGGTATTGTAGTGTATTGATTGAAGGGTATTGTAGCGTTTTGATTGAGGGGTATTCTAATTTAGTGATTGTCGGGTATTGAAGTGTCTTGATTGAAGGGTATTGTAGTTTAGTGATTGAAGGGTATTGTAGTTTGGTGATTGAAATGTTGGTGTAGTGCAGTGATTGAAGGGTATTGTTGTGCAGTGATTGAAGGGTATTGGAGTGTAGTGATTAATGGGTGTTGTAGTGTAGTGATTGAAGGGTATTGGAGTGTATTGATTGAAGGGTATTTTAGTGTCGTGATTGAAGGGTATTGTAGTTTAGTGATTGAAGGATATTGTCGTGTATTGATTGAAGGGTATTGTAATGTAGTGATTGAAAGGTATTGTAGTGTAGTGATTGAAGGGTATGGTAGTGTAGTGATTGAAGTGTATTGTCGTGGATTGATTGAAGGGAATTGGAGTTTAGTGAATGAAGGGTATTGTAGTGTATTGATTGAAGGGTATTGTAGCGTATTGATTGAGGGGTATTCTAATTTAGTGATTGTCGGGTATTGAAGTGTCTTGATTGAAGGGTATAGTAGTTTAGTGATTGAAGGGTATTGTCGTGTATTGATTGAAGTCTATTGTCATGTAGTGATTGAAGGGTATTGTAGTTTAGTGATTGAAATGTTGGTGCAGTGCAGTGATTGAAGGGTATTGTAGTGTATTGACTGAAGTGTATTGTAGTGTATTGATTGAAGGGTATTGGAGTGTAGTGATTAATGGGTGTTGTGGTGTCGTGATTGAAGGGTATTGGAGTGTATTGATTGAAGGGTATTTTAGTGTAGTGATTGAAGGGTATTGTAGTGTATTGATTGAAGGGTATTGTAGTGTAGTGATTGAAGGGTATTGTAGTATATTGATTGAAGGGTATTGCAGTGTATTGATTGAAGGGTATTGCAGTGCATTGATTGAAGGGTATTGTAGTCTCATGATTGAAGGGTATTGTAGATTAGAGATTGAAGGGTATTGTAGTGTAGTGATTGAAGCGTATTGTAGTCTCATGATTGAAGGGTATTGTCGTGTAGTGATTGAAGGGTATTGTAGTGTAGTGATTGAAAGGTATTGTAGTGTGGTGATTGAAGGGTATGTTAGTGTACTGATTGAAGGGTATTGTAGTGTATTGATTGAAGTTTATTGTACTGTATTGATTGAAGAGTTTTGTAGTCTAGTGATTGAAGGGTATAGCAGTGTATTGATTGAAGGGTATTGTCGTGTCGTGATTGAAGGGTATTGTAGTGGATTAATTGAAGGGTATTGTGGTGTAGTGATTGAAGGGTATTGTAGTGTAGTGATTGAAGTGTATTGTCGTGGATTGATTGAAGGGAATTGGAGTTTAGTGAATGAAGGGTATTGTAGTGTATTGATTGAAGGGTATTGTAGCGTATTGATTGAGGGGTATTCTAATTTAGTGATTGTCGGGTATTGAAGTGTCTTGATTGAAGGGTATAGTAGTTTAGTGATTGAAGGGTATTGTCGTGTATTGATTGAAGTCTATTGTCATGTAGTGATTGAAGGGTATTGTAGTTTAGTGATTGAAATGTTGGTGCAGTGCAGTGATTGAAGGGTATTGTAGTGTATTGACTGAAGTGTATTGTAGTGTATTGATTGAAGGGTATTGGAGTGTAGTGATTAATGGGTGTTGTGGTGTCGTGATTGAAGGGTATTGGAGTGTATTGATTGAAGGGTATTTTAGTGTAGTGATTGAAGGGTATTGTAGTGTATTGATTGAAGGGTATTGTAGTGTAGTGATTGAAGGGTATTGTAGTATATTGATTGAAGGGTATTGCAGTGTATTGATTGAAGGGTATTGCAGTGCATTGATTGAAGGGTATTGTAGTCTCATGATTGAAGGGTATTGTAGATTAGAGATTGAAGGGTATTGTAGTGTAGTGATTGAAGCGTATTGTAGTCTCATGATTGAAGGGTATTGTCGTGTAGTGATTGAAGGGTATTGTAGTGTAGTGATTGAAAGGTATTGTAGTGTGGTGATTGAAGGGTATGTTAGTGTACTGATTGAAGGGTATTGTAGTGTATTGATTGAAGTTTATTGTACTGTATTGATTGAAGAGTTTTGTAGTCTAGTGATTGAAGGGTATAGCAGTGTATTGATTGAAGGGTATTGTCGTGTCGTGATTGAAGGGTATTGTAGTGGATTAATTGAAGGGTATTGTGGTGTAGTGATTGAAGGGTATTGTAGTGTATTGATCGAAGGGTATTGTAGTCTAGTGATTGAACCGTTTTGTAGTGTAGTGATTGAAGGGTATTGTAGTGTAGTGATTGAAGGGTATTGTCGTGTAGTGATTAAAAGTTATTTTAGTGTAGTGATTGAAGGGTATGGTAGTGTAGTGATTGAAGGGTATTGTAGTGTATGGATTGAAGGGTATGGTAGTGTATTGATTGAAGGGTATTGGAGTGTCGTGATTAATGGGTGTTGTAGTGTAGTGATTGAAGGGCATTGGAGTGTATTGATTGAAGGTTTTTGTCGTCTCGTGATTGAAGGGTATTGTAGTTTAGTGATTGAAGGATACTGTAGTGTATTGATTGAAGGGTATTGTAGTCTCATGATTGAAGGGTATTGTAGATTAGAGATTGAAGGGTATTGTAGTGTAGTGATTGAAGCGTATTGTAGTCTCATGATTGAAGGGTATTGTCGTGTAGTGATTGAAGGGTATTGTAGTGTAGTGATTGAAAGGTGTTGTAGTGTCGTGATTGAAGGGTATTGTAGTGTATTGATTTAAGGGTATTGTAGTGTATTAATTGAAGGGTATTGTAGTGTATTGATTGAAGGGTATTGTAGTGTATTGATCGAAGGGTATTATAGTGTATTGATTGAAGGGTAATTTATTGTATTGATTGAAGGGTATTGTAGTCTAGTGATTGTAGGGTGTTATACTGTATTGATTGAAGCGTATTGTAGTGTAGTGATTGAAGGGTATTGTCGTGTAGTGATTAAAAGTTATTTTAGTGTAGTGATTGAAGTGTATGGTAGTGTCGTGATGGAAGGGTATTGTAGTGTAGTGATTGAAGGGTATTTTAGTCCAGTGATTGAAGGGTATTGTCGTGTATTGATTGAAGGGTATTGCGGTGTAGTGATTGAAGTGTATTGTAGTGGATTGATTGAAGGGAATTGCAGTTTAGTAAATGAAGGCTATTGTTGTGTATTGATTGAAGGGTATTGTAGCGTATTAATTAAGGGATATTCTAATTTAGTGATTGTCGGGTATTGAAGTGTAGTGATTGAAGGGTATTGTAGTATATTAATTGAAGGGTATTGCAGTGCAGTGATTGAATGGTATGTTAGTGTATTGATTGAAGGGTGTTGTAGTGTTGTGATTGAAGGGTATTGTAGTGTAGTGATTGAAGGGCATTGTAGTGTATTGATTGAACCGTATTGGAGTGTAGTGATTGAAGGGTATTGTGGTGTATTGATTGAAGGGTGTTGCAGTGTATTGATTGAAGGGAATTGTCATGTATCGATTGAAGGGTGTTGTAGTGTATTCAGTGAAGTGTATTGTAGTGTCTTGATTGAAGGGTATTGTAGTTTAGTGATTGAAGGGTATTGTCATGTATTGATTGAAGTCTATTGTCATGTAGTGATTGAAGTATATTGTCGTGTATTGTTTGAAGGGTATTGTAGTTTAGTGATTGAAATGTTGGTGTTGTGCAGTGATTGAAGGGTATTGTAGTGCAGAGATTGAAGGGTATTGTAGTGTAGTGACTGAAGGGTATTGTAGTGTATAGATTGAAGGGTATTGTAGTGTCATGATTGAAGGGTGTTGGAGTGTAGTGATTGAAAGGTATTGTAGTTTATTGATTTAAGGGTATTGTAGTTTATTGATTGAAGAGTATTGTAGTCTAGTGATTGAAGGGTATTGTAGTCTAGTGATTGAAGGGTATTGTAGTGTATTGATTGAAGGGTATTGTAGTGTATTGATTGAAGGGTATTGTAGTTTATTGATTGAAGAGTATTGTAGTCTAGTGATTGAAGGGTATTGTAGTCTAGTGATTGAAGGGTATTGTAGTTTAGTGATTGAAGGGTATTGTAGTGTATTGATTGAAGGGTATTGTAGTGTATTTATTGAAGGGTGTTGTCGTGTATTGATTGAAGGGTATTGTAGTGTATTGATTGAAGGGTATTGTAGTGTATTGATTGAAGGGTATTGTAGTGTATTGATTGATGGGGATTGTAGTTTATTGATTGAAGGGTATTTTAGTGTATTGTTTGAAGGTTATTGTAGTGTAATGATTGAAGGGTATTGTAGTGTATTGATTGAAGGGTATTGTAGTATATTGATTGAAGGGTATTCTAATTTAGTGATTGTCGGGTATTGAAGTGTAGTGATTGAAGGGTATTGTAGTATGTTGATTGAAGGGTATTGCAGTGCAGTGATTGAATGGTATGTTAGTGTATTGATTGAAGGGTGTTGTAGTGTTGTGATTGAAGGGTATTGTAGTGTAGTGATTGAAGTGCATTGTAGTGTATTGATTGAACCGTATTGGAGTGTAGTGATTGAAGGGTATTGTGGTGTATTGATTGAAGGGTGTTGCAGTGTATTGATTGAAGGGAATTGTCATGTATCGATTGAAGGGTGTGGTAGTGTATTCAGTGAAGTGTATTGTAGTGTCTTGATTGAAGGGTATTGTAGTTTAGTGATTGAAGGGTATTGTCATGTATTGATTGAAGTCTATTGTCATGTAGTGATTGAAGTATATTGTCGTGTATTGTTTGAAGGGTATTGTAGTTTAGTGATTGAAATGTTGGTGTTGTGCAGTGATTGAAGGGTATTGTAGTGCAGAGATTGAAGGGTATTGTAGTGTAGTGACTGAAGGGTATTGTAGTGTATGGATTGAAGGGTATTGTAGTGTCATGATTGAAGGGTGTTGGAGTGTAGTGATTGAAAGGTATTGTAGTTTATTGATTTAAGGGTATTGTAGTTTATTGATTGAAGAGTATTGTAGTCTAGTGATTGAAGGGTATTGTAGTCTAGTGATTGAAGGGTATTGTAGTGTATTGATTGAAGGGTATTGTAGTGTATTGATTGAAGGGTATTGTAGTTTATTGATTGAAGAGTATTGTCGTCTAGTGATTGAAGGGTATTGTAGTTTAGTGATTGAAGGGTATTGTAGTTTAGTGATTGAAGGGTATTGTAGTGTATTGATTGAAGGGTATTGTAGTGTATTGATTGAAGGGTATTGTAGTGTAGTTATTGTTGGGTATTGCAGTGTTGTGATTGAAATGTTAGTGTAGTGCAGTGAATGAAGGGTATTTACAATGTAGTGATTGAAATATTAGTGCAGTGCAGTGATTGAAGGGTATTGTAGTGTATTTATTGAAGGGTGTTGTCGTGTATTGATTGAAGGGTATTGTAGTGTATTGATTGAAGGGTATTGTAGTGTATTGATTGAAGGGTATTGTAGTCTCGTGATTGAAGGGTATTGTAGTGTATTGATTGAAGGGTATTGTAGTGTATTGATTGATGGGGATTGTAGTTTATTGATTGAAGGGTATATTGGTGTATTGTTTGAAGGTTATTGTAGTGTAATGATTGAAGGGTATTGTAGTGTATTGATTGAAGGATATTGTAGTGTTGTGATTGGAGGGTATTGTAGTGTAGTGATTGAAGGGTATTGTAGTGTAGTTATTGTTGGGTATTGCAGTGTTGTGTTTGAAATGTTAGTGTAGTGCAGTGAATGAAGGGTATTGTAGTTTAGTGACTAAAGGGTATTGTAGTGTATTGATTGAAGCATATTGGAGTGTAGTGATTGAAGGGTATTGTAGTGTATTTATTGAAGGGTGTTGTCGTGTATTGATTGAAGGGTATTGTAGTGTATTGATTGATGGGGATTGTAGTTTATTGATTGAAGGGTATTGTAGTGTATTGATTGAAGGATATTGTAGTGTCGTGATTGGAGGGTATTGTAGTGTAGTGATTGAAGGGTATTGTCGTGCAGTGATTGAAGGGTATTCTGGTGTAGTGATTAAAGGGTATTGTAGTGTATTGATTGAAGGGTATTGTAGTGTAGTTATTGTTGGGTATTGCAGTGTTGTGATTGAAATGTTAGTGTAGTGCAGTGAATGAAGGTTATTGTAGTTTAGTGACTAAAGGGTATTGTAGTGTATTGATTGAAGCATATTGGAGTGTAGTGATTGAAGGGTATTGTAGTGTATTTATTGAAGGGTGTTGTCGTGTATTGATTGAAGGGTATTGTAGTGTATTGATTGATGGGGATTGTAGTGTAATGATTGAAGGGTATTGTAGTGTATTGATTGAAGGATATTGTAGTGTCGTGATTGGAGGGTATTGTAGTGTAGTGATTGAAGGGTATTGTCGTGCAGTGATTGAAGGGTATTCTGGTGTAGTGATTAAAGGGTATTGTCGTGTATTGATTGAAGGGTATTGTAGTGTATTGATTGAAGGGTATTGTAGTGTAGTTATTGTTGGGTATTGCAGTGTTGTGATTGAAATGTTAGTGTAGTGCAGTGAATGAAGGGTATTTACAATGTAGTGATTGAAATATTAGTGCAGTGCAGTGATTGAAGGGTATTGTAGTTTAGTGACTAAAGGGTATTGTAGTGTATTGATTGAAGCATATTGGAGTGTAGTGATTGAAGGGTATTGTAGTGTATTTATTGAAGGGTGTTGTCGTGTATTGATTGAAGGGTATTGTAGTGTATTGATTGATGGGGATTGTAGTTTATTGATTGAAGGGTATATTAGTGTATTGTTTGAAGGTTATTGTAGTGTAATGATTGAAGGGTATTGTAGTGTATTGATTGAAGGATATTGTAGTCTAGTGATTGAAGGGTATTGTCGTTTAGTGATTGAAGGGAATTGTAGAGTATTGATTGAAGGGTATTGTCGTGCATTGATTGAAGGATATTGTAGTGTCATGATTGGAGGGTATTGTAGTGTAGTGATTGAAGGGTACTGTCGTGCAGTGATTGAAGGGTATTCTGGTGTTGTGATTAAAGGGTATTGTAGTTTTGTGATTGAAGGATATTGTAGTGTAGTAATTGACGTGTATTGTAGTATAGTGATTGAAGGGTATTGTAGTGTCGTGATTGAAGGGTATTGTAGTGTATTGTTTGAAGGGTATTGTCATTTGGAGAGGAGGCAAGAAGGCACAAAACTGCAGGTAAGTGCCTTTCTGGCACAGTTTGTGGGCCCTGTGTTGCAGGAATGCTTCCCACAAGCCTGCCAAGCCTACCTGCAGCAACCCCCCCAATGATTGCAGACTCCCCACCCTGATCTCTGACCCTCCCACAGTCGTGGACCCCCACGATGACCCCCGAACCTGACATCACCTCCTCTTGACTGACCCCCGATCCTTCCCCCATGACTCACTCCCCCATGCCCATCAGTTTCCATGCCCACCCATGCCCCATTGCCCAACAGTGACCCGTGCCCACCCATGACCCCTCATGCCCTCCTGCCCATCGATACAATCAATGACTTACCTGAGGACTTACCTTTTCACGTCCTCTCCCTGGCTGCTCTCCTGTCTGACTGAAACCATCCTGTCAGTAAGACCGGACAGTTGGATGGCAAACCGACAAAAAAAAATAAAAGACATCCTTTTGACAAAATCGTAAGGACGTCCGGGAAACCTATACTTCTGGGTTTCCCATCCGCAATGTGACCCCCCTGTCCCCATCCCGGCTTGGGGTCAAAATCATGCCCCATGAGTTCAATTCCCATCATGGCAGTTTGAGAATTTGATTTCATTTTTTAAAAATCTGGAAATATAAAGCTGGTATCAGTAAAACTGACCATGAAGCTGTCAGATTGTTGTCAAAACCCAACTGGTTCACTAATGTCATTTTGGAAAGCAAACCTGCTGGCCTTACCTGGTCTGGCCTCTTTGTGACTCCAGTGGTTGATGCTTGACTGCCTCTGAGCCTAGCAAGCCACTCAGATGTATCAAACATTTGCAGAAGAAGGCTCACCACCACCTTCTCAGGGCAACTGGGGATGGGCAATAAATGCTGGCCTCACTAGCAATGCCCACATTCTGAGAATTAATTTAAAATTCAACAATATTTTTAAGAACACAACGAAAAACAATGCAAAGCTCCAACTGAGTAAGGCACACTATTGATGTAAAGTAATATAGTCATACCAGCTTGAGTTTGCAAACCTGGAAGTCAAACCAAACCTACGCTGCTCAGCCTTGGGTGAATTGATTCTTTCTTGCAAAGCTTATTGTGCTGGTGAAAAGGTGACTTTTGCTTGTGGTCATATGTGAAGCTGTTCTGACAGTTTCCCCACTGGGCTAATAGTTGTATCAATTGAAACTGAAGAGTTTTTGAGATTCTCAGCTGACAGGATCAATTCTGTGAAATACCTGTCACCATTACACTTCCATCCTGTTCTTAAGTCATGTTTACATTTGATTGAATGTGTGTTTCCAGTTAGGTCATCCTTGCTAGCCCTAACTAATTGGTTGAGTTTTATTAGAGTCTAACCCATTGAAAGGTCTAACCCTGCAACACCAGCTGAGAGAATTTCTTATTCCTGCAGGTACATACCAAATGAGTGTGCTGGAATCTTCCCAAGAAGGTGCTGCTGTTGGCAGAATAAAAGCTTATGATGCAGATACGGGGGAAAATGCAGAAATAACTTATCGCATAATTGACGGTGATGGGATAAATATGTTTGACATCACTACCGACAAGGCGACACAAGAAGGTGTCGTTCTTGTGAGAAAGGTGCAGACACGTTCAATAACTTTCTTCTGGTATTTCTCTCCATTTCGTTTTGCAATCAGACAACTAACGTTTTGCTCTTCTAACTCAGATGTTGGACTATGAAAGCAAGAAAAGCTACACCTTAAAAGTAGAGGCTCTGAATAGTCGTCTTGACCCTCGATTCCTTTACCTTGGTCCATACAAAGACACAGCCACTGTAAGAATTGCAGTTGAGGATGTGGACGAGCCTCCAGTGTTCAGCAGACCCTTTTACATGTTAGAGGTGTATGAAGACATTGACGTGGGGACTGTTATCGGTGCAGTGACAGCACAGGATCCTGACGCATCTCGCAGCTTTGTTAGGTAAGGTTTACTGCCTTGGCAGAGGACAAGCTGTCCACATTATAGCGTACAGCACCATGATCATGCCAACCAATAACCTTTTTCTGCTCTGTTTGCGTAGTGGCTCCTCAACCTGAATTTCTGGCTCTAATTGAATCCTCCATAATGTTTGTAAAATGTGGACTAATGCATCATGGATACTACATTCATGACATGTGACTAACTCTCACATAAGTGAATCTCCACAATCCTGGCATTGTTCCACATATACATATACATCATATACATATACATATATATTCCAATATAAAACAGAGAAATACGCACCTTACTAATGAATATATACATAACATGGAAGAATTGCCTAAATAGGATACATAAAACCAAAATATGTTTTCAAACACTACTTTGCACAAATAATACTTCCAAATAAAAAAAATATAAGGAGCGGTATTTATCTAAAATGCATACCAGATGGAAATAGATCTTTTACAGGGAATCTGGTCTGGCCTTTATCTAAGTGCCTAGGTATAGCTGAAATGTTTATCACTTATTTTCCTGACTACGTGATACGAAATTGTAGCACACACTTCGCCTTTTTAGGGGAAAATGGCCCATTCTACATTTATATGCAATCATGCTATTTTCAATAATGATGTCAGAATTCCAAAATTATAATGTGTGTCATGTATTAACATAATGTATGTACACTGTGCAAATTTTGTGCCCATTTTTAATGTTACCTATGGATGGAAAACCCCGCTGAGCCCAATGCCACCGTGCTTTGATTCCCAACGTGTAAGCCTGCTGCATGAAGCTCCATGCCAAGAAATCTATCCCATAGTTCAGGCCAAAGCTGGAAGACCAACATTGATAAAAAAATTCTTCCTATTGAATGTCATTAATATATGTACATTGCCAATGCATATGGGGCATTGAGAAGGGACATAGTTTTGAATGCAACCATTGGAGCTTTGTGCATTTGAATAAATGTTGTGGTCCAGGCATTCTCCCTATACCTTTGCCTTATGTCTACAGCAAACAGGCAGTTTCCATAAGAAGACCGAGTCTACCATGAAACAAAACTTACACCCATACATGTGATGTGAATGAGCTAGTGGGTCCAGATTTAACTACTACCTTTATATTGTGTTATTAGACACAACATCCTCCTTCTTTGAAAGGTGGAAAGTACCATATTGTTAGACCAATGTTACAGGTTAACACTATTTGTCAGATTTATTTACCGGTAGAATGAAACACATTGGCAATAAAATGCAACATTTTACCGAAAGTACAATACTTAAAACAATAAAGATAGACTCAGTCCACAAGGAGTTAAAATACCTTTTTTTAGAACATATTTCTTACACAACCTAATAAGCAGCAGTATTCTTGGATTAAATATTTTTTTGTAGATCTTCAAGATGTGAAGTTGCATATCAATTGCATGAATTTGCAACCAGGGGAATTTAGATCTCCAGACAGAAATAAAGTTGAATAACCCGAACTGTGATTTAGTGCCATGGGAATCCTATCAGTTTACATTCATGCATTTTAAGTCAGTTCTCACACTTTGTGAGAGGGCTTTAATGCCTTGCTAATAAAATCCTTCTGAAAACATTTTGCTTTGATGGCTCAGCAATCAGAATAATTTAATTTCTGTATTCCGTGGTCTGCTAACTCGCTTATATTAACATTTCAAACACAGTCCTAGCCATCAAACAAATCTTGACTTAATTTTTGAACACAGGTGTTGACACTAACTAAGAAGATCCAGCCAGGATAGACATTCCCATTATCATGGTCTAATCAGTTAAGTGAATTGGCCATTATTGTTACAGATACAGCTGGCTGAAGTCAGTTTTCCCGCAAAAGCTTGTTCTTTTTATGTGACAGGGCAACCAGAATTGAACAATGTACTCCAATACTGACCATTACAATGTAAAATTTTAGTGTAACCTCTGGAGTATATCCTAGTATTCTATTTGATTTTTCAGTTGCTGCACCACATTACAGAGATTTTCTCCTTCTAAAGTCTGCTACACCGGGCCGCTCCCTGCCAGATGAATTCTAATGAAGCTCAGTCTTCAAAATGGACTGGACCTCCTGTCGGTATTATCAGCCCACCGCGTGCTTCTCCAGTCAGCCACCTAATTGTTAAAATTTACCCCTAGGTGCTGACTCTGCAAGACTCAACTCAGCACTCATGAAAGTCGTACTGTCCCAATCTGACACTATACTTCTCATGATTACTTTCCCTTGTTTTAATCAACTTCATGTCCAGTTCTTTATCCTGGATTCCTGTTGCTTTTAGCCATGTGACACTTTGTCAAAAGCATTCTGCCACACCCACTGGCCATTTTCAGTTAAGTGTAAATAAGTGACCTGTCAACATCATTTTCAGAGACTCTTAAAAAGAGTTTGGTAAAAGGTGACTGAAAAATAGATTTTATTTATTTCACCCATTTTGTTTTCTTTTGTAACTTGTTTATTCATATTTACATTTGTTCCTAGCTGTCCTTAAACCTCTTTGAGCCATGAACCATTTCCTGGTTGAGAGGCTAGATAGCAACCTGCTCGAGGGCCTCTACCGATGTTTGCCTTGATCAGGTGATTAGGACGTGCATAGAACCAAGCTGGGGTGAAACACTCCCATTTTTATTTCCCATCTATGGAGAAGCACCTGACCTTTGCTCAACACATCCCCATTCAGAGACTTGCCGTTTGGGAAATTAAAGGCACAAATGACCAAACCTAACTCTTGCCCTCCAACATGCTCCCACTCCGGCAGAACCAAATGCATTGTATTTCAAAATACAGTGTCTGCCTCATGGGTAATGACAGATACTTTTCAGAATGCTCTTTGTTCAGTAATGGAATTAGAAATTCACGCAATTCCTATTGATCCCCACCAAAACACAGCAGAGCAGTGCATGGACACCGGCTGAAAACCCCAGGAATATAAGTAATGCCTCAATTAGGTGGAATGATATGGATGCTGGAAGGAAATCAATGGAGGTTAGGAAAACAGAATCAATCCCCTTTCACGGCCCCAACTGAACTCCATGAAAAGCCCTTAATGATTAATGTTAATTATTCAAGAAGAAACAGCATGTGAACTGAATTCCTATTGGGGACCAACCAGAAAATATTGCTTGGAGAATTAAGAGGTTGGAGTTTAGGGGGAATATTCTCTGGTGACAGGAAGTTCTTTAATGACTGTTAAACCTTCATACATACTTGGTAACAGGTGTGGCATAAGTGGCACAGGAGCGAAAAAAACACAAAAAATTGTCTATTAATTGATCAAATGTTCTGTTTGTTTAAATAGCCCTCTCCTGGATGTGCCTCTGAATGTGTTCTAGAGAAAGCAAGAGAAAAGACTTGCATTTATATAGCGCCTTTCACGATCTCTGGATGTCCCAATGCACTTTACAGCCAATTAAGTACTTTTGAAGTGTAGTCCCTGTTGTAATGTAGGAAACATGGCAGCCAATTTGCAGGCAGCAAAGTCCTAAAAACAGCAATGAAATAAATGATCATATCTCCTGTTTTAGGTGTTAGTTGAGGAATAAATGTTGGCCAGGATACCAGGAGAACTCCCGTGTTCTTCTTCCAGTAGTGCCATGGGATCTTTAACATCCAACTGAGAGGTTTAACATCTCCTTCAGTACTGCACTGTCGTGCCAGCCTCGATTATGTGCTCAAGTCTCTGGAGTGGGACCTTCTGACTTAGGCGAGAGTGCTACCACTGAGCCAAGGCTGACACCCTGGGTGAAGTATGACTGCCAACCTGGGTTTCAGTTCACACATGTATGAAGTCTTATGGAGTGTCAGTGCTTGCAGGGGGTACGCCACACAGAAAACTGCTGCTCTATATAAAATAAAATTGATGAGATGGATATACCTGAGGTCAGATTGGTAGACAGTGGGGGACCCATCAGATGTTCTGTCTACTAAACAAACTGACTCTAGCAGCTTGCAAGCTGGGAGATGGGAAGTGTCTGAAGAGATGGAATCATTTCAATGTCATCTAGCATGGGGGCCAGGACAGGAAGTTGGTTGGTCATGATTTTAGGATAAATTTGGTTGAGGGAGCAGGGAGAGGGTCTCATGGGCAAGATGAGCTCAGAGAAGGCATCAGTGGAGATGGAAGTGAAACTAGAGAGAAATGAGAGTTCAGCATAGCGTAGGAGGCACTTGGAGGAGATTTGGTTTTGTGGACTGGGGAAGAGGGGAAGGAATAGAGGTAGCTGACTGAATAACTTTGTTTAAGTGACTAAGAATGCAACATCATCTTGCACTTGTTAAAATGTAAGGATGGAGAAAGGGGGGAGAGGAGTTTAAGGAGACAGTTGGCAGTGGAGAAAAGGAGCCGAAGATTATCTTTGCTCTCCAAGATGATCCTAGAGTAGTTGATCTGTTTTGGCAGATAAGAGCGAGGACTGGTAGAGCTTGATGTGGTCCAGCCAGATCTAGCAATGGATGGCTAAGCAAGTTGTGTGTCAGGTATACCGAAATTTGCATCCCTTGGATTTGACGGGGTGAAGATGGGAGTTATGCCGAGGGGAACAACACGGGTAGGTGCCAGTGAAAGTTTTACTGAAGATGAGGGCATTGAAGGTGGAGGTAGGTGAGTGATTGAACAAATCAACAGTTGCGGAGGTATCATGTGAATGGAGGGCCTAAAGCTAGACAGTTGGAGGTTTGAGAGTGCAGTTGTAAGCAACTTGGGGGAGAGTTTTTTTCCAGGGTGGTAAGGGATTCATGGAGGTGATCAGAGATAGCCTTGTTGGTGATTGACGCCATGAGAAGTAGAGAAAGCATGGACACGAAGACTCTGAGGGGGTGGATGTAAATATGGATAGAGAGGTTTAGGGAGGTCAGGAAGATGGTCCATTTGGAGGAGAGACGGCAAGGGGACCTGAGTTGGGGATTAGGAGTCACTGAGGCTGCAGAGGAAGAGGGCGAATAGCTCAGGGAGAAACTGGATTGGGCTTTGGGGTATAGACAACAAAGATTTTAAAGGAGAGGCAACAGAGGTGGAATAGGGTGAGGTGCTTGATAGAAGCGGCACTTACTCACCAATAACCTGCTCACCGATGCTCAGTTTGGGTTCCGCCAGGACCACTCGGCTCCAGACCTCATTACAGCCTTGGTCCAAACATGGACAAAAGAGCTGAATTCCAGAGGTGAGGAGAGAGTGACTGCCCTTGACATCAAGGCAGCATTTGACCGAGTGTGGCACCAAGGAGCCCTAGTAAAATTGAAGTCAATGGGAATCAGGGGGAAAACTCTCCAGTGGCTGGAGTCATACCTAGCACAAAGGAAGATGGTAGTGGTTGTTGGAGGCCAATCATCTCAGCCCCAGGACATTGCTGCAGGAGTTCCTCAGGGCAGTGTCCTCGGCCCAACCATCTTCAGCTGCTTCATCAATGACCTTCCCTCCATCATAAGGTCAGAAATGGGGATGTTCGCTGATGACTACACAGTGTTCAGTTCCATTCGCAACCCCTCAAATAATGAAGCAGTCCGAGCCCGCATGCAGCAAGACCTGGACAACATCCAGGCTTGGGCTGATAAATGGCAAGTAACATTCGCGCCAGATAAGTGCCAGGCAATGACCATCTCCAACAAGAGAGAGTCTAACCACCTCCCCTTGACATTCAACGGCATTAACATCGCTGAATCCCCCGCCATCAACATCCTGGGGGTCACCATTGACCAGAAACTTAACTGGACCAGCCATATAAATACTGTGGCTACGAGAGCAGGTCAGAGGCTGGGTATTCTGCGGCGAGTGACTCACCTCCTGACTCCCCAAAGCCTTTCCACCATCTACAAGGCACAAGTCAGGAGTGTGATGGAATACTCTCCACTTGCTTGGATGAGTGCAGCTCCAACAACACTCAAGAAGCTCGACACCATCCAAGATAAAGCAGCCCGCTTGATTGGCACCCCATCCACCACCCTAAACATTCACTTCCTTCACCACCGGCGCACAGTGGCTGCAGTGTGTACCATCCACAGGATGCACTGCAGCAACTCACCAAGGCTTCTTCGACAGCACCTCCCAAACCCGCGACCTCTACCACCTAGAAGGACAAGAGCATCAGGCACATGGGAACAACACCACCTGCACGTTCCCCTCCAAGTCACACACCATCCCGACTTGGAAATATATCGCCGTTCCTTCATTGTCGCTGGGTCAAAATCCTGGAACTCCCTACCTAACAGCACTGTGGGAAAACCGTCACCGCACGGACTGCAGCGGTTCAAGAAGGCGGCTCACCACCATCTTCTCAAGGGCAATTAGGGATGGGCAATAAATGCTGGCCTTGCCAGCGACGCCCACATCCCGTGAACGAATAAAAAAAAAAGAGAAGGCACCAGAGGAGTTGGGGGGGTTGAGGTGTGATTTGGTGATAAGGGTCATTCTACCATTGTGGCAGTTTGGGTGAGGCAGGTGGTGGAAACTATAGCCAGGTGGGGAGACTTTGGTAAGGGCCAAGGTGTTGCCACTAGTCAGTCAAGTTTCAGTCAAAGCCAGGATGTCAATACAATCATCCAATAGAAAGTCATGGGTTACTTATTAACTAACTAACTCAATTGCTCACATATTCACCTGCATACCAAAGCACAAGACCCCTAAACTTAGTATGCAAGCACTGTTTGAAGGTGTTTCTCTTGCATTTGTAACTCATGTTCCTTATTCCGGCTTTGTCGGCTTGCTGTAGGAACCAGACAGCATTCTCCATGCCACAGAAACAAGCAGCACCCCACAGGACTCTGCGTCATTCACACCATCTGTTGCAAGCACCAACATAGCTACATCAACCCCAGATGATTTAGATAGTAAGCTTGAGGAATTAGCAGAGAACACATTGAGGCAGGGCTTCACTGACCTCATTGCTGCTCACAAATCTGAGCTCACGCAATTCAGTAGATCGGATATACCGAGGCAGTTCCCGGGAGCAGGCCATGCCCAGAGCAGGCAAGTGAAAGGGCTCCTGTCTCTCAAGGCAATACAACGTCTGACACATCCACATCCTCCCCTATGCAAGTCGGTAGGAAATAAGCAGGACCAGCCAGCCACTGGGGCAAATGTAGTGAAAGCAGCTTATGAACAAACAAACAATGACAGACAGGCAAAGACCCTCTGGCCTACCCAGTCTGTCTCACACAACTGTGATACCTTGTGTATCACAATATATACACTCCCCACCCCACCTGAAACCATGTGATCTCTTGGGAGAGGCGAGAAAACAGATAAAAACCCAGGCCAATTTGGGGGAAAAAAATCTGGGAAATTCTTCTCCGATCCCCTTAGGCAATAAAGCTAATCTAGGAAATCGCTCAACTAGTCCAGGAAACCACTCAGTTTAAGAGTAAAAAGATGCACACCATACATTTTCACCAAGGGGAAACACTGGGATAAAACAAAACAGTAAAATCACATACACAGAGCAGAAAGTAGGGAAATAAATTAGTTTCACTTTATTTGATCTTTGACCAGAGTTTTTCTTTCTGCTAGTGCAGAATAAGGTGTCAATATTCAAAGGATGGGCATGGATGACAGCTAAGGTAGTGGAGAGGACAATGTTTTGCATCACTTGTGATTAGGTTATGAAAGCTCCAGTTGAATGTCTCTTGTATGTGCATGTGACACAATCGTCTTCTTGGCTGCACTGATCTTTCTGCAGTGATACCCATTTGTCCACTGTCTTCACTTTGCTATGGTCATGGCTGGGAGTGGCTTCCTCCTCCTCATTAGGCAATACCTTGTATTGCAAAGTTGTGCAGCACGCAGCAGGTAATGATGATCATGGAGACTATGATGGAGCTACACTATACAGCACCCCTCACCTGTCAAGTTATCTGGAGTACTGTTTCAAGATGTCAGTGGTGTGCTGTATAACGATCCTGATGGCTGCATGTGCTTTGTAGTATCTACACCATGGCTGGTGCAAGGGTGTCATTAACTAAAGCTTTGGATATGGAAGAACCATCCTTGCAGGCTGCTTTCAGTTCAACAGTGGTGATGTGAAACCCCTTTCAACTTATGTAGGCTATAATGCCTAGGTGGCCTGGTAGATGCCATGAGTGAGCCCCTCCCCCCCACCTCAGCGATGTGATAAAATTGGGCAGCTGTGTCCTGCTGCTGTTAATATTCTGTGTGAAAGGAATTGCAAATGCTGGCCCTGCTGGGTATTGCATCAGTAACTTGTTTGACACAGCTGTGGGCACAAATTGGCTGACAGCTCCAGATGATCCCTAACTTAGCCTGGAAGGAGGTACAGGTTTAACAGTTGAAGGAGGAGGTGGCCTCAGTTGCCATTGGCATTGTTATCTCTGTGGTAGAGGGATATGGGGACAGGGTGGGAAAAGGTAATTAGAGTGGCAGGAGGCTTGTGTGCAGTATAAACACCAGCCAGCACAGACCAATTGGACCAAATGGCCGGTTTCTGTGCTGTAGATTCTATGTAACTATATACTGTGTGTCCGCAGTTGCCCTTATAGCAGATGGCATATTTTTGCAATTGGCTCCATTCTGTCGCAAGCTTGCAGAGCCAATTACCCTTGGTAATTGCTAGGTAAGCGTACCATCATCTGCAGATACAATTTTTACCATAATGGCAAGTCTAGTTGCGATGCCAACTGTTCTCCCTGGCATGCCTGATTCAATCCCCTTCATTTTCAAGCATTAAAACCTGTAGTAGGGCCATTTTAAAAACAAATGTCACATCTTTATTGTAAAATTGCTATTGTAAATAATGGTTCTGTCCCTTTAAGAGCTCCCTGCTTCACATGCAAGAATGCTGCTTGCCTTTAATAGCCAGTTTCAATGGATTAAATTATGAGGACAGGTTGCATAAACTTGGTTTGTATTCCCTTGAATTTAGAAGGTTGAGGGATGATCTAATCGAGGTCTTTAAAATGATAAAGGGACTCGATAGATTCGATACAGAGAAACTATTTCTCTGATGGGTGAATTCAGAACCTCTTAGAGCTAGGCTAGTTAGAAGTGAAATCAGGAAGCAATTTTTCACACAAAGAGTGGTGAAAATTTGGAACTCGCTCCCTTAAAATGCTGAGGATTTTCAAGACTGAGGTCAATAGATTTTTGTTAGGTAAGGGTATCAAAGGATACGAAGCAAAGGTGGGTAAATGGAGTTGAGGTACAGATCAGACATGATCTAATTGAATGGCAGAATAGGCTGTAGGGGCTGAATGGCCTACTCATTTTCCTATTTTGGATGGGATGCCTGCTCAAAACTTGGAAAATGGAGAGCTGAATATCAGTGCCCTTATTTAAACGTATGTAGCTCTCACACGTTCTGTGCAAGAACTGTATTTGTTGATGGGAATCGCACTCCAGAAAATGGTACTGTATACATTTGGAGTGGGGATCCAGCATCTTCATGGGGAAATAGTTTTCTTGTCGCATTGCAACATTCTGGGATTCAGCCTGTTGATGTTGTGATTCAGGTTCTCGGAGACTAGCAGCAACACAAGAACAGCTGCAGTCGCAACTTTCGTTTTCAGATCACCCGACGTTTTTGAAAACTAACAGGCAATGTGAAAACTGCATCACTGACCTGATGGCCAGGTCAACTTTCCAGTTGAGGCAGTCTACATGCCACTAGAGGCATTAGCACTTTTTAATATATCAGCACCAACAGCAACACTACAATATAAATGCCATATAAATTAGATAAGATATGCT
Source organism: Heptranchias perlo (assembly GCF_035084215.1). Lineage (NCBI taxonomy): Eukaryota > Metazoa > Chordata > Chondrichthyes > Hexanchiformes > Hexanchidae > Heptranchias > Heptranchias perlo. The sequence continues at coordinate 49,743,929 of NC_090326.1, read as the reverse complement.
AATTCCTTGAAATCGGGCTTTTTGAATATTAAAAATGCATTTGTGCAAAATTCCAGTATTTAACAGAGGTGCTAACCAGTTTATTTTAATGTAAGGAGTCTTACAACACCAGGTTATAGTCCAACAGCTTTATTTGGAATCACAAGCTTGTGATTCCAAATAAAGCTGTTGGACTATAACCTGGTGTTGTAAGACTCCTTACATTTGTCCACCCCAGTCCATCACCAGCATCTCCACATCAAGTTTATTTTAAGTGAGTTAGCAGCTCCACTAAAATAGTGGGCAAAGGAATTTCATACAAAAACAAAGGGATAGCGAAGGAATGTGCTAAGCTTTTGTACAGTAATAATGGGAGAACCTAATCTCAAGGCATAAACAAAAACAAAAAATATTGAGCAGCTAAGTGGCAATACTGGAGCTAAGTTGTTAGGGAGAGATTGTCACCACCAGTAACCCTTTTTAAAAATTAAACAGCCACATATCATCATGATTAACTTTGCATCCCTTTGTTTATTTTTATCTTTCTGCTGATCTTTTTAAATATTGTTTAAACAAAGTGCTGATGGCATCAGTGGAGACCACTGCCTGAGAGGAGTCACTGAGTTTGATAGTGCAAGACAGCTAAACTGACATACATATAGCTGAAGTTGAAGCATCCTTGTCTTTGTGAATATATCTTTATTGATGTTAATTCAACTTCATCACACACTCAGCAATCACTCTGAGCCAGTTTCCCAGCGACAGCATTAGTTCACTGTTTAAATGAACATTTGCAACGTAATTAGAATTAAACAGAAAAAGGGATGTTAAAGTTAATGATAATTTGTTTAATTGTTTGAATTTCCAAAAGCATCTTGATATTGCCCTCTCTTAAATGGCTGATATTGTTATTTTATTTTTCTATTCCTTTAGCAATAGATTTTATTAGGAGGCCATAAAAATGTCCTTATATAAAGAAGTGTACTAAATTGATACACAAATGTTCAGTAACAACATGACTCGATTAACAGTGACAGGTTTGGACAGATGAAACTCTTGCCTATATCCTTCACAACATGTTCAAGCTAAGCAAACAGTAACCCTTCTACTGGTCTACAAAGCCAATATCATAAAGTCATGAATTTAAGAATTATCTTTTACATATTGGAACACTATCACTTGTATTGGCCTAAAAATCACCTTGAGTTCTTATAAACTGTTATCGTTTATATACAGTATCCACTTGGAATTGTTTTCAAACTTTACTTCATTTATGGATGGCCTTCAAATTACATTGTCTTTTAAATGGATTAACACTTCCATCAAAATACCAAAGGAGTTTCAGATGAACCATCATTCTTATTTTACTTAACAACAGGTACTTAAAATATTGTCAGTACTCAAAGTAGAAAAGTCACCCGGTCCAGATGGGATGTATCTTAGATTACTGAGGAAAGTAAGGGTGGAAATTGCGGAGGCTCTGGCCACAGACTTCCAATCCTCCTCAGATATAGAGAACGGTGTCGGAGGACTGGAGGATTGCAAATGTCACACCCCTGTTCAAAAAAGGGGAGAGGGATAAACCCGACAATTACAGGCCAATCAGCCCAAAGTCGGTGGTGGGGAAACTTTTAGAGACAATAATCCGGGACTAAATTAATTGGCATTTGGAAAAGTATGGGTTAATAAATGAAAGTCAGCACAAATCTGTTAAAAGAAAATTGTGTTTGACTAATTTGATTGAGTTCTCTGATGAAGTAATGGAGAGGGTTGATGCGGACAGCACGGTTGATATTATGCATGTGGACTTTCAAAAAGCATTTGATAAAGTACCACATAATAGACTTGTTAACAAAATTAAAACCATGGGATTAAAGGGATAGTGGCAGCGTGGATACAAAATTGGCTAATGGACAGAAAGCAAAGAGTAGTGGTGAACGGTTGTTTTTCAGATTGGAGGGAAGAATACAATGGTGTTCCCCAGGGGTCAGTATTAGGACCACTGCTCTATTTGATATGTATTAATGACCTGGACTTGAGTATAGAGGGCTGATGACACAAAACTGTACAGTCCTATAAATGTTTTCCCTTCAGGTATTTAACTAATTCCCTTTTGAAAGTTATTATTGAATCTGCTTCCACCATCCTTTCAGGCAGTGCATTCCAGATCATAACAACTCGCTGCATAAAAATTGTTTCCTCATGTCGCCCCTGGAACTTTTGCCGATCATCTTAAATATGTGCCCTCTGGTTACCGACCCTTCTGCCAATGGAAACAGTTTCTCCTTATTTACTCTATCAAAACCGTTCATGATTTTGAATACCTCTATCAAATCTCCCCTTAACCTTCACTGTTCGAAGGAGAATAACCCCAGCTTCACTAATATCTCTACATAATTGAAGTAAATCTCTTCTGCACCCTCTCTATGGCCTTGACATCCATCCTAAAGTATGGTGCCCAGAATTGAACACAATACTCCAGCTGAGGCCGAACCAGTGTTGTATAAAGGTTTAACATAACTTCCTTGCTTTTGTACTCTATGGGCCCGATATTACCAGGGCGACGGGTTCGCGGCGGGGGGTCGATTGGGCACCTGGGTAACGCGCCCAGTGAAATCAGTCTGCCTCGAACACAATCGCAGGCTAATTGGATCCACTTACCTGTTGCTCCGGGTTCCCTGCTGCTAAGCTGCACAGCGGGCGTACTGCACATGCGCACTAAGGTGTGTCAGCTGGAGGAGCTCTATTTAAAGGGGCAGTCCTCCACTGACTGATGCTGCAAGAAATAGGAAAAATTACAGCATGGAGCAGCCCAGGGGGAAGGCTGCTCCCAGGTTTAATGATGCCTCACTCCAGGTATCATTGGATGGGGTGAGGAGGAGGGGGAGGACAGAGATCTTCCCCACGGTGGGCAGGAGGAAGCGGCCTGCCTCTGCCACCAGGAAAGCCTAGCTCGAGGTGGAAGAGGAGGTCACCTGCACCACCAACATATCGCACACCTGCATACAGTGCAGGAGGTGCTGCAATGACCTAAGTAGGTCAGCCAAAGTGAGTACACTTACTCATTCCCCTACACTCCGTCTGCCACATCACCGCCCCCACCCCACATCTCCTTCTGCACTGCCAACACTACTCTATCACATCACCTCTCATATCCACTCAAACCTCATCCTCATCTTACCTGCACTTACTCACCTCGCCAGTACTCATCCCGCCACTACCACTCAACCCAATCCTCATACAATCTCATGGCTCTATCTCATACTCACCCTCTCATGCATCTCTTTCACAGTCAGCCTCACTCAACCTGCCACTACCTGTGCTGCAGCCACAGTGCATGCATCACATATGTGCAGTAGGCAGCGTAAGGCAAACGTGTCATGAGCATGAAGGGGATGCACAAGAGTGTGTGAAGATTTGTCATGGTTTTTACTTATATTGAATTTCTGATCAACTCACATTACATATTATATTGGCACCACTACTGCCACGTCTTTGCGAATCTTGTCTGGTTTGTGCAATAATGCCCTTTCCTGAGGATCACAATGAAGACCCACAACTGATGCCACCCATTGTGTCACTGCAGAGTGGGTGTAGGTGTATTTGCAGGGCTCTTTTGTGCAGACGATTGAGAGACGTCGGCGATGTCCCCGGTGGCACCCTGGAAGGACGCGGAGGAGAAGTTGTTGAGGGCAGTGGTGACTTTGACAGCGATAGGTAAGAAGATGGTGCTCAGGCCAACCGGGAGCAGCTCGGCATGAAGGAGGCTGCAGATGTCCACGACTACATGTCGAGTGACTCTGAGCCTCCGTGTGCACTGCTGCTCAGAGAGGTCCAGGAAGC